>NC_064638.1:825706912-826335657 GCF_023864345.2 Schistocerca serialis cubense
CGCTACGGAGGCGGACATTTTATTGGGTCTTTAGATGCCAAAGTGCCACGCCTCTGCACACAACATTCTTCGATCGCACTTCACTTAGAATGTGTTCAAATGGCTCTGAGCACTATGCGACTTAACTTCTGAGGTCATCAGTCGCCTAACTAATTAAACCTAACTAACCTAAGGACATCACACACATCCATGCCCGAGGCAGGATTCGAACCTGCGACCGTAGCGGAATGTGTTCAAAAATGTTCAAAACCCAGTAGGGATGCGTTTGAAAATCATACGAATAATTTATAGGACAACATGCGCTGGATGCTAGGCGCTTTGTGAAACAAGGTTTTTTTTCTTGAAGAATATGAATTTGGCGCCCCCTGAAATTACCGCCAGGGGCAGATTCCTCGTCGGTTTGCAGCCCTCCCCCCTTCCCCCAGGTCCGGGCCTGTTGCTTTCTTTACCTTTTCCTAATGGCATCAACCCAGAATAATTACATCATAATACAGAATAATTTATACAAGTTACCATACATTTTACATTTCTGATTAACACATAGTATCAAAAGGTTTACAGGAGAAAACAAATACATGATATTTACAATAAACGTAATTGGCAAAAAAAGTTTAAGTAGCACATCTGTATTATAGTATCACAATATTGTCCGTCATATTGCTACTGACATAGGACACGATTCCACGACTGTCAAGCTAATACGAAATCAATGACTTCAGGACGACCATACTCAATGTTGTGAGGAATCCCTATGGTCCCACCGATTTAGAGCCTGATAGGACACATATTGCTCGCGCAGCCGTGCAGATCACACAACCATGTCACGTACCTTGGGTCAGGAACCGGATTGTTTGCAGCAAGACGAGTATCCACGCGGACAGAGCGGCGACGTTTGGAGCACCAGGGACTGGTAGCACGGCGAACAATTTGGCGGCTTCCTTTGACGCGGCAGGAAAGTCGCGCCGACTGGGACGCGATAAATGCCAATGCTGGTGGACACAAGACTGGCACCACATCGTCATTTCAGACGAGTCCCAGCTCTGCGTGCAGCATTGCGACGAACGTATTCGTACATAAAGGCTCCAGCTAACTCTGCCAGGTAAGTTCCGTCGTCGTCATACGGGGCCATCACATGTCTTCATGGTATGGGATGCCACTGGATACAGAATACGATCACTTCCAGACCTTGTAATTAACAGTGACAATGTAGGGGCTAAAAAAGCTAAAGATATAACTGAAGTGTGTGTTTAGGGGGGCAATCGACTTTGGTAGTTCGTGCAGGAATCTTGACCATAGTGCTGCGGTGGTGTGCCGACTTACTATATGAAATGGTAAATATGTTCTCCTATAACCAGTGTCTTAAGTGATGTATTATTTCTCTAACTTTATCTTCCACAACCTTAAATGCAGCATTAGTAAAAAAAAAAAATAATAAATAAATAATGGTTAGCATTTCTGCCTAGTAAGAAAGAAGATCCGGGTTCGAGTTCCAGCCATCTCACAAATTTTAATTCCTATCTTCAGCTTCCATCATTATCTTACGATCACTTCTGGTTCGCATACCCGGAAGTTGGGACGGAAGCCGTTGCAATTCTGACACGTGACTGTGATTCACGTTGGAGGCCTCCGTAACGTTATCTTTCAACAAGATAACGCAAGACCGGGTGTCGCCCACGGAGCTACCTCGATACAGAGGATGTTCGATTGTCGTCCTGGCCAATTCATTCTCCATATCAGTCGCCCCGGCGACGACATGCCACCACCCGTCAGCCACTATGATCGACGAACTTATGCTGGGTCAGAAGCCCTATTTGTAATCCGCCTTTACTGTTGCTCGGTATCCAGTTGTCAATAAATATCGAAACAAATTTATATATGTACATTTGTATGTATAATAATTTATATATGTTTGTTGTATATGTTGTAGAATCGATGCTGGGATGATCGCAGAGATCATGCAACACTCGCTCATCGGCAAGCCCTAGCTGCCAACGGCAAACATCACGCTAAGCGCGAGAGCTGGCCGCCATCGAGAACACTGAAAGCTTCTCAGAAGAAAAAGAAGGAAGTAGAGTGGTATGTTTGTCTGTAGAATGGTTCCTTGATGTATTATTACTATTATTATTATTATTTCTGTACTTTCTCAGACGTTATGTCTAGTTAAAAATGGAAAGTAACGCGGACCTTGATCAAGCGTGACTTCCTTTTAACTGTATGGTATATGTTACATTGCATTTAGGAACTTTCGGGTAACTGAACATGTATCAATAATTACAGATTTCTGTAGTTGTATATATAAGTTTGGATGCAGCTGTATTGTGTTGATGTACTGGTGGATATTGTGTGGTATGACTCCTGTAGTTGATAGTGTAATTGGTATAATGTCAACTTTATCCTGATGCCACATATCCTTGACTTCCTTAGCCAGTTGGATGTATTTTTCAATTTTTTCTCCTGTTTTCTTCTGTATATTTGTTGTATTGGGTATAGATATTTCGATTAGTTGTGTTAATTTCTCCTTTTTATTGGTGACTGTGATGTCAGGTTTGGTATGTGGTGTTGTTTTATCTGTTATAATGGTTCTATTCCAGTATAATTGGTATTCATCATTCTCCAGTACATTTTGTGGCGCATACTTGTATGTGGGAACATGTTGTTTTATAAGTTTATGTTGTAAGGCAAGCTGTTGATGTATTATTTTTGCTACATTGTCATGTCTTCTGGGGTATTCTGTATTTGCTAGTATTGTACATCCACTTGTGATGTGATCTACTGTTTCTATTTGTTGTTTGCAAAGTCTGCATTTATCTGTTGTGGCATTGGGATCTTTGATAATATGCTTGCTGTAATATCTGGTGTTTATTGTTTGATCCTGTATCGCAATCATGAATCCTTCCGTCTCACTGTATATATTGCCTTTTCTTAGCCATGTGTTGGATGCATCTTGATCGATGTGTGGCTGTGTTAGATGATATGGGTGCTTGCCATGTAGTGTTTTCTTTTTCCAATTTGCTTTCTTTGTATCTGTTAATGTTATGTGATCTAAAGGGTTGTAGAAGTGGTTATGAAATTGCAGTGGTGTAGCCAATGTATTTGTATGAGTGATTGCTTTGTGTATTTTGCTAGTTTCTGCTCGTTCTAGAAAGAATTTTCTTAAATTGTCTACCTGTCCATAATGTAGGTTTTTTATGTTGATAAATTCCCTTCCTCCTTCCTTTCTGCTTAATGTGAATCTTTCTGTTGCTGAATGTATGTGATGTATTCTATATTTGTGGCATTGTGATCGTGTAAGTGTACTGAGTGCTTCTAGGTCTGTGTTACTCCATTTCACTATTCCAAATGAGTGGGTCAATATTGGTATAGCATAAGTATTTATAGCTTTTGTCTTGTTTCTTGCTGTCAATTCTGTTTTCAGTATTTTTGTTAGTCTTTGTCTATATTTTTCTTTTAGTTCTTCTTTAATATTTGTATTATCTATTCCTATTTTTTGTCTGTATCCTAAATATTTATAGGCATCTGTTTTTTCCATCGCTTCTATGCAGTCGCTGTGGTTATCCAATATGTAATCTTCCTGTTTAGTGTGTTTTCCCTTGACTATGCTATTTTTCTTACATTTGTCTGTTCCAAAAGCCATATTTATATCATTGCTGAATACTTCTGTTATCTTTAGTAATTGGTTGAGTTGTTGATTGGTTGCTGCCAGTAGTTTTAGATCATCCATGTATAGCAAATGTGTGATTTTGTGTTGGCATGTTCCAGTAATATTGTATCCATAATTTGTATTGTTTAGCATGTTGGATAGTGGGTTCAGAGCAAGGCAGAACCAGAAAGGACTTAATGAGTCTCCTTGGTATATTCCACGTTTAATCTGTATTGGCTGTGATGTGATATTATTTGAATCTGTTTGGATATTAAGTGTGGTTTTCCAATTTTTCATTACTATGTTTAGGCACTGTATCAGTTTAGGATCTACTTTGTATATTTCCAATATTTGTAGTAACCATGAGTGGGGTACACTATCGAAAGCTTTTTGGTAATCAATGTATGCGTAGTGTAGCGACCTTTGTCACCTCTGCATCTATTATCAGTTGCTCTTTACATCCTCGTGCTCCTTTGCAACAACCTTTTTGTTCTTCATTTATAATTTTGTTCTGTGTTGTATGTGTCATTAATTTCTGTGTAATGACTGAAGTTAATATTTTGTATATTGTTGATAGGCATGTTATGGGGCGATATTTAGCTGGGTTTGCTGTGTCTGCTTGATCTTTAGGTTTCAGATAAGTTATTCCTTGTGTAAGTGTATCAGGAACTGTGTATGGGTCTGCAATGTAGCTGTTAAATAATTTAGTTAGATGTGAATGTGTTGAGGTGAACTTCTTTAGCCAGAAATTTGCTATTTTATCTTTTCCAGGGGCTTTCCAATTGTGCATAAAATTAATTGTTCGGGTGACTTCATGTGGCAAGATTATCACTTCAGGCATTTGTGGTATCATCTTGTATGTGTCTGTTTCTGCTTGTATTCACCGTGCATGTCTGTTATGTTGTACCGGGTTTGACCATATGTTGCTCCAGAAGTGTTCCATGACTGTTATGTTTGGTGGATTGTCTATTTTAATGCGTGTTTTATCTATTGTCTGGTAAAATGTCTTTTGGTTTGTGTTGAATGTTTGGTTTTGTTTCCTTCTTTTTTCACTTTTTTTGTATCTTCTAAGTCGTTTGGCCAATGCTTGTAATTTCTGCTTCTTTTCATCTAGTTGCTCTATCGCTTCCTGTTGTGAGATTTTACCTAACCTTTTTCGTTTTTTGTCTGATTTTTCATTTCTTATAAATTGTGTTAGCTGTCCAATGTCTTTTCTCAGTTTTTCTGTTCTGATCTGTAGCCTGTGTTGCCATGCTGGTTTTGTGGGTTTCTTCTGTGTGTTGGTTGGTTCTGATCTCTGCCTGGTGTGTATATTTAGTGTAGTGAGTGCTCCTATATAAACCAGTAGTTGTAACTCTTCCATATTTGTATTTTCATTTATTTTGTTGTGTATGATTGTGTTGATAGTTGTTGTTGTTGTTTGGACTTGTGGGTTATTTGGTGGTCTATGCAAGAATGGTCTAATGTCTGTATTTGTGTCTTTGTATTCTATATATGTCAGCTGACAGTTTTCTTCTATATCTAACATGTGTGTCACTTCGTGTTCTTTTTGTGCTCTGGTGGCTATCTTAAGATTTCGTTTTCGTTGTGTTCTGGTGGCTGTCTTAAGATTTAGTTTTACTCTGATTGTTTAATTGATGCGTGTTGTTCTTTGTTTGTTTCCTCTGGGATGTTTGAGTCCATTACTGTATTTTCTTCTTCATCATTATTTTGTTCCAGTATTTGTTGTACTTGTTGTTTGATGTTTTCTAGTTCTGACTGGGGTATCCTGTTTTTTTTTATTATTATTACGTGGATCTGATCAGCTAGTCGTTGTTCTGTTAAAAATTTTAATTCTGGATATCTGGTAATAAATGTTGTGTATACTTGTGATCTCTATCCAGTTGTGTTGGTTCCTAAGTTTGTTGCTTGGTAATAACAGAACATGAGGTGTCGGTTAACTTCATCTGACCATCTCATCCTCTGTCTTTGTTTCCCTTCTAGAGTGGTTGCAGGAAGCGTATCCTGCAAAACACCTCTATTTGGATTTAAATCATTTTCCCTGTGGCTGGCAGTGTCGTTACCATTGTGGACGGGCATAGGGTTCAAGCGTTGTCCCCGACCATGACAGTTCTTGTCCGAGGCTTCATTAGTTCTGTCCTGAACCAACTAATCACACTAAAAGGGAGGTTAGCCCTATTAGTGGTTTGTTCTTTTCGTCGCCTTTTACGACTGGCAGAACATACCGGAGGCCTATTCTTTACCCGGGCCTCCACGGGGTTTATTGTTATTATTATTATTATTATCACCATTATTATTATTACTGGCCCTTGATCTGTGAGCCGGCCGCGGTGACCGAGCGGTTCTAGGCTGTTCAGTCCGGAACCGCGCGACTGCTACGGTCGCAGGTCGAATCCTGCCTCGGGCATGGATGTGTGTGATGTCCTAAGGTTGGTTAGGTTTAAGTAGTTCTAAGTTCTAGGGGACTGATGGCCTCAGATGTTAAGTCCCATAGTGCTCAGAGCTATTTGAACCATTTTTTGAACCATTTTTGATCTGTGAAGTTGTGTATCAGGCCTTGAACAAGTTGGGTTTACAGCGTACCAGATCCCGAAATACAAGACAAATAGTGGATTTCAATCATGGGATCCGTGTAGGGGAACTTGAACAGGACCACGAATTGCTAACTTTGATATTAATCTGAATTTTAAGTTTGTCGAGTAAGTATCGAAAATTGAGAGTTGAAACAGACTCATCCAATTTAATAGCTTCGCACTGCATTAAGTAAATGGCCAGTAACTAGAAAATATTTAAGGGAGAATTATTTTTGTAGGTTGTGAATTGTCGAAAGGTTTTCTGCACTGTGTACAAACAGCTGGTTTAAGATCGGAACTTACAGTAAAAACTTTGTTGGACATTTATAGGTATTGGATTGATTGTCACTACGTCTGCAAATGGTGACCTATTTCTATTCTGTTGAAATAGTAGCGGGAAATAGATTGTGTGGTTAGCACGTTACTCGGCGAGTGATTGTAGTTTGTTGCGTTAAATCTATACGTGCTGCAGTAATAATACATCCGCAGAATATGTGTTAATTAACAATTGTGAGCGGGTAGAAAGCTCATTGTATTGATAGAAACAGATATTGGTAATTATGAAGTGGAAAGGTAGTGAGCAGGAATCTTACAGCGAAAAAAACACGGAAGACGTGAAGATTGGATTTAATGGTAAACGCTGGACACTACAGGAACCATTCTTGTAAAGTTAAGGAAAAGAGGGAGCGCGCTACTATTCCCTTGTGTTGAGGTGACGCGTGACTTTTTTTGTCAGGCAGGTATTGCAGTGGGTTCGCTATACGTCAACACCTGAATAGGCATAATTTTTGATTCGTTTAATTTAAGGCTTAAGGTTTTGATGACACTTTGGCTATTTGTTTCAGGTTTTTTTTCATGTATTATCGATTCGTGTGGGTTTTGCAGGCACTCGATCACCCATGTATAGCGTATTGTTGTTGTAGGGAAAGATTAAGATAACGCCAAGATGTTTAAGAGGAAAATTAAATACCGACTTTTACTGATCATTGAGATCTGTTGTCTCGTATGACGAACGTAAGTCCTCAACTTACGATAAAAAAACACAAAAGCGAAAAATAATTAACAAAAAAATGAAAGTCTTATTGATTTTAAAGACTGTTACAATCAGTGAATTGTAATAAGGTTCGTATCCAAAAATTATGGAATGTATGCTTTACAACAGTAAAGATAGTGAAAGCATTGATTCTAGTAAAGTCGCAAACTGACACTTGGGTAGAAACAGTTTGACATTAAAATACATAATCGCTGATAAACCTTGCGAGCGTATCGCTGACTTGCAACAAATTACGCTTCTACTTGTTAATAGAGGCAGACTTTAAAACTAATGGATACGTACTCTATATGTATTTCTTTTTGGCACCGAAAGTAAGGTGAGAAAAGGTAAGTTTACGATTGAAAGTGCGATATTAGTATTTTCTTTGATTGGTTTTGTCACCATGTTTCCCTTTTCTGAAGTTGTAAGTTGTTTAAACAGGGTAATTTTAAACGAGTCAGTTGTAGGCGCGTGTACATCGAATAGCAAATTTTCAAAATTTGAATCTGTACATGTCTTATTTGGTGCATACAAAAGTTAATGCAAGCACTGGTTTGCCCGTAGTTATAATATAATTACGAGTTTTACACCCAAGTTGAAAGAAATCATTTCTATGCTCACACTCCTATTGTGCTAGTGACGTAACTGATCCATGGTAATTTTCCGTGACATATAAGTTGATTGTTTGTTTACATCGCAGTAATATACAGGGTGAGGCAAAAAGATGTTAGCATTAAATTGGTGTTTAAGCACATGAATTTACAAGGTAGGGATTTGCTTGCTGGGTTCCAGTTGGGCACACATCCCACTCAGTGCACTTGTTAGGTCTGTCCATTGTTGACTATAAGACTCACTGAGCCATTCGGGCAGAGACAGAAGCGATGACCGCAGTAATGCGGTGCTTCGGGTCGTCCAAACTGCTAGGTTTGCTGGCATAGACACGATCCTTGACCATGTCCCACAGCCAAAAATTTCATCACATCAGGTCAGGTGAAACTACTGGCCATGGGGGAGGATCATCTCTACCAATCCAACGCTAACCGAACGCGTCATTCAGGTGATGCCGAACCGCTTGACTGTAATGTGCAGGTGTGCCGTCTTGCTGAAAGTAGCCTCGCTGGAGAATGGTAAGTGGCCCGTTCTCCTTCACGAACGTGCTGAACATGGCAAGGTAATTCTCTCCCCTGACGATCTGTTCTTCAAGAAAGAAGGAAACAGACACTCTACATTTGCTCACTGGTCACCAATCATCCACCTTGGCGGAAACCCGCGTGTGTTCTCGAAATTCCAGGTCGTGCTTGGTCACCCAGATGACACAGCTGTGCTTGTTCACACGACCGCTGATGTAGAACGTTCCTTCGTCAGAAAATATGGACAGAAATGTCAGGCTTCATGTGCACCATGTCCAAGATAATTTGTGCAGCATTCACATGTGCTTTCTTGCCGAGTTTGTGAACTGCTGCATAATCTGCAAGTGGTATGGCTTCATTCCAAACTCATGGTGCAAAGCTCTAACCACTGGTCTTTGAGAAATATCAGTCTCTAGAGAAAGTCTGCGCGAGGACTTGGTTGGCCTAGCTACCATCGATCCCTGCACGAGGATGATATTCTCTTTAGTTGGGACAGATCTCTTTCTACCACTGTCCCCTTTCAAGCCTTTTGAACGGACCCCGTCGTTACAAACATCTCGAAGATCCTATCAATTTTCACGTGCGATGGCGCATCACGTCCGGCTCAGACCTTGAATTTTTCTTGTACGATGCTTGGGGAGTGAAAGACCTACATCCAGGCAGCCATGTTTCCTCGTTTCTCAACGAAATATCTGGATACCGTTTTCTGCGAACCTGTACAGAAAATTGGAATAGAGATCAACATAAACATCATTTCCGCCATTTTTATTGCTCATGAAAACCACACATTGCATGTTGTACCACCATACAGCGAGACGTTCATAGGTGGTGATTCAGATTCCTTTACGCACCGGTACCTGTGATAACCAGTAGCACGTCCTCTTTCACTGATGCATGCCTGTATTCGTCGTGGCATACTATCCACAAGTTCATCAAGGCACTGTTGGTCCAGATTGTCCCACTCCTCAACGGTAATGCAGCGTAGATCCCCCAGAGTGGTTGGTGGGTCACGTCGTCCAAAAACAGCCCATTTCAATCTATCCCAGGCATGTACGATAGGATTCATGTCTGGTGAACATGTTGACCACTCAAGCGATGTCTACATCTACATGATTACTCTGCAATTCACATTTAAGTGCTTGGCAGAGGGTTCATCGAACCACAATCATACTATCTCTCTACCATTCCACTCCCGAACAGCGCGCGGGAAAAACGAACACCTAAACCTTTCTGTTCGAGCTCTGATTTCTCTTATTTTATTTTGATGATCATTCCTACCTATGTAGGTTAGGCTCAACAAAATATTTTCGCATTCGGAAGAGAAAGTTGGTGACTGAAATTTCGTAAATAGATCTCGCCGCGACGAAAAAGTCTTTGCTTTAATGACTTCCATCCCAACTCGCGTACCATATCTGCCACACTCTCTCCCCTATTACATGATAATACAAAACGAGCTGCCCTTTTTTGCACCCTTTCGATGTCCTCGTTCGCTCCGAGACGCCTGGACACTTCTCTTATTGAGAGCCCTTCTTGGCATAAAGTAACAATGCGGACGCGATCGAACCGCGGTATTGACCGTCTAGGCATGGTTGATCTACAGGCAACACGAGCAGTGTACCTCATTTCTGGTGGAATGACTGGAACTGATCGACTGTCGGATCCCCTCCGTCTAATAGGAGTTGCTCATGCATGGTTGTTTATAGCTTTGGGCGGGTTTAGTGACATCTTTGAACTATCAAGGGGACTATGTTTGTGATACAATATCCACAGTCAACGTCTATCTTCAGGAGTTCTGGGAAACGGGATGATGCAATACTTTTTTTGATGTGTGTGTATACAATATATTGTGTTTAACAGGTTATTGCTCCTCGTTGTGGGTTGGGGTGTTCCTATTAAAAGGAGATATTTGTTGATTAATTGATGTATGTTGCACCTCGAGTGGAGAAAGTACTTAGCCACGTAAAAGGTTTATGGCTGGGTGCTAGGATTATCTGAAAACCTACACTGTGACTAAATTTACAGTAACGACATCTTTATTTGTTGTCTCTTCCTTTATATTGGAACAGACCATTGAGCAACGTCATTGATTATTAAGTTCTCTCTGCTTGATTGTAGAGTCATTTTCTGCAACACTACTTTGAAATTGACACCTGTAAGTTTGCTCACTACGTGACTTCGTGTTCCTCCTTCTATTACAGTGCGAACTCGGACACAGAACTCATGATAGACATACATGTCTGTCTCTCTCATTCAAGCTCACAAGTTCAGTTCGTTTCGATGGCTAGCGAACTATGAGCCACTGTGGCAGATCTGTATTCTGAATTTCACACCTTGTACATCTCTAAATCATCCTCAAATTTAATCAGGTATTATACCTACTGTACTGCAGAAACACAACGTGTAAAATTTTGTTATTTACCGTCCTGCCTGGTGTTGCCGTTTTAATGGCAGCAGTGTACCGTATCAAGGGAAAATTCGGAAAACCTATGGGACCAAACTGCTGAGGTCATAGGTCCATAAACTTACACGCTACTTAATCTAACTTAAACTAGCTTACTCACACAGGTCAACACACACAGCCATGCCCGAGGGAGGACTCGAACCTCAGACGGTGGGAGCTGTGCAAACCGTGACAAGGCGCCCGAGACAGTGCAGCTGTCCTGCATGCCGTGTTAAGGGTTCTGATGTAGAGAAAGCTATTTACACATGAAGTGAGAATGTACTTAATTCATTAGATAACAAATTAGAGGCTACTGGTATTTTCTGTGATCTTTCAAAAGCCTTGACTGTGTGAATCACAGCACTCTCTTAAGTAAATTAGAAGATCATAGTTTCATAGGCAATGCTGCAAAATGGTTTGAGTCTTATCTAACTAACAGGAAAGAAACGGTGTCGTTGCAAAATACTGTGTGTTGAACAGTCAGTCTTCATTTGATTGGGAATTAACTACACGTGGTGTTCCTCAAGGATCCATCTTGGGTCCATTGCTTTTTCTTATGGACATTGATGACCTCTCGTCTGTTACATTGCTAGAGTCTAAGTTTATTTTGTTTGCAGATGATACAAACATTGTAATTAGTAACTCAAGTACAGATTTAGAAATGGCTGCTAATCAAATTTTCCGTGACATTAATAAATGGTTTACAGCTAATTCACTGTCATAAACTTTGAATGAAGAGATCTACTATATGCAGTTCAGAACATGTAAGAGATTTCCTACCAGCATATATATATATATATATATATATATATATATATATATATATATATATAACATATGAAACCATGCAGATTGAAGAAGTCAGTAGTGTTAACTTTGTGGGATTACAATTAAATAGTGAAGGGTATACCACAGAATTACTGAAGCGCATAACAAGTCTGTATTTGCAGTGAGAATGATATCATGCAGGAGATGTAAATACAAAAAAACTTGCATACTTTGCTTATTTTTATTCTATTATGTCATTCAGGATCATATTCTGGGGTAACTCATCAAACCGAGCAAAAGTTTTTAGTGTCTAAAAGCATGAAATAAAAACCATTTGAGGTGTAAATTCATGAACATCATGTAGAAACCTGTTCAAGGAACTTTGTTTTCTAACCACTGCTTCTCAGTATATTTGTTCCTTAATGAAATTTGTTTCAAGTAATATATCTCTATTCCAACCAATAGCTCAAGACATAATATCAATCTAGGAATAAGTACAATCTACATAAAGGCCTAAAATCACTTACCTTGGTCCAAAAACGGGATCAGTATTCAGGAGCACACATTTTCAATAAATTGCCTGCAACCATTACAAAACTAGTTCCACATAAAGCACAATTTAAACAGAGTTTGAAAGACTCTTTGGTAGGGTATTCCTTCTACTCTATAGATGAATATCTCTGTAGGGACTGTTAGACCAGCTTAAGTGAAAAAGTTTGTTAGATTTCAGTTTTGACAGCACTTAGTCACAACAGTCAATATTAGGTATTTTTTTATGATTAATTCATTAAAACTGTATAGCTATGTTTCATTCTGTCAGTGTGTTAACTCTGTAAATATTAGCAGTTCCAGTTTACTGTAATGTATTCACCTATTTTGACGATCTCCTGACAAATAATCAGGGTAGCGAGTATTATATTAATTTTTTTTTGTTATACTTTCTCACAGAGACTTCTCAAAATTATGGAAGAACTGAAAATGGATGAAAAAAGACCTAGAGGTCACCCAAGAACACTGTGTAAAACTGGATTGAGAATATTTGTGGAAAGGAGAGGTTTGACCTGGCAGCTAATGGAGTAAGAAAAGTGGTGGAAGGACCGAGCCAAATGGAGAGGACTCGTCAGCACCCAGACCCGGCAGTACCTGGAACAGGATCTGGATACAACAACTTTTTGACATGTTCCACACCCACAAGAATCCTCTCATTTTTGGATGTATGGAACGAAAACTGAATCTTATCTAATCTAATCTTAGTGTGATGCGCTAAATAATATGTCATTCTTGCTATATACTATACACAGTTGCAATCTCAGCGTTTTCATGCTCAGTTCGCTAGTTCCTACGCCATCCTCAGCGTGCTGCTTTGAATCAATATCTCTGACATGGCTTTGCCGAATATGATGTTTCCACGTCACATTAGTAGATGTGTACATTGTTCATTTTTTTATGGTTTACTTTCTACGGAACTGATTTTTCTGAAATTGCCAGGAACTTTGACAACTGTTGGAGGAATATTGCTCATTAAGTATTCACACGTACGAAATTGCAGTTCTGATGTCAAGACAACATCTGAAGATCAAGAAACATTCATTTTCGCTGCAGTTTCTTGAGTTCTGACGTTAACATGATGGTAAAGATGAATGTGACTGCGTACTGAATGACCAATCTTTCCTAGTTTGAGATAATTATATAATCAACTTCATTAATCGATATTATTTTGTAACTTTAGTCTGTTACGGTACTCTTGAAACGCCGTCAAATTATCGTGAATTTAATCATTGTGTCGGCACACCACAAAACCCATCTTCCCACAATAGTCGAAATTTCAAGGAATACTTCCAGAAATCACAGACTGTAATCTACAGTTATTAAAATTTAGTAATTAATCATTGGGATGGGTAGTGTGATGGTCACACAAGACGAATTCCGCACAGACTCGCAGTACTACCGACCGGAAGCCCAGGCTAGGCTCAAAACGTCATTTTTTCCCCGACTGGCTCACGAGTATATTGCTGTATAAGCATCTCTAGAACCTTTTGGTGATAAATGTCGCGCAAATCGCATTTAAACGAACATTAGGCTTTTGAGTCCTACTATACAACGGCCACAGCTCTAAGATAATTCTATAAAACTAATACTAGATCATTTCTAAAAATAAATTCGACTTTCAAACTGAGAACTGCTTTCCTTCACGCATGCATTTTAGTTTGTCTAATTCCTAGCACGTGCGCCTTACTTTCTCTGTATTTCGTTAGAGACAAGTAACTGAAAGGCTGTAGTGCTGGTATGCGAACAGCGAACTATGTGCCGAGCTTTATGGAACCGACGGTAACAACCTACAGAGGCCGTACACCTGTGGCTACGATGTTCACCGTTTCCACCAATTGAGAAAAGTGCATCGTGTAAAGTACTTGACATTTCAACGGCTTTTCTGTTTCTTCGTCGTTGCTGAATGGTGGTCTTCAAGCATTATCCGTGTTACCACTTTTACATACCTTTAGTCGACAATACCTAAAGGAGTCTCTCATATACGCTTTTAACAAGCCTGCGAAACAGTGTGACAACATAGATATACAATTTGAACTGAATTATGGCAGGAAATTTAAAAAATCAATGTGGTTCATCGAAATAGATGTAGCACCGCCTAGATGGGCAAGGCCGTACAGCTGTGAAGTTATGACGTTAGTGAGAAGCGGCGACAATCAACAGATGCCTTTTGCTGTATCAACATCGTGTCTTATAAACAACTCACGCTGTTTGATGGTTGCGAGATTGTTATTCAAGTACACAGAAATCACATTACGTGTTACTAAGTTGTGCTTCCGTGAGTTTAACGCAGCATAATATGCGTTTGTTCAGTTTCATCTTCATTACGTTTCTGTACTACTGGGTGCCGAAATGTGATGGAAATCATACAGCACAAAACCAGGTTCATGTCCTCAAGTTTCCTAAAGATGCTATAATGAGACAGAAAAGGCTTAATTCAGTTACAAGACAGGATTATTAATGCATGTTTTAGATTATGGTGTTGGGTATTTGACAAGATTTATTCAACATTTACGAAGCACAATTGCAGTGACAATGTGTAAAATACAACTATGGTTACACATAGCGACCAAAAGTGAAAACAAAGAATGATGACTACGTAACGTCTCATAAACGTCTTCGACAAGCGGCACTTTGTAGCAAGATGATTTTTCACTGTCGCTACAGGAGTTTGCTCCTAATTTATCCTCATGATTATAACTTTGTCATAAATCGAAGTCAGCTAATTTTGCCACATCCATACACCTTGAAAATTTTATATTCACCTTAAAGTGAAGTCCAGTTGTGGAATAAAATTCTACTCACCGAATTTATTCTTGCACTTGTACTGGTGACAGAAAACTGTATAAATACAACTGCCTGGTGTGGCGAAATAAATAAAAAAATTAAATTTATTGGTTTTTTGAAAAGGGGAAAAATTACGGACATGGAACTGTAACTTTAGAATTTTTGAAAGGCTTTTTTACGGATTGTATTGACCGGCTTGAATGCTGACAAATACAGTGCTGCGTGAAATATGCCTGTAATATAATTTACCATTCCGATTAATTACATTTTGAATTCTACGTCATTGTTGATTTAATCAGAGTTCTCACCTTAGACGTAGAATTAGTCTTTCTGCCACAATATTAATTCATTAGTCGCCATCGATGTTCTTCTCTTTGTTGACCGTGTGTATCTTCTTAAGTCGGCATCGGTTCACTTCACGAAGACGGTGGAAACCAAGGAATACAATGCCACGTTGCTTTAAATAATTTTCGTATCACTTCGATACTTCTCACTATTTTTTATTCACAACACAATAAGACTTGCTCCGCTCGTCGCACAAACCATAATTACTAACTATATGGCTGCCTTTCCGCACTCTCCAAAAATTACGTCCATCCTTCACAATGCAACAATCGGAAGTGTCCCTTAGCTCCTTGGAGTATGAAACAAAAGAGAATCCAATGTGAACATTACAAAGATTGTAATCTACATGCCTCTCAATTTAATCTTTGACGCAGCTTTTAAGGTATTGTATGTCACTGCGTCGGAATGTGTCATTACAACTGCCTCCCTACTGTATACTGTCACTAGAAAATTTTATTTGGTTGACAGGATACAGTAGTCGACCTTGCAATTGATAGGTTTGGGGGTCTTTCATTTACAAACTTCATTTTTATTGTCTCATTTTCATGGCACTGCGAATTCTTTGGTATTACTGAGTGTGTGTCAGTTTTTTGGTATACTTATGCTAATATTTACAGACCTTAATCCTAATATACAAAGTTTTGGTTAATACTGAGAAAACGACATCATGTGGTAAAGTTTGTACAATAAAATATACAATGAATACAACGTTATTTACAAATGTTTCCTTCCTCATCAGAGGTGAAAATTAAGTCCTTGTATTGCCTTCTGTATTTATTCTGGGGCGACGAGCTTTGTTCGCTAGCCCGTGTTGAATATGGGCGGGTGATACGCGCGCCTGATTGTTTGGTCGTCCGTTAGCGGGCGACGTTGGTTGAATGCGCGCGCCAGTGCACTGAATATACACCGACGTGCGGGTACCGTCGAGACTTCCGAACCTCAGTATGCGTGTGCTTTTTGTAGTTCCTTCCAGTACTTAAGACTGGATACGACGAGGTACATTGGAATATGTGCCCCGAAGAACACACCACACTATGTGCGAGGCGGAGGACGATCCCGTCGCTTCAGCTCCTGGTAAGAAGCGTAGCATGTCAAACTTGTTTGGCATTGTCCTTTCCTACTGTGACGCCATGGGTCGTTTGACGATACAAGCTTCAATTTTGGATGTCACTTGTTTAGGCTCGCTGACACTTGCAACGTAGCACTACTTTGCACAATTTTAATTTCTACACACACCACTTTAACCGGGAGTATTGCGATCGAAACTTTCTTTTTCACTACACTTTTTTCTTCGCATTAACCCCTTTTACCTTTTGTGCCAAGATTCATTCCCCTCAATACTTCTGGTCAATGCACATAATTATTCACAAATTTGTAAGTCACGGGACTTGGCATGAAATACAAAGTACATCACATACAATGGAATAACATATAACACGCACAATACATTGGTTACATTAATTACAGGAAAAAACTATCGACGAAAATTGAAAATTTTTTGACCACTCGTAGTGGCTTCTTCGTCTTGGATTTTACTGACACACACACCTTTTTCCATTAATCTGTTAGAAGGAACAAGTCCTTTGTTTTCCTTCTTGAACTCGAGTATAAGTTAGGTTTACCTCCGTTACGTATTCTTCATACGCAACGACATGCATCAGCAAGCAGTAGCCGCTCCACTGAAGCTTGGGAAGGGAATTTTCTACCTTCTACTTAGGGTAGTGGCAACGACTACGTGTATGCTACGGTTTTTACGTATAAAATCTGAAAATGCACGAAATAATCATTTATATGCAGCATAACCCTAATATGTACAGTGTTTTGGGCGTAAGCACATTCTGGTGTGCTTGTAAATCATTAACCCTAATAAAACTTCCTACATCAACATGGACATATAAACACAAAATTTTGAAGTTCAGGGTGTAACTACTATTACTATGTACAGTGTTTCATAATAGCGGCACGCCCTTGTGTGCGTGTATCATCTTCAATTAAAGTGTGCTTATGGGCGTCTTGTGTTATCATGGGAGAAAAAATACAGACATTTTAATACATCGGTTGTCATGAAAATCTATGTACACGAATAATCCGACTTTCATAGCTTCAGTGCAGCATGAAATTCTGTATGACTTTTTTTTTTCATAGTTTATTTTATAGACGATTCCTTTGCTTACAGGTCGTCCATCACACTACTTACCTGTTTCTCGTACAGCGGCGATATCATTTTCATTCTTTGTGACCGTAAATCGTTATATGTATGAAAGATATAATTTTGACATGATTTATCATTTCATACCTTCCTTCTGCATACATGAGTGAAGAATCGCTAATGTTGCACTGGGTATCAGGTTTTTCGTATTTTCTCGTAAACTCGTAGAGTCTTACGGTTTTAATTAAGTTATTTCTTGACGTTAGGTATACATGTTTATACGAGGTTGTCTTAGAGTTTAATTTTCCTTATACATTTCTATGTTGTTTAGGTTCCGCACATGTACAGAGCTTCTGTCGTCTTTCACACATTCATACATACGTTTATACACACAAAAAATATCTACCACTATAATATACACTTTGCTGGTGGGGCCCTTTTCCGGTACCCTGCACCATTCCCTCAATATTCCAAAATAATTCAGGGCGTGTTGAGCATCGTCCACTCATACTAATAATTCTTACAACTAAATATTTCTCCTTACATACATAACTGCCTTACGGTCCATCAATGCGCAATCACTCCATATTTTCCTCCTTTACACTTTAGCTTTCGTACATGTAACCTCGTATATAGCTTATATATTCTACAAAGTTGTTTGCTGAGTGCTTTAGGTGTTTCCTAACGTTAAGGTCTCTCTCTCTCTCTCTATAAACCCTAGGTATTTGTTTTTGAGGGCGATTCAGTTCGTTACTCCCGTTGCATAGATCTGTTTATTATTTTCCTATTTTAAAGCTTGTGTCATTCTCTTTCTTAGTCACAAAAATTAACGCGTTTGCTTTGTTCATTCTGAAAATCGCTCGCTACTGTGTAATGTAAATGTATGCGTTATCTCTTTTCTTTCTTCTTTGCTGCTCTTTCCCTATATGTAATTGTGTGTTGTTCTCGTGTACATAGCCTTTCTTCCGGTTATATATCTGCATTATTTATTTTTTTCTATTGAGGTATTTTCCTTGTCCTTCCGTACAAGCTAAGATTTTACTCAATATAATATAATATTACAATACCGTCCATGACCGGTATGTACTTGTATGTTCACTTTTGTTACGTAATACCAGCTTATAATTGAATTTTCTAAGCTACTATTTACAAGAATTGTGAACCCTTTTCTTTCTTGTTTTTGAATGACTTTCGTCTCTGTGTCTCACAGTAAGCATGGTCTCAAAACTTTTAAACGTTCCGCGCATGCGGGCTTACGTACCACGGACTGGACTGTAGGCGAGGGGAAAACTCTGCATTGTTGGTGAACATTATTCGTGATAGCTGCCATCGTGTAAAATGAGTCACGTGTCGTCTGGACTCGACCGCGCATGCGCCTTCGCCCTTTGCACACACTCAGCTGATCGGACAGGGAAGGGGGAAGATTTCTCCCCGGCTCGCTGCCTACAGCGCGGCCAATGACCTCGTCTTGACATGCAGCTATCGCGTGCTCATGAGCTGAGCGTTGGATTGCAACTTCGACGCGTGGTTTGTTGCTCGTCTCAAGCGAACAAACTCTGACCTTCGCGCTAATTTGTCTTTGTTCCTCTCTCTTAAATAACTGAGTTAGACTACAAAAGTACCGTATGGTTTATTTTATAGTGTTAAGACTCACAGTAACACATGTTTCATTAGGTGTGGTTAACTATGCGTTGTTTAGCTAGCATATGCCCCCAGTTGATTACTAGTTTCGATGTTTAACTGAAATTTCAGTTATGTTTTCTAGTTTAATGCATGTTTTTCACTAACTGACTGTCTTTTTCAGTGTTTTTTTTTCGTGTTCGCGAGTTTCTTAGGTTAATGACAGCAATTTTACTATGTGATCCAAGGTTGTATAATTTCAATTTTGCTAAAATAATATATAACCTTTAATGAAAAAATTCCTTGATATCCTTGTGGGGGTATGACCCTTTCATCTTGCCCGTTCGTGTGTTACCTAACAGATAACATCCTGGGTGGGGTTTGTCTATTGTAATGAAAGGGCCATCATACAACAACTGCCACTTTTTGTTTAATGCCTTAATTTTAGAGGATTTTGGGTGGGTACGTAATAGTACTTCCTGTCCAATGTTAAATTCTGTAACCTTTCTTATCTTTTTTTGAACTGTTTTTTCCTTATTTCTGCTTGTTCTTCCATCTGTAGTAATGCTTGACGTACCTTTTCGTCTAGTGTTATTTCCTTTATGGCTAATTTAGGTAAAGGTTTAGCCCATTCGTCAAATTCTGTGCCTTGAAACATTAACTAGTAGGTGTAAAGCCTGTTGAAGTATAATTAAATTATTTACAATATGCTGAAATGGGGCTATGTATTCCATCTACTTTGTCTGTTTATTTGGTATATAAGTTCTTATAAAGCGATTAAATTCTTTAAAATTTCTCTCAATTGGGCTCGATTCTGGGTGAAATTTGGATACCAATATATGTTTTATGTTTTGACATTCGAGAAATGTTTTCCATTTATTGCTAGTGAAGTTTCTTGCATTATCAGTTAATATAATTTTCGGTTTTCCCACTAGTGGTATGTAGTCTTCTATCATGCGTTTGATTATTGATCCCGACAGTACTGCTTTTATAGCATACATTTTTAAGTACTTTGTGAAGACATCATAAAATGCGATCACATATCTAACTCCTCCCCTAGCTCGTGGATATGGTCCTGCTGCGTCCACGGAAACTAGTTCTCTTGGTCTATTTGGAATGATAGGGTGTAATACGTCCAAACAAGATCTATTAAGATGTTTAACCTTCTGACATATTGTACACTTTTTTATTATTTGTTCAATCCTGCGTCTGAGGTTCGGGAAGTAACAATACGTTGATATTTTCGCTGTACATTTTGATACCCCATAGTGTCCCCATACTCTATGTGTGTGTCTTATCAACTTATCTATGTATTCTTCCGGGATGCAGACACACCAGGTGTTGGATTGTGGATTGCGCCTGTAGAAAAGAACATCGTT
The DNA here is from genome assembly GCF_023864345.2 of Schistocerca serialis cubense. Taxonomy (NCBI): domain Eukaryota; kingdom Metazoa; phylum Arthropoda; class Insecta; order Orthoptera; family Acrididae; genus Schistocerca; species Schistocerca serialis. Next base: position 825,727,323 of record NC_064638.1, read on the forward strand.
TGATATTGTGTAATATTGTTTCAGTGTACTATTGTCATCTGCTGCAGTTTTTGTATAACTTGTCTCCATCTATTGTCTTCCTTTTTTAGTTTGCTCATGTCTTTACACATCTTTCTGTAATATGGTTGAAATTTGCCATCATGCATCGTAAAAACTCTAAAATCTGAAGTTTGTTCGATCAATTCATTGAACTCGCTCAAGCCTTGTGGCAAACGCGATAATGCGTCGGCAATTACATTCTGTTCACCCTTGATATAAACTATCTCGAAATCAAATTCCTGGAGGAATAAACACCAGCGTGCAATCCGTTTGTGCAACAAGTTACATGTGAGTAAAAACGATAATGCTTAATGGTCACAAAACACTCGTGTATGCCTTCCCCAAAGATAGTATTGGAACCTGCGGAAAGCCCACAGTACAGCTAACGCTTCAAGTTCAGTAGCCGAATAGGATCTTTCACATTCCGTTAACGTTCTACTGGCAAAACTAAATATGTTTACTTTCTGTTCTCCATTATCATTTACTAATTGGAACAGACAAGAGCCTAATCCCTGACATGATGCGTCTGTGCTCAAACAAAAGTTGTAGTTCATGTTAGGATGCTTCAAAATGGGTGCCTGTTTGATTTTTACGAAATCTTCCTCACATTTTTCTATCCACAACCACGTGTGGTTTTTCCTTAAAAGGTTGAGTAGGGAATCACTATTCAGTAACTGTTTGGGCACGAATTTTCGAAAAAATGACGTGAGTCCCAGAAAAGCTTTCAATTGTTTACGTGTTTGTGGTGAGGGGAAATATTTTATGGCATCAAGCTTTTTTGGATCTGGTAAAATTCCGCCTGGTGAAATAATGTGGCCTAAAAATTTTATATGACCCCTTTCGAATTCGGACTTCTTAAAATTTGCTGTGACGTCATATTCTCGGAACTTTTGGAACACTTTGTGTACCAATTCTACATGCTCTTGCCAGGTCTCCGTGGCTATCAAGAGATCATCTACATACAACGTCACTTTGCTAATCAGTTCTGGACCCAATACTCTGTCTAAAGCCTCTATAAACACCCCAGCACTCACGTTGAGTCCAAATGGCAGTACTTGGAATTGATAGCTTCTGCCAGCATGAATGAACGCAGTATATTTTCTGCTATCACTATGTAGGGCTATTTGCCAATACGAAGCCTTCATGTCAACGGATGTTAAATACTTCACTCCATGAAATTTAAGCAATTGCTCATCTACGTTCTCCGGCCTAGTGCGTATTGGTACGATGATCTTATTAATTTCCCGCGCATCAAGTATTAATCTGACTGATCCGTCAGGTTTGCTAACAGCTAGGATGGGACTGCAGTACGGTGAATCCGAGGGTTCTATCACCTTCCACAGAACCATTCTATCTATTTCTTTGCGAACCGCTTCCTTCTTTGCCTACGGTATCGCATATGACTTATGGCAGTACGTTTTATGTGGGTAGACTTCCATTTTGTATTCATAATTTTTGATTATTGTCGGCTGTTTTCTAAAAATGTCTCGGTATTCTTAAATAAGATCTGCTAGTTCATTTTGTTGAGTTTTTGAAAGACAAGTGGATTTTCCTACTTTTTCGTGGGCGGCCTGTTCGTTAATTATTTCCGTGTCTAATTGTTCGGGGTAAGGAATATCTATCAATAACACTTGTGGGTAAACTAATTTTACTTCAGTTTGTTTCTGTAATTGGCCATTACGCTCTATTGTTGACTTTACAAGATTGACCTTCACACTACGACTGCCCACTCGGAAATAGCAAAGTCCACTGCCTATGTCGATGTTTACTTTATGCTGCCGGAAAACTTCCATACCTAAAATGCAATTGACGATAAATTTCCCAACGATTAAGAATGTACAGTTTATCGTGACATCGCTAATGGTAACAGGTATTTGCATCTGCCACTTAATACTTTTTGACTTGTTACCTACAGCTGTCAAGATTTTACAATTTTCCGTTGGCAACACTGGTACTTTTAATGCTTTCGAAACTTCTTTAAATAAACTGTTAGAAATAATATTCATAGATGCGCCTGTCTCTAAAATTACGTTGGTAATTATAGTTCCTATCTTTGCTGTTATTACAGCCTGCACGAGGTCACTTACCTTGTCCGGTGCTTTCATCTCTTCTTCACATAGATCATCTTCTACGGTAGCATCCTGATCATATCTTAAAAATAATTGTTTAATATGTAATGTGTGCTTGTTTGTGCCCCCTGTTGTCAAATCGGTCGGCCGGTGGGGGCTCATTACGACCGACCGTTGCTTCAGTACTGTCCGTTACCTCTACAAAGTGTACTGAGTGGTTATTCTGTCGCCAATTAGTTTCCGGACCGCTGCGTGCAACATTTTCTTGCGACCGGCCGTCGCTATTCCTCCTTAGTCTGTCATTCCTATTACTGTAACTATTGTAATTTTCATTTGTGTGCCGCCTTTCATCACGCGGGCCTGACCAATCATTCTCGTGATTTCTATCATTTCCATACCGGCGTGAACCGTAATCTGTACTATATCTTCGGTCTTCACGTCTCTGTGGCGCCTCCGATTTCCGTAATTCCAGGTTCCATTATTTGGCCTTGTCGCATACGGATGCCAACTGTGATGGTTTTGTCCATTGCCATTAAAATGATTCCCGTTACCGTTATTTTGATTGGTTACGGAGTGTTCATTCCGATTACTTGTGCTCGGCTCTTCTTCGTATATTATATCAATTGAGTCAAGCACGGAAAGAAAGTATTCAAGGTCGTTCTCCGGTATGGTTACCAATTTTTCGCGTAAGTTCGCGGGTAGTCTGTTTTTCAGAATTTTGAGAACATCTACGTGCGGTATTGGATTGTTTCAATAGCGCGTCTTATTCAAATACTTTTCGAAATACTTTCTCAACCCGCCGTTTTTGAGGTTGAACGGTTGTGGGTTGAATACCTCACGTCGCAGTCTTTCTTGGACCCCAGCAGACCAATATTTCTCCAAGAAAGCCCGTTCAAATTGTTCGTTGGTGACGCACTGTTCAGCCATGTCTGTGGCCCACAAAAGTGCGTCGCCTTGTGTGAAGCCTACTACATATCTAATCTTCTGTGCCTCAGTCCAGTTTCTTGGTAAGACATTTTTAAATGCCCTTACGAATACGACTGGATGAGTTTTTCTGGATTCTGTGGAGAAAACTGGAAACTGTCTATGTTTCAACAGGCTCTCATCGACTAGAATCGTGGAGATGCAAGGCGACACGCCTACTGCCTGTTGCAGCACCGCGTTTGGCGAATAGCCATTGTTTGCCTGCGCCGGTGCGTGCGCATACGCCGGACTGGGCGCGTGATGTTCTGCGTTATTGACATCGTAATCTGGCACGGGTGAATAAGTGTCAGGCTGCCTGTTGCTTGACGTAGGCAAATCATTTGAAACATTTAGTCTACCCGCAATTTCCTTGCGTATTCTGTCCTCGGCTACTTTGATTTCATTACCTAATTTTTCAAAAAGTTTTGTTTCCCGGTCAGTTATTGATTCATTTACATTACCGGTTTCTAAAGTTTCATTTATTTTGATAATGTCCGCCTTGATAGGTCCAGTCTCCTGTTTCGGAAGACCGACTTCTTCGTTAACTTTATTAACTTGGTCAGGTATTTCTTCACATGCGGACTGTACTCTAGTTAAATTTAATTGAATAGCCTGTACGTTTTCATGTATTTCTTTTTGTACCGTTTGTGTTGATTGTGTGTTTCTACGATTTCTGAAAGTTCCTGTTCCTGTTTGTTTGTAAGATCTGACAATTTCTTTTCTAAATCATTTGCCAATACATTGTATACACTATTGACTGTTTTGATGACTTTGTCTTCGATCTTTTGATCTATTTCATTGGTGAGTTTATTTAAGCGTTGATTAAAATGTTTGTGCATATTTTCAAATTGTGTGTTTACACTTGAAAACTGATGTTGGAACCCAATTTCCATGTTTGACAATTTTGTGTTTGTCATGTTGTGGCTGATTTCTAGATTCGCCAGTTTTGTGTTCGTTGTGTTGTGGCTGATTTCTAGATTCGCCAGTTTTGTGTTCGTTGTGTTGTGGCTGATTTCTAGATTCGACAGTTTTGTGTTCGTTGTGTTGTGACTGATCTTTAAATCAGATAATTGCTGGCTCACGTTTGACATCAGACTATATAATGTCTCAAGCGTAACTGACGAAGCTTGTGTTTCTAGTTATCCCATTATTTGTAACCATTGTTTCACTACCACGATCTGATTGAATCGAAACCGGGCTAGGTTCACTGATTTCACGCGAAATATTTTCATCTGATCTGGTAATCGATGCTTCATCGACTGTGTACAAGGTTTCATTTGCAAGTGATTCGTTATTGTTAATCCCTGTCGAGTGCAATTGAATTGTATTTACTTCTACATTATGTTGTGCTGAAAAACTAATTGCGTCATCATTTACGTCACTATTGTCAGAATCGGTGACGCGTCCACGAACATTCGTCAAATTAAAATTCTCCGATTCCATTGTGGAGATATTATTTTTATCTGTACTTTACTGTTAATCTAAATCTTTAAATTCTCTCGCAGTTGAATTAATAAAAATATCTCGCGATTGTTATTTGTTGCGCGTCGGAAATTTACAAGATGGCGCACTACGTCTTCTAATTCTGCGATTGTTGAACATAAAAAAGTAATTATCAAAGTGTAATTGTGTGCTGCCACCAACACTACCAGGATTTTAATATGGAAAGGAGAAGGTTCTGCTTTAAGTGGAGCTAAGCCAAGGTGCAGCCACTGCATGCGTTTGCGCTTTCCTACCTTAATTCCGGCTGAGCTGCGTCACCACGATTACGTTAGTTTTGTAAATCCTTGTTCCTTCTGCTTATTGTGCCATCCGTTTATACAGTTAATATTGTTTCACTTTATTCGTCATTTTCCATGTGCGTCATGTAACACAAACAGTAATTAGTACAAGTACATTTGCAGTACAACATTCAAGTACTTACTCTTTGTCCCATCAGCACTGTCCCTGTCAGCGGTCGCCAGTGTGGCGAAATAAATAAAAAAAATTAAATTTATTGGTTTCTTGAAAAGGGGAAAAATTACGGACGTGGAACTGTAACTTTAGAATTTTTGAAAGGCTTTTTCACGGATTGTATTGACCGGCTTGAATGCTGACAAATACAGTGCTGCGAGAAATATGCCTGTAATATAATTCACCATTCCGATTAATTACATTTTGAATTCTACGTCATTGTTGATTTAATCAGAGTTCTCACCTTAGACGTAGAATTAGTCTTTCTGCCACAATATTAATTCATTAGTCGCCATCGATGTTCTTCTCTTTGTTGACCGTTTGTATCTTCTTAAGTCGGCATCGGTTCACTTCACGAAGACGGTGGAAACCAAGGAATACAATGCTACGTTGCTTTAAATAATTTTCGTAACACTTCGATACTTCTCACTATTTTTTATTCACAACACAATAAGACTTGCTCTGCTCGTCGCACAAACCATAATTACTAACTATATGGCTGCCTTTCCGCACACTCCAAAAATTACGTCCATCCTCCACAAGGCAACAATCGAAAGTGTCCCTTAGCTCCTTGGAGTATGAAACAAAAGAGAATCCAATGTGAACATTACAAAGATTATAATCTACATGCCTCGCAATTTAATCTTTGACGCAGCTTTTAAGGCCGGTATTACACTATCAAATTTCTTTGTCCAATATCTTTGTCCAATATCTTTGTCAAAGATATTTGATAGTGTAATAGGGACTTTGTCAAATGTCGTCCAATATTTGATCAAATCTAGGGTCTCACTGTATATTTGATCAAAGAAACCGCTTGTCTTCTGTTCACTGCAATGTGACATGTTACCACATGGAGCGCTAGCATCGCTGCAGCGTTCTGTCGTCTGTAGTGTTTTTATAACCATTGCCGGTAAGTACAATTGGTGTGTGCCAACAACTACAAAATTAATAGAGATGTCTGAAGCTGATGAGGCGCTTTACAATGTGAGGCACCCTGAATACAAAAATAGATTAAGAAGATTGGAGACCTAACATGACCTAACCTAACCTAACCTAACACAACATAACCCTCTCCTGTAGCAAGGAATCAGAGTATTATAGTGAGCCTTTCTTCTGAAGATGTAGCAGTTCTTAAGTGAATATTGTGCTTTGTGATATGAGGATACACCTCATTGAGCACATACAGAAATGTATGCTCATCCATTCTTAAGTAATTGATGTACGACTTAATGTCTTCCACTGTAAGCTCACGTAACAAGTTTTGTTGAATGCTTTTATTGTGTCGTCGTAAAACCCATGGCTTCGCCCAGATTAGATTAGTTTTTCATTCAACAGATCCGTGCTGAGGAGATCCTCGTGGATGTGGAACATGTCGATTTTTTTTAAGCTGAAATAACAATATTAATAGTATGAATAAATACATCATTTGTTTCTATTAAAAATTTCGCTAATGGAGTAGAAGGAGTTGGCCAGTAGTAAGTCTTTCAGGCTCCTTTTAAACTGATCTTTATTTCTAACTAAATTTTTTATGTTTCCTGGCAAATTATTGAAGATGAGTGTTCCTGAGTAGTGGACCCCTTTTTGAACTAAAGTAAGTGCTTTTAAGTCCTTGTGCAGATCATTTTTGTTCCTGGTATTGTATGTATGAACTGAGTTGTTTGTTGGAAAAAGGGATATATTATTTACCACAAATTTCATTAAGAAGTAAATATACTGAGAGGCAGTAGTTAGTATACCCAGTTCTTTGAAGAGGTTTCTGCAGGAGGTCCGTGAATTTACTCCACAAATAATACGTATTACACGCTTTTGGACCTTGAAAACTTTTGTTTGACTTCAAGATTTACCCCAAAATATTATCCCATATGACATTATGGAATGAAAGTATGCAAGCTTTTTCATTTTTATGTTGCCTATGTCTGCTAACACTCGAATTGCAAATACAGATTTGTTAAGGCCTTTCTGCAGTTCTGTCGTGTGCTCCTCCCAAGCGAATTTATTATCAAGTAGTAATCCCAGGACTTTTAAGACTGTCAACCTCGCATGTATGGTTCCATTTTTTCCCCCCACTTCTTTTCCGCATGTGCACACAATGCAATTGGAGTACGTAGAACTGCTGCGGTTAATAACAAGTTGTTGTCAGCCATCTTGAACTTTGAAGAAAAATTTGATGACAGTGTAATACCCCTTCTAGCGCTACGTCAAAGATCTTTGTCAAATATATTGGACGGAATACTGGATCACATCTTTGATCAAATCTTTGACAAATAAATTTGATAGTGTAATACTGGCCTAAGGTATTGTATGTCTCTGCGTTGGAATGTGTCATTACACTGGACTGTGCATGCCTCACTGTTTATGCATAAAAATATGATATGGAAATGGGTGAATGTCTTACTAAACAAGTGCTGTACATTTTAAAACACTCCAAATGTTCCTAACAACTCATACGCATGGAAGTAACACATATTTATCAATGACATGAGTAGTTTTGTTTACAAATTTATGTGTCATGTTCAACATTCTATGCAGCAAACAAATCGCAGTTACGCATAGTTAGTTGTTTACGTCTCATTTCCGCCGAACAAATTTGTGTTTCTCTGTTAATTAACCTCATGCAGATATCATTTCAGAACTCGTTAATGTTGGGTGCCACACAATTCTTTTGCTGCAGGAAGTGTGTGGCCATATCGCTTAGATACGGGTTATGGTGAACTGGCCGTTATTAAACAGAAGAACTATGGATTCAATGAATAACTTGCTGTATTTACGTTTTTCGTACCATGACAACATTGAGAGAATGGGAAGAATTTAGGCGTTGTTTTTCCTAGTTTTGTAGCACTGTTGTAGTTATTTTGTCGTTACTCTCATGGGCCGTCCATAATGATGTCGTCGTCGACAGAACACTACGCCCATAATCGTCCTACTCCCTCATGATCTTGAGAAATAAGTTCTTGAGTGGAATCTTACCACGCTAGTGTAGTCTCGTGGGTGCTGTTGCTTCGGATGGGTGCACTATGAAAGTATTGGTGCTGTTTCGTAGCAACTTTAAAGTTAGCCAATAATTTGATAGGATGAGTGCTCTTTTATCCTCTAATCGTTTGACATAATTGAAACATTCCGGTACTGCGACGAGCTTAGCTACCAGGGCCAAAGCATGTAATTATAGATTAAAGTCACTCCCTTCTTCTAGGGGAGACCCGAGAGGAGACTTCATCACAAGTGTGTTTAGACAATCGTTGTTAGGCGCATTCACTCTACTAGAGGAAACGGAAAACGAAAAGTATTTTGTGATTGTCTTTCTTCTGTAGGAAGAGCGATTAATACATTGTTTTGTTAAATCATCGTATGCTCAGAGGTATATGTCCTTAAATTATATTTCCTCTGTGATGGATGGCATAATAGACTATCAGGATGTAAATAGAATTCCTTTCAATACATATATGTTTACTCCCTCCTGAAGCTACACATGTCATGCTTCTGGTGATCTTGTATTTTATTTGATACAATATTATACTTTATATTACATGAAGTCTACCTTCATATTTGCCTTGACATCCCACAAACAAACAGTGTGGTCCCTGAGATATTATTTTTATTTCCAGAAACATATCGCTGTATCTTTACAGAATCGATTTGTTATTTTTTGGCAGTAGCATGGTCTTTAGCATTATCTGTATCTCAAAATATGTTTTTGATACTTCAATAACGCGAAACTTAAACGGATTAATTTCATAGGAAGTGGAGACACAGAAACAAAACTCACGAGTTTTCCAGATAAGGTCATCAAACAAAATACAAAGCCTTGCCTGTGTGATTATAGCTGTGATAACGTACTTCATTTAAACAAATATTCCAGTTAACTAATATTATGCATAGGATCTTGCACCGCTGTTAAGTTGCTAGGATAATAGGCATCAAGGGGGATGGTGTGCTTGAACGAGATCAGGCACACCTCAAGTGTAAAATTCAGTCAGGATAATATTTCATATATTTTGTAATATAGTGTCGAACCTCATTTGTCACTGTATTTTGATCAAAAACTACAAATAACCTAAAATACAATCAAATACCATGTTCACATTTATGCGATTTTCATATGTTAATCAATGATTATGTTCAATTAATTTAGTATCTTACATTACTTGGATTATATTATATTTGTGCTGATTGTAAAAGAGCGCAGGACTGTATCTTTGTAGTGTATTTTAGCTTCAAAATGTATATTTTTCTCCTATTTGAATTAAAGAATATACTTTATCTATGCCACCTTGGCATAATCAGAAGCCGGCTTAATCAGATGATTATAAATTTCAGTTTCAACATTCTTCTAAGCTGGTAAAGTGATCTGGATATTTATTTGGTTCAATCTCCTTAATATACAAGGGCGGTTCAGAAAGTAACCTCCGATTGGTCACAGTGCGGGTTGTGGGGGGAGTAGCGACGCCATCTGTGCGTTCACGCACTCAACAGGTCAGTCGGCATCAAGCCGTGGTCGAGTGAACGTCGTACCTGCGCTGGTTTAGTTTTTGTGGCAGTTTGAAATGTGTGCTGCAATAGAAAACCCCGCCAAATGTGAAGTGCGTGCTGTCATAAGGTTTTTTACAGCCAAAGGATATTCTGCAGCAGCTATTCATCATGAGCTTTGTGCCGTGTACGGACCAAGAGTTATGAGTGAAGGAGTTGTCCGTGAATGGGTACGTTTATTTAAAAGTGGACGAGAAAACGTTCATGATGAAGAGAGGAGTGGTAGACCATCATTGGTGACTGACGAACTCGTTCAGACAGTTGATGCAAAAGTTCGTGAAAATCGACGTTTCTCAATGTCGGAGTTGTCTACTGGTTTTCCACAGATTTCTAAGACTCTCTTGTACGAGATAGTGACAGCAAGATTGGGTTACCGTAAGTTCTGTGCATGATGGGTGCCCAAAATTCTTACCGACCACCACAAAACTCAAAGAATGGCCTCTGCATTAGACTTTCTGTCACGTTATGAGGACGAAGGAGAACCATTGTTAAACAGAATCGTGACCGGTGACGAAACCTGGATTAAGTACGTGAACCCTGAGACAAAAGAACAATCAAAGATGTGGGCACATTCAAATTCGCCTACCAAACCAAGAAAAGCCTCGCAAGATTTTTCTGCCAGAAAACTGATGGCAACGGTGTTTTGGGATGCCAAAGGGGTGTTGTTGGTTGAATTCATGGAACGTGGTACGACCATTAATCAAGACGTGTACTGTGAAACAATAAAAAAGTTACGACGGGCTATACAGAACAAACGCCGTGGTATGCTGACTTCCGGTATCGTTTTTTTGCACGATAACGCCCGTCCTCACTCTGCTCGCAGAACAACGGCCCTTCTTGAGTCCTTCAAGTGGGACGTTATCAACCATCCACCTTACAGCCCAGACCTGGCGCCAAGTGATTATCACCTTTTCATGCATTTGAAGAAATGGCTCGGGTCACAGCGGTTTGATGACGACGAAGAGCTCAAAGATGCGGCCACAGGCTGGCTCCAGGCACAAGCGGGTGATTTTTATGCAGAAGGAATTTCAAAGCTTGTGAAGAGATACGGTAAGTGCCTCAATCGCTATGGAGACTATGTAGAAAAATAGTGCAAAGATGTACTTGTAAGATGTATATATTAAAATATTTTTATTTAACTTGGTGTATTTTTTTAAATCAACCGGAGGTTACTTTCTGAACGGCCCTCGTATTTTGTGTTGTTTAATATTATTCTGCTATATGTCGATTCTGAAATCGCTTTTCTGAGTGGAAACTTGTTAACTGATTCAACACGCTTCCTGACAGTGTAGTGGGGCATTCGGTTGCCAGATATTGCATAAGAACAGCGGAAGTAATTTGTAATTTGCTAATAAGGTAAATGATTTTGGGTGGCCAACACCGTTGTTAGCTTTGCAGCCAACTCGGCTCTTCGTGTGGGTACTAGCTGATGTAAACAGTGAATGAATGCCAGTCTTTCTTACTGCAGTGGCGATGTATTTGTATTTGAATGTGCGCCCTAACAAGAACAAAAAAGTTCGACATGGAAGCTATATTTTATTTCACGATCACAGAGATGGATTTTCCAGATTCTCCAGAAGCCACTTTTCATCTTTCCGCATTATTCTAATGTCCAAGACAGAAATTCTTAACGAATGTACATAGTTTCTTGAAGCTACACAGCAGGAAAAAAAATTTATGCACTCTTTTAGAGGTTTCCAGTTCAGTCGAATTATTGGTGTAACAGTGCATATGGAGTTCATGAAACGATTACTTTTACATATCAGTAGCACAAGCGGTTCTGAGGTAAAAGGTATTGACCCATGCTGAAACACGCATTTTAGTATGTGTTGTGGCCTCCACAGGCGGCAATGCAGGCGCTGACTCTGGCATCCAGTCGATCGCACTGATAGTGAATACTGTCCTGGGATACGTCATTCCACACGCCTTCTCGATCTGGTCACGTAGATCTGTAAGAGTTGTTGCTTAGCGAGTCTTGTCATCGCGTCACATTCCACATCTACTCGATTGTGCTGGCTAGACAAGTTGCTGCACATCTTGCAGAGCATGTTGAGTTTCACGGGCAGTGTGTGGGCGAGCATTATCATGCTGAAACAACACATCAGCTCTCTGTTGCAAGAACAGCAAAGGAACGGGTCTAAAAAAATTCTGCACGTACTGAGCGCTGGTTAACGACCCCTCCAGAAACAACGAAGGTGAACGAGAGTTATAGCTTATTGCATCCCGCACCTCAAGGCCTGGGGTGTAGCCTGTATGTCTTGGACGAATGCACTCTAAGAGACAGCGCTCACCAGATCTACATCGTACGCGCAAGCGACCATCACCTGCGTGTAAGCATAATCTGGTTTCATCGCTGAAGACCACAGCGCACCATTCCATCTTCCAAGTCATGCTCTGACGGCACCAGCCGAGGCGTGCGCACCAGTCGAGCCGTGCACGTCGATGCTGTGACATGAGTGAAGACAGGCTAGAGGTGTGCGTGCCCGTAGTCCCACCGCTAACAACCGGTTCGCAACAGTCCGTGTTGAGACGTCTCGGCTCACAAGCCTTCTTATCTGTGCTGTGGCAGCTGTACGATCTGCCACTGCCGCACTTACAGTACTCGAGGACGTCCAGAACTTCTTCCATGTGTGTGAGAATGTTCACGTGACCACCGATACCAACTTAGTTGTACAGCTGACGCAGCACGTCCAACTTGTGTGGCAGTTCTTCAAAAGGACCATCCCGCCACTCGGAAGGCCACCATTTGAACCCTTCGTAGTCGCTCATTTGACTGTAGGAAACATGAGTGCGTCTTTGTGGCATGTTTGCCTCCTTGTTTCACACGTTTGGACCACATCGGGTCTTCTGGCCATGAGCATTCATTATTAAAGGGTAGACGCAGACGGCGCGCTCGTATCTATGTCACTATGCTGTCTGTCTGCGGACGATATTGAAACCATTATCAGTACATCTGCTTTCCCCAAGGTGGCATATGCCGTTAGTGGATCAAAATCGCTGTCGTCTTTTCTGCTGTACTATTTTATTTTCGGTCGTGTATTTCACAACAGCGATGTTGCTGGAGGCTGGAAAGGGAGCACTACCATCCTGTGGTGAACCGTCTGGTGAAAGTGCACGCTACATGTGTGGACGGCAGTAACCTGTTGGCGTTAATCGTAATCGCTGCGGCGAGCTTCTGTGTCTGTGACTGCTTGAGTAAGGTACGTCAAGCATTCCTCGATTTTCATGTCACGTGACAGCAATCTGCGAAAAGCCTCGGAGGAGAGTGATCACAGCTGATACCAGACTAACGGCGTAAGAAGGGGAAAGCTGTATCTTCACGTAAAGAACTGCACCGAAATTAGCAAGAAGCTCACTGACAATTAAAATAACTTCGCTCTAGACCACGCTTTTCTGGCTCGCAATTCCATCATCTGGTCAAAATAGAAACTAAGGCACCCATGTCGTCGTGGTCTTCAGTCGAGAGACTGGTTTGATGCAGCTCTCCATGCAAGCTTCTTCATCTCCCAGTACCTAGTGCAACCTACATCCTCCTGAATCTGCTTAGTACATTCATCTCTTGGTCTGCCTCTACGATTTTTACCCTCCACGCTGCCCTCCAATACTAAATTGGCGATCCCTTGATGCCTCAGAATATGCCCTACCAACCGATCCCTTCTTCTAGTCAAGTTTTGCCACAAATTTCTCTTCTCCCCAATTCTATTCCATACCTCCTCATTAGTTATGTGATCTACCCATCTAATCTTCAGCATACATCAACAAATCAAGCAATTTCAATGCAGTGTTAATAAAAGTTATTCACTCTTGAGAACTATGAAAATTTCTTAGTGATGAGAACCTCCAGAATGAAATGAAAAACATAAAACATATTGTTGCAGAAGAAGCTCAGTAGCGCAGTGACTGTGGCGTAGTGGTTATGATACTAGACTTTTGTATGGAGGGTTTTGAGTTCTTTTCTTTTTGTTTATTGTGATTTCATTCCCCTGCCCCATATGGGCAGGGGAGGGCTGTCAGCGGCACATTCCGCCGCTCTTCAGCCGAGTGACACGACAACCACAAGAAGAAGAAAATGATACATACGTAAGGTGATAAAAAGGGGAACATAAAACAGAGTAAGGGGAGAAAATAGAAGTAAAAATACACCTACATGGAGACGTTCATGGGGGACAGTTAAAAAGTCACGAGAAAGACAAAACACAGTTGTGCGATTCTTAAAACACAGAGAAGACACTGAATGCGCATGCACAGGTGAAAAGTCGGCCACAGTATTAAAAACACTCCGGAACAACACACTTAAAACCCACTTTGAGCACACACGACGAAGAATAAAACTGTCAGGTGGGACCTGCCGAGGGAAAGGTCAGAGAGTATGGAAAAGGAGGGGAGAGCAAGGGGCAGCAGGGGAAGCATCGGGATGAAGAGAGTAGGGGCGTCAGCGAGTACACTAAGAGGCAGGAGATGAAGAGGGAAGACAAGGCAGGAGGAAGTGCAGAGACACTGAAAGGGGGCACAAGAGAGGGAGGGGAATAGGAGGGGGAAGCCGCTCAGGAGGAGGGAGGGGGAGGAGAGAGAGCCCTGAGGAGGAGGCAGGAAGATGGGGTAAGAGTTGGTAGGAAGGGTAGATGTCAGGGCGAAGCTCATCATCCAGGAGGGTTAGATGGTGAAAGTTGCCTTGGGAAAGGAGATGGAGGGTGTGTTGTGAGGATTTTTTTTCTCTTTATTGTAATTTCAACACCTGTACAACAGGTAGGCTGGCAGCAGCACCTTATGCTGCTCTTCAGCCTCAGAGTTAACAACGACAAAACATATAGAAGACACAAAAGAGATTGAACAATTTGGGGGGTAAAAAACAGTAGAAAAAGTAACATAAAAGACATGAAGCCATTCACATTCGACGAATAACCACACTACAAACTGTCAACACGACGCACAAACACTGATTATGTCGATGGCACATGTGAACGATGGAGCGAGACGGCGAACACTAAACACAAACATGATGGCACACACACAAGAACTGGATGGCGATGATCTCCGGCGCACGAATGTCCACATAGCGTGTGCGAGTCCGGAGACCTGCCGAGAGGGGAAGAAGCGGGAGGGGGAGGGAGAGGGGTGAGCAAAGATGCCAATGGCAGAGGAAATGGTAGGAGGAGTGGAGGAAAGGAGGTGGGGGAAGCCCAGGGGAGGAGTGGGGAGAAAGGGAACAGGGAGGGAAGGGGGAGAGAAGGGAGAGAGGGTGCCCATGGGAACAAACATGGGAAGAGGGAGGTAGGATCAAAGTTGGTAGGAGGGGTAGATGGAGGGGAGGAGGGCATCATCAGGGAGGGGGAGCTGGCGGAAGCCACCTTGTGAGACAGTGTGGAGAGTGAAGAGATGGAGAGCAGGTGGGACGTGGAAGTACAGGCGCGGCAGTGGACGGGGGTGGGAGAGGATGCGAGAGACCAGCAGGTGAGGAGGATCGAGTTTATGGGAGGTTTAGAGGATCCGTATCCGTTCGAGGAAAAGGAGGAGGTGAGGGAAGGGAATAAGGTCATACAGGATCCGCGTGGGGGAGGGGAGATGGATGTGATAGGCGAGGCGAAGAGCATGGCGTTCTAGGATCTGAAGGGATTTGTAAAAGGTAGGGGGAGCGGAGATCCAGGCAGGGTGGGCATAGCAAAGGATAGGGTGAATGAGGGATTTATATGGAGGATGGTGGAGGGGTCCAGACCCCAAGTATGGCTGGAAAGGAGCTTGAGGAGGTGGGGGGTTCAGGAGAGGTGACGGTCGAGGGTGACACCAAGGTACTTGAGGGTGGGGGTGAGGGCAATAGGATGGCCATTGATGGTGATGTAGAAATCGAGGAGGCGGAAGGAAGGGGTGGTTTTGCCTACAATGATCGCCTGGGTTGGAAGGATTGACCTTAAGCAACCACTGGTTGCACCAAGCGGTGAACTGGTCAAGATTGGCTTGGAGAAGGTGTTGGGAGCGCTGCAGGGTGGAGGCAAGGGCAAGGAAGGCAGTGTCATCACCGTACTGGAGAAGGTGGATGGGGTGTAAAGGCGGCGGCATGTCCGCCATATACAAGAGGTACAGAAGAGGGGAGAGGATGGAACCCTGGGGCACACCAGGAGGGGAAAAAGGTGTAGGAATCCGTGTTGTGGATGGTGACGTAGGAAGGACGTTGGGAAAGAAAGGAGCCGATCAGACGGATGTAGTTGATAGGAAGGGCGAAGGTTTGGAGCTTGAAGTGGAGACTGGAATGCCACACGCGGTCATAGGCTCGTTCAAGGTCAAGGGAGAGGAAGATAGCGGAACAACGGGAATTAAGCTGTTCAGAGAGGAGATGAGTGAGGTGAAGGAGAAGGTCATCAGAAGAGAAGGTTGGGTTGGAAGGATTGACCTTAAGCAACCACTGGTTGCACCAAGCGGTGAACTGGTCAAGATTGGATTGGAGAAGGTGTTGGGAGCGCTGCAGGGTGGAGGCAAGGGCAAGAAAGGCAGTGTCATCGGCGTACTGGAGAAGGTGGATGGGGTGTAAAGGCGGCGGCATGTCCGCCATATACAAGAGGTACAGAAGAGGGGAGAGGATGGAACCCTGGGGCACACCGGGAGGGGAAAAAGGTGTAGGAATCCGTGTTGTGGATGGTGACGTAGGAAGGACGTTGGGAAAGAAAGGAGCCGATCAGACGGATGTAGTTGATAGGAAGGGCGAAGGTTTGGAGCTTGAAGAGGAGACCGGAATGCCACACGCGGTCATAGGCTCGTTCAAGGTCAAGGGAGAGGAAGATAGCAGAACAACGGGAATTAAGCTGTTCAGAGAGGAGATGAGTGAGGTGAAGGAGAAGGTCATCAGAAGAGAAGGATGGCTGAAAGCCACACTGGGTAATGGGAAGGAGGGGGTGCTGGCAGAGACGCTGATGGATGCATCGGGTGAGGATGGATTCCAGGACCTTGCTGAAGACCGAGGTAAGGCTGATGGGATAGTAGGAGGAGACAGCGGATGGCAGTTTACCGGGCTTAAGAAACATCAGGATACGGGATGTTTTCCACAGGTCGGGGTAGTAGCCGGTGGACAGGACTACATTTTAGAGCCTGGCCTGGGTGGAGAGGAAAGAGGCAGGAGCTTCGCGGAGGTGGCGATAGGTGACACGATCGTGACCAGGAGTGGTGTTGCGTTTCGTGCGGAGTGTAGTGATGAGATCCCGTGTGGTGATAGGGGCATTGAGATCTGTGTCTGCAATGTTGTCCAAGTACTGGAAACCAGGTGCGAGGGAGGGGGGGGACAGAGGTGTCATTTCGATCACGGACATCTAGGAATAGGGAGTAATTGAACTGGGGTTCGTCAGGGATGGTAAAGACATCGGAGAGGTAGGAGGCAAAGTGATTGGCCTTACTAAGGTTGTCAGTGAAGGGTTGGTTGTCATGAAGGAGAGGATAGTAGGGGGGGGGGGGTTAGATCCGGTAAGGCGGCGAAATGCTGGCCAGTACTTGGACGAGTTGATAGGAAGGGTAGTGTTTAAACGGGTGCATGTCTGTCGCCAGTCCCGGCGTTTCTTAGCCGCAAGCAAGTTACGGATGTGTCTCTGGAGTTGCCGGTGGCGTCGTAGTGTGTCCGGGTCACACATGCGGAGGAATGCACGGTAGAGACGGGATGCGTGGAGGAGGAGGACGGCCTGTGGGGGTAAGGTAGGACAGTGGGGGTGGATGGCAACAGAAGGGACGTGGGCCTCCACAGCCTCTGACAAGGTCTGCTGGAGAAAGGAGGCGGCATGGGTAATAACATCAGGGTGGCGGTAGGCGAAGGGGTGGCCATCGACCTGGATGGATAGGGTATCCCGGTAGGCATTCCAGTCGGCACGGGAATGATCATGGACGTACCTTGGCGGAGGGTCATGACGGTGGTCGGGGCGGTGGCGACGACCGTCTGAAACAGTGAGGAGGACAGGGAGATGGTCACTACCAATGGGGTCCAGGACATCCACCGTTATGCGGCCAAGGAGGTTAGGGGAGGAGAGGACGACATCAGGAGTTGGATTCATGGCGGGTGTGCTGGGGAATGGGGACGAGGTCGACCTGAAGGGAGGAGAGGAACCGATGCCACAGCTGTAACTGGGTGTGTCGGAATGACTATGGATGTTGAGCTCGGCGGCGATCACGTAGGAAGAGAAGGTGCGGTCAATGTGGGAGAGGAAGTCAAAAGGAATAGGGGCATTAGGGCGGACATAGATGGTGGCGGAGGTGATGGTAAGGCCAGTGAAGAAGAGACTAGGGATCAGGTGTTCTGTGGGGTCGGGAAGGAGAGGTTTGAGCCGAACTGGGATCTGGCGGTGGTGACCAATGGCAACTCCGCCACGCGCTATCGGAAAGGGATTATCGGAGCAGAGAAGAAGGTAGGGTGAGGTGTGAATGGAGTGGTGGGGCTGAAGAAAGGTTTCATTGAGGAGGAAGGCATCCACGCGGTGGGTGACG
The DNA here is from genome assembly GCF_023864345.2 of Schistocerca serialis cubense. Classification (NCBI taxonomy): domain Eukaryota; kingdom Metazoa; phylum Arthropoda; class Insecta; order Orthoptera; family Acrididae; genus Schistocerca; species Schistocerca serialis. The sequence goes on from NC_064638.1 coordinate 825,745,325, forward strand.
AGGGTGTGCATGAAGAGGTTCTTGTTGGTGGGAAGGGAACGGATGTTGTTGAACAGGATACGGTGCTGTCACGCCATGACAGGGATTTACACGAGGCTGTCGAGACGGGAGAAGGTGAAATGGGCCTGGTTGTGGGAGTAGGTGGCATACATATTCGGTTCGAGTACATTCTAGAGTATCCACAAATGTCAAGAATCATTGTACTGGGATGTTCTGTAACTGTGTACAGGGTGGTCCATTAATCGTGACCGGGCCAAATACCTCACAAAATAAGCGTCAAACGAAAAAACTGCAAAGAACGAAACTTGTCTAGCTTGAAGGAGGAAACCAGATGGCGCTATGGTTGGCCCGCTAGATGACGCTGCCATAGGTCAAACGGATATCAACTGCGTTTTTTTAAATAGGAACCCCCATTTTTTATTACATATTCGTGAAGTACGTAAAGAAATATGAATGTTTTAGTTGGACCACTTTTTTCGCTTTGTGATAGATGGTGCTGTAATAGTCACAAACATATGGATCACAATTTTAGACGAACAGTTGGTAACAGGTAGATTTTTTAAATTAAAATACAGAACGTAGGTACGTTTGAACATTTTATTTCGGTTGTTCCGATGTGATACACGTACCTTTGTAAACTTATCATTTCTGAGAACGCATGCTGTTACATCGTGATTACCTGTAAATACCACATTAATGAAATAAATGCTCAAAATGATGTCCGTCAACATCAATGCATTGCAAATGTTGTCAGGCGTTGTCGGTGGATCACAATAGCAAATATCCTTCAACTTTCCCAACAGAAAGAAATCCGGGGACGTCAGATCCGCTTAACGTGCGGGCCATGGTGCTTCGACGACCAATCAAAAAAAAAAAATGGTTCAAATGGTTCTGAGCACTATGGGACTTGACATCTGAGGTCATCAGTCCCCTAGAACTTAGAACTACTTAAACCTAACTAACCTAAGGACAAACTGCCTATTGGCTTCTGTCTCGGGTTCTTCGGCCGACGTTCATCTAATGATTTTTCTGACTTTTCGCCAGCACGAGTGGCTGGCATTGTCAAAGCTTCACCCTCCATTGCCGGTTCACCAAAGCTTCACCCTCCATTGCCGGTTCACCACCGGCAATGGAGGGTGAAGCTTTGACAATGCCAGCCACTCGTGCTGGCGAAACGTCAGAAAAATCATTAGATGAACGTCGGCCGAAGAACCCGAGACAAAGAAGCCAATAGGCAGTTTTTCAACAAGTGGCCACGAAAGCCTCAACAATTTTGTAACCTAAGGACATCGCACACATCCATGTCCGTGGCAGGATTCGAACCTGCGACCGTAGCAGTCACGGGGTTCCGGACTGAAGCGCCTAGAGCAGCTCAGCCACAGTGGCCGGCGACGACCAATTCACCTGTCATGAAATATATTATCCAATACCGCTTCAACCGCACGCGAGCTATGTGCGGGACATCCATCATGTTGGAAGTACATCGCCATTCTGTCATACAGTGATACATCTTGTAGTAACATCGGTAGAACATTACGTAGGAAATCAGCATACATTGCACCATTTAGATTGCCATCGATAAAATGGAGGCCAGTTATCCTTCCTCCCATAGTGCCGCACCATACATTAACCCGCCAAATTCGCTGATGTTCCACTTGTCGCAGCCATCGTGGATTTTCCGTTGCCCAATAGTGCATATTGTCTCGGTTTACGTTACCGCTGTTGGTGAATGACGCTTCGTCGCTAAATAGAACGGGTGCAAAAAATCTGTCATCGTCCCTTAATTTCTTTTGAATGCAGTGGCAGAACTGTATACGACGTTCAAAGTCGTCGCGATGCAATTCCTGGTGCATAAAAATATGGCACGAATGCAATCGACATTGATGTAGCATTCTCAACACCGACGTTTTTGAGATTCCCGATTCTGGCGCAATTTGTCCGCTACTGATGTGCGGATTAGCCGCGACTGCAGCTAAAACACCTACTTGGGCATCATCATTTGTTGCAGGTCGTGGTTGACGTTTCACATGTGGCTGAACACTTCCTGTTTCCTTAAATAATGTAACTATCCGGCGAACGATCCGGACACTTGGATGATGTCGTCCAAGATACCGAGCAGCATACGTAGCACACGCCCGTTGGGCATTTTGATCACAATAGCGATACATCAACACGATATGGTCCATTTTAACACAGGTAATGTATCACGAAGCAAATACCGTCCGCACTGGCGGAATGTTACTTGGTACCACTTACTTACACGTTTGTGACTATTACAGCGCCATCTATCACAAATCGGAAAAAGTGGTCCAACTAAAACATTCATAATTTTTTTATGTACTACACGAATATGTAATAAAAAATGGGGGTCCCTATTTTTTAAAAAAACGCAGTTGATATCCGTTTGACCTATGGCAGCGCCATCTAGCGGGCCAACCATAGCGCCATCTGGTTTCCCCCTTCCAGCTAGATAAGTTTCATTCTTTGTAGTTTTTCGTTTCGTGAGGTATTTTGCCCGGTCACTATCAATGGACCACCCTGTATAGTCATACGGTCAAATAAATTAGCCCTACAATTTTATGCCTTCATTAGACTGTGGCTCGATATTAAAACACATACAGAGTATTCGGAAATTTCCATTCTGCGGCGGTTTCGTTTCAGATCAAGTGGTTCAAATGGCTCTGAGAACTACGGGACTTAACATCTGAGGTCATCAGTCCCATAGACATACAACTACTTAAACCTAACCAACCTAAGGACATAACACACATCCATGCCCGAGGCAGCATTCGAACCTGCGACCGTAGCAGCAGCGCGGTTCCGGACTGAAGCGCCTAGAACCGCTCGACCACAACGGCCGACTCGGTTCAGATGTTTAACTCATCCACTTCTACTTGAGAAATTCAATTAGGCGTGACACAGTACAATTGTCAGGTAATGTTTCGAAAGGAAACATAATGGAAGATCCATTTATCATTTAAGCACATTTATTTGTATTGACACTTAAACATTACCCGTTTACACTGTTCCAAAACAAAAACAAGCAACATACTTCACGTACATCACAGTACTGTTACATTACAGCAGCGGCTCGATGTGGCGACCACCAACATTGTTAAAAACATTGTACCCATGAAGCACGTTCGGGTACACCCTCTGCATCCCACCAGGTGTCTCTTTAGTTTGTAGTGCAGCGGCCAGAACTCGTACCAGCGGATCTTCCTGTCTCTACAGGAGTCTCGTAAATCAAACTTCGCATTCGGCCCCACAAGAAGTAGTCCACAGGAGGTAAATACGGCAGTGCGGCTGCCACGCAGTTGGACCACCTCGGCCTATCTATCTTTCACCATATCGTCTGTTGAGATGCCCCGAACCGCACATGAGAATTGAAGTGGTGCACCATCATGCTGAAACCACGTTTCCTGAAGGACATTCACTGGCAGACCTTTCAAGAACGAGTCAAATACGTTCTGTAGGAAGATCAAGTATGCAGGACCAGTTAGGCTGAGAGGTAGCAGAAGTGGAAGCCTTACACATCTGAAATGAAACCGCCATAGAACGGAAATGATACTTTCCGAACATGGTCTCCTATTCATAATATTCTATACTGATTCTCCTTTACAGCTCCTGGAAGTTTGTAACGGGAATTTCCGAACACTCTGTATAAGTGCCTTCTATTAGTATGATAAGTACAAATAGACCTTTCAGTACTTACCTGTGAAAAGTAACTTTTCCTCGTTTCGACTTGTATCCACGGCGCCGGCCGGAGTGGCCGTACGGTTTTGGGCGCTACAGTCTGGAACTGAGCAACCGCAACGGTCGCAGGTTCGAATCCTGCCTCGGGCCTGGATGTGTGTGATGTCCTTAGGTTAGTTAGGTTTAATTAGTTCTAAGTTCTAGGCGACTGATGACCTCAGAAGTTTAGTCGCATAGTGCTCAGAGCCATTTGAACCATTTTTTGTATCCACGGCAGCAAAATCTCGGCACCATTACTGTTGAAAATAAATAAATGTATGAAAACAGTACAAATGTCTCAAGCATCAAAGTTTCGATCTTAGTGCACTGTGCAGATGACAGAGTCATACCAACGTCACGTGACTATATTGGTTTGACATTGGCGACAGAACGCTATGCTCATTCCATGCTTAAGTCGATAACAGTATAATTTTGCGAGAGAGTGAAAACTGACAGGATCATGACACCTGTTACTCAAGGATTCTGACGAGATTCAGGCTTGCTGCAGACAGACCTGTCCTGAGTACCTGGCTAGCAGCTTTTCAGCGCGACGGCCCCTAGTTTCCGAGAAAAATCGATGTTGAAGTTTTATGCGTTCTACTATATCTCTCAAGTAAGTTATGTTTCGACCAATCGAAAGTAGCGGAGCGGATGAGGTTCACAGATATCACGATGATAGTTAAGCCCGAGTAATTTTTTTATTATTTCTTTGTACAGAATATAGTTAAATGTACATTCCATGCAAATTTATTCAAAAATATTCATTTTCGCTATAATTTCATTAATAAATTAATCGTTACACCAAACTTTCTTCAAATGTGTATTCCGTTTGCACAGAACAGATTACAGAATCGTATTACTCGCTATCCCTTCCATCTCGTGCTATGCTAGAACAAAATTCTTGATGATATTTGTCGGAGTAGCAACCGAAGCACAAAGTCGCACAACACACGCATATTTAATGAAAGCTAGTGCTTGCTGGCACACAGATTTTAAAGAAGCGATATTGCGAAACTCAGTTCGGTTACATTCAAAAAGACTGTTCTTTCTTCTGTTAGCTTCTATGCGTAACATGCGTATTTGATCATTTATATTAAAGCAGGTTTACTAGGCTGGTGCAGAATTAAAGAATGTATTTTTATGGAATAATTTAGCAAGTTTGAAGCATTTTGAATTTTTTTCTGAAAAGATTAGGCTGGTGGTAAAATTAAACATCACTGGGTTGGCAAAGTGGAGTGCATTTGAGTAAGATAATTTTTACGGTGAAGATGCTTGCTTTTCTTTAATCTACAAATATTTGATCGTGAAGCGTCTGATCAATCACCCCTCGCCACGAATCAAGTGGACGGTATCCAAATATTTGACATTTTAACTATGAATCAGAAACGGGATACACATATGAAGAAAGTTTGCTGTAATCAAATTATTACAGCGGAAATGACTATTTTCGAATAATCTTTATTGATCACACACACTATTTAATGATAATCTATACGATTAAATTGAAAAAGGTAATCGGTCTAGATTTGAACCTTATCTGTCAGCTTGATGTCCGTAAACCTGGACCGCTCCGTTACATTCGATTGTCGCAACATGACTTGCGTAACAGGTATTGCAGCTACACGTAAAATTTCAACAATGAGTTTCTCGAAAATTAGGGACCGTCACATGAAAAGCTAGTAGCCAGGCACTCTGGACAGGTCCTCTATAACGTACCTCGGACGCGTTAAAAAAAATAATAAAAATGGTTCAAATGGCTCTGAGCACTATGGGGCTTAACATCTGAGGTAATCAGTCCCCTAGAACTTAGAACTACGTAAACCTAACTAACCTAAGGACATCACACACATCCATGCCCGAAGCAGGATTCGAACCTGCGACCGTAGCGGTCGCGCGGTTCCAGACTGAAGCGCCTAGAACCGCTTGGCCACACCGGCCGGCGACGCGTCAAAATCAGAGGTTAATAGGTTTGGCTGTTCCCTTGTGAGAGTCCCTACTGGAGTCCCTAAAACGGAATAGGTAAATCAGTAGAGATGAACTGCTGCAACAGTGGCTAAACTTAATTTCACAGAAATTAACGAACTGAGAAGTGAGAAAAGCAAGGTGATATTAGAAACGCAGTTACACTATAAATTGCTGCATTTGCCACATCTTGGAAACACCTTAACCGGACAACACAGTAAATTAAAAGTTGATGCTGTGTATAATTGAGTTGCCTGCTCTTCATCTGCTTGTATGTTCCAACGTTCATGATTATCTACAGGTGCCTGTGTGTACTGATGCTGAACTGCTGAATGATCGCTACTGAGTCGAACACATGGACGAAACATAGTGATAGTTTATCAAAGAAAGCGTGGGAAACAGGCAGCCGCTGGCTGGATCCGTCCCGCGATTGGCTTCAATTCGGCCCGCGGAAGAAATTCGTAGGAGCGACGTGCTCTCATTGTACCCCACCTATGACGCATTCGGATATACGCCTTTCTGTTGTTCGCATTTTCCCAATTTGTCTTCTATGTATTACAGCAGAAATATGCTAAGTTTAACCCATTTAAACTTTTAAACTTCTTAAAATGAATAAAGAAATGATGGCTTAATGTGTTTAGTGTTACAGAAACAACCCATGCCTATCGATCAGTCACCCGAAGTATTTTTGGACAAATATTTAAATATGCTTGCTAATAGTGTTTGTGAGCATCAACACATTAAATTAAAAAAAAACTCTAACGACATGCCAGTGGCCAAAAATTGGAAAGATACTCGTAATTGCTTGTCTCATTGCCGTATTTTGTTTTTCTGTTTCTTCTCGAATTAACATAGTTAAATAATTCTGCTCCATTCTAAACGTATTAGAACACTCCCCTGTTGAAACTGAACGTAATTTATAATCAATTAGCTGCAAAAATGGTTCAAATGGCTCTGAGCACTATGGGACTTAACTTCTGAGGTCATCAGTCCCCTAGAACTACTTAAACCTAACTAAGGACATCACACACATCCATGTCCGAGGCAGGATTGAACCTGCGACCGTAGCGGTCGCGCGGTTCCAGACTGTAGCGCCTAGAACCGCTCGACCACTCCGGCCGGCCAATTAGCTGCAACCAGTTGCTTTTATACACGTTCATTTTTCCATGGTAAAGTTTCAAGATGCTTGGCACCCCATCTTCAGATGTTCATATTTATTTACATGTCATGAACATTGTGTCCCTACTAATAGCGTTGCGTAGTTCTGCAATGGAAGTTTTTAAGACAACTATGGCACAACTTCGTGAGTAAAGAAACGATGTTAACGACTCGTAAATGATTGTAAATATGTGAAGATGGGGTGAACGTGAATGTACCCGCAAAAATCATAGTTTCGAAGCATAATTTGTTCGTCGGGAAAGAGGTGCCATTCATATCGGTGCGTTGCCCCATAAACATTGTCACTATAGTTTCGACGTTATGCGCTAGGAGCGCTGCTGTCAGGCCACGTGGCGAGCCGGCCAGCGAGCTTAAGTACGTGAACCTGCCCGCGGGTCATCAAAGGCTGCCCATGCCTGGCTTACGTACTGTCTCCTTGGATTCACAGCCGTGCAGTTTCTCAGAAAAAATGGTTCAAATGGCTCTGAGCACTATGGGACTTAGGTCATCAGTTCCTTACAACTTAGAACTACATAAACCTAACTAACCTAAAGACATCACACACATCCACGCACGAGGCAGGATTCGAACCTGCGGTCGCGTGGTCCCAGACTGAAGCGCCTAGAACCGCTCGGCCACCTCGGCCGGCTCTCTCAGAAAAGACAGTGTGTTTTACCAGGACCCTAACTGGATTCATTTATCTCAAAATTACAGATTAGTAGTATGTGTCTTTGCAAGAGCATCAATATATATTCTTTACTGGTAAGACGATACCGCCCAGCGGATTAACGACGAGGCCCGCATGTGATTTTTGAGCAGGTGAATACCAGAATAGTACCTATGTCCTGCTTCAGTTACACGGTTCGCAAATGCCTCAAAAAACTTTTTATACTTTGCCACGGGATAGTGGGACAACACTAGACGCAGACAGGCAGGGTACTACACACATTCCGTCCGGAAGGGGCGGAGGGGTCTAATGGCGAAAGGAAGGGCACTCGGCCATCCTCTACCACTAATACTGACACATCCAAATAAACATACCTGACCTTTAGAGAAAAAGCGTAAGAGCAGGAAAAAGAGGACAATAATCATATCTGCTTGACTGCCATTACTCAAATATCGATCCAAAAAAAAGTCCAGTAAGTTGCCTCCTTCGTGGGTTGCACTGCAATTCCTGAGTATTCGACCAATGAATCTGTTTGTCATCTGCCTTTGCTACGATGAATTTTAGTGGTCGTCTCACTTTTAGTCGTACCGTATGCGCAGTCCCAGATATTAAATCGACGCGACTACTTCTAACGACTGTTCAACCAACGTACAGTCATACAGTAACGGTTCTTTCTGTCTATTTGTGTCTATTATGTTGTATTCGTTTATGTTGAGTGTCAACTGCCAACCCCTGCACTAAGCGTCGATGCTCTGCAGGTCTGTCTGCATTTCGCTATAATTTCGTAGCGCTTTGACTTTTCTATGCACAGCGGTACCATCCGCGAACAGCGTAAAGCCGTCGGCACACGGACCGTGCATCTGAACGTTGAGCGTTGAGCGTGCCAAGTTTCTGACGTCACAGCATGGAATAGCACGCTCGGGAGTCTTTCCGAACGTGCAGAGCAATATCTGGCATGTCAGATATTCTCAGCGTGCGTCTGAGCGTTGACCAATGACATGGCAGAACGCCACCTACGTCACACGCACGCCGTCTCCCTTCAGTACAGAGTTGTGACGCGCCATATTGTCATTCATTTCAAGCCTATACGTATATATGCCGTTCTGAGCACCAGCAAATTGAGAATCACTGCAAAACTCATTGTTAACTGTGTGATTCGTTCCAATAAAATAATGAGAAACATCATATTCGCGGCAAAATAATTATTGTAACTTGCGTATAATGAGAGTAGGCTATCTGAAGGCAGCGACACACTGAAGATCCACCCAAAACGCATTGTTCTTGGTACAATGTGTTATAATTAAATTTCAGTTAATAAAGTATCTACGATTAAAGTTTCTAGCAAGAGGTAAGGTACTATTATGAGATACAGCAGACGTGATATTGGTATAGCGTAATGAATAGCATCATTGTATAGTAATGAGGTTTTTTTTTTTTTGTTGGGGCGGTGGTTCGCGTCCTGACACGACAAATTTTTTTTTCCTAACATTCGTGTTTTTATTAGGTTCTGATACTTTATTATTAGTTTAATATAAGTATAGACTGTAATGTTTGATTTTATGTAAATACAAGTTCACCTATTTTTGAGGGATGACTTTGTTCGATTGGCTTAATCTAAAGGACAGCTTACGCTACTTGTGTAAAGGTATTTTTTCTCCTTTTTCTTTTACGCTTCGTAATTGACATGTTGCAAAGATTCTGCTACTGGGTACGAACAGTGATCAAGTAAGACTGACCTTGGGGTTTTACTAAAATGTGGGAATGATGAAATAATGTTTATCTTATGCGGAAAGTATTCCAATTTTGTAACGCACTGCTTGTAATGGAACTTTTATAAGCCTGTGTCCTTATTGATTGGACATGGTACTTTCCTTTTCGTGGACGATGGAAGAAATGTGCATTTTAATAGAGCTAACGTGGGAATTTTACGCGCCCGTTGAGTAAACAGTGTGATTAACGAACTAGAAACATCCCTCAACTGTCGCTTGAGTGCGTTGCGATCGCGTATACCACGTTGGGGTCCACGTACCGTATGCACAAGTCGCATCGTTCCTAAGCGTTAAGCAGCACGTTGAACTGGGCACGCCCAACGTTAACGTTCGGCAGCACGGTCCGTGTGCCGACGGCTTAAGGGTGCTTCCGGCGTTGAGCGCTAGGTTATTTACTTAGACTCTAAGGGAAAAAAAGACGCATCTCGAGGAAATCATCGGAATGGAACGGAAATCGGTAGATGTGATGTACATGTACAGACTAACAAATGATTACCATTTCAGAAAAAATGGATGAGTTATTCAAGAAAAAGAGCTTCACAAATTGTGCAAATCAGTAGCGCTATGGTCTGCCTCTGATCTTATGCAAGCAGTTATTCGGATTGGCATTGACTGACAGAGTTGTTGGATGTCCTGCTGAGGGATAACGTGCAAAATTCTGTGCAATTGGCGTCTTAAGTGGTAGAAATCCCGAGCAGGTTGGAGGGCGCTGCCCACAATGTTCCAAGCATTCTCAGTTGAGAAGACATCCGGCGACCTTGCTGACCAAGGTAGGGTTTGGCAAGCACGAACACAAGCTGTAGAAACTCTAGTCGTGCTTGGTGGGTATTATCTTGCTGAAATGTAAGCCCAGGATGGCAACAAAGCGGGACGTACCGCTGTGTTGTAAGTGCGTCGCCGATGCCAACCATAGCGGTTCTGCTATAAAAGAAAACGCAACTGATACCAACACATCTACATCTACGTGATTACTCTGCTATTCACAATAAAGTGCCTGGCAGAGAGTTCAGTGAACCACCTTCAAGCTTCTCCACCTTCTCTACCGTTCCACTCTCGAACGGCACGCGGGAAAAACGAGCACTTAAATTTTTCTGTGCGAGCCCTGATTTCTCCTGTTTTATCGTGATGATCATTTCTCCCTATGTAGGTGGGTGCCAACAGAATGTTTTCGTAATCGGAAGAGAAAACTGGTGATTGAAATTTCATGAGAAGATCCGGTTGCAACGAAAAACGCCTTTGTTTTAATTATTGCCAATCCAATTCACGTATCGTGTCTGTGACACTATCTCCCCTATTTTGCGATAATATAAAACGAGCTGCCCTTTTTTGTACTTTTTCGATGTCATCCATCAGTCCCACCTGATACGGATCCCTCACCGCACAGCAATAATCCAGAATAGGGCGGACAAGCGTGGTATAAGCAGTATCTTTGGTAGACCTGTTGCACCTTCTAAGTGCTCTGCCAATGAATCGCAGTCTTTGGTTTGATCTATCCAGCCGGCCGGAGTGGGCGTGCGGTTCTAGGCGCTACAGTCTGGAGCCGAGCGCCCGCTACGGTCGCAGGTTCGAATCCTGCCTCGGGAATGGATGTGTGTGATGTCCTTATGTTAGTTAGGTTTAATTAGTTCTAAGTTCTAGGCGACTGATGACCTCAGAAGTTAAGACGCATAGTGCTCAGAGCCATTTGAACCATTTTTTGCTCTATCCACAATATTATCTATGTGATCTTTCCAATTTAGGTTATTTGTAATCTTAATCCCTAAGTATTTGTTTGAATTTGCAGCCTTCAGATTTGTGTGACTTATCGCGTATTTAAATTTAGCTGATTTCTTTTAGCACTCAAGTGAATAACTACACACTTTTCCTTATTCAGGGTCAATTGCCTCTTTTCGCACCATAGAGATATCTTATCTAAATCATTTTGCAAGTCGTTTTTATCATCTGATGACTTTACAAGACGGTCAATGACAGCATCATCTGCAAACAATCTAAGACGGCTATTCAGATTATCTCCTATGTCGTTAATATAGATCGGGAACAATAGAGGGCCTATAACATTTTCTTGGGGAACGCCGAATATTAATTCTGTTTTAGTCGATGACTTTCCGTCTATTACTACGAACTGTCACATTTCTGACAGGAAATCATGAATCCAGTCCCACAACTGAGGCGATACTCCGTAGGCACGCAGTTTGCTTAAAAGACGCTTGTGAGGAACGGTGTCGAAATCTTTCTGGAAATCCAAAATATGGAATAAATTTGACATCCCAAGTCCATAGCACTTATTACTTCACGAGTATAAAGAGCTAGTTGTGTTTCACAAGAACGATATTTTCTGAAACCGTGCTGACTGTGTCAATAAATCGTTTTCTTCGAGGTACTTCATAATGTTCGAATACAGTATATGTTCAAAAACCCTACTGCAAATTGACGTTCGTGATATAGGCCTGTAATTCAGCGGATTACTCCTACTTCCCTTTTTGGGTATTGGTGTGGCTTGAGCAATTTTCCAGTCTTTAGGTACGGATCTTTCTGTGAGCGAGTGGTTGTATATAATTGCTAAATATGGAGCTACTTTATCAGCATACTCTGAAGGGAACCTGACTGGTATACCATCTGGACCGGAGGCCTTGGCTTAAGTGATTTAAGCTGCTTCGTTACTCCGAGGATATCTACTTCTATGTTTCTCTTCTCGCCAGTTGTCGATTCATATAGTAGTTGGTGTCCCACCGTTGTCCGGGGAGTCATCAGAGACGTCTTGCCTGTTCATCGGGGTTCACTTCGAAGCGGGACTCATCACTGAAGACAATTCTATTCAAGTCAATTACATTCCTGGCCGATGTCATGTCTGGAGACGCCCCAGACAGTGGTGGGACACCAACCTGACTGTGGCCTGGCACGCATCCCGATATCCAGGAGTGATGGTCTGCGATGCCATTTCATTACATAGCAAGACGTCTTTGGTTGTCATCCGCGTCACCCTTACAGCTCAGCGGCACCTCCACGACATTCTGCGGCCCATTTTGTTGCCCTTTATGGCAAGCTTTGTGGGTTTACATTTCAGCAAGATAATGCCTGCCTGGACACGACGAGGGTTTCTACTGGTTGTCTCCGCGCTAGCCAAACCATAACTCGGCCAGAAACGTCGTCAGATCTCTCGCCAATTGAGAACCTGTGGAACATTATGGGCAGGGTCCTCCAACCACCTTCGGATTTTGAGTATCTTAGGCGCCAGTTGCACGGAATTTGACACGATATTTCCCAGGAGGATATTCAACAACTCAATCAATCAGTACCAAGCCAAATAAGCGCTTGCTTAAGGGCCAGATGTGGTCCAAAGCGTCATTTACTAGCTCAACTTGTGAAGCTCTTTCTCTTGAATAAATCATCCAATTTTTCTGAAATTGTCATTTGTTTGCCTGTACATGTACATCACGTCCACCAACTTCCGTCTCATACGGATAATTCCTTCGTGGTGCATCCTTTTTTTTTTTTAGTGTATACAGGGTGTTCCATTGATCGTGACCGGGCCAAATATCTCACGAAATAAGCGTCAAACGAAAAAACTGCAAAGAACGAAACTTGTCTAGCTTGAAGGGGGAAACCAGATAGCGCTATGGTTGACCCGCTAGATGGCGCTGCCATAGGTCAAACGGATATCAACTGCGTTTTTTTAAATAGGAACCCTCATTTTTTATTACTTATTCGTATAGTACGTAAAGAAATATGAATGTTTTAGTTGGACCACTTTTTTCGCTTTGTGCTGCAATAGTCACAAACATACGCCTCACAATTTCAGACGAACAGTTGGTAACAGGTCGGTTTTTTAAATTAAAATACAGAACGTAGGTACGTTTGAACATTTTGTTTCGGTTATTCCAATGTGATACATGTACCTTTGTAAACTTATCATTTCTGAGAATGCATGCTGTTACAGCGTGATTACCTGTAAATACCACATTAATGCAATTAATGCTCAAAATGATGTCCGTCAACCTCAATGCATTTGACAATACGTGTAACGACATTCCTCTCAACAGCGAGTAGTTCGCCTTCCGTAATGTTGGCACATGCACTGACAATGCGCTGACGCATGTTGTCAGGCGTTGTCGGTGGATAACGATAGCAAATATCCTTCAACTTTCCCCACAGAAAGAAATCCGGGGACGTAGATCCGGTGAACGTGCGGGCCGTGGTATGGTGCTTCGACGACCAATCCACCTGTCATTAAATATCCTATTCAATACTGCTTCAACCGCTCGCGAGCTATGTGCCGGACATCCATCATGTTGGAAGTACATCGCCATTCTGTCATGCAGTGAAACATCTTGTAGTCACATCGGTAGAACATTACGTGGGAAATCAGCATACACTGCACCATTTAGATTGCCATCGATAAAATGGAGGCCAGTTATCCTTCCTCTCATAACGCCGCACCATACATTAACGAAGTAAATTCGCTGATGTTCCACTTGTCGCAGCCATCGTGGATTTTCCGTTACCCAATAGTGCATATTGTCCCGGTTTACGTTACCGCTGTTGGTGAATGACGCTTCGTCGCTAAATAGAACGGGTGAAAAAAATCTGTCATCGTCCCTTAATTTCTTTTGTGTGCAGTGGCAGAACTGTATACGACGTTCAAAGTCGTCGCCATGTAACTCCTGGTGCATAAAAATAAGGTACGGGTGCAATCGATGTTGATGTAGCATTCTCAACACCGACGTTTTTGAGATTCCCGATTCTCGCGCAATTTGTCTGCTACTGATGTGCGGATTAACCGCGACAGCAGCTATAACACCTACTTGGGCATCATCATTTGTTGCAGGTCGTGGTTGACGTTTCACATGTGGCTGAACACTTACTGTTTCCTTAAATAACGTAACTATCCGGCGAACGATCCGGACACTTGGATGATGTCGTCCAGGATACCGTGCACCATACATAGCACACGCCCGTTGGGCATTTTGGTCACAATAGCCATACATCAACACGATATCGACCTTTTCCACAATTGATAAACGATCCATTTTAGCACAGGTAATGTATCACTAAGCAAATACCGTCCGCACTGGCGGAATGTTACGTGATACCACGTACTTATACATTTGTGATTATTACAGCGCCATCTATCACAAAGCGAAAAAAGTGGTCCAACTAAAACATTCATATTTCTTTACGTACTATAGGAATATGTAATAAAAAATGGGAGTTGCTATTTTTAAAAAAAACGCAGTTGATATCCGCTTGACCTATGGCAGCGCCATCTAGCGAGCCAACCATAGCGCCATCTGGTTCCCCCCTTGAAGCTAGACGAGTTTCGTTCTTTGTAGTTTTTTCGTTTGATGCTTATTTCGTGAGGTATTTGGCCCGGTCACTATCAATGGACCACCCTGCATTGTGGACAGCAGCCGTCCTTTCCACTCCGGTCAGTTGTTGTCGATGATGACGAAGACAACCGCCTGGAAACCTGAACGTCTATCAGCGCCCGGTTATCGCCAGATTATACACTGGATCCAAATCTCGTCCTCAGGTTTGATGACGAAAGTACTTAATAAGAGCGATGGTGTAAATCAAGCGGACTGTGGAGTAACCGCGCAGCGAGTTAACGGAGCTGCGAAATGCTCGGCGGGCGAGTGGAGAGAGTGGAGTGGGGCGGATGCGGTGAACGGATTGCGGGCAGCCGGTGCTCGCACTTGCACTTGATCGTCGCGCTGCGCTGCGGCGGGGGCGGAGGCGGAGGCGGAGCAGAACGGCGAACGGCGTGGCGCGGTCCGCCAAGGCCACTGCGCTCGCCGCGGCTCGCCGGAGCACGTGCAGCGGAGGCAGGCCGGCAGGCTCCAGCGTCAGTCCTCTCGAGCCAGATGCCTTTGCAATACACACAAACACAAGCATATACTGTGCCTGACGAAAAGAAATAAAGCATCCAGAAGGGTACGAGGGAACCGAATGAAGCTCCGTGGGTTGAGTGGGTACGTGATATTATTTAAACACTATGTGATCAAAAGTGTCCAGATAACCCCAAAATCAAACGTTTCTCAATATTAGGTGCATTGTGCTGCCACGTACCATATCAGCGACCTCAGCAGTCATTAGACATAGTGAGAGAGCAGAAACGGGCGCTCCGCGGATCTCACGGACTTCGAACGTGCTCAGATGATTGGGTGCCACTTGTGTCATACGTCTGTACGCGAGATTCCCACACTCCTAAACATCCGTAGCTCCACTGTTTCTGACGTAATAGTGAAGTGCAAACGCGAAGGGACACGTACAGCATAAAAGCGTACAGGTCGACCTCGTCTCTTGACTGACAGTGACCGCCGACAGTTGAAGAGGGTCGTAATGTGTAATAGGCAAACGCCTATCCAGACCATCACATACGCATTCCAAACTGCATCAGGATCCACTGCAAGTACTATGACAGGCGGGAGGTGAGAAAACTTGGATTTCATGGTCGAGCGGCTGCTCATAAGCCACACATCACGCCGATAAATGCCAAACGACGTCTTGCTTGGTGTAAGACGGGTAAACACTGGACGGTTGAACAATGGAAAAACCTTGTGTGGAGTGACGAATCACGGTACACAATGTGGCGATCCGACGGCAAGGTGTGGGTATGACGAATGCCTAGTGAACGTCATCTGCCAGCGTGTGTACTGCCAACAGTAAAATCCTGAAGCGGTGGTGTTATGGTGTGGTCGTGTTTTTCATGGAGGGGGCTTGCACCCCTTGTTGTTTAGCATGGAACTATCACAGCTCAGGCCTACATTGATGTTTTAAGCACATTCTAGCTTTCCACTGTTGAAGAGCAAATCGGGGAAGACGATTGTATCTTTCAACACAATCGTGCATCTGTTCATAGTGCACGGCCTGTGGCGGAGTGGTTACACGACAATAACATCCCTGTAATGGACTGGCCTACACAGAGTCCTGACCTGAATCCTATAGAACACCTTTGGGATGTTTTGGAACGCCGACTCCGTGCCAGGCCTCGCCGACCGACATCGATACCTCTCCTCGGCGCAGCACTCCATGAAGAATGGGCTGCCATTCCCCAAGAAACCTTCCAGCACCTGACTGAACGTATTTTTGCGGGAGTGCAAGCTGTCATCAAGGCTAAGGGTGGGCCAACACCATACTGAATTCCAGCATTATCGATGGAGGGTGCCACGAACTTGTAAGTCATTTTTAGCCAGGTGTCCGGATATTTTTGATCAAATAGTGTATGATTACAAAATCGAGGCAAATTTACAAGCAACTTTGCAGCATGAGTCCACTTATCAGTATGTTTTTGCACCCCCTTTGGCAAGGGTTAATGCACTGATTAGATTAGGAAGAGTGTCAAAAAGTAGTTGCATCCTCTTCTGATGCAATTTGACACACAACTGTTTAACAGTCCCTTGAAATCCTGAATACTGGCGCTGAGACGGAGTCGAGTTCCAGGATGGTCCCACATATTTTTTATCGGTGACAGATCTGGTGTTCTAGCTGGCTCCGCATCATGCACTTCAGAGAGAGATGTGGCATGCGTGGACGAGCATTGTGTTGTCGCAAAGTGGAACCACGATGCTATCGCATGAGAGGTAACACATGAGGACGCAGGACGTCTGTGACGTACCGTTGTGGCGTTAAAGTTCCGTCAGTCACTACTAGCCATTACCCGAGTTTATGCTCGAATGCTGCCAACGCAATGACGCAAGGAGTAACACCGCCGTACCTCTCCAAAAGATTGGAGGAATGGGACCCCGCTCCAGACTGGCGCCATACTCTCGTATGATGCTCCTCCAGCGCAGAGCAGAACTGCGATTTCCCACCCACACAATGCGGTGCCATTCATTAACAGTGCACGGTTCCCTGTCACGGCACCACTCCTAATGCAGACTCCTAATGACAGCCTACATATGGGACGGCAGTTCGCTTGTCCGGTTGCTGTTAATCTCCGAGCAACGGTGCGGGGTCTCACAGAATGTTGCAGAAAGGTCATTGCCCCTTCTCCGACGGCAGGCGCATTTCTGTATATTGAACAAGCAGTAAAAGAAACTAAAGGAGAAATTAGAATAGGAATTATAGTTCAGGGAGAAGAAATAAAAACTTTAAAGTTTGCCGATGACATTGAAATACTGTCAGAAACAGCAAAGGACTTGGAAGAGCAGCTGAATGGATGGTGTCTTGAACGGAAAATATGAGATGAACATCAACAAAAGCAAAACAACGATAATGGAATGTAGTCTGATCAGGGGATGATGGGGGAATTAGATTGGGAAGCGACACACTTAAAGTAGTAGGTGAGTTTTGCTGTTTGGGCAGCAAAATAACTGATGATGGCTGAAGCAGAGAGGATATAAAATGTACACTGGCAGTGGAAAGAAAAGCACTTCTGAAGAAGAGAAATTTGTTAATAGCGAATGTATATTTAAGCGTTGGGAAGTATTTCATGAAGGTATTTGTGTGGAGCATTGCCATGTATGGAAGTGAAACATGGCAATGAACAGTTTAGTTGAAAAGAGACTAGAAGCTTTTGAAATCAGGTGCTACAGAAGAATGTTGAAGATTATGTGGGTAGATCACGTAACTAATGACGAGGTACTTACGAGGATTAAGGAGAAAAGGCATTTGTGGTACAACCTGACTAGAAGGACAGAGCGATTGATAGGGTACATTCTGAGAATTAACAAACAGTACTGGAATGAAGTGTGAGGGGTAAAAACCGTAGAGAGAAACCATGAGATGAATACAGTAAGCAGGTTCAGAAGGATGTAGATTGCAGTAGGTAATCGGAGATACAGAGGCTTGTACAGGATAGAGTAGCATGGAGAGATGCGTCAAGGAGAAATAACAATTATAATAGATACGGCATATAAGATACACTCCAGAATGATCTGTGAACGAGCGCAACACAATAAATGAAGCACTTCTTTGGGAGGAAGAGAGATGTTTTAGGAAGGGAGATCTTGCACCGACAATGGGTTCATTATAAAACAACTAACAGAGAAACTAGGAGACTATGTCAACGAAACTCACACAGGGTTTGTATATTATATGAAAACTTCAGCGTAGGATTAAACAGCCAACTGGTTGCACATAAATTGCAAGTACATTAACCTAGGATACGGCACCTATTAGAGGCGAAAGTTAGAACATTTTATTTTACTTTTGACTTGAGCATAGCTGCTCATGATTCTGACGACTGCCTTTTAGCAATGTAATACTACGATTTAGCAATAGTTTATTCTGATGAAGACACCTCTAGTAGGTGTCGAAACCTAGGTCAATGTACGTCCGTTAATGTGCAACCGGTTGGCTTTTTAATCCTAGTATACGGTTGCTGAATGACAGACGTGTTCAAAACTATATTATATGAAGGCATTTGACCGAATAGACGGATATTTCTGTGGAGTATAATGGAAAAACGAGAACATTCTAGGCCAGAAGCCACAAGATGAGATAGTACGTGTATCTCTGATGGTATGCAAAGTCTTTTCAGGTGGCACGTGTAGAACTAAGTGAAAGATGTACTGATATAAGTACAATTATTTCCTTGTTTTACTTTATTTTTAAAGTAAAATGCTAGTGATAAAACTGTCTGATAAACGTAGCATCTGTATAATGTTAAAGAAAATAGACTTACTGCAGAATATTTGTTTCGGATTGTACGCAGGACACAGGAGGGTCGACTTGCACGCCCCCTCCTCCACCAACACCTCTCCCCCCCCCCCTCAATGTTCATTAAAAAGTGAATAAGCTATAGCGATACCCCTAAATTTCTATAAATATCAAGTGGTATGCAGTGGCAAAAAGCCTGGGGACCTCTGCTCTAGGCATATCATTCTCATATTACAACACATATAGAATTCAAAACTGACCAAAAATATTTGATAAAATCCAAATAATTCAGGGGTTCGACAAGGTTGTAGTCTGTCGACCACACTTAATATATATATATATATACTAACGACCTATAGAGAAAGTTGAAACTTTGAGTTCACCCTGATTTGAAAATGTCATACAAAACACAAATAAGCACTTACTTATTCGGTGATGACAGCGTTATTATAATCAAAGCTCGAGTTTCAAAACGCTGTATAAAAAGAGTAGCCGGTCCGAATGACGTCAAGTTTCAACGGTATGTTATCGAAGAAGGGAGAAACTTTATAAAAACAAAAAGAAAAAAAGCAACGAAAACTTTTCCATTAGATGGTGCTGTAAGCGTCATAAGTGGCTTCGGCTATAAATGGCAGATGAATCGCAATACGACAGCTATGGTGTGGGTTGCACATTAAACGAATTGTACTGGCAGTTTGCTTGACCGCACAAGTTGGCATTCGACAGTTGTGGTACTACTGGTTTAGTAAGCCCATCCTCCACGCAAGATCGTCCCAGATTGGATGATAAATATGGTTTTTAATTGTCCTGGGTGCCAAAACTGCATAAAAATGAACAATGACACCGATCTTTAATTGTTCTGAGGCAGAAAATGGCATAAAAAACAACAATGACATCTGTTTTGAAATGACCTGAGCCCTGAAACCACGCAGAAATCAACACTGAAATTGGTTGTTATATGAATTGAAACCAAAATCACACAAAAAGCAACAGTGAAATAGGTTTTCAATTATAATGAGACCGCCGCAAGACGCGCTCAATATGCTGTCCACCGTTTTCTGCCACAAGTAGAAATCGAGTAACAGCATGTTCTACAACAGATCAGAGTGTCTCCGGGGTCACGTTCAGAATATGTTGCGCAATGCGTGCCTTCATTTCAGCTAAGATTGTAGCCGGAGCAGTGAACACGACGATACAGCTAGAAGCCACACGGATTGAGTTCAGGTGATCAGGACGGCCTGGCTATAGGGAAATGACGGCTGATAATTCCAGTATTTTTAAAATGCCTCTGCAGCAGCTGCTTCACAGGCTGTGCAGAGTGCAGAAGAGTACCATCGTGCATAAAAATGATCCTACCACACATCCACGCTGTTGAAGTGTTGGAATGACGGTGCGTAAAAGACTCTCACAGCGTTTACCAGTGACGGTACCCGTAAAGGGACCTGCATGACCTATCTGCTCGAAAAAATATGGCCCTACGATAAACGATGGCGCCAACGCGCACCATACAGTTTCCTTTGCAGAATGAAGCAGTTTCGGTTGATGTGCTAGCAGATTTTCCGTTGCCCGTATTATGTGTACTGGCATGTCCTTGGAGATGGAAATGGACTTCATCTGTCCACAGAATGTTCCATTGTCTTCTTCCATGCGAGCAATAAAGTATAGAGCAAACGTACGTCTTACTGTCAGGTCAGCATGTAGCAGCTCCCTAACATGAGTAATTTTGTATAGGTAGCAACGCAGTATGTTTCGTAGAATTTTATGCACCGTCCTCACAGACATCTCGAAAGTTCAAGCAGTTCCCCGTGCACTGCATGTCTGCACACCACTGCTCGAGCCCACATCTTCGACAGACGTCGGATCGTTGCACCCCCTCTGCCACAACGCATTTTAAAAGAACCTGGCTCTTCCAATTTTCTTAATCATTTTCATCAGACGTTTGTCAGACATCAGATCAACGCCATTTTTCATACCTTTGAGAGTTAGGAACTTCTGGCACTCAGTTGCCGTCCCTGTAAAAGAGGTTTACCACAGCGCGCTATCCTTCATCCAGATAGTAATGCCGAGCCTCTCAGAAACAAATTGAGGACCAGCCATGTACCTCACGCCTTTTATTTGTGTGTTCTGTCGCTACATCACCATCTAGTGCTTTTTTTTAGAACGTTTTCCCTTTTTCAATAATATTCTGTTAAAATTTGACGTCGTTCTGAGCAGTGGTTCTTTTTACAGAGTTTTGAAACTGGAATTTTTATTACAGTCATGCCATATTTCGTGATGAAGAAACTGCAATCCGCTTCCATAAGCTAGGGTCACTGCACCAAGAATTCAACACGAAGATCTGTACTAGTAAGACAAAAGTAATGGCAATTGGATGAGCTGTACATGTAAGATAAAAAGACTCCATTTATGACAGGATTATAGAACAAATAAAAATATTTAAATACCTTGAAAATCAAATAAGTTATCTAGAACATCAAGGTAAAAGTAAAACCAAACATACAAAATTCCAATATATAGGAAGGAAAGAACTAAAATTGAGTATTACAAAATTATGCGTTTTGCGCTCTACGACAGCGAGACCTGAATACTTACAAAACGACAGAGCAGAAGCATTGACTCCTCTGAAATAATTTCTAAATGTGAAAGGATGTGCAAAATTAAATAAAATTAAAATGTAGATAGTAGAAAAGAGTAAAAACTTTAGTCAGTAAACGGTGTAACAGATGAACGTGGATTTGAATGGCAGGGTCATGTGGGAAGAATGTCTGAGCAGCGATTACAATTACAAGCCATGTAGTATGTAACACATGGAAAAAAAAGTCTTGGAAGACCCAAGAAGAGATGTCATGAAAAAGACTGAGCCACGAAGACTGCACAGGCATCACGTCTAATTCCTGAAAATGAAGATGCTGCTGGTGCTGATTTTCAGATGTGGTACTACACAGATTGTGGATACTTATCGAAAATCGCCATCAGCCGCTGTGAAAAATCTTTTTTACTGCCTCCGGTGTCGATTACTGCAAATCATAATCATAATCAGGTAGTTTTTCAGTCCGATGATCTGTGTGGATAGGTTCAAGATGTCCAAAACGCCAAAAAAGCAAACGCGAGGCCGAACTACAGGCAATCATAGAAGTACTACGAATCGAATACAGCCCAATAATCAGTCTTCCTGTCGGAGTCACCTCTTCCTTAGAGAGGCAGGATCCAGGGTGAGGTAGCCGGTTCGGACAGCGATTGTAGCCTAACGACGACCCCGAAGCAAGCTCCGGATGGTAGAAATGCATAAGCATTTGGCGCCTGGCCCAGGAAGCCCAGTCGGAGGGAACTCGCTGCCCAGGACCCGTGCGCCGGCTGAACCCTCGGCGCCATGATACATTCGACCTTGCCTCTTGTCGTGTGGTTGGCGTAGAAAAAAAATGGTCTGTCGTGGCAGTGGGGTCCGCAGGCGCTTTGATCGCCGTCTGGTGGCCTGGCCGGAACGCTGGGCTGTCCGCGGAGTTCCGGCGTTCCGGGCCCGCGGCGTCTGCTCCGTGGGGGCTGAGCATGCGGCAACCCGAACGACGTAGGAGGTGTGCGTGGTGCCGTCGGCGCCTGATGTTTAGGGCACCACGGCAAATCCTCGATCTGGCAGAAAACCCTAAGAAATTTTAGGCTTACGTTGAATCAATAAATTGATCAAAGCCATGTGTCAGACACTCAGACAGCAATGGTATCGAAACGGACGATCTTAGAAAGAAGGTCTAAATACGAGGGCTATCCACAAAGTACATTACGTTTCGGAATTAAAAATAAATAAAGAATTGGAATTTTTTATTATATACAGATGAAAGCCACACTTAAATACCACTTTTCTACATAGTTGCCATTTAAATTAAGGCACTTATCGCAGCAATGGACGAGCTTGGAAATTCCTTCGTCGTAAAATTCGGCCGCCTGCGCCTTCAACCACGTGGTTACCTCTTCTTGAAGCTGTGCGTCGTCATCAAAACACAATAACGGAACTCTCTATGAGTTTTCCACAAATTTCACGAAGTTTGTTGCACGAAATCACTACCGAAAAGTTTGGTTACCACAAGTTTTGTGCAAGATGGATACCAAAAATCTTGACAGAGTTTCACAAAAATCAGCGAATGGCTGCAGCGTTAACGTTTTTGGACGCTTACGAGAAAGATGGCGACTCATTACTCGATCGCATCGTTACTGGTGACGAAACATGGGTTAAGCATGTGAACTGCGAGACAAAATTGCAGTCAATGCAGTGGGGGCATACAAATTCCCCCGAAAAACCCAAGAAATGCATGCAGACAATGTCGGCAAGGAAGGTGATGGCGACTGTCTTTTGGGACAGAAAAGGTGTGATTTTTGTGTATTTCCTGGAAAGAGGCACTACAATAAACTCTCAAAGGTATTGCCAAACTCTGCACAACCTCAGAAGAGCAATACAAAACATGCGCAGGGGAAAGTTGGGCTCACATTTCTTGCTGGTTCACGACAACGCCCGGGCCCACACGGCAAATGCCACTCGTGAAGTTCTCGAATCTTTTAAGTGGGAGTTGTTTCCACATCCGCCGTACGGTCCCGACCTGGCATCGAGCGATTTCCACTTATTCCCAGCAATGAAGAAGTGATTGGCTATGCAGCGTTTTGATGACGACGCACAGCTTCAAGAAGAGGCAACCACGTGGTTGAAGGCGCAGGCGGCCGAATTTTACGACGAAGGAGTTTCCAAGCTCGTCCATCGCTACGATAAGTGCCTTAATTCAAATGGCAACTATGTAGAAAAGTAGTCTTTAAGTGTGGCTGTGATCTGTATATAATAAAAAAAATTCCAGTTCTTTATTTATTTTTAATTCCAAAACGTAAGGTACTTTGTGGATAGTCCTCGTACTAATCTACTTTGCTAGCCAAAACTTTTTCGCTGAGGAAGATCATATTGTGGTTCCTCCTTTAAACTGCCGCACGAACGTCAAAACGACATATCGATGTAAGCGACAGAAAAAAACTGATATCGTTCACCAGAAGAAAAGCGACTTGACGTAATGGGGTATGATGAAATATGATTCTACATAGGTATGAGAAAAACTTTCTGATCTTTTAGCAGCAGTGAACTGCAGATCGCTGGAGGAGCAAAGCGTTCCCATGATTGCAAAAATTGCGCAAATCATTCCAGTCTTCAAGAAGAGTCGTCGAATAGCTGCACAAAACTAGAGGCCAATAACTCTGGCGCCCTTTTGTTGCAGAGAAATGGAAGATAGGAGGCGTACTCGGAAAGTAAGGTCCGATTGTGCGCGAAATGGAAGCCACTGTGAAAATCCGATGTAACTTGGCACAGATGTGTTGGCCAGTGTCTTTAGTGTGCCTGTCGATCGCCTCATGTCGCTCTTTTCAGTTCAGAGCGCAAAGTGATCACGCAGAAATGCCTAAAACAACAGTGTCTCCCCAAAGTATGTGGAGCTGGTGAGAGATTTTGCCTGAAGCTATGCAGCCCACATAACATAAATGTCACGCGTTTCTTTCTTCAAGACAATTTTCAGCCATTCTGCCAGGGCAATGAAGACGCTCCTGCAGCGTTTTCCATGGGAAGTGTCTGATCACCCACCATACAGCCCTTAACTGGCTCACTCGGTTGTTCACCTCTTCTCACATAAACCGCTGGCTATGAAGACAACATTTTGGTACAAACAACGAAAGACAGACCAGCGTAGAGAATTGGCTGAAAGCACAGGCGGCTGCTTTCTGTGACGAGGGTACTGCAGAGTTTGTACAACGCCACGACAAAACGTCTAAGTCGGAGCGGCGACTATTTAGAGAGGTAGCTGGAAGGCGTGGCTAACTGTTCCGAATAAAATTTTTTTTATTTTCACTGTGTTTTTCATTTCGCGTCCGATCGGACCTTACTTTCCGAACAGCCCTCGTATTTTATTCTTCAATATTATAAAATTTCTGAAGACCGAAAATCGCTCTAGGAGAGGTCTTCCATCTGTCGACGGCTTCGGAAAACAACGGTCGTTTGAAATCCAGCTCATTCCGTTCTTCCACGACACCGAGAAAGCGGCACATATCGGCTCTCCAAGCTGACGCACCGTCCGTCCCTTGACTTCCAAAAGGCTTTCGATTCAGTATCGCACAGTTTCTAGTAAACATAACACAGCCTTTCATTCTAAACGCAAATAAATCTGCAGACGTAAGAGCAACTTCTGGTGAGCCCCAAGAGAGTGTTATAGGACTTTCACTTTTTCAATCGTGTGTAAATGACCTCCAGGATAACGTCGGAAGCTCCATGAGGCGTTTCGCGGATGACGCTGTTGTGCACAGAGAAGTCATAACGCTGGAAAATTGTGGCAAAATTCAAGAGGATCATCGCTTGGATCAGGGACTGGCAGCTGACCCTCGGCATAAACAAATGTAACGTATTACGAATGACAGACAGAGAGACCCATTATTTTATGATTACACAATTGCAGGACAAACACTGAGAGCAATCACGTCCATAAAATGTGTAGGAGTATGGGCGCAGAGCGATCTAAAGTGGAACGACCACATAAAACTAATCGCTGGTAAGGCAGATGCCAGATGGCAATTCATTGGAAGAGCCCTAAAGAAGCGTACCAGATCCGCAAAGGAGGTAACTAACAAAACCCTAGTTCGACGATTACTCGAATATTGCTCGTCAGTCTAGGACCCGTACCAGCCGGGATTGATAGAGGAAACAGAGGACATCCAAAGAAGAGCAGCACGTTTCGTTACAGATTCATTTAATGAGCACGAAAGCGTCACGGAGACGCTCAGCTAACTCCAGTGGCGCTGTGCATCACGCTCTGGCCTACGGTAAAAATGTCGAGAGCGTACGTTCCTAGAAGACACAACCAGTACATTGCTTCCTCCTACGTACATATTGCTAAAAGACTATGAACGTAAAATCAGGGAGATTCGAGCTCACACGGAGGCTTACCAACAATCATTTTTCTAACGAACCGTTCGCGACTGGGAAAGGAAAGGGGAAGTGAAAGTGATAGAGAAAGTACCCATACCGCACACCATAGACGTGGCTTGCGGAGTGTTCATGTGTATGTAGATATTAAGCTGTCGATATATGGACAATATAGATACATTTGACCGATATACTGGGCTTATGAATTTGCTACATAATGTTACATGTTACTAACTGTAAGTGATCACTGTTTTTCACGTCCCTGTCAATTGAACCAACAAAACTAAATTCATTATTTCTACTATCAATTTGATACAGCACTTAATAAAATTATACATCTTGTAAAATTCATAAAACGCACAGTAAATATCAGTGATTATTTGAGAGGAGCAAAAAAAAGATGAAACCTCGAAGTAGAAACTTTAAAAATGGTACTGAACATGAAAAATCGTTGGTACGCCACATTCTAATGCTAGACTGATTTTTGGCTTCGTACATCGTTGTCATCAGATTTTTTTCCACGCCTAAATCTCTGCTACTAAGCTGGAAAGAGATAGAACCTCTCATATTAAGAGCGCTTGACGGGAGAAACCAATTTCACAGCGAATACGGCTCTTACACTACTAAATTGTTTCCACTGAATCCATAATGAGTTGAATAAAACTCGCCTCCAATTATATCTGAAGAAATCACGTGACAGATGCACAGGAACGCCAAAAACAAATGTCAGAACTATAAGAAGTACCTGAACATAAATCCAATGAGTTTTCGACACACTGGGCAATGAAAAACATTTTGTGATATAGCAGCGTCAGTCACACTCTAGTCGTGAAGAAAATGAAATAAATACATAGGCCTACTCTCTAAAATTAGGCAGGCTGCTAGCTTGAAAGCTACTGTTCAGTAAGATCCGGACAGGAGGTTTAAGAACAGAGGGCACATTTATCTCCTCTGCCTCTGTTTCTGGTCCCAATCTTCAAAGTATACGTTTTTGGGAGTTATTACCCTCGTTACAAGTCTAGTTACAGCGCTACCAGACAACGTATCAACATCGGAGCCAAAGAATGAAATGGTCGCAATAACAGATCCTTCATTAAAATAATCTCACATCTCAGGTGGTCCCCACTGAACATATCGAAGAAAATGGAAACGTCCCTGTCCTGTGCTGCGTACCTTGACGCAGCAGAAATATACCTCTGCTCGTCACCAGCTGTTACCACAGAGCGAATCCTTTACAGCTTGTGAGGAAATCTCAGTAATGTCTACTTGACAATCTAGGTTTTAGCAACACGATAACAAAGTGTTGTTGCGAGCTATGTGTCAGCTGAAGGGCTATTTTCAAAGAGTAAAAAAATAAATGGAATGTGTAGCAAGCTCTTTACAACGTTACCTTTTTAATGCAGTCGCTCGAAAATATTGGAGGTGAGGATATTTCACTTATTTGCACAAACCGCTATTCTTCATTAAAACAAAAATCGTGTAGCTCTCACTTTTACAGAGAAAAATAGTCCTCCTGCAGCAACAAAAAAATTATTTTTCTCATTTTTATTTTTCTTACTAATGTTGTGGTATATACGCATTACTTACGACGTGTAACGACGTGTAACGACATCTATTGCCACTCTTAAGATGTTTTGAAGACAAATGATCGTTCTCTTGTTGGTAGCAGTCAAGTGAAACACGTCCAGTAGAAAGTATTTTTAGTTTTCAGTCACGTAATACAGAAAAAAATACTCGTTCTGTAACAGCTCTTGCGTAAGAAGGCCATTCAAACGAAAATATTATTGCTGCACTGATAACCGGATTTACTACTTCAGAGCAGCATCTTCAGACTGTAAATTATGCCAAGTAGCAAGACGCCATGCCAAAGTACCCACTTCCGTTCGTCGTACTGCAGTGTGTTTCTAGCTTTTATTGAGTCATTGTTTGCCTACCTGACTTTGGAGATTATTTATTTATGTTTAATTTGTCGATTTGAGTGAAACACAACACGACTATTTTAGAAATGAATACAGATAAAAACTCTTCTGCAAAAGAAGTTGACACTTGACAGTGTTATTACTCTATGTGTTTTAACCTAATAAAAACAAAAAGTAGTTGATATGTTCGCCAGCTTTGCGGCAGACGTATGTTCTCATTGTCCCCGCAGGTGTCACAACAGACGATGCATCGAGAAATGCGGACACAGTGATAACTACAAGTTGCCCTGTATTCGAGGAGCGGCCGAACGTGAAGGCCGTCTGGCAGTGTGTCGCGGGAAGCGTGCGCAACGCGTGCGGTCCCGGAGTGTTGGCGTTCGTGCTTGCGCATGCGCGAAAGCGGCGCCGGGTGGCGGTCGCGTTGCACATCCCCGCTTCCTGCGCTGCTGCAACCCGCACAGCCGCCCCCACCCTGCTACGCTTGCGTCACCCCCATGCGTGAAGCTCCTCGGTGGCCCTGGCACAAAAATCCTTCGGGCTCAGCGCCGTCCTGCACATGTCTCTAAAACTATACACACCAGGTCGCAGAAGATTTTCTCACCTCCGTCGTGTTCACTTTAAATGGATTACGGGTTTACTGATCAGAGAACATTTCGATCATCTCGGGGAAGCGTTCCAGACGGCCACACAGAAATAAACAGCGCAGCGACAACAGAACTCGCACTTACGCCGCTGCTATCTACACAGGCAGCGCTACAATCGAACACAAAGTTGATGTCATACAGCATAACAACTGCTTTTAGCCGTCCACCTAGCTCCGGCCTGTTTAAGCAGCTCGTTGTCTGATATCGAACTGCTCTGATTTTCTAACTAACATGACACAATCAAATGGAATTCTTCGCTTCGTCTATCATTACATGTATCGATTCTCCAAGAGCGGATTGTCTGCCTAGATAACGACTTTGATCTGTGCTGATCAGGCTTTCTCTCAGTCTCTTCGGATTTTCTTTATTTTTTCCGTCTATGCAAAGTTCAAAGAAAATAGGCTAAGGAAACTGTAGTTGTCAAAATTTTGAGAAATATCGATGACTAATCTTTCCATAAATCGTCGGAGTCATTTCGACCCTGTAAAACATGGGATATATATATATATATATATATATATATATATATATATATATATATATATATATATATTTTAATTATGAATTTGGCCAGCTATGGACCGCATACAACTTAAGACTTATGGTGTTTCTTTTTCTTCCGTTCTTCCCAGTACTTCTTCATTTTCTCGCCAACTGCTCGTCTCTGCTCATCTGTCCACACTCTCTTGGGTCGAGGTTTTGGCGCATCTTCTTCATAGTTTGCGTTTTCTATAACTAGCCTAAAGTTATTCCTGTCACGTATTATTTCTTCTGTAGCACCTATTTTGTTGGCGTCTGCTATTTAGTTGATATGTCATTGCCAGGAGATCCTGTGGATAGTCTGGCTGCCTGTAATCACTGTTGCTCAATTAGCACCACCCAGGAGGCACGTGTAGGGTATTTTAAGGTTAAACCTACGGACGTGAGCAACGCTACCTCCCTCTCTTGCGATTTAAAAGTGGCAGGTCGCTATGCACGGGTAGGTTAGAATTCCTGGAGATCTTGTGGAATTCTCTGATCTACGCAGATGTACTGCCCTTATGAGAGAATTCCACAAGATCTCCAGGAATTCTAACCTACCCGTGCATAGCGACCTGCCACTTTTAAATCGCAAGAGTCTGAAATCACGTCATCCAACTCTGTGCGATGCTGCTGACATGGTGGCTAAGAATTTCAAACCTCTTGAAGAATGGAAAGGTCGGTGGGAAGCAGTGACAGATGTGCACCTGCATAACATCTTCTCAGGTGCTAAACTTCCAAGTGGATTCGACTTACCACGCAAGACGTGGTCTACTCTCAACAGAATCCGTACCAGCCATGGGCGATGCAGGGATGCTCTCTTTAAGTGGAACAAGCTGCCTGATCCAGCTTGTGACTGCGGGGCTCCATACTAGACTGTTCACCACATCGTCAGTGAATGCAGGCTTCGAGCCTATCACGGCGCCAAAGAGGACTTCCTGCTAGCAACTCCAGATGCAGTGCGCTGGATTGAAGGACTGGATATTCAGTTGTAAAAACAAACTTAAGTTTCTTGTGTGCCAATATGTACATATATATATGTAATTTCATGATATGTCTGTATTAGCCATACGCTAAATAAATAAAAATGTTGGCGTCTTTCTTTACTGCTTCTATCCATCCTACGGTGTTTTTCAGCTTACTAACGTAATTAAAAATTTTCTTTGTAATTCGTGTTTCTTCCATTCTTTTTAAATGTCCGTAAAATTTTAGCCGTCTCTTCCTCATTGTGTCTGTGATCTTTTCTGTATTTTTGTATAGGTCTTCATTTCTCCTTTTAATCCACCTGTTTTCCTTGTTTTTCTCAGGACCTAGAATTTCTGCCACTATCCCATCCTCACCTGGTGCTTTGTTATTCGTCAATGCTTTGATAATCTTTTCTATTTCTTCTACTGTAGGTGGTTCCGACGGTGGATTTTCATGTTGTGGTTTTTGAAATTGTAACCTGTCATTAGGCTCCTCACAATTTAATAGATTTTCAAAGTATTCAGCTAAGATTTGGCAGTTCTCTTTATTGCTTAAAACCATTTTTCCATTTTTATCTTTAAAATGTAAACTTGGTGACTGGAATCCTGTTAAAACTTCTCTGAAAGTCTTATAGAAGTCTCTAGTGTTGTTTCTTTTTAAATCAGAATCCATTTCTTCTAATCTGTCTTTGTCATATTTTCTTTTCACTGATCTGATGATTTTTGCTGTCTTTTTCCTTTCTTCCTTAAACTCTTCCCAGTATTCGTGTTTCTTTTTCCATGCCTTTAGTCGATTGTCAAGTGCTTCATCACACAGCTCATTCCACCATCTGTGTTTTGGTATTCTTCGTGGCTGTCCCATTTCTTTAACTGACTCTATCATTATTTCTTTAATTTCTTCCCAATTATCCATTTTTCTTGTGTTTAGTATATGACAGAATTTGTCCTGCTTTTGCAGGAGAAATTTAGTGTTTACTCTTGGAAATCTTCTTGGTTTTGGTTTAGGTTTGTTTGGTTGGAACATGGTCTTTATTTCTGTCAGATAATATATATATATATATCTTCTTGGTTTTGGTTTAGGTTTGTTTGGTTGGAACATGGTCTTTATTTCTGTCAGATAATATATATTAAACCAAAACCAAGAAGATTTCCAAGAGTAAACACTAAATTTCTCCTGCAAAAGCAGGACAAATTCTGTCATATACTAAACACAAGAAAAATGGATAATTGGGAAGAAATTAAAGAAACAATGATAGAGTCAGTTAAAGAAATGGGACAGCCACGAAGAATACCAAAACACAGATGGTGGAATGAGCTGTGTGATGAAGCACTTGACAATCGACTAAAGGCATGGAAAAAATGGAACAGCAACAAGAAACACGAATACTGGGAAGAATATATATATATATATATATATATATATATATATATATATATATATATATATATATATGATTTCTAATATTTCACTAAAAAGTGATTCTCACTGAAAAAGGTTGTTAATTTCAAATAGAATTTTCCAAGAAATAATTGTACTTACAAATAACTTTCAAAGAAGGGATTATAATTAAAGCGTACAGAATTTCGTATTCTGTTTGTTTCATTTTTACCGTCTAGCAGCCATCGACAGTCGCACGTGAACAATAAATTAATTCCCAATGTAAGCAAATCGGACCATTAGCCTTTGGGAAAACTTAGCTACAACTACACAGACATTCGCCTGATAGCTCATGACTCCTTTCAGAGGCTTTTATGAAAGTATTAATAAATACGGTATATTGAGAGTAAAAATTTAAAATAAAAAAATTCACCGAGGGTCCCGGCCCCCCGAGCCTCGGATTTCCGATCTCTACTTTCTGCGCTGCATCAATCGACAGCTGGAAACTACGCTAACATAAATGTCTCATGCCGCGCCCAGTCTGCGCCAAAAAACGCCTAGCTATCTGGAGCTCCCATTTCTGTCACTTTGATTCGTGGCCAAGCTCTGCATAAACTACAAACTTAGATAAAATTGATGCTGACCAGTAG
This sequence comes from Schistocerca serialis cubense, assembly GCF_023864345.2. Lineage (NCBI taxonomy): Eukaryota > Metazoa > Arthropoda > Insecta > Orthoptera > Acrididae > Schistocerca > Schistocerca serialis. The sequence goes on from NC_064638.1 coordinate 825,777,225, forward strand.
GCGCGGTCCTCTTGTAAGACACACACACGTTTCACCGAAAAAGTTACTTTTTATGAAAAACATTTTATGATTTTCATTACTTTTAAAATAGGAAAATTACAATATTGGGTAATTAAACTGAGCCAATTTTAATGTAAATTTATATCTGTAAAGATATCTGAAAGAAAATCGTCCTTCTTTATTGAAGTAACATCAACATTTTTTGAAAGTTTTCCACAGTATCTTACTTCACGGTTGGCTGAAAGAATTGATGTTCTAAGGTGGCGTCACTACTAACAAAAAATTATCAGTTAAGAAATACGGGGTGACAATTATTGAACTATATGAAATAAAATCGTCGTTACTTATGAATGGTTTACGTTAGGACGTTCAAACTGCCCGATTGGCCGCTGGGCATAATGGGAATTATCATGAGCATGCGCCCATGCCTTGTTGTTGTCGGCCATTTGCACGTGAAAATGTGACGGTACAGCGTTCCTGAGCGTATATAGCTCTTGCAAAGTCCTACTATGCGAGCTATAAGAGCCCAACAGGGGCCCAAAGAAAGTTTTCGACCTAGTTCAAGCTGAAGACCACCGGTCCAAGAATGCTAACAATCAACAATTTGATTCGCAAGTTTGACAGAACGGGTAGTGTACGTGATGTCAGTGTTGGCAATGTCGGTCTTCCAAAAAGAGTGAAAACTCCTGACGGTTGTCGAGTTCATGCGCTGTGTTTCAAACCACGCCCAGGAAGTCGATCAGACGAGCTGCACAACAGATGGGAATCACTGCGACAAATTGTTGTTGAAGACCTGCATCTCCTCCCATGCAAAATTCAAACTCATCAGCCACTAAGCCCCAGGGCCATGGAACAGCGGCTGTGTTTCACCAACACTATTCACCACAGAACTGACGAAAAGGACTTTGATGTGAATGTGGTTTGGTTTAGCGACGAAGCCCACTTTTATTTAGATGGGCCCGTCAACAAGCAAAACTGGGTCATTTGGGGCACTAAGAATCGGTATTTCGCGATCGACAAGTCTCTTAACCCTCAACAGGTGACTGTGTGGTGTGCAGTGTCCGGTCACGAAATAATCGGTGCGATACTCCTTGATGGTACGGTGACTACCGAACGATACGTGAACGTTTTGGAAGATGATTTCATCCCCATTATCCAAAGTGACCATCATTTCGGAAAGATGTGGTCATGCAAGACGAGCTCGACCCCATCGAAGCACGAGAGTATTTGATGTCCTGGAGGAGCAATTTGGGGACGGCACTCTGGCTCTTGAGTACCCGGAGGCCAGTGGCATGGGCCTCGATTGGCCGCCCCATTCTCCGGATCCAACACATGCGGCTCCTTTTTGTGTGGCTGTATTAAAGACAAGGTGTACAGCAATAACTCCAAAAGCATCGCTGAGCTGAAAACAGCCATTCGGAAAGTTATCGACAGCATCGATGTTCCGATACTTCAGCGGATCATGCACAATTTCGCTATTCGTTTATTTTATTTATTTTTTTATTTACACGTCAAGTTCCGTAGGACCAAATTGGGGAGCAAATCTCCAAGGTCAAGGAACGTGTCAGTACATGAGATTACAACATAAAAGTAATAACAGATAAAAAGTTTATGAACCCGAAAAAAGTCAGTCCATAAGTTTAACTAAACGCCAGCAATAATAAAACAAGAATCAGCTTAATTTTTCAAGGAACTCCTCGACAGAATAGGAGTGACCATGAGGAAACTCTTTAGTTTGGATTTGAAGGCGCATGCATTACTGCTAAGATTTTTGAATTCGAGTAGTAGCTTATTGAAAATGGATGCAGCAGTATACTGCACATCTTCCTGCACAAGAATCATCGCCAATGTTGGCAGCGCATCAAACGTGTCATAACCTAAATCCAAATATCTGTAGCCACGTTTACATGTTGAATAAACTGTGTGCACGCCGTAGTTTCCAACTAATTTACGTTTTTTCATGTTGTTGTTGTTATGGTCTTCAGTTCAGAGACTGGTTTGATGCAGCTCTTTATGCTACTCCACCCTGTGCAAGCTTCTTCATCTCCAAGTAACTACTGGACTCTACACCCTTCTGAATCTGCTTAGTGTATTCATCTCATGGTCTCCCTGTATGAATTTTACCCTCCACGCTGCCCTCCAATACTAAATTGGTGATCCCTTGATACATCAGACCATGTCCTACCAACCGTTCCGTTTTTCTAGTCAAGTTGTGCCACAAAACCCTCTTCTATCCAATTCCATTCAATACCTCCTCTTAGTTACGTGATCTACCCACCTAATCTTCAGCATTCTTCTATAGCACCAGATTTCGAAAGCTTCTATTCTGTTCTTGTCTAAACCATTTATTGTTCATGTTTCACATCGATGCATGGCTACACTCCATACAAATACATGTAGAAAAGACTTCCTGACACTTAAATTTATAAACGATGTTAACAAATTTCTCTTCTTCAGTAACACTTTTCTTGCCATTGCAAGTCTACATTTTATATCCTCTCTACTTCGACCATCATCAGTTATTTTGCTCCGCAAATAGCAAAACTCATCTACTACTTTAAGTGTCTCATTTCCTAATCTACTACTTTAAGTGTCTCATTTCCTAATCTAATTCCCTCAGCATCACCTGATTTAGTTACGCTTCATTACATTACATTATCCTCGTTTTGCTTTTGTTGATATTCGTCTTATATCCTCTTTTCAAGACACCGTCCATTCCGTTCAACTGCTCTTTCAGGTCCTTTGCTGTCTCTAATAGAATTACAATGTCATCAGCAAACCTCAAAGTTTTTATTTATTCTCCATGGATTTTAATTCCTACTCCAATTTCTTTCTTTTGTTCCTTTATTACTTGCTCAATATACAGATTTAATAACATGAGGGCCGGCCAGGTTGGCCGAGCGGTTCTAGGAGCTTCAGTCTGGAACCGCGAGACCGCTACGGTCGCAGGTTCGAATCCTGCCTCGGGCACGGATGTGTGTCCTGTCCTTAAGTTAGTTAGGTTTAAGTATTTCTAAGTTCTAAGGGAATGATGACCTCAAACGTTAAGTCCCATAGTGCTCAGAGCCAATAACATCATGGATAGGCTACAACCCTGTCTCATCCCCTTCCCAACCACTGCTCCCCTTTCATGCTCCTCGACTTTTATAACTGCCATGTGGTTTCTGTACAAATTGTGAATAGTACTTCGCTCCCTGTATTTAACACCTGCCACCTTCACAATTTGAAAGAGAGTATTCCAGTCAACATTGTCAAAAGCTTTCTCTAAGTCTACAAATGCTAGAAACGTAGGTTTGCCTTTCCTTAATCTGCCTTCTAAGATAAGTCGTAGGGTCAGTCTTGCCTCAAGTCTTCCAACATTTCTGTGGAATCCGAACGGATCTTCCCAAGATCGGCTTCTACCAGTTTTTCCATTCGTCTGCAAATAATTCATGTTAGTGTTTTGCAGCCGTGACTTATTAAGCTAATCGTTCGGTAATTTTCACACCTGTCAACATCTGTTTTCTTTGGGAATGGTATTATTATATTCTTCTTGAAGTCTGAGAGTATTTAACAAGTCTCAAACATCTTGGTCAACAGATGGTAGAGTTTTGTCAGGGCTGGCTCTCCCAAGGCTATCAGTAGTTCCAATGGAATGTTGTCTACTCCCGGGGCCTTGTTTCGACCTAGGACTCTGTCAAATACTTCACACAGTATCATATCTCCCATTTCATCTTCATCTACGTCCTCTTCCATTTCGATAATAATGCCCTCTAGTACATCGCCATTGTATGGACTCTGTATAGTCCTTCCACCTTTCTGCTTTCCCTTCTTTGCTTAGAATTGGTTTTTTATCTGAGTTCCTGGTATTCATACAAGTGTATCTCTTTTCTCCAAAGATCTTTTTAATTTTCCTGCAGGCAGTATCTATCTTACCCCTAGTGATATATACCTCTACATCCTTACATTTGTCCTCTAACCATTCCTGCTTAGCCATTTTGCACTTCCTGTCGATCTCATTTTCCAGACGTTTGTATTCCTTTTTGCCTGTTTCATTCACTGAATTTTTGTATTTTCTCCTTTCATCAATTAAATTCAATATTTCTTCTGTTACCCAAGGATTTCTACTAGCCCCCGCTTTTTACCTACTTGATCCTCTGCTGCCCTCACTACTTCATTCCTCAAAGCTACCAATTCTTCGTCTACTGTATTTCTTTCACCCATTCCTGTAAATTGTTCCCTTATGCTCTCCCTGAAACCCTGTACAACCTCTGATTTAGTCAGTTTATCCAGGTCCCATCTCCTTAAATTCCCACCTTTTTGCAGTTTCTTCAGTCTTAATCTACAGTCCATAACCAATAGATTGTGGTCAGACTCCACAGGTGCCCCTAGAAATGTCTTACAATTTAAAACTTGGTTCCTAAGTCTCTGTCTTTCCATTATATAATCAGTCTGAAAACTTCTAATGTCTCCAGGCCTCTTCCACATATACAACCTTCTTTCGTAATTCTTAAACTAAGTGTTAGGTATTATTAAGCTATGCTCTGAGAAAAATTCTACCAGGCAGCTTCCTCTTTCATTCCTTACCCCCAGTCCGCATTCACCTACTACTTTCCCTTCTCTTCCTTTTCCTACTATCGAATTCCAGTCCCCCATGGCTATTAAATTTTCGTCTCCCTTCACTATCTGAATAATTTGTTTTATCCCATCATACGTTTCTTCAATCTCTTCGTCATCTGCGGAGCTAGTTGGCATATAAACTTTTTCTGTTATGGTAGGGGTGGCTTTCATGTCTGTCTTGGCTACAATCATGTGTCACTATGCTGTTTGTAGTAGCTGACTCACTCTCCTATTTCTTTATTCATTATTAAACCTACTCCTGCATTACCCCTATTTGATTTTGTATTTATAACCCTGTATTCACCTGATCAGAAGTCTTGTTCCTCTTGCCACCGAACTTCACTAATTCCCACTATATCTAACGTCAACCTATTCATTTCACCTTTTTAAGGGATCTGACATTCCACGCTCCGACCCGTAGAACGCCAGTTTTCTTTCTCCTGATAACAACGTCCTCCTGAGTAGTCCCCGTCCGGAGATCCGAATGGGGGCTATTGTACCTCCTAAATATTTTATCCAAGAGGACGCCATCATCATTTAACCATATAGTAAAGTTGCATGTCCTTGGGAAAAATTATGGCTGTAGTTTCCCCTTGCTTTCAGCTGTTCGCAGTACCAGTACAGCAAGGCTGTTTTGGTTAATGTCACAAGGCCAGATCAGTAAATCATCCAGACTGTGGCCCCTGCAACTACTGAAAAGGCTGCTGCCCCTCTTCAGGAACCACACATTTGTCTGGTGTCTTAACAGATACCCCTCCATTGTGGTTGCACCTACGGTACGGCTATCTGTATTGCAGAGGCACGCAAGCTTCCCCACCAACGGCAAGGTCCTTGGTTCATGAGGGGTTTTTTCGTATAGTTCAATAATTGTCATCCTGTAACTTCACTCTTAAAAATTTTGAACCTGCACCAAAAAACTGGGTAACAATCACGCTTGCAAAATGTTTATTCAATCACCATTAATGATACTACACAAACAACTGAAAACGTGTCTAGTGAAACCTTTAGTAGACTGCGGTGCCATTGGGACAGACGAAAAGCTAAAAATACTTCTCATGAAGTAATAATATAGAGGTGTTCTTGGTTCTTTTTTGTAGTTCATCCAAAATTGGTGAAGGCATATAACAATGAGTGCCTTCGCTTTCAACATTTAAGAAGGTGGTATTTCTCGTGAATATGATGCATATTTCCCAGAATCCCATCGGTTTTAGGTGTGTAAGGTTACTGTGGACAAGGCACTGGTCCACAATCTCACGCCAACACATAAAAAATGGTAATGAAAGTAGTGGGCAGAAGATATGAATATGGGCACTGAACAAAAGAAGGCAGAGTCTGTTTCATCTGCCGGAAACTTTGTGATCACTTTACAACAAGCAAAACATAAGTCTTCAGAGAGAACTGCATTAACAAATTATGCATGCCTTAGTTTTGGCCCAATGTGATTTTCATCTGTTCCCACGTTTAAAGCAGTGTGCTAGTAAGTAGGAATGTTCGGATAGAACATGACCTTGAACTTACCTTGTCTCCGCTCTCCCCTTCCTCCACATCCTAATCATCCCATCCCATTCTCTCCGACCCCCTTCCTGTCCTTCAGTCACCCAACCCCTCCCCCCCCCCCCCTCCCCCGTTTCTAACTCACTTCCCTTGCTATAACCTCCACTATACTCTCCTAAGTCATGCCCCTTTAATGGAAACAAACCAGTCAGAGAGCATCCAAGCCAACACATATATTTAGCTTTCCAATGACATGTCGGTATTTTACCGTCCAAACACATTTCACAACTCCTTCCTAAGCCCTCCTTCTTGGAATTAGGCTAATCAGAGAGATTCTAAGCCAACTGCATTAATATATTTAGTCCTCTCAGAGCTCAGTAAATTACTGCCATATCAGCTCATTCAATAATATGTCTCAACTCTTCCTTAACCCTTGAGCAGGCGCAAGTATTCCTTCTTTGTTAGCACTTGTGCAGTGTACTTTGTACTCCGTACCAATCTATCACACATCCATCACTTCAATGGAAACATATTTACGGAATACCATATTTAGGTGTTTAACTGACAATCTTTGATACATGTAGTATGCTTCTAGTACTAAAATATATAGGGGTCCATACTATACACAATTTAGTTAAATTTATGGGATAAAGCATTTTAGTTTTGTTATTTAGATAAAGTGATTTCATTTGTTAAGATTCACAATTCTAACTTTATTATAATAAGCAAATATGCTTTCATGATGTTTTATTTGTTTTGTTTTGCTTTTATTGGTACAGCAGATTTTATTCCATTTACCCTGTCTGCCTCTCCCTAAGAAATACAACTCATCTGCAAGCCCACTTTACCTTTACTACAGTCATCTTGAGGATCATACTCCTGCTCACTTTACTCTCTTTACAGTCAATGGCTTCAACTTCTTTAGCAGAAGAGTTATCAATCCCATCCGAAAATTCTATTGCAGCATCAGAACTCGTATTGGATAGCTCATAAAAGTTTCTCAGTTGTGACTTTTAGCGGAATCTCCAGAAAATAAACATCTTTTGCATATTATACACCACTTGCATACGAAACCAGACGCAAAAGAGTAGCTACATTAATGAAAAAAACGAAACAGGAGAGATTTCCCAATATTAGTTCGTTTCCTGTACTTGGGGACCTAAAACGGTTAATCATCATTCTGTGAGCTGTTTGAGAAAATACTCGCATTACTGGCTGATTTTGCAAGATTTTCGGTTTTCGATATAGTTGTTTTGAGCAGTATGCGTCCAACAAGTGTATACTGACCTTCTGGATGTCGAAAAAAAATGCTAGTATAATATTCTAGCTAGCTTTATGTCGTATTTTGATGTTTTCTGAGAAAATATGTTAAGTTACTCCCATCTCCACAGCTAAATCAATAACCTATTTTTGTTTTGCTGTAACTGAAAGTTTGTTTTGTGTATTTGTAGGAAAAAGTATTGAACAGTTCATTTAATTACTATACATAACAATTTTGCGATATTAAGTAACGACACTTCAATTAAAAGGCTCAGAATTTCGATGATAGAGTTGTTTACGATTTGGGTAAGCATCTGTGACCGCAAGTAAAGTTCAGGGAACATTGGATGCAAAAGAAGAACTATCATCAACTGACATATTTAGAAGTTTTCAGTAATGGCTCGCTTCACCAGACACCATTTTAGGAAAGCAGTTGATAATGTGTAACGTTCTATATTACATAACTATAATCGACATTACTGACTGGCTGGTACAGTTTTTTATTAGTTTCAATTTCAGGGCCAGGCGAGATTATGTTGGCTGGTACAGATAACATTTGCTCTTATCTACATGATAAACATAACTGAAGTAGTAACTAAGGAAGATTGTTGTAAATATTAATAATATTATTACTGTTTGTGAAGTATTCTCATTGCAAGTGTACAACATATGCAAGAAGATTCTCTTCAAACTCCACAGGACAAGAAACAATTGCAAATATTACAAAAAGTGTAATAATTATCATTTAATTTCAGGTTACATTTATGTAAATTTGATCAGTGTTTTGATATGATTCAATAAAAATAAAGTAGTGATTTTCAAACAGCACAGAAATGTAAGTTAGGAACACAGAGATCTTGGTTAAATAACGAAATTAGTCAACAGTATGCAGCAGTAAAAACGTTAGCTGTACATTTTACTTAAGAATAATGAATCAAGTGACATACAACTGAGTGGATCAGAAACGTAATTGTTAGAAAAAGGTCTCAAAAATAACATTAACAAGAATTAATTAACAAATGAATACATTAGGAAAATCATAATAGAAAGAACATATTATAGCACAACAAGGAAAAAACTGAAACAATGGTATAGATACAGGACTAATCAGGGAACTGATAATAAAACAACTAATAGTTTTATCAAACCAAGGAAACTCACAGAAACAAATAGGAAGATAACAACAGTAGCACGACTACGAGACATTTAGAGGCCAACTAAGAAATTTTTGTGGCTGGAGCTGCTGAAATTGGCAAGATCAGAGAATGTGTTTGACAATTCTGTGATCGTCGACTTACTTCCTCGAATGGCACAGAATTATTCTGCCAAACTCATTCGATATTTTCTTGCTATTTCAATGAAATATTAAGAACCATTCTAATGTAAGATGTGAAAATGAGGTCAAAATTTTAATTTTTCAAGTGCAAATGGGTAACTCTGTACATAAATTACAGCTGTTCTTACGTCTTACCATTTGAGCGAGTTGTCTCTCTGGCTGATTTAGTCGTTCCTAAGGAATTTGAAAGTGTTCATCTCAGCACTACCTTGCTATTAGCGTGTCATGGCATTCGTTTCCTGATATTAATACAGCTATAGACGTAGGTTTGAAAAAATGAAGAGATAGTGCACTTCATGTCAGTTTACTTCTTCCCTAACGGAACTGAAAACTACCACAAACAAATTCAGTAACAAAATCTTAAGACTAACTCTGAGTTTGTGCTGCATATGTTGTAGAATAAACGAGCAGCATTTTATAATTTCAGCACTCTGCTAGAACGTCATAACTTATAATAATTATTACTATACTTATATTATTAATTCATTAAAAAGAGCTTCTCTGTACCTCGTGGTGAAGTTTTAAGGATGGAAGATTTGGATGTTTGCTACATACGAACCTGATAGTAACAAGTTTAATGTGGAATCTAAGAGTTGGATCGAACTATAGTTCTTCAGTATTATTTTTATAGGTCTTCTGTTTTAATTGTAAATTTGTGTATATCCATGAACAGTAAAGTGTTACTTTTAACTACTTTTGTAGCTATTATCCCTTTCCTGTAGTTTTGTCTTTACTCACTTAACTGCTAGTGCTTCATTGTTATCTCCCTGATGGTTCATATAAATTTTCTTGTTTTCAATAAAACCATTTACTTGTTTTACTATAATTTTAATGTATAGTGCTGTATTTATTTCATTGTCTTGATTTTTTCCTTCTTGTGCTAAAATATGTTCTGTTTCTACTCTGATGATCGTACTGTATCTGTTTGGTAGTTAGTTCTTGTTAATGTTATATGTAAAATCTTTCTCTAAGAATTATGTTTCCACTTCCATCAATTGTTCATCTGTGAGATTCATTATTCTTGCGTAAAACGTGTGTTTGAAGCCTTGACATGTGGATGTGTGTGTGTGTGTGTGTGTGTGTGTGTGTGTGTGTGTGTGTGTTCTCCTGCAGTTGTTTTCTTGTGAAGATATTTAATTTTTTTATGTTTTCTTCTATTCCTATGGCATTTTCTTAGTCATCTGTTCTGCATTATCTACCATGTGCTAGAGAACTGTAGGATTGTTCAGGTAAATTATTATCTGCAGGTTCAAACTGTATGTTTTTCTTTCGTTTGAGCTTTTCTGCACGTTGTTGCCTAATTTCATTGTTTAAGTAAGATCTCTGTGCTCCTAACTTGGCTTTTTGTGCTACTTGTTTACCTCTACTTAATATAAATGTAATTTTGAATCAAATGATAACGATTACACTTTTTGTTGAGTTTATAAATGTTTATTGTCCTGTGGAGTTGGATGAGGGGCTCATTGTATGTGTTCTAGGTCTGCAGAAGAAATGCTTGGCAGGCAGTAGTGATATTAATAATATCTGCAACTGTTCTTCCTCGGTTGATTTTCGATTATATTTGTCATGTAGATCGGAACAAATGTTGTCCACCGCACTGGAACATAATCTCAAGTACATCTAAAATCTAAATTAATAAGAAGTATATTTGGCCAGCCATTAACATCAGTTATATTATGCTAGTGAATTTTTTTTTTTTTTTACATTACCATCTTCTCCCCTAAAGTGAGCTTTGATGACGCGAATCATTATTGAAAAACTTCTAAAAACTTCAGGTGTGATAGCACGTTTTTGAACTCTCGTTCCCTGGACTTTATTTGCAATAACAGATCTTCCACCAAATCGCAAACAATGCCATCATCAAAATTTTGTGAGTTTCAGTTAGAATATAGTTAGTTAATAGCATAAAACTCTTGTGTACAGTATGTAAATGAATCATTTTACACTTAATTCACAAATAATTACGAGTCCCTTTCAAATATAACAAGACTAGGTATGGAAATGGCTGCAACTTCAAATCTCTTTCTCACAAACGATTAAAACACGAAATAAAGCTACCATTTGTTTGTGGCACCTACAATGTAAGTGCACGTATTTTAGATATACACAACTCGCAACAGCGATATCAAACCCAGAAAATCTAGCAAAATAAGCCAGTACTATCTTTTCAAAACTGCACATAGTTTAATGTTTCACCTGTCGGCGCCAAATTCGAAAACGTCCTAAAGGGTAATAACAACTCACATATGCCAGAAAACACCGACGATTACAGTTCTGCAACTGCATAACATGATGTATTAACATCTTCACCACTAAAATGGCGGTTGGTGGAGTGAACAGTCACTGAAAAACTTATAAAATAGGTCACACGAAGAAAGTCTGGTTTTTGTATCACCAATGAAACATTTCCTTAACCAGGCCTAAAACTGAAACTAACAAAAAGTTGTATTAGGCGGTCAAGAATATTAATTGTATTTTCTGGTATAGAACATTATGCATTAACATCTCCTATTCTAAAACGGTGATTAGTGGAGTGCACCATTCCTGAAAAAGTCTAAAAACGTTAGAACATGAAACTTGTTTTTTGCACCCACCGTCACTTCAACATTATTTGCAATAACTGACTGTGTAACGCACACCATGGACAGCACTATCGTAAAAATGCTGCGCTTTTTACTTGGCATTTTAAGACTTAACAGTGAAAAAGTGTAATATACAGCAAGTAAACAACTAGTTTTTACTTTTTGCCAACAAATACCAAGACTCACTTTCAAATAAAGCAGAACAAAAATAAGTTATCTAGCTGTGGAGGTTGCTGTAATTTCAAATCTTACTTCTCAAAGAACATCAAAATATGAAATAACACCAACTAGATCATTATGCTGTCAACTATTCGTGTCTGCCGCAGGGTCAACATGTATAGGTTTTGCACATATTGGTTATGAAAACTATACAAAAACAGAAAATCTAGCAAAATCAGCCAACAATGCCCTCTCAGACTGCTCGTAGTATAATGATTCAGTGTTTTAGGCCCGCGAAGTACGGAAAACGAACACATGTTAGTAATGACACGAATATGTCCGTCGCCATGGAGACGTTACGCAGTTTCCAACACAACTGGACGAGAATGACGTTACGTCCTGCCCATCTTTGCCATAGGATTCTCTCCAACAGCCTTCTTTCACAAAAGTGGCGTGGATTAAGGAGGAGCTGAGAAATGTCATTGGATGAACTGATATGGCGGTAAGTTATTGCATTCTGACTGCACAAAAAATGTGTAATGAAACAGGCTTAGAAGCTCTCTGACCAGGCAGTTTCAATAAGTAGACGGATTTAGGAAATATTCGAGAAATGTGACTGGACCATAAAATACTGAGGTATTATTGGGAGAGCTAAAAATGAGCAATGGCTTAGATGCTCTCTGACTGACCGACTTTCCTTGAAGGTGCATATATTAGGTGAGGGAAGTGTGGGGGAGGCGTTGGGGATATGTGAACAAACATTTTCTAGAGTGCATAGTGGCGCACAAGATATGATGTGCAGAGTGCATTAGACTCTATGGAATATACATGTTCCGTGTTTGTTGTTGGGGCAACGTAATATAATTTGGTAGTCGGATGCATTAATATGTGTTGTGTGAATAAAGCATAAGTTTATTTTGTCCCTTAAATCGTGTTACCTGTCATTTAGCTGCGTTAACCTGCATAAACTACAACAGGAGGGGACAGGAAAGTGTGTGGCTTAGTACTGGGGAAGGCGAGAGTGGAAGGTGGAGGGGAGAGTAGAGGGAAGAGGGGGAAGGAGAGGAGTTCTACGTCAAGTTTTATTTTAAGTCGCCATTGCTTTCCTACCTTCGTAAATGTAGAAGCACCGTGTGATAATGCGTTTGTTAACACTGTTTATGACATTGCATAATACTACACTCCTGGAAATTGAAATAAGAACACCGTGAATTCATTGTCCCAGGAAGGGGAAACTTTATTGACACATTCCTGGGGTCAGATACATCACATGATCACACTGACAGAACCACAGGTACATAGACACAGGCAACAGAGCATGCACAATGTCAGCACTAGTACAGTGTATATCCACCTTTCGCAGCAATGCAGGCTGCTATTCTCCCATGGAGACGATCGTAGAGATGCTGGATGTAGTCCTGTGGAACGGCTTGCCATGCCATTTCCACCTGGCCCCTCAGTTGGACCAGCGTTCGTGCTGGACGTGCAAACCGCGTGAGACGACGCTTCATCCAGTCCCAAACATGCTCAATGGGGGACAGATCCGGAGATCTTGCTGGCCAGGGTAGTTGACTTACACCTTCTAGAGCACGTTGGGTGGCACGGGATACATGCGGACGTGCATTGTCCTGTTGGAACAGCAAGTTCCCTTGCCGGTCTAGGAATGGTAGAACGATGGGTTCGATGACGGTTTGGATGTACCGTGCACTATTCAGTGTCCCCTCGACGATCACCAGTGGTGTACGGCCAGTGTAGGAGATCGCTCCCCACACCATGATGCCGGGTGTTGGCCCTGTGTGCCTCGGTCGTATGCAGTCCTGATTGTGGCGCTCACCTGCACGGCGCCAAACACGCATACGACCATCATTGGCTCCAAGGCAGAAGCGACTCTCATCGCTGAAGACGACACGTCTCCATTCGTCCCTCCATACACGCCTGTCGCGACACCACTGGAGGCGGGCTGCACGATGTTGGGGCGTGAGCGGAAGACGGCCTAACGGTGTGCGGGACCGTAGCCCAGCTTCATGGAGACGGTTGCGAATGGTCCTCGGCGATACCCCAGGAGCAACAGTGTCCCTAATTTGCTGGGAAGTGGCGGTGCGGTCCCCTACGGCACTGCGTAGGATCCTACGGTCTTGGCGTGCATCCGTGCGTCGCTGCGGTCCGGTCCCAGGTCGACGGGCACGTGCACCTTCCGCCGACCACTGGCGACAACATCGATGTACTGTGGAGACCTCACGCCCCACGTGTTGAGCAATTCGGCGGTACGTCCACCCGGCCTCCCGCATGCCCACCATACGCCCTCGCTCAAAGTCCGTCAACTGCACATACGGTTCACGTCCACGCTGTCGCGGCGTGCTACCAGTGTTAAGGACTGCGATGGAGCTCCGTATGCCACGGCAAACTGGCTGACACTGACGGCGGCGGTGCACAAATGCTGCGCAGCTAGCGCCATTCGACGGCCAACACCGCGGTTCCTGGTGCGTCCGCTGTGCCGTGCGTGTGACCATTGCTTGTACAGCCCTCTCGCAGTGTCAGGAGCAAGTGCGGTGGGTCTGACACACCGGTGTCAATGTGTTCTTTTTTCCATTTCCAGGAGTGTATGTTGCTCAATGTGGAGCGTTTACGTGGAATGGAACTTGACATGCTTTTGGATTTTGATGTCAGAGAAACCCTGCAAAGAATATAGTTTCAAAAATACGTTATCCAAACAAAGGGCTCACTGGTTCTCTGTGGATCGATGTTTCCATTTGTAAACAATCCTGTTTCCCGCATTATATTCTGCTGCACTGATGGGCGTGGGAAGTTCACTTGAGATGAACTTACAGACTTGCATTTGACATTGGGTGCCACAGGAACCACATGAGGAAGAAGTTACAGAATGACGTTATCCAAGCAAACCAGCGACAGAACATGTTCTGCTCTAGATCGACATTCGTGTGAGTGGGACACATTAGAGAGAGGTTTCGTTGCTTGTCGTACAACGGAGAGAATTATAGAATGATATGTGTCCTCGACAATAGAATGGTCGTAATAAACTCGAAGAATTATAGAAAGTTCCAGAATGTAGACTGATTTCGAACTGCGTTACGCTTTTGTTAGCGAATGTGTATTACAAGAATGGGAAGAGCTACACAGGGACGCTTAGGAAACTTTGTGCAATACTCGGACTTCATGAAGCATAGAATAACTTTTTCCACGCTGATTAAGACATTGAAGAAAACAGGTTCTTAAATTAACAAATTTTGCGGTTGTCATAGTCTCATCGACACCAGCACATGATTTTGCTATAGTAAATGCACAGAAATCGTCTTATGTCATCTTAACCAATGAGATCCCTCACTTCCTGCGATACAGCGTATTCTACCTAACAACATCCTCTTTCATGCGTGCAAATGCAGTTAAAATGTGAAAAGTGATTCTTTAAAGTTTAAAACAATTCTGCTACCTTCGGTTGCGTAATTTTTCTTAATTGAATGTTTACATCGTCATTTACTTGGGCATAGGAATAAAGATGATCATTTTAGCAAAAGTTTAGCATCCATACGTGGTATTTGCTTTTAATCTACCAAAAATGTATTGACAATGTGGACTTACGTATAAGAAAAGTAAGGTAAGAGAAACCGTTCTAACGGCGACAGTTTGTTGATTTTATTATGGCGAAGGTTTGCGTCGATAGTCATTCTTAATAAAATGGCGTATGTCGTTTCGAATTACTTCGTGCACCAAGTAAATTGTTGCAATAAAGAGCAGAAAAGTTCACAGCAATACGCGCAAGAAAAGTGCACCCATAGAGATTTTGGAGTTATGGCGTCACCGCGTCGTACTGTTGGAGAGCGGGGGTAGATGTGCTCTCACACTAAATGAAGCTCATTTCCAGGAAAGATTTCACAGTTTTGAAAAATTATCGTTTTGGCATTTCGCTGTCATCTGTCATGCCGCTGTGTCTGTTCTGAAATCGTATGAATCAGTGGTAAGTCTCACAGTGTGAAGGACAGACAGTCTAGCCATCCGCATTTAGGATTTCTGTAGTTTCCCTAAGCAGGTTAAAAGAATCGCTGGGGTGGTTCCTCTGTAAAAAGGTCACGATGACTACCTTCCCCTTGAGGGCCTATATACAATGTTGGCTAGCTCCATTATATGATCTGACACCTTGTGAGATTTATATGTATATGTATTAAAGATAATAAGATGTGTTTTTAAAAGAACAAGCCTGAAACTCGGTTGAATCTAGGCACGAGACCCTACAACATAATCTAAGAAAGCAATGGAGTTGTATATTAATGAGTGCTGGGGAATTTCATGCACAAAGTAAGTGATTTGTTAGTAGAGGGAGGTTACATGTCACATATCGTTTCCCATACGAAAATCTCAGGACATAGCGAAGAGAATACTGTATTATATTTTTTCATTCAAATAAACTGATTTGCAACATTGATTAATTTGTGGTATTTTCTGGAACAACGGTTAGCATACGAGGTGCATTGAAGTTCTAAGGCCTCCGATTTTTTTTCTAATTAACTACTCACCCGAAATCGATGAAACTGGCGTCACTTCTCGACGTAATCGCCCTGCAGACGTACACATTTTTCACAATGCTGACGCCATGATTCCATGGCAGCGGCAAAGGCTTCTTTGGGAGTCTGTTTTGACCACTGGAAAATCGCTGAGGCAATAGCAGCACGGCTGGTGAATGTGCGGCCACAGAGAGTGTCTTTCATTGTTGGAAAAAGCCAAAAGTCACTAGGAGCCAGGTCAGGTGAGTAGGGAGCATGAGGAATCACTTCAAAGTTGTTATCACGAAGAAACTGTTGCGTAACGTTAGCTCGATGTGCGGGTGCTTTGTCTTGGTGAAACAGCACACACGCAGCCCTTCCCAGACGTTTTTGTTGCAGTGCAGGAAGGAATTTGTTCTTCAAAACATTTTCGTAGGATGCACCTGTTACCGTAGTGCCCTTTGGAACGCAATGGGTAAGGATTACGCCCTCGCTGTCCCAGAACATGGACACCATCATTTTTTCAGCACTGACGGTTACCCGAAATTTTTTTGGTGGCGGTGAATCTGTGTGCTTCCATTGAGCTGACTGGCGCTTTGTTTCTGGATTGAAAAAAGGCATCCACGTCTCATCCATTGTCACAACCGACGAAAAGAAAGTCCGATTCACGCTGTCGTTGCGCGTCAACATTGCTTGGCAACATGCCACACAGGCTGCCATGTGGTCGTCCGTCAGCATTCGTGGCACCCACCTGGATCACACTTTTTGCATTTTCAGGTCGTCATGCAGGATTGTGTGCACAGAACCCACAGAAATGCCAACTCTGGAGGCGATCTGTTCAACAGTCATTCGGCGATCCCCCAAAACAATTCTCTCCACTTTCTCGATCATGTCGTCAGACCGGCTTGTGCGAGCCCGAGGTTGTTTTGGTTTGTTGTCACGCAATGTTCTGCCTTCATTAAACTGTCGCACCCACGAACGCACTTTCGACACATCCATAACTCCATCACCACATGCCTCCTTCAACTGTCGATGAATTTCAATTGGTTTCACACCACGCAAATTCAGAAAACGAATAATTGCACGCTGTTCAAGTAAGGAAAACGTCGCCATTTTAAGTATTTAAAACAGTTCTCATTCTCCCCGCTGGTGGTAAAATTCCATCTGCCGTACGGTGCTGCCATCTCTGGGACGTATTGACAATGAACGCGGCCTCATTTTAAAACAATGCGCATGTTTCTATCTCTTTCCAGTCCGGAGAAAAAAAATCGGAGGCCTTAGAACTTGAATGCACCTCGTAATTTCCAGGAAGAATAGGAAGTGAATTTCGTTGATATCTACGATGTCTCTGCGCAAGGGTTTAAGAAAAACTTAGCTTACGCCTGGACTGCTTTTGAAAATAAGGAGAAACCTAAGTAAATGTTTTAATCTACGCTTCACAAATGCGAGTGAGTCACAGTGTCTGGTGTTTTCAATAGCGCAGAAGATGACTCTTCTCGCGTAATTTCGCTTTATCCTTCATTCCCTACGCGTCACAGGCAACGAAGAAAGATAAGAACCGCTTTACAAGCAAACGCCGCAGTGATTAGCAGTGGGCAGCTACACATTAAGACGCACTGCCGCTCAGAACCTGCAAAGTACAGGTGCTAAGTGTGTGTGAGGGAAAACAGCCTTACGTTTGAGCCACTGAAATGACGTCCATAGGCTCCAGGTCTTAATGACATATGCACTTGGCTTTAGTTTAACAGTGTTTACAGCAACTGTGTATTCTTTTATAGCGGTCTACTACGTTACATAATAGGCTCGGATGCCGTCGATGCATTTATAAAAGTATTAGAAAATAATAATGTTTTGTTGATATGATAACATCATCGGCCAATAAATTTACGTGTTTCAGATTATGGATTACACGTTAATTACCACTACTTATAATCGTGCAGGCTTGTACACTATCGTCACCTTTATCTGCGACATACTTTTGTTTATATGTGTTGAAGTAGGTGTGTGAATATTTCATTCGAATTGATACAGCAGAATACAGCGTTATCCAAAAAATTCTTTGTTTTTGACGGTTTAATGCAAACCGAAACTCATCAAAGTTGGTGGAGATTTATGTGGAACATGCTTTTTAATTTACAGCGAATTTCATAAAAGCGAAAATGAATTCCATAGAAATGCGATGCGTGAATCATTTTAAATCTTCGAACTGATCTCATGCAACAAATTGTTTCTATAGTGAGTAAGAACAAAAAAGGCACTGTCCAATCATTAATCGTTTTTTTTCTTTTGTTTGTATACGACAGGGCTTTTTCTAATGAATTGTCTCGCAAAGAGTAAAATGTTAACCGTTGAAAATGACGAAAGTTTTCAGGAGTTACTGTAAGAAAAAACAACCGTGGTGAGGCTTCGATTGTAATGGAAAACAAAATCACAATTTATCACGGCAGCGCACTTGCTCACAAAGGAACTTAGCAATAGGAAAATTGGAGCGGGGGTAGGAACTGTTAAGAACTCTATCGCGTTTGGCACATCTGACTTCAACTATTTCCCACATCTAAAGAAAGTGGGTGTTGTTCAACGTTTTGACTCCGGGGAAGACGTTATGGCAGCACTCGTTGGCTGCTTTGCGGATTTTCCGTAAAAGCACTGGAGTGTTCAAAACAAACAAGCAGTTGATGACAGCATTACATCCACACCCCTAAAGCTGCGGTTTGCTAGCCCCACAGCATGTGAAAGGAAAGTAAAGAGTCATGGAGCACTAACTAGCAGTGGACGCAATGGGGGAGGAACAGCAGGTCGGACTTTTTTAAGGAACCATCACAATACTTCAGTGAATATGGTGACTTTATATCAGGATGGCCCGACAGGGATCTATACCACGCTCCAGAATACAAGTTCTTTAGCTTAACAATCGCGCCATCTCGATCTATAGCAACTGGGACTAACTACCCCATTGATGTCATAATGAAATTTCCCGAGGGGTAGAAACAAAAACATTTCGATTCCAGTTCAGACACAGAACTAATAAATATTTTAAAAAACATCTGCGTCCCGCATCCCGTGGTCGTGCGGTAGCGTTCTCGCTTCCCACGCCCGGGTTCCCGGGTTCGATTCCCGGCGGGGTCAGGGATTTTCTCTGCCTCGTGATGGCTGGGTGTTGTGTGCTGTCCTTAGGTTAGTTAGGTTTAAGTAGTTCTAAGTTCTAGGGGACTGATGACCATAGATGTTAAGTCCCATAGTGCTCAGAGCCATTTGAACCATTGAAAAAACATCTGTATCATCAGTATTTCCTTAGATTCTAATATTTAGTGGATAATTAACCAATAATTGCCTAAAATCTTCAAATATAATATGACAAAGTCACTCCTTCGTGAAACGAATTACTTGCATTTTAGTTGGCTGTCGGAACCTTCATTGGTACGTTCGCGGTTCCATCGAGGTGTCTTCTCGTTTCTCGTTTAATCTTTCGTCAGTTGCTTGTTTGCTACGCGACGTGGCCAATATGGTCAATAAGTAATATATTTTGAAACTGTAGAATGGTTATTATTTTGTTGTGTAGGTTCCACGACCGTTTTGAGTGAATGAAGGAATATTTTCACATAGCGAAATTGGTGCCGAAGTACAATTACTTGGACACTGAAAAAACAAGGAACTGAAATTACACTCATAGAAACAATAACCGCAATGCCAAACAATAATTTACGTAGAGCAATGAAATTTCGGAAATATATTTGTGTAGGTAACAATTTAAGCGATTAACATAGCAAATTCACAGGCTAATGTAAGTGCGAGGTAAGCCATTGCAAATGTGAACTGCTAGTACATTAATAACCGGTGTAACAGCCAGAACGTCAAATGCAAGCGTGCAAACGTGCATGCGTTGTGTTGTACAGGTGCCGGATGTCAGTTTGGGGGATGGAGTTCCGTGTATGTTCACTAGGTCGGCCAGTACGGGGAAGGGGCGGGGGTGAATGCTGTTTGTGGGTGATCCTGGGAATGTCGTCCGATGACGTTCCATATGTGCTCGACTGCAGACAGATCTGGTGATCGAGCAGGCGCAGGCAACATGTCGACATTCTGTACAGTATGTTGGGTTACAACAGCGGTTTATGGGCGACAGTTATACTGTTGGGAAACACGCCCTGGAATGCTGTTCAAGAACTGCAGCACACAGGTCGAATCATCACACTGACATACAAATTACCAGACGTGGTGCGTAGGATAACCACGAGAGCGCTCCTGCTGTCATACGAGATAGCACACCAGACCATAACTCCAGGTGTAGGTCCAGTGCGTTTAGCAAGCGGACAAGTTGGTTGGAGACCCTCAGTTGGTCTCCTAACCACCCACGGCCATCACTAACACCGAAGCGGAAACAGCTTTCATCAGAAAACACAACAAACCTCTATCCTGCCCTCCAATGATCTCTCACTTGACCTCGCCGAAGTCGCAAACTGCGGCATTGAGGTCAGTGGAACGCACACTACAGGGCGTCTGGCTCGGAGCTGTTCTTGAAGTAACCGATTTGTAACAGTGCCAGCTGCTGCTCAAATTGTTGCTGAAGATGCAGTATGATGCATAACAGTAATAGACTGAAAATGAAGGTGTTCCCTCTCGGTAATGCCACGTGACCGTCCACAGCTAGGTCGTCTTACGACCATACATTCATGTGAGCACTGTTGCCAGCACTCATGTACTGTGGCTACATTCCTGCCAAATCTCTCTACAGTACCGCAGGAGGAACATCCAGCTTCTCGTAGCCCTATTATATGACCTCGTTAAAACTCGGTGTTGATCATGGCGTCTTTGTCGCCTTAAAGCCATTCTTGACTAACACCAACTCTCCACGTCCAATCTCAAAGGTAACTAACGCTCACGTCCGCTACAGCGTGTATTTAAAGCAAACCTGATTTGCATCCTCGTAGTGGCGCGAGTAGCGCCATTCTCATGCGAATGATGTGGAATATCAATAGACATCATCTCTCAGATTTAGAATTGCGCCGGCCAGCTTTCGTTTACGTCGCGTAACAGAACAGTTGACTACTATACTGTATATAATTTTTATTTTGATGTTTGCTTTTAAATTCCTGTATCATATATTTATATTCATAGAACGTACTACACATTTTAAGTAATATCGTTGACAGGTAATTCATTCACAAACATTGGTCTCAGACCATTCATTTTCAAATTTTTTCATTGGTTTTAAAGCAGGGGTTTCAATAAAACAACTATTTATTTCCCTAACTGTACAACGTGAAGAAGGGTACGGGGATTTCTCAGACAGTCTGCAGATGTAGATGTATGCAGGGTGGTCAATTGATCGTCACCGGGCCAAATATCTCACGAAATAAGCGTCAAACGAAACTTGTCTAGCTTGAAGGGGGAAACCAGATGGCGCTATGGTTGGCACGCTAGATGGCGCTGCCATAGTTCAAACGGATATCAACTGCGTTTTTTTAAATAGGAACCCCATTTTTAATTACATATTCGTGTAGTACGTAAAGAAACATGAATGTTTTAGTTGGATCACTTTTTTCTCTTATTGATAGATCGCGCTGTAATAGTCACAAACATATGACTTACAATTTTAGGCGAACAGTTGGTAACAGGTAGGTTTTTTAAATTAAAATACAGGACGTAGATACGTTTGAACATTTATTACCGTTGTTCCAATGTGATACACGTACCTTCGTGAACTTATCATTTCTGAGAACGCATGCTGTTACAGCTTGATTACCTGTAAATACCACATTAATGCAATAAATGCTCAAAATGATGTCCGTCAGCCTCAATGCATTTGGCAATACGTGTAACGATATTCCTCTTAACAGTGAATAGTTCGCCTTCCGTAATGTTCGCACACGCATTGACAATGCGCTGACTCATGTTGTCAGGCGTTGTCGGTGGATCACGATAGCAAATATCCTTCAACTTTCCCCACGCAAAGAAATCCGGGGACGTCAGATCCGGTGAACGTGCGGGCCATGGTATGGTACTTCGACGACCAATCCACCTGTCATGAAATATGCCATTCAATACCGCTTCAAACGCTCGCGAGCTATGTGCCGGACATCCATCATGTTGGAAGTACATCGCCATTCTGTCATGCAGTGAACATCTTGTAGTAACATCGGAGCACATTACGTAGAAAATCAGCATTCACTGCACCATTTAGATTGCCATCGATAAAATGGGGGCCGATTATCCTTCTTCCCATAATGCCGCACCATACATTAACTCCACTTGTCGCAGCCATCGTGGATTTTCCGTTGCCCAATAGTGCATATTATGCCGGTTTACGTTACCGCTGTTGGCGAATGACGCTTCGTCGCTAAATAGAACGCGTGCAAAAATTCTGTCATCGTCCCGTAATTTATCTTGTGCCCAGTGGCAGAACTGTACACCACGTTCAAAGTCGTCGCCATGCAATTCCTCGTGCATAGAAATATGGTACGGGTGCAATCGATGTTGATGTAGCATTCTCAACACCGACGTTTTTGAGATTCCCGATTCTCGCGCAATTTGTCTGCTACTGATGTGCGGATTAGCCGCGAGAGCAGCTAAAACACCTACTTGGGCATCATCATTTGTTGCAGGCCGTGGTTGACGTTTCACATGTGGTTGAACACTTCCTGTGTCCTTAAATAACGTAACTATCCGGCGAACGGTCCGGACACTTGGATGATGTCGTCCAGGTCACCGAGCAGCATACATAGCACACGCCCGTTGGGCATTTTGATCACAATAGCCATACATCAACACGATATCGACCTTTTCCGCAATTGGTAAACGGTCCATTTTAACGCGGATAATGTATCACGAAGCAAATACAGTCTGCACTGGCGGAATGACACGTGATATTACGTACTTATACATTTGTGACTATTACAGCGCCATCTACCACAAAGTGAAAAAAGTGGTCCAACTAAAACATTCATATTTCTTTACGTACTACACGAATATGAAATAAAAAATGGGGGTTCCTATTTTAAAAAACGCAGCTGATATCCGTTTGACCTATGGCAGCGCCATCTCGCGGGCCAACCATTGCGCCATCTGGTTTCCCCCTTCAAGGTCGACGAGTTTTGTTCTTTGTAGTTTGTTCGTTTGATGCTTATTTCGCGAGATATTTGGCCCGGCCACTATCAACGGACCGCCCTGTGTATACATACATAGCATCATAAGAGAGTTCAGGGAAGAATGTCCAAATGTGTGTGAATTCCTAAGGGACGATACTGATGAGGTTATCGGTCCCTAAACTTGCGCACTTAAACTAACTTATGTTAAGAACAACGCACACACCCATGCCCGAGGGAGGACTCGAACCTCCGGCGGGAGGCGCCGCGCAATCCATCACATGGCGCCTCTAACCGCGCGGCCATTCCACGTAGCTGGGAAGACTGGAGGGATCTCAGTGACAGGTTTAAGGTTCGACCCATAAAAATGGGGAGGGATCAGGATGGAAGGGGAAGATGAGGAGTACTCATTTTGTTTGAACAGAACGGTTGCGTCGTATCTGCAGCTATAAATGAAGCTTACTTTCAACTGCAGATGACTACACACTGGATGACACCTAAACGTTGTCAGAGGTGAGTATTGGCCGTGGGAACGTCATTTCCGAGTGTGAGGCGCGTAATCGAAGGCGACCTTGAGCAGCGCGAGACGGGAGGCGACGGCCGGCCTTTGTGGTGGGAGGGAAAGGATAGGTAAGGGAAAAGTGTCGTAACGGACAGTGGCACGCGCGAAACGCGGCCGCCCCGCCGCATCCCCTGCCGCACCTGCCTGTGTCCGCGTGTCTCGTCTTCACGCGCCGTCGCCGTCTGTGTCGTCCGCCGCAGGAGCCGGGCCGGCAGCCGTGTCGAAACGTACCGACAGCCTCACTGTCGTAATTAACGTGGGCGTGTTTTCACTAGTTACGGAATTGCCCTAGTGTTGACTGGCATAAAAGGTCACTTGATCAAGCGAGTAAAATTATTTCTGTTTGTAGCGTTGCAGATATTGTCCCCAACGGTGACTGATGCCTCTCTCGCCTTTGTGACGTCAAGCAGATATTAAAATTTTTATAGTCACACTGAAGGGCCAAAGAAACTGATGCACCTGCCTAATATCGTTTAGGGCCCCCGCGAGCCCGCAGAAGTGCCGCAACACGACGTGTCATCGACTCGACTAATGTCTGAAGTACCGCTGGGGAAAACTGACACCATGAACCCTGCAGGACTGTCCATAAATCCGTGAGAGTACGAGGGGGTGGAGATTTCTTCTGAACAGCACATCGCAAGGCACCCCAGACATGCTCAATAATGTTCACGTCTGGGGAGTTTGATGAAGTGTGGAAGTGTTTAAAAACGGAAGAGTCTTTCTGTAGCCACTCTGTAGGAATACTGGACGTGTGGGGCGTCGCATTCTCCTGCTGGAATTACCCAAGTCCGTCGGAATGCACAATGCACATGAATGGATGCAGGTGATCAGACAGGATGCTTACGTACGTGTTGCCTGTCACAGCCGTATCTAGACTTATCACGGGTCCCATATAACTCCAAGTACACACGGCCCACACCACTACGGAGCCTCCACCAGCTTGGCTCTAAGCGCTATGGGACTTAACATCTGAGGTCATTAGTCCCCTAGAACTTAGAACTACTTAAATCTAACTAACCTAAAGACATCACATACATCCATGCCCGAGGCAGGATTCGAACGTGCGACCGTAGCGGTCGCGCGGTTCCAGACTGACGCGCCTAGAACCGCTCGGCCACACCGGCCGGCTCCACCAGCTTGAACCGTCCCCTGCTGACATGCAGGGTCCATGGATTCATGAGGTTGTCTCCATATCCGTACACGTCCATTCGCTCGATACAATTCGAAACGAGACTCGTCCGACCAGGCAACATGTTTCTAATCATCAACAGTCCAATGTCAGTGTCGACGGGTCCAGACGAGGCTTAAAGCTTTGTGTCGTGCAGTCATCAAGGGTACATGAGTGGGCCTTCGACTCCGAAAGCCCATATCGATGATGTTTCGTTGAATGGTCCGCACGCTGACACTTGTTGATGGCCTAGCACTTTGCGGAACGGTTGCACTTGTATCACGTTGAATGATACTCTTCAGTCGTCGTTGATCACGTTCTTGCAGGATCTTTTCCCGGTGCCAGTGATGTCGGAGATTTGATGTTTTACCTGATTCCTGATATTCACGGTACACTCGTGAAATGATCGTATTGGAAAATCCCTACTTCATCACTACCTCGGTGATGCTGTGTCCCATCGCTCGTGCCCCGACTATAACACCACGTCCTAACAAACTTAAATCTTGATAACCTGCCATTGTAGCAGCAATAACCGACCTAACAACTGTGTCAGACACTTGTTGTCTTATGTAGGCCTTGCCGACTGCCTGTTTACATATCTCTGTATTCGAATACGCATGCCTATACCAGTTTCTTTGGCGCTTCATTGTATTTACGTTAACTATGTTTCCAGCCATCGAGACTGCAGCACCTTGATGACGGCATCCAATAAACATCAAATAGAGATGAACTGTATCACGTGCATGGCCAGTTTCTTTGGCGCTTCAGTGTATTTACGTTAACTATGCTTCTAGCCATAGAGACTGCGGCACCATGATGACGGCATCCAATAAACATCAAATAGGAATGAACTGTATCATGTGCTTGTACACACAAATGATTAGAATTTTGGTGTAACCGCAAAAATTATACTGGAATAATGTTAATTAATTGTGTATGTAAGGAAAGATGACGCAGCAGGTTTCTCATTCAGAAATCACGTTTCAATGCTAGTTGTTGCTTTCTGTAAGAAGGAGAAACGTCTATCAACACGTGTTTGCTATTTATTATTCCGCGACGTTGCTGCTCGGTTTAGTCGGAACACCACGACTGTCATGGGGATATCGAATCGACGGGTTCAAGAGAGCTACACTGAGCTCCATGCAGCATCTCTTTGGCCCCACGCAACTAGCACCCGAGAGGAGAGACACTGCTCGCTCGGCCGTACAGCATAGTGCAGCAAAATTTATTAGTATATTTTTCTCACTATACTGCATACTCACAATGACCTTCAGGCCATTTCAGTTTTGGTGGTCAGCGGTGCACTGTATTTTCCTTTAGTGAATCTGAATGTCTTCAGACAGATTTGTTCCTTTCTGTGGTTCCTGTGGAGTTATCGGCATCCTGAAAAGGCGCTATAGTCTTTCCCAATTGATACGGAGCTTTGCAATGACGGTCACCGAGGTATTTAAGCCGACTGTCAGCAACGGCTGGAGATAGGAGACGTATAGTATTTTATTATAATAATTAGTTAAAATGTAGCGCAAAATCTTTGTAATTGTTCTATGTGGTTCATACCATGAAATGTTTGATTTCTCGTCTGACTGTCGAACGAAAATATTGCCCGTCATAGTATTCAGTCTGTACGGTCGTTGTATATGTTCTGCTCACTCTGATTTATAAAGAACAGTCAAGTAGTGTAAGTTAATAAGTTGCAGATCGAGAATAAACTTATAACAACAACAAAAAAACCAGAGCCGAATTTTTTTTTATTATTGGTGAATAACTCCAGTGGTTTTACCTCTATTTCAAATGAAACTTTGAAATCTGAACAGTCCAAAGCAAAGGAACTTGGCGTAAAACATATTTAACAGTATGTAGGTCTTCTCGGAAGGAATAACGATAGAGTAGAGATATCTATGGAATGAACATTCAATTGTTGTTGTTGCTGCTTCCCTTTCGTGCCCCTCGACTCTTATAACTGCCAACTGGTTTCTGTACGAATTGTAAATAGCCTTTCGCTCCCTGTATTTTGCCCCTGCCACTTTTAGAATTTGAAAAAGAGTATTCCAGTCAACATTATCAAAAGCTTTCTCTAAGTCTACAAATGCTAAAAACGTAGGTTTGTCTTTCCTTAATCTTTCTTCTAAGATAAGGCGTAAGGTCAGTATTGCCCCACGAGTTCCAACATTTCTACGGAAGCCGAACTGATCTTCCTCGAGGTCGGCTTCTACCAGTTTTGCCATTCGTCTATAAAGAATTCGCGTTAGTATTTTGCAGCTGTGACTTATTAA
The DNA here is from genome assembly GCF_023864345.2 of Schistocerca serialis cubense. Classification (NCBI taxonomy): domain Eukaryota; kingdom Metazoa; phylum Arthropoda; class Insecta; order Orthoptera; family Acrididae; genus Schistocerca; species Schistocerca serialis. The sequence continues at coordinate 825,804,233 of NC_064638.1, forward strand.
ACTGAAAGTTCGGTAATTTTCACATCTGTCAACACCTGCTTTCTTTGGGATTGGAATTATTATGTTCTTCTTGAAGTCTAAGGGAATTTCGCCTGTCTCATACATCTTGCTCACCAGATGGTAGAGTTTTGTCAGGACTGGCTCTCCCAAGGCTGTCAGAAGTTCTAATGGAATGTTGTCTACTCCCGGGGCCTTGTTTCGACATAGGTCTTTCAGTGCTCTGTCAAACTCTTCACGCAGTATCTTCATCTTCATCTACATTCTCTTCCATTTCCAGAATATTGTCCTCAAGTACATCGCCCTTGTATAGGCCCTCTATATACTTCTTCCACCTTTCTGCTTTCCCTTCTTTGCTTGGAACTGGGTTTCCGTCTGAGCTCTTGATATTCATACAAGTGGTTCTCTTTTCTCCAAAAGTCTCTTTAATTTTCCTGTAGGCAGTATCTATCTTACCCCTAGTGAGACAAGCCTCTACATCCTTACATTTGTCCTCTAGCCATCCCTGCTTAGCAGTTTTGCACTTCCTGTCGATCTCATTTTTGAGACGTTTGTATTCCTTTTTGCCTGCTTCATTTACTTCATTTTTTTTTATTTTCTCCTTTCATCAATTAAATTCAATATTTCTTCTGTTACCTAAGGATTTCTACCAGCCCTCGTCTTTTTACCTACTTGATCGTCTGCTGCCTTCACTACTTCATTTCTCAGAGCTACCCATTCTTCTTCTGCTGTATTTCTTTTACCCATTCCTGTAAATTGTTCCCTTATGCTCTCCCTGAAACTCTCTACAACCTCTGGTTTAGTCAGTTTATCCAGGTCCCATCTCCTCAAATTCCCACCTTTTTGCAGTTTCTTCAGTTTTAATCTACAGTTTATAACCAACAGATTGTGCTCAGAGTCCACATCTGCCCCTGGAACTGTCTTACAATTTAAAACCTGGTTCCTAAATCTCTGTCTTACCATTATATAATCTATCTGATACCTTTTAGTATCTCCAGGGTTCTTTCATGTATACAACCTTCTTTCATGATTCTTGAACCAAGTGTTAGCTATGATTAATTTATGCTCTGTGCAAGACTCTACCAGGCGGCTTCCTCTTTCATTTCTTACCCCCAATCCATATTCACCTACTACGTTTCCTTCTCTCCCTTTTCCTGCTCTCGAATTCCAGTTACCCATGACTATTAAATTTTCGTCTCCCTTCACTACCTGAAAAATTTCTTTTATCTCATCATACATTTCGTCAATTTCTTCATCATCTGCAGAGCTAGTTGGCATATAAACTTGTACTACTGTAGTAGGCGTGGTCTTCGTGTCTATCTTGGCCACAATAATACGTTCACTATGCTGTTTGTAGTAGCTCACCCGCACTCCTATTATCTCATTCATTATTAAACCTACTCCTGCATTACCCCTATTTGATTTTGTATTTATAACCCTGTATTCACCTGACCAAAAGTCTTGTTCCAACTGCCACCGAACTTCACTAATTCCCATTATATCTAACTTTAACCTATCCATTTCCCTTTTTAAATTTTCTAACCTACCTGCCCGATTAAGGGATCTGACAATCCACGCTCTGATCCGTAGAACGCCAGTTTTGTTTCTCCTGATAACGCCGTCCTCCTGAGTAGTCCCCGCCCGGAGATCCGAATGGGGGACTATTTTACCTCCGGAATATTTTACCCAAGAGGTCGCCATCATCATTTAACCATACAGTAAAGCTGCATGCCCTCGGAAAAAATTACGGCTGTAGTTTCCCCTTGCTTTCAGCCGTTCGCAGTACCAGCACAGCAAGGCCGTTTTGGTTAGTGTTACAAGGCCAGATCAGTCAATCATCCAGACTGTTGCCCCTGCAACTACTGAAAAGGCTGCTGCCCCTCTTCAGGAACCACACGTTTGTCTGGCCTCTCAACAGATACCCCTCCGTTGTGGTTGCACCTACGGTACAGCCATCTGTATCGCTGAGGCACGCAAGCCTCCCCACCAACGGCAAGGTCCGTGGATCATGGGGGGAGGACATTCAGTTGCGCAGAAAAAAATTTTTGTAGCCTCCATACATTGCCCCCAAAGTCCCGTGGCTATGGAATGGCGTAAGGTTTGCCCGTAAGCGCTCTGCGCAATTTGAATGTTGGGTCACGCCGTGCCAACCGGTCAAACCTTCATACTTTAGCATCTGAGATTTTTGCCGAAATATGGTATTTAGTTTGTAACATTTACCAAAGCAATTCCATTAATATTTAATTCTTCACGTCTCTTATTTTAGGTGTTTCACTCTTTCAGCTGAGGTTAGTCAAAATAGAATGCGCAACATTCTGATATTTTGTAGTTTTAACAGAATATTACACACTAGCTAAGAGTGTTCTCTCAGTGACATTTGCTGATTCAGCTTACTGCCTAGTGTACCAACTTACAAACTGCGTAGGTCAAAGCTGAATAGCCTGGTTACCATAGCAACTCAAAGTTGGAAAAATCTAATATTTGCCATAGTTTGGCCATTGAGTTTTCTAAATAAAATCTTTAGGTAGTCCTCCTTTTGTAAGAATATAAACTACTTTACGTTAGCAAAGTGGCCCAGTCCTAAGCATTACAACTAAATACCTGTATTTTCAGGGACATTTTAAGCTAAAGACGTTCCAAAAATTTCACATCAATTTCTCGTCTTTTTGAAGTCTTGTATCTAAAAACGGTTATCTCCACGTCTTTAGTCTCGGCTATCATTTGAAAGAGATTATTTTCCTTTACAGAAATCTTTAATGTGCTTCTTCGGGACGCTTTTTGAATAGTCTTTAAATGACAAAGAATAATATGTGACAAAATACTTAAGATTTAAGATTTAGCTCATAGTGGAAAACAAATTATCATTTAACGTGGCAGATATGTTTTCCTAGGTATATTGTTCTTTCACTTTCATTCTAGCACAGAAATTAACATGTTCTGGAAGGTTTCGCTGAATGTTTTTTATATGATTACTACAGTTGAAAAAATTGTTATTCAAGAATATTTAGAAATTTGCATCTGGTAATCGAATATTAGGCACATTTATGAATTTCTTTGCGTCAACGATGTAGTGAAGATCAGCAAAGGTCAACATTGTGTCACTATCTGTGAAGCTCTTTTAACATATGACTGCCGTTTAAACGTTTATTTTTTCCACGTAAAGCGAAGAAACGTTTCCAGATTTTACTACCTATCCAAGTGATGATGAGGCTGATGAATTAGCGGATGGTACCACTGGAATTCTTATCAATTCTGTATGTGTGATCTGATTGTATACAGGGTGGTCCATTGATAGTGACCGGGGCAAATATCTCACGAAATAAGCATCAAACGAAAAAAACTACAAAGAACGAAACTTGTCTAGCTTGAAGGGGGAAACCAGATGGCGCTATGGTTCACCCGCTAGATGGCGCTGCCATAGGTCAAACGGATATCAGCTGCGTTTTTTAAAATAGGAACCCCCATTTCTTGTTACATATTCGTGTATTACGTAAAGAAATATGACTGTTTTAGTTGGACCACTTTTTTCGCTTTGTGATAGATGGCGCTGCAATAGTCGCAAACGTATAAGTACGTGGTATCACGTAACATTCCGTCAGTGCGGACGGTATGTGCTTCGTGATACATTACCCGTGTTAAAAATGGACCGTTTACCAATTGCGGAAAAGGTCGATATCGTGTTGATGTATGGCTATTGTGATCAAAATGCCCAACGGGCGTGTGCTATGTATGCTGCTCGGTATGCTGGACGACATCATCCAAGTGTCCGGACCGTTCGCCGGATAGTTACGTTATTTAGGGAAACAAGAAGTGTTCAGCCACATGTGAAACGTCAACCACGACCTGCAACAAATGATGATGCCCAAGTAGGTGTTTTAGCTGCTCTCGCGGCTAATCCGCACATCAGTAGCAGACAAATTGCGCGAGAATCGGGAATCTCAAAAACGTCGGTGTTGAGAATGCTACATCAACATCGATTGCACCCGTAGTTCTGCCACTGGGCACAAGATAAATTACGGGACGATGACAGAATTTTTGCACGCGTTCTATTTAGCGACGAAGCGTCATTCACCAACAGCGGTAACGTAAACCGGCATAATATGCACTATTGGGCAACGGAAAATCCACTATGGCTGCGACAAGTGGAACATCAGCGACCTTGGCGGGTTAATGTATGGTGCGGCATTGTGGGAGGAAGAGTAATTGGCCCCCATTTTATCGATGGCAATCTAAATGGTGCAATGTATGCTGATTTACTACATAATGTTCTACCGATGTTACTACAAGATGTTTCACTGCATGACAGAATGGCGATGTACTTCCAACATGATGGATGTCCGGCACATAGCTCGCGTGCGGTTGAAGCGGTATTGAATAGCATATTTCATGACAGGTGAATTGGTCGTCGAAGCACCATATCATGGCCCGCACGTTCACCGGATCTGACGTCCCCGGATTTCTTTGTGTGGGGAAAGTTGAAGGATATTTGCTATCGTGATCCACCGACAACGTCTGACAACATGCGCTAATGTAGTATTTACTTGTAATCATGCTGTAACAGCATGCATTCTCAGAAATGATAAGTTCACAAAGGTACATGTATCACATTGGAACAACGGTAATAAATGTTCAAACGTATCTACCTCCTGTATTTTAATTTAAAAAAACCTACCTGTTACCAACTGTTCGTCTAAACTAGTGAGCCATGTGTTTGTGACTATTACAGCGCCATTTATCACAAAGCGAAAAAAGTGATCCAACTAATACATTCATATTTCTTTACGTACTGCACGAATATATAATAATAAATGGGGGTTCCTGTTTCAAAAATGTACCCGATATCCGTTTTACCTATGGCAGCGCCATCTAGCTGGTCAACCATAGCGCCATCTGGTTTCTCCCTTCAAGCTAGACAAGTTTCGTTCTTTGTAGTTTTTTCGTTTGACGTTTATTTCGTGAGATATTTGGCCCGGTCACGATCAATGGACCGCCCTGTATATTACTGCAAATCATACAAACCTGATATTTGGTGACGAGTGGACGATTTGCATGTATCAGGAGGACTTGCTTCTGACGAAATTCGAGTTTTTACAAAGAAGTTGTTGCAATCGCTTTCCGAAACCATGTCCTCACGTTCGAACAAATTTGAGGCTGATTAGTCAGTTTCGAAAATTTTCAGTTTTTCCCTGAAGCCCTTCCATGGGCTAAAGAAACCTGTGACCTGTGTTAGTACTATCTAGTGTGCATACCACAGACTTGAGCAGTATTCTAGGATGGATAGCTGGAGTGTTTTTGAAGAAATCACCTCTGTAGACTGATATTATTTTCACAGTGTCCTACCAACGAAACGATGCGTACTTTCTACTTCACATTCGATTGTCTTTGTGATCATTCTGTTTCATATTTCTCCAAATTTTTACACCAAAGTATTTGTCTGAGAAGTGGTTCCCAACATTTCCAAGACCGTCGCCCCTCAGTTATATCAGATGACCGCTTCTAACTCACAAAAAGTCTAACATCTAATTTTAAACTAGAAAAATATTTTCATGCATTTATTTTTAAAACGATGCAAAATAAATAATGTTTAGTTAATGCTCGATCAAATAAAACTCACATATCGTCTGTGCGTTTTATAGAAGCAAGGGATAATGAGTCAGTGGGATGGTCAGTACTGCTCCTGGCTTAAATTTGCTCACAAATTGTCGTAAAGAGCTGAATACCAAGCTGATGACGTTTTCATAGCCTTTATCGGACAGTGACGATGATTTCGAAATGAAACTTGATGCGGAAATAGTTATGCTAGCTTAACTTGTTCTGATGCCTCGCCACTAAGCCTTCCGATAGAGAGCTTACGAAATTCATAAACCTGTGCAAAACGTAAGCTCTATCACGTGAACACAATGGTGCGCAGAAATATTGCTTCAGTTATTGGCTTAAACAGTACTGAGCTGCACAGTTGCCAAACTGAATATATTTCGCTGATTAAACTGCCGAATTAAAACACAACTTGTGCATTTCAAATGTACTCGAAAACTGAAGCTCCTTTTTTGGTTGCAACTGTCTGCTCTTTGGAAAAGAGAAGAACTGAATGCAGTTTTCAGAAAGAATGGTTAAAACTGGAAGGAAGTTAAAAAATGGAAGGTGGGTATAGTAATGCGACAGAATAAGAAACGATACAAACTAATTTTATTGAGAAGGGCGAATTATGTCGACTTTGACCTGGCGGGACGGATAGAATTGGTGATGAAAAGATTCAAAAGCGCCCAATTTGAAATAACTGTTTGTTGCATAGTCTGAGGTTGCTCTTCGTTGCTCATCATCTCTTTGTTAATGATGAATTGTTTCACCATTAATATTATTTGATGACTGGCTGGGTGAAGTTTATTAAGCGCAATGGATTGAGATGATACTATTACTTTATTATATCCTTAATCGGAAAGTACGAACGCGAGCTCTAGCGCACGCATTGTGGCGTAGTGTTTAGCATCGCTGTCTGGCATACCGCGGGTCGCCAATTCAAACCCGAGCACTGACAAACACGTGATATTTAGTATTTTATCATTTCTGGATTTTTTGAACTATTTTTTTATTTGTAATGTTTGTTTATTCTACAATATTTCATGTTTGTATAGATACCACCTTCTATAATATTCGATGTTTGTATAAATAACTGCACGTTTCGTCGAGGAGGTCATTTCTGTTCTGGCTGTACGTTGAGTAATAAACGTACTTCGTGCTATAAGTGTTGTACTTGATTGACGTCCCTGACTTCGAATTCGGAGTAGATCGTGATTTCGACGTGATATTGTTTTATGGAGAAGCTGGGAACTTCAAAACATGTAAATCACCATGGCTCCAATTGGGTACCGTAAAAGTGTTGCCTATACGACGAGAACCGCAATACAAGCAGTACAATGTTGCTGTCATCCGTATATTCAGGAGACACATGTATTCCAAAACAGAAGTAAGTCAGCTGCACATTAGACATCCAGCCGTGCTTTCTGGAGACGCTGGACAGGAACCGACGAAATGGCTGAAAGAAGTCGACTAGTAACCAAATACAACAGGTTGGTCGACATGATGTGTATGGCAAATGTGTGCTTTTGCTTGGACGGCAAAGCCCAGCTGTGGTTCGAGAGCAATGAAGAGAGGATCAGTAAGTAGCTGGGACAACTCCCGGGCCGTACTGAAGAAAACGTTCGGCAAAAATCAGCAGGAAGTCCGCTTAGCGGTAGAACAATTGAAGAACAGGACCCAACGTCACGGGGAAACGACGCAGTCGTACATGGAGAATGTTTCAGGCCCATGCCACGTCGTAAATCCGAATATGACGGAAGGCAACAAAATCTTACATTTGATAAAAGCAGGTGTGGGAAAGACCGATTGTTAAAACTGATACCGTTATTTCAGTTTTGAATAACCGGTATTTTTCAGTGTTTATTCGCTCTCGGTTAGAAAAGATGTTTTTTATTTTTTATTAATAATCAAGTAAAAAAATCGAAATATAAGTCATCCACAGCAACAGTGTTAAAATTTTTCGTTTTTAAATAAACCTTTCTTAAAAAAGAAGTAATTCAGAATGAGATTTTCATTCTGCAGTGGAGTGTGCGCTGATATGAAACTTCCTGGCAGATTAAAACTGTGTGCCGGACCGAGACTCGAGACCATTGCCTTTCGCGGGCAAGTGCTCTACCAACTTTTTTTTTTTTTTAATCTCATTTTGTTCTATATTGTTCGTTGAATTTGTTCGTAGCGGACGTCCGATGACACTCGCTCAGGTTGTTCGTTGATCCGTTCACTCAGTTGTTTTATTACCGAACACGCTGAGCTGCCGTGCCGGCACTAACTGAGCCACCCAAGCACGACTCACGCTAATGGCTAAGCCATGTCTCCGCAATATCCTTTCTTTCAGGAGTGCCAGTTCTGCAAGTTTCTTAGGAGAGCTTCTGTAAAGTTTGGAAGGTAGGAGACGAGGTACTGGCGGAAGTAAAGCTGTGAGGACTGGGCGTGAGTCGTTCTTGGGTGGCTCAGTTGGTAGAGCACTTGCCCGCGAAAGGCAAAGGTCCCGAATTCGAGTCTCGGTCCGGCACACAGTTTTAATCTGCCAGGAAGTTTCAAAGAAGTAATTTTTATACATAAAATCTGCGTTACTGTGAAATATTGCGTTATTTCAGAAAATGGCTAAAGCCGACAGAAACATGCAACGAACACATGGCCTAAGAACTGGTAAGCACTGATGAGACAACGAAGTTCCTGTTGCCCTGTGTCGTGGTTTAAGGTACGCGTGTACGTGTAGTGTGCAAGACTTGGATCCACGTGGTCTATGTGGCAAATTCTGGCTGTCGTCACCGGACGTCCGTCGTATGGCGGAATAGCACTAACCCTAGTCTGGAAATATTTTTACGAAGTGACGAACAAGAATCAAAATGCTTCATTTGCTTTAAAAGATTAAGGTTTTGTCTGCCAGTTCAATGAAATAATAAAAGAGGCAAGAGAGTATGATAAGAGTAATAAATTAAAAACTTAACTACTGTTCATTCATAACGCACAATAAAAATAGAAAGTAGCAGATATCCTGCAAATGTCTACATAATATGCCTTTATCTGCTTGTAGCCTTTGAAAACGGACAAATTAACACGAAAAACAGGCTTCTTCAGCCTCAGTTTTCACCCTTTAGCCCTGAATATTTGTAATGCTCAAATACAGATATGATCCCTGATACAGCGTCATTTTTAGTATAGTTTCAGAAAATTAGAAGCAGTACGAGAATACAGGTGATTTTTTTCTAGTATTCAACCACTTACCGTTTATTAGGAAATAATAGGAACGAAAAACCGAAAACGGTTATTTCAGAAACCGGACATTTTGAATTGTTTTAAGAGTCAGGTTAAACAAGCGTAGCAAAAACCGATATAAACGAAAACCGGTTGGTTCAGCGATAGTCGGCATCCCAAGATGAAAGGAGTCGCAGAAAACATGTACGAAGCTGGTGTAATGAAAACTACGCCCACTGAAAGGCAGAAAGAGTCGAGGAAGGGTCGACTAATCCTCTTCTCTGACAGGTAGAAGATCTTACGGACGCTACCTAGAGATTCCCGAGCTCGCATCTTCACGTCGTACCATGCAGAACGCAGGAAACTGAGAAGGTCAATGTTAAAATTGCCTCGACAACTTTCTACAAGAAATCGATACACTTTGCAAAACCAGTGAACGTTTAAGATATGCTGTTTGAGATCCTAGTCATTTGACTAAATCTTCAGAAACGAAAATTGCCACGATTATACAAATATCAGTTGGTAATTACCATGAGATTCCTGAAGGCAGAAACCTTTCATAAATTTCACGACTAAGACGATTTTTCCCGAAACTGTTCCCCACTTTATTTCGGGGCTAAGATTTTTCTTAACTTTATGTGTTTCGATAGCGTTATGTAAGAGAATTTCTTTTTTAAAAAGTCAAATTAATTAAAAATAATCTTGGATCCACTTTTAATCAGGCACGACTGTCTAATTTAGCTGTTAATCAATAAAAAAATAGGCTACCTAAAGATATCGATATTGATGACGCAATTTTAAAATTTGCAGCCGAAAAAGAAGGAAGACATTCTAAGCTACTATTAGTCACCTGTCACAAAGGAGATCTTCGGTTACTTGTTCTGCTTTCTTAATAATAAATTAAACTGTGTGTTGTTTTTTTAACGCGTTTTCATCCATAAAAAACTATTTACGAAGTAGTTAATATTAGACATTGATTACTTAATCATGCATGTGAAAAACCTTCTACACACAAATGTTGTATTTTATGCTTTTGTGATGTTGCCAATTTGGGGGAGGGGTTGACAAATTGAAAGTCTGCAGCGGGTTCCAAACTACCTAGCTACGCCACTGCGTGATCGTTAGTCTGAACGAGAAGAAAATATTGGACGTGGAGGTGACCAAATAGGGACTTCACTATACAGTCCTGTACAAGTTCGAAGTTGATTACAGCAAATATCGCCGAGACATTCAGTAACATTTAAATAGCTCATGAGTCTTATCTTTACATATTTAAAGTGTGTGCATGTGTCTTAGAAGCTTTATAAAGTGAGTGACGAGTTTACTCACAGAAAGAAAGGTTACATTCCAGTGATATGTGTAATTTTAATTCAGAATATCTTCATTCATCGTCATAACAAACGAGCGTTTGGTGTTTTATGTCACGTCGACTGTTATTATTGTTAGAGATTTAGCTTTCGCTCGGATTAGTGGTTATTGGAGGGGGAGGAACCATCCCAGTAATTGCGTGGAATTATGTGAGACACCACGAAAAACTAAATTTGGTGTTATCGGCCACAGAATCGAGTCCATGTTTAAAAAAAAAAATCAGATTTCCATCACACTTTATCCAGGCTTTGGAGAGGCTGAATGACAAAAGTAAATTATTGTCATTTAGGCATGTTTAAAATCGCCTTATAAGCATCAACATTACATCTGTTTTCAATTTTTTTTCTTTTTAAGTTGCTATTTACATTTTGTACATTTTTCTATCTATATGCAGCTTCTGATAAATTTAGTCACGTTTTGTAGGTAGGAGCAAGCCCTAATCTCATCACCCTCTTCGTACATTTTTACTACTGTTCTTTTTTCCAACCTTTCATCCCGTTTCATGTACACTGTTTTTTTCGTTTACCTTCCATAATAAGCTCTGCCCTCATTAACGCGCACGCTGAATTTTCTGCCTCTCTTTTCATACATCTGATTACATCATTCATTTTAAGATTTGGTTTAGCAAGTATGTTACTAATTTCGTGGTGCCAGCCTTCTACAGCGTTGGATATTCGATGGCACCTTTTGTAACAATTCCAAAGGCTGATAGAGTTTTCTTCATTTTCCAACCATCTATCTACAAAGTAGTCAAAAAACTCAGGACGCCTAGGGATGTCTGGTGCCTGTGAATGTATCACGAGCCAGCCATCACAAACATCTTCAGACCGTAGAAACACTAGTGCAGCACATATGCAATTTACTGTCACACTTATTCATTTTCTTTGTGCACGCGAGTAAGTCCTAGATCTTGTACTTTTCTCCAGAGAGACCTTTTCATGTGGAAATAACATCTACGCTTTTCCGTTGTCGGTAGTACAACTTTAATCGCAGAAATCGTAGCAGATACGAAATCTGTTGTCACGTTTGCAGGTTTGCATTCTGGAATACTTTCCACCAGAAGACGAATGTATGTCTCTTTTCTTTTGATTGGCAATAATGCAAGGGAAGTGGATAGATATTTGTCTCTTTATTCGTGCTCTCAAAGTCGGCGTGAATGGCGTATATTTGCGAAAACCGTTTGCTACAGCACTTGAACTTACCATCCACCCACTTTTGTCGTCGTTTAACAGAAAACTGCTCCCATTAGTAACTCTGCTTTGAAAGGTCAGTTTCGTCTCTTGTCTTCGGATCTTTCTGATTTCCCTGGGGTTTTTCCCGCTGGTAGTATGAGGTTCTCTTCGTTGCTTGCTGTTCTGTCATTTCAGTGACAAAATCATACTCTCTATCGTGCAGGCATCCCAGGTCCTCCGGATATAGTTTGGAAATAGAAGTCTCTTTCTCTCCTGCCCTTTTCTTCGCCTGGTTCTAAATCTTCCTTACTTCCAAACGAGCGTCATCCGGAGCTCCACATTGATGCTCGAGTTAAAAAAGCATCATCGAATACTTGGTTTTAACCATTCCTCGATAGTGGTTTGCTTACTGTCTTCAACAGCACCACGTCACAGACGCTTCTTCTTTCGTTTTCTTCACTATGTAAGAATAACCTTTATAGCGGCAACATGGCTTACCGCGAATGGTCGTTAAAACTTCTATGTCGGAACTACTGTGACAGAAATACACAAGTCGCACGATATCAGCTCTACTACAACTAGAGCGGTAAAAAGGCTATTTGTGCAGACAATCGGTTATTGTGGCAGAGGAGGTCTATCGGGGCACAGTTCGGCCGTGTCTAAGGAGCAGGTAGTTTAGAGTAATTACGACGGTCCGGATGCAGGTAAGCCGTGACAGAAAGGGACCAGGTATTGGGCACAGATTTCACAGATTGCTGGTTGGGCACAAATATCAAAAGGTTCAAATGGTTCCAATGGCTCTGAGCACTATGGGATTTGACGTCTGAGGTCATCAGTCCCCTAGAACTTAGAACTACTTAAACCTAACTAACCTAAGGAAATCACATACATCCATGCCCAAGGCAGGATTCGAACCTGCGACCGTAGCGGTCGCGCGGTTCCAGACTGAAGCGCCTAGAAGCTCTCGGCCACTCTGGCCGGCGCACGAATTTCACTGGGCACATCTTTCATAGATCGACCAAACTCTCCTGGTAAAGGATTTCACAACGACAGGGGAATGGATCAAGTGGGTCCAGCGAATTGAGGAAATGCAACAGAAAAAGTAGGACGAGAGTTGTATGGCAGACTTTCGAATTTGGTCCCTATGGAAGTTGTGAAAGACGACCATGAGCTCGCTTCCCTCATACCCCAGATAGGAAGAAAGGAGATACAGCAATGCATGGCAATCACAAATGTCGGACCGAGTGCATAAAAGATAGCAGCCATGAATGTCGACCCCGTACGTCACGAGATTATAGAGGACATCGAAGAAGAGGTGTATCGACCTTTGGCACCAATCGTCCGTCGTTAGTTGAATGAGACATAAAAGAACATATGCCGAAACCTTCAAACGACAGCCCAGCAAACGATCAACGCAAGTACATCAATGCCTCCGCCAAATACAACACACTGCAGAGAAACGGACATTTAGAGGACGGAGAATAACACATCACCTTTTTAGAGATGGTTGTGGGACTCGGCTGTTCGATACAGGATGTCAAATTAAACGCCTTTCTGTCGTCTAGTTCCCAACCTTACTTTATTTGGCAATCAGTTTCAGCGTTTTACTACGCCATCTTCAGGGCTCTCACTGACGTGTAGGAAGATTTTACTTCGGTTGTGATCAAAACAGGGGCCAGCAATACTGGTATGAGTAGATTTTTACTATAGCGATCACTTCAACCATCATCTGCCGCTATTAGATCGATCACTTCAACCATCATCTTCCGACTACTAAATCAAACAGTCGGTAGATGATGGATGAAGTGATAGCTACAGCAAAAATCTACTAATACCAGTATTGCTGGCCCCAGTTTTGATCACAACCGAAGCAGACTCTTCCTACACGTCGGGCAAGGCTTGGAGATAGCGTAGTAAATCGCTGAAACTGACTGCCAAATAAAATAAGGTTGGTAACTACACGGCTGAAAGGTGTTTAATTTGACTTCCACACACCAGCATGTTTTCACGGAGAGCGTCCTTGACTAAAGCACTAAGCGTTGACTCACTGGACAGTAAGCAATTTCTTACCAATCTGGGGGATATTTTTCACTTTTTGGCTATTAGGACGACGCAGCTTCCTCGCGGTGATCTGTACGTCGAATGGGGACGTTAAGCTCGGTAGATCGCTTCGTGCTATTCAAGTGTAGTAGGCCATGTGCCGGTACCGGGTTCCATCCTCTTCCTTCTGTCATCATTATTATGCAACACAAAAATAACACTACACTTTACACACACCCATTACACTCACCTGTACTCCAAAATACACATACAACACAGCTCTCACCTGTTGTTGTTGTGGTATTCAGTCCAAAGACTGGTTTGATACAGCTCTCATGCTACTTTGTACTGTGCAAGCTTCGAATAACTACTGCATCCTACATTCTTCTGAATATGCTTACTGTACTCATCTCTTGATATCTCTCTGCGACTTTTATCTCCCCTCCGCCTCCCGAAGTCCCCTTCAGTATGAGGATAAAATCAGAGAGACTAGAGCCCACACAGAAGCATACCGACAATCGTCGTCCGCAGCTCGTGGTCGTGCGGTAGCGTTCTCGCTTCCCACGCCCGGGTTCCCGAGTTCGATTCCCGGCGGGGTCAGGGATTTTCTCTGCCTCGTGATGACTGGGTGTTGTGTGATGTCCTTAGGTTAGTTAGGTTTAAGTAGTTCTAAGTTCTGGGGGACTGATGACCGTAGATGTTAAGTCCCATAGTGCTCAGAGCCATTTGAACCGACAATCGTTCTTTCCACGAACAATACGAGACTGGAATAGAAGGGAGAACCGATAGAGGTACTCAGGGTACCCTCCGCCACACACCGTCAGGTGGCTTGCGGAGTATGGATGTAGATGTAGATGTAGAAATGGTGATCCCTTGACGTGTCAGAATGTGGCCTGTCAACCGATCCCTTCTTCTAGTCAAGTTGTGCTGCAGTTTTCTTTTCCCTCCAGTTCTATTCAGTACTTTCTCAGTAGTCATGCTATGTGTCCATCTAATCTTCAGCCTTCTTCTATAGCACCACATTTCAACGGCTTCTACTCTCTTCTTATCCAAGCTGTTTATCGTCCATGTGTAATTTCCGTACAAGGCTACATTCCAGATAAATACCCCCAGAAAAGGCTTCCCAACACTTATATCTGTATTCGAAGTTAAAAACTTTCTCATCTTCGGAAACGATTTGCATGTCATATAAGTCTACTACTTCGGCCAATGTCAGATGTATTGCTGAAGCAGCAAAGCTCATATACAACTTTAAGTGTTTCGCTTCCTAATCTAACTGACTCAGCATCGCCTGATTTAATTCGACTACATTCCATTTCTTGTTTTGCTTTTGTTGATGTTCATCTTATATCCCCTTTCAAGACGCTGTTCTTTCTGTTCGACTACTCTTCCAAGTCCTTTGCTGCCTCTGAAAGGATTACAATGTCATCGGCAAACCTCAAAATTTTTTATTCCTTCTCCCTGGATTTTAGTTCCTATTCCAAATTTTTCTTTGGTTCCCTTTACTACTTGCCCAATGTACTCTACATGCTGAATAAAATCGAGGATAGACTACAACCCTGTCTCTCTCCCTTCTTAATCATCGCTTCCCTTTCATGCCCCTCGACTCCTATAACTACCGTCTGGTTTTTACATAAGTTAAAAATAGCCCGCCGCTCCCCGTATTTTTCCCATGCTACATTCAGAACTTCAAAGACAGTATTCCTCTCAGCGCTGTCAAACGTTTTCTCTAAGTGTACAAATGCTATAAATGTAGGTTTGCCTTTTCTTAATCTATTTTCTAAGAGACGTCGTAGGCTCAGTATTGCCTCATGTGTTCCTACATTTTATCGGAAACCAAACTGATCTTCCCTGAGATCGGCCTCTACCAATTTTTTTCCATAATTCTGAAAAAAAATCGTGTTAGTATTTTGCAACCATGATGTATTAAACTGATAGCTCTGTAATAATCACACCTGTCTGCACCTCACTTTCACATATCCGCAAGATATGGGGTCAACAGTGCCATATGATATTTACTTACTAATAAGTGCACGAGGCTGGTGACCGTTTGCTGAGTAAGCAGCGTTTTGTACCGTGACCTGATTTGGAATACGATAAAAAAAGTACGCAAGTGGCTAGGAGGGACAAAGAGTGAATGGTTGAGATTAAGTTTCTGCTGCAAGGCTGGGCTTCGAGCCGCTGTTACAACATCCACCTGAGGAGTGCGTCCGCCTCAGAGCTCCTGTTCGCACCTTCCACGTTGTGTAACGCTTAAAAAGCGCTTTCAGCAACAGAAAAACGTTCAGCAGGCGCACGCTGTTGTAATCAACGAGCTTGCAAACGCAGTCAGGCACTCTACAAAGAAGCGCAGTTCTCAATCATGAGATCAGAGAATATTGCAATTTTAAAATCTGTTTAATGATACCCACATGCGACCGACGAGGGCTGCAGAAATTTGTTCATAAATAAGTATAAATCACCCGTTATAGAGTTGTTCTATAATAATTGCACGTACTTCGTCTCTTCTGACCTGTGAAGCCATTCAGTTTGTCAGTGTTGTTGAGGAAGTATATTCCTAGTTGTACTGTCCTACACAAACCCACGCGGAAACGACGAAAAGATGGATGAAGAGGAAAATTTACATCAAGTCAGAGGACCAAAGTACAAAGCATATTAGACCAAGTCATTGAAGATGTGAAAGGTTGAATCGAGCGCCAGCTTTCGCTGCTGCATCAGCACATCTGCGGACACCGTTTTCTTCTGTGAGTTTGACACACCTTCTCATAAGAAGCGACTTATTTTAAATTTCCTGTGTGCTCTTTAGTTTAAACTCGTTTATTTCGTGCCTTTTTGTTTATTATCAGGCACAATTCTGCGTTTATTAACTGTTTAGACCATATTTTCGCCGTCTTTAGTATGGATCGGAACTATGATTGCTGTCTTTAGATGCGAGCTGAGTCGGTGATCCTTCGCTCGCAGGTCCAGGTGGTGTTAGCTTCGGCCACACAGCTTGAGGCTACTGCCAATGGCCGGCCGCTGTGGCTGAGCGGTTCTAGGCGCTTCAGTCTGCAAGCGCGCGACCGCATGCCGCTGGCATGGATGTGTGTGATGTCCTTAGGTCGGTTAGGTTTAAGTAGTTCTGAGTTCTAGAGGACTGATGACCTCAGGTGTTAAGTACCATAGTGCTCACAGCCATTTACTCCCAATGCAGCCGGCCGGGGTGGCCGAGCGGCTCTAGGCGCTACAATCTGGAACCGCGCGACCGCTACAGTCGCAGGTTCGAATCCTGCCTCGGGCATGGATGTGTCTGATGTCCTTAGGTTGGTTAGGTTTAAGTAGTTTTAAGTTCTAGGGGACTGATGACCACAGAAGTTAAGTCCCATAGTGCTCAGAGCCATTTGAACCATTTGAACTGCCAATGGGCCTGCCTGTGGAGAGCCAGACGTGGAGATCCAATGGAACATCCAGCACATCCCGTATGTCCCTCGATTGGTGTGTTATTGTGTCCGCCCCAGCTGCTGCCTGGACTGAAGTTGAACCCTCATCCGTGGTCGACTGGAAAATCGTTACAAGGCGTGGCAGGCAGCGAAAGGCTTTCAGAGCAACTGATCGGAGGGCCTCCCTGGTTCGTCTGACCAACAGATTTCGCGTACTGCCTGTGGCTGACGAAACCCCTAAGCCAGATGCAATCGCTCTCCCTGTTCCAAAGGAAGCCTCTCGGCCCGCAATGTTTGGGTGATCTCAGAGGGTTGGTTTACTGGTAATTGTCAGTTCCTACATTAGGCGCGTAATTGGGCCCCTCGAGGGATATAACTGCCAAGGAGAGGAAGGAATCAAGGGTGCACTGTGTGTGCATACCAGGAGGAGTCATTCCAGATGTGGAAAGGCTGCTTCAGGATGCCATGAAGAGCACAGGATGCAGCCAACTGCAGGTGGTGACTCATGTTGGTACCAACCATGTGTGTCGCTCTGGAACAGAAGAGATTCTTTCTGGGTTCAGGTGGCTAGTTGAAGTGGTCATGACCGCCTGTCTTGCTTGTGAGATGAAGGCGGAGCTCACCATCTGTAGCATCGTCGACAGAACCGACTGTGGTCCTTTGGTACAGAGCCGATTGGAAGGTATAAATCAGAGGCTCAGGCGGCTCCGCGACAGTGTAGGCTGTAGATTTCTCTACTTGCACCATTGGGTGGTGGGTTTCTGGGTTCTGTGGTTCAATGGTCCACTACACACAACAAACAGCGAAGCGGCTACATGGGTAGCGGGACGGTTGGAGTGGACTGGGCGGTTTCTTAGGTAAAAGGTCTTGGGAAACTGCAGAAAGGGCGTTAGTCTAAAAGGATGCCGGGAAGACACAGGAATTTAAAGCTAACAACAACCGGTATTGTAGTTGTAAATTGTCATAGCTGCGTTGGGGAAGCTAACAGAAAACACTGACTCTCAAATCGTTATAGGTATAGAAAAATGGTTAAAGCTGGAAATAGGTTCAACCGAAATTTTTACAAGGGACCTAAACGTGTTCAGAAAGGATACACTAAATACAGCTGATTTTAGAGTGTTTATTGCTGTCAGAAGTAGTTTACCTTGCAGTTCCTATGAGTTTGTATGGGTAGAGGTTATACTTGGCTGCCGGAATAATTTTGCACGACAATGTCCGGGCGCATACAGCGCAAGCTGTGGCTGCTCTGTTCGGCCGGAATAAATTAATACGAGGCTTAGAACTTAAATAGTGGCAACTATTTATTCAGAACCGATACAAAAGAGCTACATTTTTGTACCTGTTACTGTCCTTCAAAGTAGTCACCAGCGTTGTGTAGAACCCGCTGCCAGCGATGTGGAAGGCGTAGTATACCGTTAGCAGAGCCTGTTCTGTTTGATGGTGCGAATGGAGCGGTCTTAAGGTATGGTGATTCTCGTGTACGACTGTGGTGGTGTTATCCGAACGCATTACGATCCTCCACGGCAGACCGTCGTTTTTGGTGCATCACCTGCGACCATCTTTGCGAAAGAAGCGATGACACTTTTTGCACAACCCACCCATCATTTTGCACGACAATGCGCGGGCGCATACAGAGCAAGCTGTGGCTGCTCTGTTCGGTCGATGGGACTGGGAAGTACTGTACCATCCACCATACTCCCCGGACTTAAGTCCTTGTGACTTCGATTTGATTCCGAAGAAGGAAACACTTCGTGGCATTCGCATCAGAGCTGTTCCAGAGATTCGACAGGCAGTAGACCGCTGCATTCGCATCATCAGCAGAACAGGCTCTGTTAACGGTATACTACACCTTCCATATCGCTGGCAATGGGATCTACTCAACGCTGGTGACTACTTTGAAGGACAGTAACAGGTGCAAACATGTAACTCTATTGTATCGGTTGTGAATAAATAGTTGCCACTGTTTAAGTTTCAACCCTCGTAATTGGTTCGTTTTACTGATACGCTGACTCAGACGATGCAAATATCTAACAGTTCAAAGAAAATCTGAATCTAATTTCAAGCAGGTACACTATTCCTACAATTACGGTTGGTGGTGACGTCAATCTACCGTCGATATATTGGCAAAAGTACACATTTAAAGCCGACGGTAGGCACAAAACATCGGCCGAAATTCTACTGAGTGATTCCTCAGAAAATTATTTTGAACAATTAGTTCAGGTGTCCACTAGATGTGTAAATAGTTGAGAAGAAATACTTAACCTCTTGTTGTTGTTGTTGTTGTGGTCTTCAGTCCTGAGACTGGTTTGATGCAGCTCTCCATGATACCTACCCTGTGCAAGCTTCTTCATCTCCGAGTACTTACTGCAACCCACATCCTTCTGAATCTGCTTAGTGTATTCATCTCTTGGTCTCCCTCTACGATTTTTGCCCTCCAAGCTGCCCTCCAATGCTAAATTTGTGATCCCTTGATGCCTCAGAACATGTCCTACTAACCGGTCCCTTCTTTTTGTCAAGTTGTGCCACATACTCCTCTTCTCCCCAATTCTATTCAATACTTCATCATTAGTTATGTGGACTACCCATCTAATCTTCAGCATTCTTCTGTAGCACCACATTTCGAAAGCTTCTATTCTCTTCTTGTCCAAACTATTTATCGTCCATGTTTCACTTCCATACATGGGTACACCTCATACAAATACTTTCAGAAACGACTTCCTGACGCTTAAATCTATTCTCGATGTTAACAAATTTCTCTTCTTCAGAAACGCTTTCCTTGCCATTGCCAGTCTACATTTCATATCTTCTCTACTTCGACCATCATCAGTTATTTTGCTCCCCAAATAGCAAAACTCCTTTACTACTTTAAGTGCCTCATATCCTAATCTAATTCCCTCAGCACCACCCGACTTAATTCGACTACATTCCATTATCCTCGTTTTCCTTTTGTTCATGTTCATCTTATATCCTCCTTTCAAGACACTGTCCATTCCGTTCAACTGCTCTTCCAAGTCCTTTGCTGTCTCTGATAGAATTACAATGTCATCAGCGAACCTCCAAGTTTTTATTTCTTCTCCACGGATTTTAATACCTACTCCGAATTTTTCTTTTGTTTCCTTTACTGCTTGCTCAATATACAGATTGAATAACATCGGGGAGAGCCTACAACCCTGTCTCACTCCCTTCCCAACCAGTGCTTCCCTTTCATGCCCCTCGACTCTTATAACTGCCATCTGGTTTCTGTACAAATTGTAAATAGCCTTTCGCTCCCTGTATTTTACCCCTGCCACCTTTAGAATTTGAAAAAGAGTATTCCAGTCAACATTGTCAAAAGCTTTCTCTAAGTCTACAAATGCTAGAAACGTAGGTTTGCCTTTCCTTAATCTTTCTTCGAAGATAAGTCGTAAGGTCAGTATTGCCTCACGTGTTCCAATATTTCTACGGAATCCAAACTTATCTTCCCCGAATTCGGCTTCTACTAGTTTTTCCATTCGTCTGTAAAGAATTCGCGTTACTATTTTGCAGTTGTGACTTATTAAACTGATAGTTCAGTAATTTTCACATCTGTCAACACCTGCTTTCTTTGGGATTGGAATTATTATATTCTTCTTGAAGTCTGAGGGTATTTCGCCTGTCTCATACATCTTGCTCACCAGATGGTAGAGTTTTGTCAGGACTATCTCTCCCAAGGCCATCAGTCGTTCTAATGGAATGTTGTCTACTCCCGGGCCCTTGTTTCGACTCAGGTCTTTCAGTGATCTGTCAAACTCTTCACGCAGTATCGTATCTCCCATTTCATCTTCATCTACATCCTTTTCCATTTCCATAATATTGTCCTCAAGTACATTGCCCTAGTATAGACCCTCTATATACTCCTTCCACCTTTCTGCTTTCCCTTCTGTGCTTAGACCTGGGTTTCCATCTGAGCTCTTGATATTCATACAAGTGGTTCTGTTTTCTGCAAAGGTCTCTTTAATTTTCCTGTAGGCAGTATCTATCTTACTCCTAGTGAGATAAACCTCTACATCCTTACATTTGTCCTCCAGCCATCCCTGTTTAGCCATTTTGCACTTCCTGTCGATCTCATTTTTAAGACGTCCGTATTGCTTTTTGCCTGCTTCATTTACTGCATTTTTATATTTTCTCCTTTCGTCAATTAAGTTCAATATTTCTTCTGTTACCCAAGGAGTTCTACTAGCCCTCATCTTTCTACCTACTTGATCCTCTGCTGCCTTCCCTCAGAGTTACCCATTCTTCTTCTACTGTACTTCTTTCCCCCATTCCTGTCAATTGTTCCCTTATGCTCTCCCTGAAACTCTGTACTTAACCTCTTAGTAACAAATAATCCTGCGCACAAAGGGAGCATCATGACGAATAGAGGGATCAGTGACTACAAGGCTGTTGTAGCATCCAAACCCACCAAAAATAAATACGAAGTACATCTGTTTAAATAAAAGCAGATAAAAATTCACTTGATCTGATTAGACCATAGACCAGATGTGATTTGAATTCAGAGAAACAGACTGAGGTGACATAAGTCGTGGGATACTTCCCAATATCGAGTCGGACCTAGTTTCGCGCGGTGTAGTGCAGCAGCTCGACGTGGCACGGATTGACAAGCCCCTTGCAGAAATATTGAGCCATCCTGCCTCTATAGCCGTCCATAATTGCGAAAGTATTGCCAACTCAGGATGTTGTGCGCGATCTGACCTCTCCATTATGTTCCATAAATGTTCCAGTGTAGGTATGTCGGGTGACCTGGACGGCCAAATCATTCGCCCGAAATGTCTAGAACGATCTTCAAACCAATCGCGAGCAATTGTGGCCCAGTGACATGGCACATTGTCACCCACAAAAACTGCATCATTGTTTGGGAACATGACGCCCATAAATGGCCACAAATGGTCTCCAAGTAGCCGAAGAAATCCACTTGCAGTCAATGATCAGCCCATTCGATTCAAACAAAGCCCACATCATAATGGAGCCAGTACCAACTTTCACAGTGCGTTGTTTACAACTTGTCTCCGTGGTTTAGTGGGGTATGAGCCACACTCGAACCCTACTATCAGTTCTCACCATCGGAAATCGAGACTCATCTGACCAGGATATGGCTTTAAAGTCGTCTAAGGTCCAGCCGATATAGTCACGAGTCCAGAAGAGGCTCTGCAGCCGGTGGCGTTCTGTAATCAAAGACACTCGCGTTGGCCGTCTGCTGCGATAGCCCATAAACACCAAATTTCTCCAAACTGTCCAAACGGATACGTTCGTCGTACGTTCCACATTGACTTCTGCGGTTATTTACGCAGTGTTGCTTGTCTGTTAGCACCGAGAACGCAAACGCCGCTGCTTTCGGTCGTTAAGTGAAGGCCGTCGATCATTGCGTTATCCGTGATGAGAGGCAATACCTGAAATTTGGTGTTCTCGGCACACTCTTGATACTGTGGATCTCGGAATTTTGAATTCCCTAACGATTTCCGAAATTGAATTTCCCATGCGTCTAGCTCCCAACTCCCATTCTGCGTTCTAAGTCTGTTAGTTCCCGTCGTGCAGCCATAATCCCACATGTATCACCTGAATACAAGTAACATCTCCGCCAATGTATTTCCATTTTATACGTTGTGTAAGGCGATACTACCGCCTTCTGCATAAATACATATCCATATCCCACGATTTTCGTCACCTCAGTGTAGGATCGACGGAGTTGAGAGGCATATACCACATAAATTAATAAGCGATGGTACTGATCTCCCCTGGCACACAAAACGAGTCAGAACACTGTTGCAGAAGCAACGAATAAGGGAAGCCAAATTTAAAACAACGCAAAAACCCCAAGACTGACGAAGTTTTATAGAAACTCGGATTTTAGCGTGCAACTTCAACAATAAAATTTTGTCTCGATATCGGGCAGAAAACCCAGAGAGAGTCTGGTCATCTGTCAAATATACCAGCGGAAAGACGCAGTCAATACCTCCACTGAGCGATAAAAATGGCGATGTCACTGATGACAGTGACACTGCAGCAGAGTTACTAAACATGGTTTTCCGAAACTCCTTCTTCAAAGAAGGCGAAGAAAATATCCCACAATTCGTGTCGAAGAACAACTGCCAACATGAGTAACTTAGAGGTAGATATCCTCGATGTAACGAAGTAGCTAAAATCACTTAATGAAGGCAGTACATCTTCTCGAGACTGTATACCAGTCAGATTCCTATAAGAGATTGCTGATACAATAACTCCATATTTAGCAATCATATACAACAGCTCGCTCTTCGAAAGTTCCGCACCTAAGTACTTGAAAGTTGTACAAGTCACATCAACACCCAAGAAAGGAAATAGAAGTAATCTACTGAATTATAGACCCATATCACTAACGTCGATTTGGAGTGGAATTTTGAAACATATAGTGTGCTCGAACATTAATAATCACCTCGAAGAAAGGGGTTTATCGACAAGTAGTCAGTACGGATTCAGAAAGCATCGTTCTTGTGAGACACAACTAGGTCTTTATTCTGTGATGGGTAATCAGTGATATCGACAGAGGATGTGAAATTGATTCCATTTTTTAGATTTCCAGAAGGCTTTTGACAGCGTTCCCAACATGTATCTTCTAATGAAATTGTGTGCCTGTGAAATATCACCTCAGTTGGGCAACTGGACTCGTGAGTTCCTGTCAGAAAGGTAACAGTCCGTGTTAATTGATGCAAAGTCATCGAATAAAACATAAGTAATATCTGGCTTTCCCCAAAGACGTCTTATAGGCCCTCTGCTGTTCCTGACCTATATGAAAGACACACCGTTCCTGACCTATATAAAAGACACAGGGCACAATCTGAGCAGCCCTCTTAGATTGTTTGCAAATGATGCTGTCACGTACCGTCTTGTAAGGTCATCAGATGATCAGAATCAGTTGGAAAATGATTTAAACAAGATATCTGCGTAGTGCTAAAAGTGGAAATTGACTCTAAACAATGAAAAACGTGAAGTCATACTCGTGAGTTCCAAAAGAAATCGGTAAAATTTCGGTTACGCAATAAAGAACACAAGTCTAAACGCTGTAGATCAACTAAGTTATTCATGATTACAATTATGAATAACATGAGTTGGAAAGATAACATGGATAATATTGTTGCTAAAGCAAACCAACGACTTCTACTTATTGGTAGAACACTTAGAAAATGTAGCAGGTCAACTAAAGAGACTGCTTACAGGACGCTTGACCGCCCTCTTACTGAGTATTGCTGTGCAGTGTGGGATCCTTACCAGATAAGATTAACGGAGCACATCGATAAAGTTCAAATGACAGCAGCACGTTTTGTATGATCGAGAAATAGGAAAGAGAGTACCACGGGTGGCCATCCCTGAAATAATGGCGTGTTTAGTTGCAGCAGGATCTTCTCGTGAAACTTCAGTCAACAACTTTCTACTCCGACTGCGGAAATATTCTGTTAGCACTCACCTACGTAGGGAGAAATGATTATCATGATAAAATAAGAGAAGTCAGATCTCGCACAGAAAGAGTTATGTGCTCTCGTTTTCCCCGCGCATCGTTCGAGAGTGGAACGGTAGAGATATACCTTGAAGGTAGTTCGGTGAACACTCTGCCAGGCGCTTTATTGTGAACTGTGGAGTAGTCATGTAGATGTAGATGTTTACTGATACCAAATAAATTAAGAACGTAGTGAATTCTCTCAACAGAAAGACTTTCACGGAGTTGCTAACATCTCAAGTAAACTACTAAAACCCTGTTCTTCACACATTCGCAATGTATAGGGTGACAATTATAAAACTATATGAAATAAAATCGTCATAACTTCTGCACGGTTTGACAGCGAAGCACGGTTGGCCGCAGGACATGACGGGAATTATTGTGCGCATGCGCACGCGCCTTGTTGTTATAGGTCATTTGCACGTGAAAATGCCGCGGTACAGAATGCCTGAGCGTATTGCGCTCGTGAACGCCTACTATGCGAGCAGTAACAGCCCAACCGCGGCTCAAAGGAAGTTTTAGACCGAGTTCAAGCTGAAGAAAACCGATCAAAGTGTGCTAATAATATGGAATTTGATTTGCAAGTGTGAGAGAACGGGTAGTGTCCGTCATAACAGTGCTGGCAACGTCGGTCGTTCAGAATGGGTGAAAACGCCTGAAAACACAAGCGCTGTGCCTCAAATCAGCTCTAGGAAATCGATCACACGAGCTGCACACCAGGCGAGATCAGCCGGGGGACACTGCGACAAATTGTTGTTGAAAATCTACATCTCTTCTCACACAAAATTTAAATGCATCAGCCATTAATCCCCAGCAACATGGAACAGCGGTTGTGTTTCGCCAACACTGTTGTCCACAGACTTTGATGTGAATATGGTTTGGTTTAGCGACGAAGCCCACTTTTATTTTGATGGTTTCATCAATAAGCAAAATTAGCGGATGTGGGGGACTGAGAAACCGCATTTCGCGATCCAGAAGTCTCTTCTTCCTCAGCAGGTGAATATGTGGTGTGCAGTGCCCAGTCACTGAATAATCGGTGCGATATTCCTTGACGACACAGCGACTACCGAACGATACGCGATGGTTTTGGAAGATGATTGCATCCCCATTATCCAAATGATAAGATGTGGTTCATGCAAGATAGAGCTCGACGTCTTCGAAGTAGGAGAGTGTTTGATGTCCTGGAGGAGCAATTTGGGGACCGCGTTCTGGCTCTGTGGGGTATCCAGAGACCACAGGCCTGAGTCTCGATTGGCCGCCATATTCTCCAGATCTGAACACATGCGACTCCTTTTTGTGAGGCTATATTAAAGACAAGATGTATAGCAATGACTCCAAAACCATTACCGAGCTGAAAACAGCGATTCAGGAGGTCATCGACAGAACCGATGCTCCGACATTTCAGTGTGTCATGCAGAAATTCGCTATTCCTCTGCGCCACTTCATTGCCAATGATGGGAGGCACATCCAACATCTCATAACCTAAATCCAAATATCTGTAGTGACGCTTACATGTTGAATAAAGTGTGTGCACGCGCTAGTTTGTAACTAATTTACGTTTCTTTAATACAGTTTCATAATTATCACCCTATATTTTATCCACATATTTAATAAATACACCATTATAAAAGTGGATATTTCCAGACAGACTTTCATCCCCAACCGCCACAGACGACAAACAGTCTTCACTATATAGTTTAGCCTCTCTCACTGCCGCCACTGTGGCCGAGTGGTTCTAGACGCCTCAGTCCGGAACCGCGCGAACGCCACGGTCGCAGGTTCGAATCCTGCCTCGGGCATGTATGTGTGTGATGTCCTTAGGTTAGTTAGGTTTAAGTAGTTCTAAGTTCTAGGGGACTGATTACCTCAGATGTTAAGTCCCATAGTGCTAAGAGCCCAGCTTCTCTCACTCTTCCCCCTTTCTGTATATTTAAAGCCAATTGGTTCCTCCCCCCAATTCCGCCTTTCTTCATCCCCCATTTTCACCCACTCTCCTCCCCCAAAATTTTCTTATTATTGGTTTATTATAATTCCCTCTGGTGTATAAGTGGTTTCCCTAGCTGTAGATGGCTAATTATATGAAGCATTAATAGTGAAATGGGGTTGCCATCCGTCCCGATGAATCAGGATCGTCACCATTATGGACCGTCTTGTCCCGACATCTCGACAAGACGCAGTTTTGTCCCGATTTTTCAAAATACTGTTACCGGCTTGGCTTAAGTATCGAAGTAACGCCACCTATTAGCGCAACGTGTAAATGCAGCCTACATCTGTGTCATCAAGTTTGTGTTGAACAAGGTCTTCTCACAGATGGCGTTGCATGTTGGGTATCCTGTGTCGACGACGCAAACACCTTCTAGATCTAGCATTCTGGCGTCATCATTCGAGAAGATACCACACTCCTCCAGTAGTACAGGGCTGGAACTACTTATCAGCGGCACGCGAAAGAATCGGACAGCTCCCATTTGAATGGCGACCTGATAAGACGATTCTTTCTAAACGTAATACTAACAACGACTGCAAGTTAGTATGTTTGAAGTGTTTACTGCGGGTATAAAGGACTTGAAGTGTATAGTGACGTGTACTTCAATGATAAAAGTATTATTGTCGACTGTTTACCATTTAATAAACTTATCATAGCTTAGGATAATTCGTGAGGATGGAATGAGAAAGTCTGACTTTCCTGAGGGATCAGGAAACGTCGAGTGAGATTTGTGGCTGTTTCATCTCAGTAACTCACAGAGGTAAGGCAGATGTGAGTCATCACATTTCTACGAAGACTCATACAAATAGATTGGCGGTAGCCTCGACATCAAAACTTATTTCGACATTCATGATCAAAGAAGATACACAGGAAGAACTGCTCGTTACTGCTGCAGATCTAACAACAGTTTATAAAGTAATCAGGTATCATCAGTCCTTTAGTTCTCTCAAATGTCTGCATCTACATCTATGAGTACATACGTACTCTGCAAATCACACTTAGGTGCCTGGCAGAGGGTTCATCGAACCACCTTCAAAATAGTTCTCTATTATTCCAACCCCGAAAAGCGCGTGGAAAAAACGAACACCTACGTCTTTCCGTGCGAGCTCTGGTATCCCCTATTTTATTATGATTCCCCCTATACACGTCGGCTTCATCAATGTATTGTCATATTCGGAGGAGAAAGTTGGTGATTGAAATTTCGTGAGAAGATTCCGACGCAACGAAAAACGCCTTTGTTTTAAGGATGTCCACCTCAAATCCTGCATCATTTCCGTCTTTCCTATTTTGCGATAATCTTTGAACTTTCTCGATGTACTCCATTAATCCTATCTGATAATGATCTCACACCGCACAGCAGTACTCCAGAAGATGGACAAGCGTAGTGTATGCAGTCTGTTTAGTAAGACCTGTTGCATCTTCTAAGTGTTGTGCCAATAAAATGCAGTCTTTGCTTCACCTTCCGCATGACGTTTTCTATGTGTTCTCTCCAATTTAAGTTGTCGGTAATTGTAATTCCTACGTATTTAGTAGAATTTACAGCCTTTAGATTTGACTGATGTATCGTATTACCGAAGTTAAGACTGCTGTTGATATTTTCTCCTAAGTCGTTTGTATAAGCAAGGAACAGCAGAGGGCCTATAACACTGCCTTGTGGAACGCCAAAAATCACCCCTATTTTACTCGATGACTGTCCCTCCATTACTACTAACTGTGACCTCTCTGACAGGTCCAGTCACATAACTGAGACGATATTCTTCCATAAGCACACAATTTGACTACAAGCCGCTTGTGAGGTACAGTGTCATAAGCATTCACGAGATCTAGAAATACGGAATCAATTTGAAATCCCTTGTCAATAGCACTCAACACTTCGTGTGAGTAAACAGCTAGTTGTGTTTCATAAGAACGATGTTTCCTAAATCCGTGTTGACTGTGTGTCAATAGACCGCTCTCGTCGAGGTAATTCATAACGTTCGAACTCAATATTTGATCCAGAATCCTGCTGCATATCGACGTTAATGGTATGGGCCTGTAATTTAGCGAATTGCTTCTACTGCCTTTCTTGAATACTGCTGTGACCTACGCCACTTTCCAGTCTTTGGGTACGGATCCTCCGTCGAGCGAGCTGTTGTTTATCATTGTGAAGTATGGAGCTATTGCATCAGCATACTCTGAAAATAACCTAATTGTTATATAGTCTGGAGCGGAAGACTTGCTTTTATTAAGGTATTTAAGTTGCTTCACTACTCCGCGGATGTTCTTGATTCTAATTCTGGAATATTTAATTCGTCTTCTTTGGTAAAGGAATTTCGGAAAGCTGTGCTTAGTAACTCTGCTTTGGCAGTACTGTCATCGATAGTATTTCCATTGCTCTCGTGCAGAGAAGGCGTGACCGTGTCTCAGCGCTAGCATATTTTACGTACGACCAGAATCTCTTTGGATTTTCTGCTAGGTTTCGAGATAAATTTTCGTTGTGGAAATTATTATAAGCATCTCGCATTGAAGTCTGTGCTAAATTACGAGCTTCTGTAAAAGATCATTAGTCTTGGAGATTTTGCGTTCGTTTAAATTTGGTTCGCTTTTTTCGCTGTTTCTGCAACCACAGCACCATAACGAAGGGACGCAGTTATGGTTCACAGAACATACAAACAACTAAGCAACACTATCTTCCACCTGTACATAGTGACCGCACGGTTTCAACGGGTAGAAATTGCCTATCATATGAGCTGGGCAGCAGTATCAATGTATCGTAAAACTGAATGCTGCAATGTATCATGACTCCAAAGTCGCCGCAAAGCAATCTACAGACAAGACCAAAGCTTCACGCCACACTCCGTGTCCGAATGCGTAAAACAATCGCAAGAAGTTTCATTTTGCAGCACAGGCACTGAGCGCATCGGAAAAAAAAGAACAAGGCTGAAAAGATGTTTCCTTTAGTTGTTCAATACTTTACTGAAACTGATGGAATCCAGCCGAAGGTGCTGAAATTTGATTCACTGAATAAGGAAACATCGGAGAGAACTGAAAAGTTTTGTCTAAACACTTTGGGACAACTGTAAATCCCATTAGATAACTCAATCGCTTTTTGTGGAGACATTACCAATTTCGGAGGGCTTCATCGAAGCGGCCAGCGGAATGTGTTTCACTAAATTAAAGAAGAACTTGGAAAAAATATAGAAAGAATTGGACGCTCTGTCCACATTCTCCATAATACTGGAGTCTTAACTGTCGACATTGAAATAATCGTCATGAAAATATTTAATTATTTTTCAATATACACATCAAGGACAAAGAAGCCGAAAGAGTTCTGCTTATGCGTTGATGTCAATCATCACGCTCTTCTACCTCACTCAAAAATAAGATGGCTTTCGGTAATGGCGGAAGATGAGAGAATTCTTAAGCTTTGGATTTCATTAAAACAATTTTTTGACGCCGAAGACAGTCCACCCAAAATAATTTCAGATTTTTTCCGTGGTTCGACCAGTGAAATTTACTTCATGTTTCTGTGGTCAAGCTTGGTTCTGTTTGAAAAAACTATAAAAAGCGTGGAGAAGAATAAAGTCTCGATAATTGAAATAAGAAATATAATAATCGACACTCAAAGATGTCTGAATGAAAGGAAGTTTGCCACTTTTATTGGCATGCAAACCAAGATGAATTTGAGCAAATTAAAGAATGAGAACCATAACCAAGAAATAATTAATTTGATTTCGAAATTGGAGGAAGAGATTATGGTTTTCTATATCACAGTATTCGATTACTTAGAAAAATGGGCTACCTATTTCAATGAATATCAAATATTTTATCCGACAACGCTATCTGAAAATCAGATTGGATGATTATTGAAACCACTATTATGTACCTCACTAAAATGGTACGAAGATTTCAGGCTATAATTATTTTCAGGAATATATGTATCTGCAGAGCTTTCTAGAGACCAAGAGTGACTCGGAAGAGTGGAAGTATAAACATTCCGTGGAAGGAAGGTGGATTTACTTTCTTAAAGAAACCGGAAATCTTGAACGTAAATGACAACTGCTAAGAGTATGCGAGTATTCGTTTTCTGTTCCTGCACGCAACAGCACTGTGGAAAGGGTATTTTCGCTGATGTCCCCGCGGCGGACTTACGAAAGAAAGCGACTTCTGCCAGGGACTGTGGAATCAATCTTACAGTGCCAGTTTAACTGACTTGCATTGAATTTTATAAATACGTAAAAGGAAGAAAATACTTTCTGACAAAGATGAAATCTTCTGAAAAATATGGTATACCAACTACTTCTGCCGCAACAAGTTCCATGTAACTGTGTTCTAAATAAGAAGTAATTATACTAAATAAATTTTTACTTAATTTCTACACCCCCATCTCAGAGCATCCTGACGAGGTCCCATGTAGACTATGGGACTATCCGTTTCGGCCTTTCTAAAACATAGAATACCCAGTACAAAGCCCTACGTAAATGTGTAGCGCAGGTGAGCTCAATATCGACGCATAGACTATTTGGAAATATTAGAAGCGCCACCTTTTCTGAGGAAATCGTTTTTAGCAGCCAGTTTTATATTCAAGCTTGCCCTGTGTAAGAGGACAACAGTGTCAGAGAAAATTACGATGTTAGTGTAGACACCTTCACTGGTCACCAATTACAAGCAGGATATGCTCTCAAGTATTTCGGTGCCCATGCTGTCAAATGTTTCAATGTCGTTAATCATCGAAAGAAAATTATTATTACTTAGCAAGTAATGTATTATTGAAACCCATTCTACTTGTCTTTTGTGATACCTACTATTAAGGATGAATCCCTTCAGAACATTAATTACACAAAACAAATAAATAGTAGGCCTATATAGAGTTTACTTGCGACAGTTGGTGCCGCAGTAGGCCATATATACAGAGGGTAAGTAACAAAAAAAAGAAAAAACTCAACCAGTATAGATCGTGCGTACAGAGATGGGAAAGCGAAGAAATGGGGAAGGAATCTGACCGCTTTAAACGGTCTGAAGAACCATCTGACATGACTGCAGAACTAACAGCCGTACTATAAACCCTAAAGTCATAGTGCATTGTACGGATGAAAAAAATCATGTTATCAGATTCGCATTCGTCTTTGATGCGTCTAAAAAACCATACGACGTAACGCCGCAGCGTCTGTTAATGTTGTAACAATAGAGTAAATATCTCTGGAGTGAGCATTCACATGCGCAGAACAGATTTTGTATTGTCAACATACATTGCCGGACTGGTCACGTGTCCTCGGGACGTGTGTTTGTCCGTATAGCGCCCTGTATATTTAGAATGTCACTAGATCCCTAGTACAGACTGATTCTTTTCCTACGTGTCGTGGATTATTTATATATGTTGTGCAGACATTTTAACAGTATCCATTTGATACCGGGAATAAACCAGCTACGTAACTTTTAAGGGCAAGTGATATTGCATTCTCCTTCTTTGCGATAGGTGTCACAGTTCAGATGCACTCGATTTTTTGTAGTTTTCGGTATGATACGGCACTTTATACTATTACAGAGCCTGACGTACATTTTTGCAATGATAGTCTTGCAAAACGACTTGACAGTACGCTAGTACTTTTGCAAGTGTCCGAAAAACACCGAATTTGCCACACATTAGCGATTATATCCCTGCTAATTCGTCCTTTTTTCTGAATATTTATTTTCTCGTTTTTGCGACCTAAAGCACAATTTTTCATACTGGTGACAGTTTGAAATATTTATTTAACGCATTTTACGTATTTGCTCCCAGTTTATTAAATAAATAGTAGACTGAGTAAGAAGGGGGGAAAAAGGCTGTAGCGGGGCTTTGAATTTCGCCGCGCTACACTCGTTCCCTCAGATAAAAAATATCTCGTCGCAGCGGTATGAGCGCTCGACGGCAGAGAAACTACCAAAATTGTTAACTTTTTTTGTTTTTTTATTCCGTTTCAATTGTCTCTTGATAGCCGTAGCTTAAGGCAGGCGTGATCGGATGCTGACGTAAAAACTTAATGGCTAATCTTGATCTGATTGTAATGTGTAGATATTGTGGAAGTTATTAAGAAATTCGTTGGATGGAAGTAGCAAAGTGAATTAAATTGCATACAGTATCAAGATGAAGATGATTTTAATTGGTATAAATTAGTGATCCCTGGACTATTACAAGATTTCGGAGCAGATTTTTTCACGCTGAAATGAAGGAGATTTTTGAAGACGTGGACGCCGCCCGAAAGAAGATAAGTTAATCTGGTAAAGGATGATCTCTCGTCTACGCCACTTCCCCCTG
Organism: Schistocerca serialis cubense; assembly: GCF_023864345.2. Taxonomy (NCBI): domain Eukaryota; kingdom Metazoa; phylum Arthropoda; class Insecta; order Orthoptera; family Acrididae; genus Schistocerca; species Schistocerca serialis. Next base: position 825,836,748 of record NC_064638.1, read on the forward strand.
TCAGTTACATTCTGTTATTCTCTGTTTCTTTTCAATAACTTTTGTAGTGAAAATTGGTTTAACTTTTGCTCAAAAACGCCACAAGGACCACCCCAACAATAGCTTTTTCGAATAACGAAGTCCGATAGCTTTTCCGTAATACAAAGTCCGATCTGCATTTCTTTCATTCTTTCCCTTTTTCACGGTCTCTCTTCTCCCATTTTTTTTTATTAACCACTACAACTGGCGACCGTGACAGGACGCAATTTTCGGATGTGTCGTTTTTGAGCAAATTTGAAACTTTAATTTGTATTTTTCCCAACAGAGAATAAAATCCTGAAGTTTAAAGGGTAACGAAAACACCAACTTTATTGTACCTAAGCAAATGATAGCACAATATTGTAAAGAATTTTTGTAACTAATTCAATCTGTTTTTCTTTTCATGGCATATATTGATGCAAAACTGTTATTTTGAGACCTTTTGGTGATTATCCGATGGAGATGTATTAAGAAAATCCATGTTTTGACGAATACGATTTACGCAGAAGTGATTGACCAGCCGTTGCAGGACAGAAAATTTAATGGTGAGTCACACAATTATGTTTCATTCAAACATTCAATAGCCAACTGCAGAATCCATTTTTCCTTTTCCACACATCCTGTAGTTTTCTTCTAGATTTTTACAAAATTATCTATCTCTATTGTAGTTTGTCTTAATTATAGTATTGTTGTAGCATATGAAGATCGTGAATTTGACCGCCAAACAGTCATTTGTTACGAAAAATTTTGTCCGCCCTGCTGCATCTTTCTCAACCATTGTTTGCAATAGAGCAATCATTTACATTGACGAGAAAATATTTCAACCTAAATTTGAGTCAAATCTTTATTAATCAGACTTATATTATTCCCTTTTTGACTTACTATTATACATCCTATTACAATGGAACGTGGTAAGGTAGAGATAGTTTCGGCAGATGAGTTAAGTGAAGTAGATTCATCTTTCAACCAACAAGAAAGTCCGCGTTTCCCTCCATGGACGAGTTCACAGATCAATGCAATGATTTTGCCTCAAACTCGCAACATTTGTGATAATACACAGATGGCGACTTTAAATGACGAAATGTGGAATGGACGCGAGACTAGACCGTCAGCGCCATTGTTAACATCAATGTCAGAACCGAATATGAGACAAATTCAGCAATGTGACACAAATCGGACACAGGAAACTGACAAACTGGACCGACTATTAGAGTTATTTGCAGACATGAAACGAGACGTTAGTCAGAAAATTGACATATTAAACCATACTATGACCGAAAATTTTGAACGGACGACAAAACAGATGACAGAATTAAATAACACCACTCAACAGCTCAGCCAGCGATTTGAGACATTGTCCGATCGAGTCACTAAACAGGAAGAAACTTTGGTTACATTCACACACGAAACAAAAAACAATATCACCCGATGTGAGAATCAGTTAACTCAAATAGTTAATGTGCAGCAGGAAGTGAACACCCGTGTGGAAGAGTTAGCTCAGGCCCACACTTCAGCTAGCTCCACCCAAGAAAAGCTGACTGAAGAAGTGGGAAATATTACCCAACAACTTACAATGGTAGTTCTTGAACAGACCCACCTCAAAGAAAAGATAGAAAAGTTAGAAGATCGAGCGGACCTCGCGTCACTAAACAACGACACCAACATGGCCGAAAGAATTGTACATGAATGTAAATTGTGTGACGACTATCTGGACAAAAAACTTGAAACAATTACACAGGACATACTTTCAAAAACAAAGACACATGTTAAAGACGAGACAAAACACATAGAAGACGAAGTGACAAAATTACGAGACAATGTTGTGCCGTGTTTGGCGATAGGTGCAAACGCATCGTCAGGAAACGACAAAACAGCTAAAACCATGGCTAATGACACAGACAGAACACCACCTATTGTGGAATCACCTATTCCCAATCAAAATTACAATGTGCCGCCTTCTTTTCCACCAAACGAGCAATATTACGATACGACACCTAGAGTAGCAAGTGACACGAACTACGTCAATACAGTTATGCCAACCGGCATGGCCGATGACACGTTTGTAAGACATGGATATTTCCAGACATTTTCCAGTGAGGACAAGCACAAAGTCCACCCTATTGTGTTTATTAGATCATTTGACGGTGTTTTTCCACGTAGTTGGTCAGAAGTCGATAAAATCAGATACGTCACTAATCTCATGAGAGGACGAGCAGCTAAGTGGGGTGCCGCTATGAAACGGCGGTGCCTTACGTTTGAACAGTTCGAACAAGCCTTCTTGGACGAATTCTGGTCCGAGAATGAGCAACAGAGTCTAAGGAGAGAAGTGTGCAACCCCGAGACCTATGACCCTAAAAAAGAGACATTAAGACAATACTTTGAGAGGTACTTAGACAAGACACTGTACTGGTCCAAACCAGCCGACTTGTCAGCGATAATCGACACTTTAAAGAGCCACTAACCCTTTCCATACCGAGACAGATTAATAGGAGTACCGGAGAATGACGTTAAGACTTTCTTAAACTTCTTAGATCAAATGGACGTAGTTTACAGAGGCGATTCACGCCATTCAAATTTTATTCATATTAGTAACCAAAACCAGCACCCACCCCAAAGGAACCGTAGTGACGGTGGTTGGTGGAACCATCCGCCTGCGCGCGAAACATATTCAAATGGAAACGTGTATGACAGTAGGAACAACCGCAGAAATTCGTGGAATAATAACAATAATTATCACCCATATCAAAATGGTAACTACAAGCAAAATGAAAATTACAGACAGTACAACAACAACAATAGGAGACGTGAGAATAACCGGTACAACCCGGGCTACTTTGACAGGAACATGACATATAACAGACATAATTACCACCAAAACAATACCAATCCCAACAATCACCGACAGAATATGTGGAACACACAAAATTCACGCATGACAAATCATAACCCTCCACGGAAACCGCCGCCGTTCCCCGGTACAGTTATGCACTCCCCGCCACGAAGTAGCAATAACAATTGCGGCGCGCCATCAGCTGACGCGTGGGCGCCAACCGGCCGGAATGTAAACATAGTGGAGCTGGTCAATGAACCCGGCCAAACACAGCAGACGACGGAAAACAGTCGACGACCGAGCTAAGCGCTCGTGCTACGGTCGTGGGGTGTTGTAAGAGCGCAACGGCTGAGACGGTTTGTTTCCTCAGGTACGACGACAAAATGACAGCTATTATATTCAGGTCCTTTCAGAATAGCAAGCATACCTCACCCAGGTTGTTACTCCCTAGAATACCCGTTATCTCACAAGCCGAGGGGGCTGCATCCCCACAGACATTTGAAACCCTTTGTGCACTAAAACAACATAATATAATGATAACTAAGTTGAACATGAGCAAGTTGCTGTGAAAACGACATCATAAATATTTGTATTGAATACACGAACATTAAGTTATACAGCCTAAGAACACAAACATTCATTTATGGAAATTATATACTGCAGTTACACTTGTACACATAATTATGAAGAGAATGTAAACTCAGGTGAGTACACTTACTAAATGAGAAAGGATATTCATATAGGAATGAGACCTACGCAGGTTACATTGGTTGTTAATTGTAAATTATAAGGTGAATCAACAACTAGTTAGTTATTTCAAGGCACTATAATGAGAGGAAATAATAGCTATTGACATCAGTAATGACATAGGTATGTAGCAGAATGAATGAGGACGTAAGAATGAGTTAATATTTAGGTTAATATAAGAAGGTAAGTTACTGAGAAGTAGTTGATGGAGACAAGAGATTATTTGAGGAAAATATTATTGGAGTTTTATGAGAATGGAAGTGCCAAATGGCCCCACGTATGTGATATATTAATGTTTGATGAGGAATATGTTTAATGTATAAGGATATATATATATATATATATATATATATATATATATATATATATATTATGATGAATATGTGAGTAAGGAATGAGTGAGAATGTTTTGGTAATATTGTGCTACATGGAGAAGTGAGTAAACAGTTTATATCTTTAAGATTACATAAGAATTTCAGTTTGAAAGAAAACATTTGTGATGAGTTAGAACACGTGAGTACAAGACGTTAAATGTGAATCTATTTTCAGTGCCCTTGAAAAGGAATGAATGCAAGAAAAGCAGAGTGAACATAACGATGATTACAGCTGTGGAAAGAAGTGTAATAAGAATGTAACTTGGAAACACATTAGCTTTAATTTATTTCAGAAGTGTAACTTAGTAACCTTTCGTTAAGTTTTGTTACGCCATTGTGTGGAAGAAAACATTTATAGTTCGTGTTCAGACTGGAGAATGATATTTTAAGGAACTTAAGTTGAAACGTAGTTTTTACACAGCCCTCATGTGAATGCATTTGTTAAAAAAAAAAAAAAAAAAAAAAAATACGAAAGTGAAATTTAGTGCCATATTAGCCTTTATTATAATTACATATGACAGAAAACCCTGAGGAAGCAAAAGATAGGAGAGTTATTAAGGCTGTTTTGCGACTCGTACAACACCTCCACCTAAGCGAACAGATGACAAAATTACATCTACGTTGAAGACATTTGACTTTTTAGGCTATGCAAGGTAAGTGCAAAGGAGCAGTGACCATCCGTGCAGCCGACGTCGAGCAACGGACAGTGAGAAAGAGACATTTTGCTGTCAATTATAATAATATGTTCTTTGTTTATAATTTATAGATAGAAATGATATATATATATATATATATACTACATACATGATATTTAACCTTCACTAAAGTCGAAGAAAGTTCATGGTTGAACTCTTGAGAGGAAATTTGATATGTTACCATATAATACACATTATGAGAGAGACAATCTCTGAGATACATTTTCCATTTGTATAGACGGTATCCACAAGAAGTGGAGATATTGGGGAAGCACTGAGGGGACATGCGATTCACTCATGCAAGGATTTGTTAAGGTATAATACACTAAGTCATATGAACAGTCAGAACACAAACAGAGAATCTGTCATGATGTTACACTACACAGACTTGACGTAAGGACACTTACATTTACCCATGATTTGGTAAATTGTAAGCACCTCCTTTCACACACCCCTTGAAGGTGATGCAAACGTTAAAATGTATTATATTCTCTTTTTTTATGTATTAGCTGTAGGATTTGGTAGTTTATAGGTAGTGAATAGTTTCTTCCAGTCTATCTTTCTTTCTTTCTCCATTATCCTACCACATACTGCAGCTGGGTATTGTTTGTTTATGGAATGTAAGAATATATTGTGTGACAGTAAACTTTCAGGTATGAATAAAAAGACATGAAGAAAACTGAATATTGATGGCATTACAAGCCTGGTCAACCACTAGCCAGCCAAGATATGGAATCAAAGAAAAGAAATAAATAATAAATAAAGGAAAGCCCGTGCTTTTAAACATTAAGTCTTATATCCCTTGGCACGTCAAAACCTTAATAAAGAAAATCAAAATGACCATAAACCCCAATAAAAGAAAGCCAATGGGACTTAGTATAATTTTTTTTAGCGTAAATATTTCACGTGTATATTCTTGTAAATTTATATGTATTTGTATATGTGTTAAAACTTTGCATATTGTCAACATTTTGAAACATGACCACGAAATGTAAGCTTTCATAATTAACGATGTAAACATGCTTGGACAAAGTGAACTGTTAAAATGTAAATGTGGCAAAAAGTGATGCAAACTGTGTTAAACAGTGAACGTTATAAACGACGAATTTTGTGTTGTTTGTGAAACTTATGGCGCATAAACCAAATAACTGTTTATAAATCGATATAAACTGCAGTTTACTTTGACGATAATGAGGATTTTCACACTGCAAATGAACGTTTGTTGGCAAGTGTAAACAATGTGGTGAAACACCTACCTTTGCGAACATCGACGCCGTTGTTCCTGGCCGGCCTTCAGATGCTTGGAGACAATAAACTCAGCACCTGTCGTAGGCGATGTGGAGGCTCAAAACTACATCGACCATATATGCCCCGGGAACAATAGTCATGAAAACTCACAAGGACCTGGAGTGTTGTGTCGTAACAGAAGACATGGACGTTGCTTCAGATCACGCACACGCTCAATCTTATGGTGTCACCGAACTTAACACGCCATTTATGCTGGAATAACAACTTGTAATGAACACTATGTGAGAGTGAATACTGTTGAAAACTGTCATAACACAGCGATTTTGAAACTGCCGCACGCGAAATTCAGTGATGCTACTGCGCATGCGCAAAGACTACGTGCTGCCAGATGTGCATTGGGAAACCAACGCTGGGAGCACACAACATTAACTGCTCTGGTGAACAGCTTGTTCAAACAAACTGTATGTATATATATATATTAATTGTGTAAAAAAGGATCCAAACTTTAATAATTGTATTTAGTATATAGGTTTAGAAAGTAAGTGTTGGTTAAGATTATCCCCTATGGATGCACGTGGCCTTTCCAATGAAAATTACATGTATTGACTTTTAGGTTTGCTAGCCTGCCACGCTAAATGTTTTAGCGTGACAGTCGAGGGGGCGATGTAGCGGGGCTTTGAATTTCGCCGCGCTACACTCGTTCCCTCAGATAAAAAATATCTCGTCGCAGCGGTATGAGCGCTCGACGGCAGAGAAACTACCAAAATTGTTAACTTTTTTTGTTTTTTTATTCCGTTTCAATTGTCTCTTGATAGCCGTAGCTTAAGGCAGGCGTGATCGGATGCTGACGTAAAAACTTAATGGCTAATCTTGATCTGATTGTAATGTGTAGATATTGTGGAAGTTATTAAGAAATTCGTTGGATGGAAGTAGCAAAGTGAATTAAATTGCATACAGTATCAAGATGAAGATGATTTTAATTGGTATAAATTAGTGATCCCTGGACTATTACAAGATTTCGGAGCAGATTTTTTCACGCTGAAATGAAGGAGATTTTTGAAGACGTGGACGCCGCCCGAAAGAAGATAAGTTAATCTGGTAAAGGATGATCTCTCGTCTACGCCACTTCCCCCTGTCAGTTACATTCTGTTATTCTCTGTTTCTTTTCAATAACTTTTGTAGTGAAAATTGGTTTAACTTTTGCTCAAAAACGCCACAAGGACCACCCCAACAATAGCTTTTTCGAATAACGAAGTCCGATAGCTTTTCCGTAATACAAAGTCCGATCTGCATTTCTTTCATTCTTTCCCTTTTTCACGGTCTCTCTTCTCCCATTTTTTTTTTATTAACCACTACAAGGCGATCGGAGAAAAATATACTGTAAAGCAAATACAGTTGGTCATGTAACAGTCGACCCATATAACATCATTAAGGGAAGTGGAAAGTGACACAAATGCAAGAGTTTGGGGACATGTTTACTAACATCTTGACTTTTTGCACTATTGTCATCACAGTTTGTCAAGGTTTCTGAGTGTAAAAAAAAATGGCTCTGAGCACTATGGGACTCAACTGCTGAGGTCGTTAGTCCCCTAGAACTTAGAACTAGTTAAACCTAACTAACCTAAGGACATCACAAACATCCATGCCCGAGGCTGGATTCGAACCTGGGACCGTAGCGGTCTTGCGGTTCCAGACTGCAGCGCCTTTAACCGCACGGCCACTTCGGCCGGCTCTGAGTGTAAAGATGAAACAGACATCTCAGTGTACAAACTTATACCAAATAATGCAGAATGAAACACATTTCTCAGTGAAAGAAAGTAGCAAATATGATAACCACAAGTTATATATGCGAACCTGACAAATTTCGTTTTACAGTTGTTTTTCGTGTGGGTACTTTTGGTAGTAGGTGCTGCGGAAAATTAAAAATAGTTGGTAGAGTATCTACCTTCAGCCACACACATGCAAATACACTCCTGGAAATGGAAAAAAGAACACATTGACACCGGTGTGACAGACCCACCATACTTGCTCCGGACACTGCGAGAGGGCTGTACAAGCAATGATCACACGCACGGCACAGCGGACACACCAGGAACCGCGGTGTTGGCCGTCGAATGGCGCTAGCTGCGCAGCATTTGTGCACCGCCGCCGTCAGTGTCAGCCAGTTTGCCGTGGCATACGGAGCTCCATCGCAGTCTTTAACACTGGTAGCATGCCGCGACAGCGTGGACGTGAACCGTATGTGCAGCTGACGGACTTTGAGCGAGGGCGTATAGTGGGCATGCGGGAGGCCGGGTGGACGTACCGCCGAATTGCTCAACACGTGGGGCGTGAGGTCTCCACAGTACATCGATGTTGTCGCCAGTGGTCGGCGGAAGGTGCACGTGCCCGTCGACCTGGGACCGGACCGCAGCGACGCACGGATGCACGCCAAGACCGTAGGATCCTACGCAGTGCCGTAGGGGACCGCACCGCCACTTCCCAGCAAATTAGGGACACTGTTGCCCCTGGGGTATCGGCGAGGACCATTCGCAACCGTCTCCATGAAGCTGGGCTACGGTCCCGCACACCGTTAGGCCGTCTTCCGCTCACGCCCCAACATCGTGCAGCCCGCCTCCAGTGGTGTCGCGACAGGCGTGAATGGAGGGACGAATGGAGACGTGTCGTCTTCAGCGATGAGAGTCGCTTCTGCCTTGGTGCCAGTGATGGTCGTATGCGTGTTTGGCGCCGTGCAGGTGAGCGCCACAATCAGGACTGCATACGACCGAGGCACACAGGGCCAACACCCGGCATCATGGTGTGGGGAGCGATCTCCTACACTGGCCGTACACCACTGGTGATCGTCGAGGGGACACTGAATAGTGCACGGTACATCCAAACCGTCATCGAACCCATCGTTCTACCATTCCTAGACCGGCAAGGGAACTTGCTGTTCCAACAGGACAATGCACGTCCCGTGCACCTAACGTGCTCTAGAAGGTGTAAGTCAACTACCCTGGCCAGCAAGATCTCCGGATCTGTCCCCCATTGAGCATGTTTGGGACTGGATGAAGCGTCGTCTCACGCGGTCTGCACGTCCAGCACGAACGCTGGTCCAACTGAGGCGCCAGGTGGAAATGGCATGGCAAGCCGTTCCACAGGACTACATCCAGCATCTCTACGATCGTCTCCATGGGAGAATAGCAGCCTGCATTGCTGCGAAAGGTGGATATACACTGTACTAGTGCCGACATTGTGCATGCTCTGTAGCCTGTGTCTATGTGCCTGTGGTTCTGTCAGTGTGATCATGTGATGTATCTGACCCCAGGAATGTGTCAATAAAGTTTCCCCTTCCTGGGACAATGAATTCACGGTGTTCTTATTTCAATTTCCAGGAGTGTATTTCTCTGTCTAAACATTCCTCTTCAAAGTGTTTTGAACATACTTTGGAATATTTTGAGCGGACAAAATTACTCCTCCTTATTTTCTGGATCCACATATTTACTCGCTGTTCATCCTTCGGGAAACTAAAATATAAATCACACATAATCATTCTCCATGTTCTAGACACACTTAACATGGTCTCCTACTGTAACTTTATAGTAAACAAAAAGGTTTGGACACAAATATTAAACGACGACAATTACAGATTCCCACTCTATTAAATTTATCTGTCTCCTGTCTTTCAAATCTATATACATAATCGACAAGTCACTGATAAATGCATGGAGGATAGTATTTGCTGAAACAACTAACCATTCCCTTTCCTGTTCCACTAGAAAAATTAACGAGAGGAAGCGATTGTTTGTAAGCTTTTGTACGAGCCGTAATATCTATTATATAGTCATAAAATCGTAGAAAATAGGTCTACAGAATCAAGCCTTAATTATAATGCGTCTCTAAATTTTTAAACATATACAGTGTCTCTTACAAATATGATAACTATAATTAGAGTTAATGGTATGTACCCATGAAAAGTTACTATCCCTCCTTTCACATATTTTTCTTTGCATCCGTAGCAACAACAGTAATTCACCATCGCTATTACACTATCAACAAACGGTGAAAACACAACAAAACTCTTGATATTATAAACTTCAAACTCTGCGGAAAGCACGCACGCACCGCGAAGTCCCTAAAACACGTGACAGTCCTGGTTTAATGTTGACAACATGCGCAGAACGCAATGCTCACTCCTGAGATGTTTCCTCTATGGTTGTAACGACTGTTCGGTTACAATCCGTGGACGATACGGTGGGCAACTTGAGACTGTGGTCTTTATGCCAATGAACTGGCTGATAAACATCAAAACGGCGCTATTACAGTCAACCATAGCGAATATACGTGCTTCCATATTGCGTATTATTCGCTGTAGTCAAATTTCAACAAAGAACAAAAAGCTGAATAAAGAATGGAAACCATTTTAGCTTAATGGTAGACATTATAGATCAATACATCCAAAAAATACCTACAAATCATCGAGTCATTTGAAGTTCAGCCAATAGTTACTCGGATGAAGTTTAATCATGGCTCTTCCAGACAACACTGGTACAGGATTGGTGAAAAGCTTTTCCCAATTGCAAAAGTGAAGGCGTGGAGGACATTAATCATGTTACTTTCTGGTGCCCACCGAATAGAAGGTAGCAAAGCAGCTTCCTGATGCAGCTAAGCTGTGTCAAGAGGCCCTCTTTTAACAATGAAATTTTTACGAATTTTCAAAGAAATTCTGTAATTCCTAACTGTGTATCTCAATACAGCCGTAGATGGCCCAACTCCATAAGAGTTCCTCCATAGAGTAAAATTTAATACAAAAGGCTGCAACATTCAACGGATTCAGTATTTGCCTGTAGTGGTTCAGCAATTGTTTCAGATGTCCTTATCTGAAGACTCGGAATATATGTCAAGTATGTCAGAAATGAACATCGCAGGAATACATTGCTCGCATGAAAACTGATCTTTTACGCAACAGCGCCACTTCCATGAGATGTTGACTGTTTCAAACTTAAACTTCGTTGGTTCCTTTACAATAATCTAAAATTCATCTACATATCTGAAACGTTTTCTTGGATATTTCGAGAACTTTCACCCCACAGCTGTGGATTCGAAAATAAATTTAGTCGCTGAGTGAATTGTGAGTCACAAGTAAAAGAAAAAATAAAGATCCTTATCTTTTTTTATTACTCACACGCTCCTATCAGTTTATGCAGGCCTCCGAGGTTTTGATCACAAGTAAACTCTATATATTATTTTAAATAATAAAAAGTATGATTCATACTACTATGTGGCAGTTTTGCGTTGCTCTTCAGTCCTCAATTTGTGTTATACTGTTCTCACCTTTTCATGTTAAAGTTACTCAGAAATAGTTTCACAGTTTCTATTTGCTCTTGATTACTTTGTTAATATACACTATGTGATCAAAAGTATCCGGGAACGAGGCTGAAAATGACTTAAAAGTCCGTGGCGCCCTCCATCGGTAATGCTGGAATTCAATACGGTGTTGGCCCACCCTTAGCCTTGAAGAGAGCTTCCACTCTCGCAGGCATACGTTCAGTCAGGTGCTGGAAGGTTTCATCAGGAATGGCAGCCCATTCTTCACGGAGTGCGGCACTGAGAAGAGGTATCGATGTCGGTCGGTGAGGCCTGGGACGAAGTCAGCGTTCCAAAAACGCCCCAGAGGTGTTCTATAGGATTCAGGTCAGAACTCTGTGCAGGCCAGTCCATTACAGGGATGTTATTATCGTGTGACCACTCTGCCACAGACCGTGCATTATGAGCAGGTGCTCGATCGTGTTGAAAGATGCAATCACCATCCCCGAATCGCTCTTCAGCAGTGGGAAACAAGAAGGTGCTTAAAACGTCAGTGTAGGCCTGTACTGTGATAGTGCCACGCAAAATAACAAGGGCTGCAAGCCCTATGAAAAACACAACACCGTAACACCATCGCCTCCGAATTTTACTGTTGGCACTGCACACGCTGGCAGATGACGTTCACCCGGCATTCGCCATACCCGCATCATGCAATCAGACGGCCACATTGTGTTCTTCCACTCGTCAATCGTCCAATGTTTACGCTCCTTACACCAAGCGAGGTGTCGTTTGCATTTACCGGCTTGAAGTGTGATTTATGAGCAGCCGCTCGACCATGAAATCCAAGTTTTCTCACCTCCTGCCTAACTGTCATAGTACTTGCAGTGGATCTTGATGCAGTTTAGAATTCCTGTGTGATGGTCTGGATAGATGCCTGCCTATCTACATATTACGACCCTCTTCAAGTGTCGGTGGTCTCTGTCAGTCAACAGACGAGGTCGGCCTGTACGCTATTGTACTGTACGTGTCCCTTCACGTTTCCACTTCACCATGACATCGGAAACAGTGGACCTAAGGATGTTTAGGAGTGTGGAAATCTCGCATACAGACGTATGACACAAGTGACATCCAATTACCTGACCATGTTCGAAGTCCGTGAGTTCCGCGGAGCGCCCCATTCCTCTCTCTCACGATATCTAATGACTACTGAGGTCGCTAATAGGGAGTACATAGCAGCAGGTGAGAGCACAATGCACCTAATACGAAAACGTATATTTTTACCGGTAATAGTATTACAGTACTCGAGAATTATTTCTGCCGGAAGTTAACTTTTACTGTTCTAGATCATAACCCGTCTCAGCAATTTTCTGCGTCTGTCTCTTGCTTTATACCTTGGCTCTCGCGTATATTTACGTGGTGAACCAAATTCACTACAAGAAACCATTATTTTACACGGAGTACATCTTTACAAACTACAGTGGAGAGGTTTCAGGTTATCAACAGCATAACAGGATTACAGCTATGATTTTCTCATCCAGTTAATATGCCGTTAGATATGGACCAAATCTCTGTTTTCCTGTAGCAAAATTACCTTCTGGAGAAAATACGTAGTCGTAAAAAATAACGATTTGTTTCTTTGCATGCCACGCCTCTTTACACGATTTACTTTTTCATCTAGTAGGTGTAGAGTCACCAAATTCTACAGTTATTGCTTTACACTTCGTAACATAATTAGTAAGAATAACCTATTTTGCAAAACACTGGTCATACATATTTCAGTAGGTGACACAGATCTCTTCTTTTGCATGCTATATCACCGTCTTCCATCCATCGCATTGCTTCTTACTTCGTTTCTGGCGTAAAGTGGGGGATCAGCAATTCATACACGGTCACAAATTAGCACGAAAAAGTTGTTGCGTTCTACTAAAAAGATCCTAGCATTAATGTGTTCAACAAATACTGAATCCATCTCACACAAAACTTTTTCGTAATTAATTCTGGCAGTGGGTGTGTAACACAACTACCCTAATCATGCCCGCCACGTGTAGGAAAACGCACACGTGCAGTCGCACGAAGCCTCTAACTAAGGAGGAAACCACAAATAATTAATATTCCATACATATCATTGCAGATTCCACGCCCATCTTATATAATAACTCGCTAGTGAAGTTATTATCGCGTTACCTAATTTATTTCGATGTTCTCTAAAGTTCAAACGCAAATTAACGACTTATTAAAAATTTAGAGAGAAAGGATATCATAAAAGAAAGATTCCTGAGCTACTGAGGGGGGTGTTTCGGAATCTGGTTTCGGATACGATTTATTCGCTCAAGATTTAGGTAATATTTCTTCTTCCTCGAGGAGGTGCAGTGCTACAAAGATGACTGCAATTCGGTGGCTGGAAGGAAGGCAGTATAAAAAGTTGCTCTCCAGGTCCCAATAGGTAGTTCTTGGCCACCGCTCCTCCCACAGTTGATACTGGGGCTATTTTTTGAGGTTGGAATCTCACCATAGAGTGGATAGTCTGAGGTGGTAGAAGCCCAAAGCACGGTCACCCCTGCCTCATTTTTCACCAGCTTTTCTTCTTACCAACGGCTGCAGCCGGGCGAGGCAGATGAGAATGCACTCTGCTCTTGGCACATGCCGATCTGAGTACGATTACAAAAATGGTTCAAATGGCTCTGAGCACTATGGGACTTAACTTCTGAGGTCATCAGTCCCCTAGACCTTAGAACTCCGATTACAGTTTGCGTGTTCATTACCTTGAGCAAAAGATGGAAAAGTCACTAGTGTGTAGGTGCTACTTGCTCATCACTCTGGGGCCCTTATCAGGCAGGGCTAATAGAAGAGATAGAGACGATACAACGAAGAACACACGTCACAGGATCGTTTAGTCGGCGCAATTGTAGGAAAGCAAAGGTTTGTCAATAGCAAGCAGGTTCAAATGGATGTAGCTTGTGGTAGTTACGCAGATGTGAAGAAACTTGCAAAGGATAGCCTGATGTGGTGAGCTCCATCAAACCTGTCTTCAGAGTGGAGGCCACAACAACATCTTCCTGGTATAGAATCATGGAAACACTTTTGGCCACCTGTATTCCCTGTATTCCGTGAATGTTTATTACTGATACAAAATTTTGCCCTTAAGACAGTGTTGAAATTGATTGTTACATGTTTACTCAATTTTATCTTGTTTCCGTCTTTTTTTCTCTTCCCAAAATGTCTTCAGTCTTTGACTGCATTCCTGTTTCCTTTTCTCTATCCATAACTTCCATGTTATCTTCCTTTCTTTTGATTCCTGCTTGATTAAGCTCTTCTTCTATGTCTTGAAACCAATACAGCTTTTTTTCTGAGCTGTTTGCTACATCAAAAATCCTCTTTGTGACTCTGTCGTTGGTCATTATGTTTATGTGTCCACAAAATATTAGTTGGCGTTTTCTGGGCATTAGTGTGGGTTTGCCGTGTTCGTATAATTCGTTGGTTGCTGTCTTCGTCAATATCCCATCTCTGTGTACCGCTCCAAAATTTTTTCTGAGAATGTTAGGTTCTGTTTCTTCTGTTTCTGTCATGTCTGATGCTCCGATTGTGGTCGTTTCCGATGCGTAGGGTGCTTCTAGTAGTACAATTGTATTGAAGCACCTGAGTTCGGCCTGTATTGAAATGTTTGTTTCATTGTAGTGCGTAAATGTCATTTTGTACGCTGTCTGAAGTATTTCTATTCGTTCCATGTTGGATTCCCCTGTTTAATCATCTTGTTTGTGTATAGTCCCCTAGATACTTTAATTTTTACGCTCTGTTAACCATTCCTTATTTTGTGTGCATGGCTTGTGTGTTATTGCTGTTTCTTCCCATGTATTGGATAAGTCACACAAATCTGAAGCCTATAAATTCAACTAAATACTTTGGGATTACAATTACAAATAACCTAAAGTGGAACGATCATATAGATAATATTGCGGGTAGAGCAAACCAAAGACTGCGATTCATTGGCAGAACACTTAGAAGGTGCAACAGGTCTACCAAAGAGACTGCTTACACTACGATTGTCCGCCCTATTCTGGAGTACTGCTGTGCGGTGAGAGATCCGTATCAGGTGGGACTGACCGATGACGTCGAAAAAGTACAAAGAAGGGCAGCTCGTTTTGTATTATCGCTAAATAGGGGAGATAGTGTCACAGACATGATACGTGAATTGGAGTGGCAATCATTAAAACGAAGGCGTTTTTCGTTGCGACGGGATCTTCTCATGAAATTTCAAACACCAGATTTCTCCTCCGATTGCGAAGACGTTCTGTTGGCACTCACCTACATAGAAATGATCATCACGATAAAATAAGAGAAATCTGGGCTTGCACAAAAAAATTTAAGTGCTCGTTTTTCCCGCGTGCCGTTCGAGAGTGGAACGGTAGAGAGACAGCTTGAAGGTGGTTCATTGAACCCTCTGCCAGGCATTTTATTGTGAATAGCAGAGTAATCACGTAAATGTAGATGTAGGTGTGAAGGTGGTCCGATAACTCTCTGCTAGGCACTTAAATGTGATTTGCCGAGAATCCGTGTAGATGTAGATGTATTGCATTTTTTGATCTGACGTCTGTAGATTTGTTTTGGCAGAAACTTCATGTAAGTACACACTGATTCTTGTGCTTCTTGTCTGTTGTTGCTGAGTATTGCCAGGTCATCTGGAAATGCCAGGGAACAAACGGTTGTCTTGTTTGCACGTATTCTCCCTTAACGTTAATAATTATTTATTTGCAAATTAATCCCATAAAGAAAATTCTGTATTTTTCTGTTTCCATTCGAGTATCTAACAGGTGATAGATAATTTTACTGCTCCAATTGGAGTTACATGAGAGCGAATCAACAATACAAACTTGCTTGCGTCCAGTTTCATCTATAAGAGTGGTGCTAGCCTCACGTCGCAGAGTTTTCATATTTCTGTTTGAACCGCATTAATGCGCAGTATGGAATCTGGCATGAATTACATCAACAGGGAGTTACCTCACTTATCCACTAGGACCACTTGCGCGTAACAGACCTCAATTCTGAGCATATTACAAAAAGAAGAATGGAGGAGGCGGGTTACGGGACCACAGCGGTCAAACTAAATGGCGGCTGTGCTGATGGTGCAGGCACACGCTGACTAAGCTGGCGCAACGTCGTTTTGTTCGCAGACAAAGGCTGGTAATAGCATTAATGCCGGGTTTGCCGGCGCCGTTCTCGTAGGTGGCGAGTTGGCACAGAGCTGCTCGGGATCCGCCCGCGTCGTCAATTCGTTCAGCTTTCGAACAGCCGCAGTCGTCCTCTAGCAGTGGGCCGCACTGTGCTGCATCCCGATACTGTCCACATTCCAGCCTGTAGCTGGCATCCTTTTTGACATCCTGTAAGTCTCACTCCGTATTCTCAGCCGCTCGGAAACATTTCCACACACAGTCATTACCCTGACCAACTAAGTTTTGCTTAGACTATATGCTGATCCCTCTCCTCATGCACTCATGTAGCAAAAATTGCTGGAAACAAATCTGAAATAACGACCATGACGGGTGCGGACCCAGGATTCGATTCTGAGGGAATCACAGTTTGTGATTATCTCTCGGCTCTGAAATTTTGACTCCGAAACATATAAAAGATAAACACTACTACTGAACTGTGTCTTTTGTGGGGTCGTAACCCACACGACCCCCACCCCTTTCTTTCCGAGTGTGGGCCTAGGAAAGTTAAAAAGTGACTACACAGTTGTTCCAGAAATCAAAAAGAGGCTTTGAAAGTCCGCTTCAAAAGTGTTCAAGACCACTGGAAAACTGAGAAGGAGGGAGCGGGAAATGTACATAGAAATTGTTCTGAGAGTCCCGCAGAAGATGCCACATGGACATAGAAAACACTTTGTAAAATTCAAATTCCATTACCGGCTTCTATAGGGATCTCCATATGGACTATTGCTGTACTATATCGAAAACCTATCAAGCTGGACGAATTACGAAATGTTAATGCCATTTGATAATTAAATCGCCACCCTAGCTCCAAAGAGACGGTGATATACATCATTGGGGGCATGTTGAAAATGTGTGCCCTGACCGGGACTCGAAACCAGGATCTCCTGCTTACATGGCAGATGTTCTATCCATCTGAGGCACTGAGGGCACAGAGGATAGTGCGCCTGCGGGAACTTATCCCTTGCACGCTCCACGTGAGGCCCACATTCCCAACATGCCCACACCACTACATTCGTAGTGCGCTTAATCTGCCACGAGTAATGAGTGTGATGGGCAAACATCTACTAGGTGCACTACGAATGTAGTGGTGTGGACATGTTGGGAGTGTGGGTCTCACGGGGAGCGTGCAAGGGATAAGTTCCTGCAGGCGCACTATCCTCTATGCCCTCGGTGGCTCAGATGGATAGAGCGTCTTCCATCTAGGCAGGGGATCCCGGATTCGAGTCCCAGTCGGGGCACACGTTGTCAACATGTCCCCAGTGATGTACATCAACGCTTGTTTGCAGCTAGGGTGTCGATTTAATTATCATTTTATCCTAAAGAATCTGCACGGTCATCAGTGGTATCTGTTTTTTCGGGAACAGATACTACTTTCATATATAGTTAATGCCATTCCATTAGGGTCATTCAAAAAGAACCGATTCAGAGGCCGTAAAATGGAAACCGATGGAGCGATGTCATTTCCTACGGAAGAAGGTCTGGTCGTTGTAAGAACGCTGAGACCCCAAACCCGCCCGTGGAAAGATACGGCCGCACATCCACGTGACGACAAGGCGAGCACGTACACTCGTCGGCCGCCCACTCCAGTCAGTGGTGATGACAACAGAGGAGTGAAGACTTCAAAAGAAGAGCAATATGGGGCGGTGCGTTTCGTGACAGTGGAAGGAGTGCGAGAAACGGAACTTCATTAAAGACTGGCTCAAGCGTACGAAATGCACCGATAGGGGTAATGCAGGAGTAGGTTTAATAATGAATAAAAAAATAGGAGTCCGCGTAAGCTACTACAAACAGCATAGTGAACGCATTATTGTGGCCAAGGTAGACACGAAGCCCACACCTACTACAGTAGTACAAGTTTATATGCCAACTAGTTCTGCAGATGATGAAGAAACTGATGAAATGTATGACGAGATAAAAGAAATCATTCAGGTAGCGAAGGGAGACGAAAATTTAATAGTCATGGGTCACCGGAATTCGAGAGCAGGGCAAGGGAGAGAAGGAAACATAGTAAGTGAATATGGATTGGGGGAAAGAAATGAAAGAGGAAGCCGTTTGGTAGAATTTTGCACAGAGCATAACTTAATCATAGCTAACACTTGGCTCAAGAATCATAAAAGAAGGCTGTACACATGGAAGAATCATGGAGATGCAGACACGTTTCATATAGATTATATAATGGTAGGACAGAGATTTAGGAAACAGGTTTTAAATTGTAGGACATTTCCAGGGGCAGATGTGGACTCTGGCCACAATCTATTGGTTATGAACTGTAGATTAAAACTGAAGAAACTGCAAAAAGGTGGGAATTTAAAGAGATGGGACCTGGATAAACTGACAGAGCCACAGGTAGAGAGTTTCAGGGAGGGCATAAGGGAACAACTGACAACGATGGGGGAAAGAAATACAGTAGAAGAAGGATGGGCAGCTTTGAGGGATGAAATAGTGGAGGCAGCAGAGGATCAAGTACGTAAAAAGGCGAAGGCTAGTAGAAATCCTTGAGTAACAGAAGAACTATTGAATTTAATTGATGAAATGAGAAAATATAAAAATGAAGTAAATGAAGCAGGCCAAAAGGAATACAAACGTCTCAAAAATAAGATCGACAGGAAGTGCAAAATGGCTAAGCAGGCATCGCTAGAGGACAAATGTAAGGATATAGAGGCTTATCTCACTAGGAGTAAAATAGATCCTGCCAACAGGAAAATTAAAGAAGCCTTTGGAGAAAAGAGAACCACTTGTATGCATACCAAGAGCTCAGATGGAAACCCAGTTCTAAGCAAAGAAGGGAAAGCAGAAAGGTGGAAGGAGTATATAGAAGGTCTATACAAGGGCGATGTACCTAAGGGCAATATTATGGAAATGGAAAGGGCTGTAGATGAAGATGAAATGGGAGATATGATACTGCGTGAAGAGTTTGAGAGAGCACTGAAAGATCTGAGTCGAAACAAGGCTCCGGGAACAGACAACATTCCATTAGAACTACTGACAACCTTGGGAGAGCCAGTCCTGAAGAAACTCTACCACCTGGTGAGCAAGATGTATGAGACAGGCGAAATACCTTCACACTTCAAGAAGAATATAATAATTCCAATCCCAAAGAAAGCAGGTGTTGACAGATGTCAACCGAACTATCAGTTTAATAAGTCACAGCTGCAAAATACTAACGCGAATTCTTTACAGACGAATGGAAAAACTGGTAGAAGCGGACCTCGGGGAAGATCAGTTTGGATTCCGTGGAAATATTGGAAGACGTGACCTTACGACTTATCTTAAAAGAAAGATTAAGGAAAGGCAAATCTACGTTTCTAGCATTTTTAGACTTAGAGAAAGCTTTTGACAATGTTGACTGGAATACTCTCTTTCAAATTCTAAAGGTGGCAGGGGTAAAATACAGGGAGCGAAAGGCTATTTACAATTCGTACAGAAACCAGTTGGCAGTTATAAGAGTCGAGGGGCACGAAAGGGATGCAGTAGTTGGGGAGGGAGTGAGACAGGGTTTTAGCCTATCCCCAATGTTATTCAATCTGTACTATATTGAGCAAGCAGTAAAGGAAACAAAAGAAAAATTTGGAGTAGGTATTAAAATCCATGGAGAAGAAATAAAAACTTTGAGGTTCGCCGATGACATTGTAATTCTGTCAGAGACAGCAAAGGACTTGGAAGAGCAGCTGAACGGAATGGACAGTGCCTTGAAAGAAGGGTACAAGATGCACATCAACAAAAGCAAAACGAGGATAATGGAATGTAGTCGGATTAAGTCGGGTGATGCTGCGGGAATTAGATTAGGAAATGAGACACTTAAAGTAATTGATGAGTTCTGCTATTTGGGGAGCAAAATAACTGATGATGGTCGATGTAGAGAGGATATAAAAAGTAGACTGGCAATGGCAAGGAAAGCGTTTCTGAAGAAGAGAAATTTGTTAACATCGAGTATAGATTTAAGTGTCAGGAAGTCGTTTCTGAAAGTACAGGGCTATTACAAATGATTGAAGCGATTTCATAAATTCACTGTAGCTCCATTCATGACATATGGTCACGACACACTACAGATACGTAGAAAAACTCATACAGTTTTGTTCGGCTGAAGCCGCACTTCAGGTTTCTGCCGCCAGAGCGCTCGAGAGCGCAGTGAGACAAAATGGCGACAGGAACCGAGAAAGCGTATGTCGTGCTTGAAATGCAGTCACATCAGTCAGTCATAACAGTGCAACGACACTTCAGGACGAAGTTCAACAAAGATCCACCAACTGCTAACTCCATTCGTCGATGGGATGCGCAGTTTAAAGCTTCTGGATGCCTCTGTAAGGGGAAATCAACGGGTCGGCCTGCAGTGAGCGAAGAAACGGTTGAAAGCGTGCAGGCAAGTTTCACGTGTAGCCCGCGGAAGTCGACGAATAAAGCAAGCAGGGAGCTAAACGTACCACAGCCGACGGTTTGGAAAATCTTACGGAAAAGGCTAAAGCAGAAGCCTTACCGTTTACAATTGCTACAAGCCCTGACACCTGATGACAAAGTCAAAGGCTTTGAATTTTCAGCGCGGTTGCAACAGCTCATGGAAGAGGATGCGTTCAGTGCGAAACTTGTTTTCAGTGATGAAGCAACATTTTTTCTTAATGGTGAAGTGAACAGACACAATGTGCGAATCTGGGTGGTAGAGAATCCTCACACATTCGTGCAGCAAATTCGCAATTCACCAAAAGTTAACGTGTTTTGTGCAATCTCACAGTTTAAAGTTTACGGCCCCTTTTTCTTCTGCGAAAAAAACGTTACAGGACACGTGTATCTGGACATGCTGGAAAACTGGCTCATGCCACAACTGGAGACCGACAGCGCCGACTTCATCTTTCAACAGGATGGTGCTCCACCGCACTTCCATCATGATGTTCGGCACTTCTTAAACAGGAGATTGGAAAACCGATGGATCGGTCGTGGTGGAGATCATGATCAGCAATTCATGTCATGGCCTCCACGCTCTCCCGACTTAACCCCATGTGATTTCTTTCTGTGGGGTTATGTGAAAGATTCAGTGTTTAAGCCTCCTCTACCAAGAAACGTGCCATAACTGCGAGCTCGCATCAACAATGCTTTCGAACTCATTGATGGGGACATGATGCTCTGAGTGTGGGAGGAACTTGATTATCGGCTTGATGTCTGCCGAATCACTAAAGGGGCTCATATCGAACATTTGTGAATGCCTAAAAAAACTTTTTGAGTTTTTGTATGTGTGTGTGCAAAGCATTGTAAAAATATCTCAAATAATAAAGTCATTGTAGAGCTGTGAAATCGCTTCAATCATTTGTAATAACCCTGTATTTGTATGGAGTGTAGCCATGTATGGAAGTGAAACATGGACGATAAATAGTTTGGACAAGAAGAGAATAGAAGCTTTCGAAATGTGGTGCTACAGAAGAATACTGGAGATTAGATGGGTAGATCACATAACTAATGAGGAGATATTGAATAAAATTGGGGAGAAGAGGAGTTTGTGGCACAACTTGACAAGAACAAGGGATCGGTTGGTAGGACATCTTCTGAGGCATCAAGGGAGGATAAAAATCGTAGAGGGAGACCAAGGGATGAATACACTAAGTAGATTCAGAAGGATGTAGGTTGCAGTAGTTACTCAGAGATGAAGAAGCTTGCACAGGATAGAGTAGCATGGAGAGCTGCATCAAACCAGTCTCAGGACTGAAGGCCACAGCAACAACAACATCCGCTGCAAGGATCAAGGCGTGGCTCAGGCGATTGAAAGAAAGACCGAAGCGTTGGCCGAACGACGCATGGTCTGGAACGCCACACCACATTACCAATAACACTGTCCAGCTCGTTGATGCCCTCATTGTAGAAGACCAGTGAGTTGTGGTGGCAGCCATTGCTCCAGAGGTCGTATTGAACGTCGGAACTGCAACGGACATTCAGCACTCTCGCACACTTGTACCAGTCTTCGATGAATTTCCATTCCCCGCAGTCCTTCCGCTGAAAGAAAACGCAGTTTAACGCTTTTCTATTCTTCTGGAGCCTCATTCCTCTGTTTACAACATTACTAGCTGCAGCGGACGGTGGACAAGTGCACGTCCTCGTCCTGTCGTCAAGTGAGTGTCGTCCACGTCATTCTGCAGGTGAGTTTTTGGTCCTCAGCGCTCTTATAGGGACCACGCCTTCTTCCGGATGCAATGGTATTTTACAACCTCCGGCTCGTTTCTTTTTGAATGGCCGTAACAGATCAGTTCACTTGGCGAGCGATTTGCGAGATGGAGTGTAGTGTCAGTAGATACCACTAGCATAATTGGGCACCTATTGGATAGGAAACAGAACGTGAATTCCTTGAAGTTATCACGCCAGTGTTCGCCTGAAATTATTTAGGGGACCCAGGGAAACGTAAATCAGCAACACGTAATGACTTCAATCATGATTTTTTTAGGTTACAAGTCCTGTGCCTCGAGCACAACTCAATCTCACTCTTTTCAAGAAAGTAGATCGGAGGTGAAGCGTTTCTTACTTTCGTGACAGAAGAATCCGTGGCGTTGCTGGTAGTCTCTCACGCGATCGGGTCCCGAGTCCACGCGCTCTTAATGCTTTGTGCAAGTGCGCGAGGCAAATTACGATACGTGTTTTTATGAAGGTGAACGACGACGCGACTATTGGCAGATCGGCATCATTTTAGTGCACCCGACTGATCAGCTGGCATACGTCATGTTGTTGGCGATGACAATACGAAGAAAACACCAGTCGCACGGACCTGTCAAGATTTAGGACTCAGTAGGACACGGACTTTTGCAGATACTGTGTAGGATAATGTATGTAATATAATAATTTAATATTAATATGTTCATATAATTATTTAGGATTTGGTTTCTTTAAACCGTATAGATGGGAATTCAGTTTCTGAGAGGAAAAACCTTAAGGCATGTATTTGTGGCAGGGTTGGTTGGATGTTAAATGGACTCTACCAGATAATTTATTGTATTGAGACTCAAGACTATACATACGTTAATCAACTTCTGTACTAGAACAATTCCTAGGTAAGACTGACTCTACAATATGGTGGACAACGCTTTTTATGATTTTTCTAAAGCAGCAAGAAAGAAGACGTTGGACAGAGATATTAAAACCTGCATGCATTACTCC
This sequence comes from Schistocerca serialis cubense, assembly GCF_023864345.2. Lineage (NCBI taxonomy): Eukaryota > Metazoa > Arthropoda > Insecta > Orthoptera > Acrididae > Schistocerca > Schistocerca serialis. The sequence continues at coordinate 825,860,281 of NC_064638.1, forward strand.
ATGGAAAGGAACGATATCAGCGATTATTAATTCAAAATTTTCCAGTTTAATATATACATGATGTTACAATGTGCCCATTGGGGGAAGACATTTTTACTATCTAAACATGGTTTCCACAATTCTAGTTTACCTGGCTTTAGCAACTATAACTTCACCAGCTGATTGCTATACTACCTATTAATTTTTTTATGGCTGAGAATCATTCAAATGACAAACTCTTTCCTTACCCTTCATTTAGGATAGGGAATAAGTGCATCTTGTGTCTCTCTCTTAGCCCATTTGTAAACAGTACAAATACATTATGCATATAACTTAGAATCCATATAAATGAATACTGAGTCATCTGTAAAAACAAATTACATATTTACAATGGAGAAATATAGCATTTCATTATGCAGTGTTTCAGTTAGTTACCTAGTTTCTAAGATATTTTACATTTTAACATATAAGACATTTTCGAGATTTATTGCAAAAGATTTTTACATTTCATATTTGTGATAAACTGTCTTGAGATCAGAAAACAGTTTTTCCCCTGGATTGTTCTTTATTTACTATTTTCTTACTCCACCAACCGATAATTGCTTGTGGAAAAATCAGGAGAAGAACCAAAAGTAGAGACTTCGACCTTTACAACATTTAATTTGACTTACTTATATATTTATTTATTCTTCGTTTTCCTTTTATCATGTCTATCTCATGGTAAAAGAGTTTGCAAAATTAGTTGCATAAGCATTACAATCAGATCATGCATATCACATTTTAAATTTATGATTTAGTAATGACATGAATTTATAAGTTTTAATGTTCTCATTCGCCAAGAGATATGTATGATACTATTTGGTTGCCATCAGTGAGGCATCATCTTGTTCATCCAACCAACTGTGTGGTATATTGGTTCAACAAGACTCCCATTATGGACATGGGTATATCATGATTAATCGCCATCCAGCCCATCACACATCATAAGGACATGGAACATTTGTACAACAAACATTAGAGACAACCACAAATAACATCTTCCTGAAAAGAGGAACAGCATTATAATTCCACTTCTTTGTCAGAAGGCAAAGACACTTACTCTCCACTATATGTCTCTTATCCTAAAACAAACTGGTATCGTTTAGGTTAGTTATTTTAGTTTATTTTTGCCCATAGATAATATTTTACAATGATATTACACACATAATGTTGCAAGTCTTATACAGAGTAAGCAAAAATTCTTACAAATTGATCACTGATACACAAAAATAATTTTTTTTAGAAATATTAATGATAACAGATGGCCCACAGTAACATAGTTTTGTAGATACAGCCAAAAAACGCAGGTAAAACAGAATTTTTAGTAATGAGTAATAATGATAAATGCTAGTAACCTACATTACTCTTCACAACAATCTTGCAGATGAAAGGAAAGAATGCCAACTGCAGAAAAATAATTGGTTTAGAAAAACTTTGGAAATTATTTTTTTAAGTCATATATGCACGCTATACTGCAGAAAATATTAAGGCACCCATATAAACTGGATAACCGTTTTTAAAATCATATTTTCACTAAGCACGCAATCAAAAACACAATGTTCCATTTAGTCTATATATTCTCTTCTTCTGTATTTTCAGCACAACACTTCGCCTTACAGTCTTTCTTCCTAAGGAAGTTGGTTCCCAGATGAATCAGAAGTGGTTGCCACTGTCCTCAGTTTTAATGTACCTTTGTTCTTTGAATTTCCATGAAAGTATTGCTTCCCGTTGTACCAAAATTCAAAGATGAGATGTTCCATCAGCTTTCTTTTAAAAGTGCTCAGGTCTTTTGTGGTACTCACGCTAAGTGGTAGCCTGTTATAACATAAACTTCCTGTATACTTGGGTAGCTATCTGTCATTTTCAGCTTTATGCTGCAGAATGGTATTTTTCTCCATTTCTTTTGTACTGATCAGAAAATCTCTGTTTAGATGTGCTGTCTTGAAATTTGTATCTGAAGGATTTCAATGGCATTAGATTCGCTAGGCATCTGATGGCCTCCTTTTGAAGTTTTGAAATTCTCTGAATGGGCACTTCTGCTGATCCTAGCATACAGTACAATATGTATGGGAAGATAAGTCCATGGTACATCTTTAGCATGCTTTCTGTGTACACAGTCTAGGTCACTTTATTACGAATATATCTGTACTTATTATGAAACAGGTATTTTCAATGTGGTTTTCCCATATCAGAAATTTGTACACTTCTATTCCCAGAAACTTATTACAGCCCACTTCTTCTGACTCTGCATCCCCAACGCCCTGAATAAAATCCTCTGACCTGTCAGTTCTGTTTGTTTGAAATTCTGTACACATAGTTTTCTTCCTGTTGATCAATAGCTCATTTTTTCTAAAATTCCTGTCTACGATCCATATGTTCTCCCTGGCTCTCTTTTTCTAAATCGTTACTGAGTCGCTAAATACTAGTAAAGTAGCATTTTCAGCGCATATAATCCTCATTCATTTACTGCATTGCGCATACCATTTACATACAAAATAAAGAGCACTGGTCTTAGTACTGAACCCTGTGCTGCTCCACATTTTAGCTCCAGGACAGCAGAGCAGACGTTCTTCTCTGTATTTCTTGATTTATGTTTCATTTCAACACGCTGTTGACTGTTTTCAGCAAAGGTTTTTACAATATCCACAGCTTTTTCTTTTAAGCCATTGCTGCGCGGTTCCCATAGAAGTATTCTTTAACAGACACAGTTAAAAGCTTTGAATGGTCTAAGTATACACAAGATACTTGCCTCTGATCATCCAGACTCTCAGTTATGTGTGTTACGAACTTTAACATTGCAGTCTTAGTGGATCTCCCATTTCTGAACCCATGTTATGCTTGTTTTGAAATATTTTATTTCCATAAGAAGTTTGTCATTCTGTCTTTAATTACTATTTCTACTGTAGTCTGTTCACATCAAGACGAACGAATTCTGAAGGAGCTACTAAAAGCTCATAGGGTGCTGATTGTGAAGGACGATGTATGTAGAACAAGCCGCACTATTGTTAGACAGTGCCGACACAGCGGCTGTGCCAACTTATTAATTTATGTTCCAAGTGGCATTGACAGTGCCATCTACTGGCCGCTGAACCAACTGTCAGCTGCCCATCTACGACTGTAAAAACTGAGACAGGGTCATAGCAAAAGCATCTAGGACTCATACTTTTATGTCGAATGATGGTGCTTGTTGTTACTAATTCCGTATGAGCTTTCATAGATAATTCGAAATTAAAAAGAGTCAGTAGTAAAACTTACATTGCAGCAATAAAAAGAATGACTAAAATTCTGAAAATTTGTTAAAACATTTTGAACATTTGTTAGCATATACAAGGCTGAACTGTAAGTACATATAAAAATAATGATAATCGTCATTTCTATGAAGATGTAAAGGAAACTGACATGTGTGGAGATTCACAACCATTTTTTCAGCCTACTAGCCAAATAACTTAACTACTATGGTACAGTGGGTCTTCTAGTGGTTTGAAGTGTGTGAAATAATACCTGGGACCCTAGCTGACACAACTGCATATATGGTTTCAAAGTGTCGATGCCAGCCCTGGATACCTCTCTTTGTAAGGGAAACAGTACCAGTGCCTTTACAAGTACAAACAAAATGACCAATTTACAGTAATTCAACAATGGGGAAAGCAGTTTCAAAGCAATGTCGAACTGAAAAATTTGAGCTGAAATTTATCTCTTTTTGCTGAGAATTTCTGTCGACTGTCCAAGATCATCTTCGCATAAATTTCAAGTTCTTCTCCTCAAGCTGAAGATTGCTCCCGTGAACGTCTCCGTTTGTACCATCGCCTGAGAGAGGGGGGGGGGGGTGTGGAAACTCTTTACTTTTTGACCTCCTGCTCGCGACATTGAGCCATATTACGAGTTATTTTTCTAGCTCCACTCTGTAATGTACGACCATCTGCCATTGTCCGGTGAGTTGGTAGAATATCTTGCTCAGCCTGTGATGGCTAGGAAACCCTTCGTCATTCATTGAGAGATGTATTACTTTGCGAAGCAGAACAGCAATAGCTTTGTAGCGATTGCATGCACAAGGTTCTGTACTAAATCACTGAGATTGACAGATGTAGGTTACAAAATGTGAGTGGGACAAAGTGGACCAAGTTCTGCCAACCAACAACTAGAGAGCCGTTGTTGATTTCTTTGTAAACAGACTACATTTTCGACAGAACAGTTGTGATAGTTATGGATCCATAGTTTCCTAGCTCTTCTTTATACCCGCATTTAAATATTTGCTCCACCTAGCTCCTTTTTAATTATTTTGGAAATACTCCTTCCTGCATTACTGAATTAAGCAGGAATGTCAGAGGCTTTGCAAGATATTTAGCACAGTCTAGCACCATTTTTGTTGATATGCCATCCACATCCTCTGTGTTTTTATTTCTGAGTGTTCCAATAATTTTTTAAACTTGCAGTTCATCTGTATGGCGTAGCAATAAACTCTCAACCACACTTTCAGGCCTTTGCATGCTGTTATGTTTTGTTTTAGAAGTTTCTCTTCTATAAGCACATAGTGCAGATTGAATCTATTGCACACTTGTGGATCTGTCAATTCTTTCCCCTCCCTTGTCAATATTATACTTGTATTTTTTAAGAAATATGACTCTTAACTGTTCTCACTTATGTAATTCCAGACTGTTTTAAATACGTTACAAGAAGTTTATACTTCAAGTTTTTGGTGACTTGCTTTCGCTTCTCTTATCATCCTAGTGTATTCTTTCTTCTTGCAGATGTATGCCTCATGACTGGCCTGTCCTTTTTCTTTCGGGTAATTTTCGTAAAGTACAGTGACTTATTTCTTACATTTTCAGTTTCCTTGATGATCTATTTCGTGTTTGGTTTACTTATAGTTATGCATATCTTAGGTAAAACTAGTTTATTTGATGTCTTAATATATCTCACATAGGATCTCAACATTTTTCTACGCTATCCTCTATGTAAATATCATCCTATTTTTCCGATTTTAACAAAAGTTTTAGCCTACACAAATCACCAAGTTTAGTTTATCTAAATTCAGCCAGTATGTAGTCCTCATCTTTTATACTACCTCCCAGTTCGAGTGTTTGTCAGAAATGGTCTGCTGCAACAGTATATACAAACTCAACTTTTTGTCTAATTTTGGTATATTTGACAGAACAAGGTCTGTTAATGCTCTTGATGTTTCAGTGTGTCATGTTGGATTTTTTACATGAAACTTCGGATTGTATGTCCTCATCGTTGGGGATTCGGGTAATGAGCAGTCATAAGCACAAGTTTTCTTTAGTGGTTAACTGTTGCTGCATTTGATGCCATTAGTTGGTGCTTGTCAGATCTGATCACCAATAAGAAGTGCTTTAAGCAGTGGTTCACTAACTGTTCATAATACCACAGGCAAATTTGGATACTGTCTTTGCAGTTTTTAATAGCAGTGGTTGCTTCACATAAATATTTACAAGACGACGACGTCCTTTCTCAATTTGTTGGACGTCAACAACATTGTCTGGCCAATGCCACTTTTTAGTCCAATGACAGTTGCATGCAGTGCAAAGTAACTTCAGTAGCTTCTGTGGAATGTTTTGTGGTTTACTGTATGACACTTCTTGATTCATGTTCCTGGATATTCAGCATTGCCTAAACATCATCGTTAAGAACTTCAACTCAGCACTACTAACAAAAGTTCCTATAGTGTCTACATAAATTAAGTAATTAATCACAGCAGAATTAATTTCCTTTCTCTCTGAGTCCTTCTACTTGCTGCCTACAAATAAGTGATTCACTTAAGTGACGTTTTGATGTTTATATTGCCAATCTGTGAATCATGCCAATACATTGCGCATCCTGACAATATAACATGTTGAATTACCACCCTCCATTGCATGCAAAATCAGTCTATTCTTTCAAGTAGTTTATCCAATGCCTAAAATAGTATTACAGCTCCTGTCCTATAACTTTTCACTGACAAATTACACCTCTATTCGGTTAATCCGCACCCTTGCCTGGCGATTCCAATATCACGTAAGTTTGATTGCTGAGGTGTAAGTCTGGGTAGTGCTTGAGTAGACGATAACCACATGCCGGTTTAATCGACGCCCGCCTTTCATTTTTTGATGGATTCTTTATGTTGATTAATTGCTTAGGAATAAAGAATACACACTGTGATAATGTAGCTTGCACCAATCAGATGTAATTGTTATATTTGGATTTAGTCAGTCATATTGTACAATTTGTTACATTGGACATTGTGAGCATTATCAGATCAGATGTTGCTGCAGATGCAGTATTTGTTTAAGTAAAATAAACCTGGAAGTTTATTGGCGATTAACATAGTATTCATATTGTTTTTATTCATGATAAATATTAAATACCTATGCTTTTCTGTTTTGTGTTGGAGATATTAGCTTCCATTTATATGGCTTTGGAATTGTTTAGCTTACTGATGGTAGAATTTGAAACTGCATTCTTTGAAATAAATATTCAATAAATATAAAATTACAGCTTATAGAGCTAAAAGATATTAATCGTCAATTGGTCATGCAAAAGCATCTGTATGTGCATTGCACACTGCACGATACATCTCCAGCCTCACATAACGTGAATAGGTGAAGACAATGGAAGTAACATATAGGCTCTCCATAACAGATCGAGTTGTATGCTGTATTTTAATTGAAATATAATAATTTTACATACAAATGTACACACACAATGTTGTTTTCTTTTTTGTTTCATGAAGCCTGGAGAAATATCAGTGGAGGAAGGAAATAACAATAAGAGAAAAAAATTGCCAAACAGCAACTTCCATCTGTGGAGCACCAGTCAGTAAGAAATATATCTATATATAACTTATTTCTATCGGTCACCTTGCTTGCAGCCATGTTCCTTTATATAAACGTTCAAAAATCAAAATTTTTATGATTTCTTGTAATTTTAGTAAGAGATTTTGATAATATTAAAGTGAGCGAAATTGTGTAGTACGTAAGTAAGATGGCGAGGTGTTCTTACAACGAGAGGTCCCCAGTGATGCAATCAACTTTTTGAAACTATCTATACAGTAATGTAGGTTAAGATCCCAGGTACCACACACTGCAACTATTCACCCTCGTGGGCCTTCGTTTGCGAGAAACTGACGAAAAAAATTCGGAATTTTGTGTGATACTCAATAGTGTTAAAAAAGTAGTACTATATAGTCTGGATGCGTGGTATAATGGATAAGCTAACAGCTGCAGGTGCAGGAGGTGGTGGTTTCGAACAACCCTATACACAGTCACACAATAAGAGAGCTCGCCAGGACTCATGCGAACCGAAATCTCAGACAAAGAGTCGGACTCATCAACGCAATGATCCTGTCGAAAGCCTGGTTGTGGCACAGATACTATGTGCACCAACAGAAACTCCGCAAGTGACACAAGGGGATGTCTGGTACCTGTTGTGGAGGCGGGATATATTCAAAGTGTCACAGACGACGTGCTCACTGAGGAAGGAGTGCTGGAATTGGTTGACATGAAGATGAAGTGTGCAGCGCTGTTGCTCCACAGATCAATGCAAATATAGAACAAGAACGGATACAGCATCACGGCCTGCCTAACAAATATCTACAAGCCATGGTCAGGGAAAAAGCCAGTGGACACCAGCCTTATACCCTGGAAGATGCGACATACCAGGCAACTGACACCCGACAAGAACTAAGCACTCCCTACTATGGCTAACCCACAACTATGGACGGCGAAACACATCTATGGTGCACTAAGAAGGCAAACGAGCAAAACAAGAATCGAGACAAAATTTCCAGACTACGATTGGCCAGTTGTCTGGAAAAACATCTCAGAACGAGCAATACTGGAGCACGCCAGATCTATGTGGTACATGGTCGTGTACAACACCGTTCCGACTAACAAGAGGCTGGCCCTAATCCATATAAAAATCGCCCAACTGTAAAATTTTCAACGCAAAAGATACCACAGAATATCGGTTCCTATGCCGGGTAAGCAGCAGTAATGGGCGACAAGCAAAAGAATGCTAGGCCACATAAACAGAGGCAACCCACGCAACATAGAAGTCACGCCACTCACCGTTCCCCAGACTGAAATGCATTGCCATGGTGTCGATACTAGCCTTGACTGCACACGCAGTCATTGCCAAAAAACAATCAGACAGTGTGCAGCTCCACATGGAATTGTGGGAAGAACACAAGAAGCCAAAACCAAATGCCAAATACCGCGAGACTACCCAAAACTTCCTGCAGATCCCATCGACCGCCGCCTTCAGGGACGCCCTGTCAGCCGCCACGTGACGTGACCGCCGACACCGCCGCCGCCGCCGCCCACCCTCACAACCCCCACGCCCTCGTCGCCGCCTCCAACGCCTCCCATGGTCCACAAGCACCAAGAATTGATACACGTGTCCCAAAGTGCAAAAAGTAACAGTGAAATGTGTTTTTCTTTCTCTTCTTTAAAGTTCTCACATGTAAAATTTCTTTATAGTGCCATCGTAATCTTTGTTGAATGTGTTTATCTACACTTACGTGCAATCAATACGTGTGCCAAACAGTGAATACCACAATATCATTATAAGTTAACAGTGAAACCAGTTAGTGTTTACAAGCTTAAATATGCCCTCTCCTGCACCATGACTGTCTCTCCCCTCCCCCCCCCCTCGCCCTTCAGTCTCTTTTACCCTCGCTCTGCACCCTTTATCCAATCAGATTTATTTTTCCTTGTCCATTGCTCCCTAGTGTGTTGTTTCTGACTCGATCTGTCTAAATGCAACACGGTCTGTTTCATGACCCAATGTAACATATTTCTTGCTTCCCAATGCTTAGACATGATAAGTAAATAGTTAAAATACCACATCATTTTAGAAGCTGAAACAGTTGTTAACATACAATGAAAACCAGGAAATATCTTACATTCATGTGCTAACAAAACTGAAAGGAGAAAAAAATCTTCTCACTAATTCGGTTTATGCAGAGATCAAAAAAGAAAACACACACAGCATAAGATATCACTATAACCATACTAGTATTAAGTGAAAAGTAATTACTACAATTTGTGTTTCTCCTCCCTTTTGTGTAATTTAGCTCCTTATTGCATTCAATGTTTTCTAATTTCCTTCTATTTAAAAATATAAATTTAATGTATCTGGCTTCACAAAAAAGCTAAATCTATGTATTAAACAGCATAGGCAAGCGCAAACAAACTCAGCTTGAGAGACACTCGCAAAATACAGAGACCAATGAAAACATTGATCTGGATAATGACAAAAAAAGAACAAAAGATCTTACTGAAAAGAGTAACATTTAAAGTGTTTTGTACATGTAATTTTTTATCTTGTAAATAAAAGTACATACATGTTTTAAAAAAGCCTCATCAGGTGCAATAAGCCTTTTATTTTTAAATCTTTATCGAAATTACTTTTATCATTATTTTTATTCAGGTAATTGATTCAAATGTAATTTTAAGTCCATTCCTTTACCACAAATTTTTAATCATATCACCTTCTCATTTCTCTTCCTATCATTCTTACTCCACTTGACATCTTTGTTCATGTGATTTTAATTTATTTTATGTATTAATTTAGGTTTACTTTCTTTTATTTCATCACCCTGTTTTTCCATCCACATTCATGCATTCATTGTACGTATTTCTGATTTTGCTTGAATTTTGGTTTACTTATAAACCCATTTTTAATTTAGAATTTCTTCTGTGTTATTTTGTCCATTGTGCATTAAGGTTATGTCTTAAATGTCTGTATGACTGTTACTGTGCTAAAGACTTGTGCATCTGTCAACAAAAATAATATGTTCACACCATTGCACCAATATAAATACATTATTTCATCTTTTGTTTTTTAAGTGATAGATCGGAATTTTCAAATAGTTGAATAATATAATAGATAAATATAATTAAATTCATTTTCGCAAAAATTCTGATTGGGAAAAGAGTTATAAAAAGAAAAATGAAACAAATGAAGAAGTTCATAGGTGGTTAAAAGGAATAGAAATAAAACATTACATTTAAATCAATTAATCGAATGAAAATAATGATTGAGGTAACTTAGATAAAGATTTTAAAATAAAAAAACCTACTGCTCCTGACAAAATTCGAACACCCAACCTCCTGCATGTGAAACTGTTATTTTATCTATTATATCAAACAACCAAACTATATATTGCAACTTTTTTAACGCTACTGAGTGTCACACTAAATTCCGAATTTGTTTTAGTCAGTTACTCACAAATGAGGGCCACCAGGATGAACGGCTGTGCTGTGTGGTATCTGGGATCATAACCTACATCACCGTAAAGATAGTTTCAAAACGTCGATCGCCCCGATCTCCTTGTTAGATAATATTTTATTTACATGTAATATTCGAGCTTAATTGTTGAATTACTAGGTCAATTCATGTACAATTGGATTAATAAATTATTATTCGGTATGAATCAGGGATTTTTAAGAATTTAAATTAAATTTTGCCTGTTATGGTTAAGACTGCAAAGCAAACCAATATGGAATTAAAAAAGATTAATGTTGAACCGAATCACGAAATTGTTGAATCGACTAATCAAAGCAACTCACAACAGGATCCATTAGCGGAATTACCCCGAAAAATGGAAGTAGTTGCTCAGGTGCTGTCCCCAGTATTGAACCAAGTGGGTGAAATCTCGACAAAGCAATCCGATATGTCAACAAAGCAAGCGGATATGCCACGAGAGCAAGAAAACGTGGTAAAGGAAATTTCTGAGGCACAAGCTGCCTTATCAACAGAAATTTTTGAAAATAAATCAAATATCTAGCGAAACTGCAGAATTAAAACAACCTCAGATGAAGCTACCTGGTGCTGTTAATAAATTAGCTAATGAAGTTGTAGAAATAAAACAGTTTCATTCAGCATTATCTGAAACCCTTCGCCAGTTGCCAAAATGTGTTAAAAAACTGTCTGATGAAAATGAACAAAAAGTAAACTGACAGTTCGAGATGGAAAGGAAGTAATTTGATGTCATATTTGCAAACTGGGCTTCCATAAAGGACAAAGAGATTGTGAAAGAGATAGATAATATAGTTCAGGCTGCTGTTGACCACACTGAGTGAACATGACAGTTCAACAAATGCTGTAAAAGATGATCGATCAGTGTGTGTGTCATTTCTGTCTTATGGACATGAGTCCCGTCCACGCATTTAATTACAGGTACATCCAGAAAATTAAGTTGATCATTGGTCTCTTTCTACATAATAAATTCTATCCTTGGGTTAATGCCATTGAGATCCCCCAAGAAGAAAGGTTCACACGGAGGGAATTAAAGGATGTGGAGGCAGGAATCCATCTGTTATCATGACAATCCACTGATGAAACTAGGACAGAAACGGCCAGAATATTACGCAAAGTGAAGCTACCTAACAGTAATTTGTCTCAAGTGGAAGGGAAGCCACTGAGGAAGGTCAATGGAGAAGAGAGCATCATTGTACTCACAGCTCTCAATGGTAATGCCACAGTTTTGATGAATAGTGAAGATTTCCTCAAGACAGTTAGTGATCTTTTGGGTCCTACTACTTATAAAAAGCTTAAGAAGGATCTTACAACGGAAGTTTTGAGAACCACCAACCAACTGATCAACTGGTAAAACAATCTTCTTTCTCTTTGGACGATAAAAAACGAACTCTTTGTCCCTTCGTCAAAAAGTCGGTATTAAATCAGATAATGATACAGTGATATTCAATCGGACAACAGAAATAATAAACTTTTTTATTTTATAACTGTGGGCTGAAAGGACAAGTTGAGAGGACACAGTGCCGAAAACCAAAGAAAAACGTAATACCGAATCCAAAACTGATTTCTGCAGGGGTAGCCACTGATTATCAATATCGAAAGGAGAATAATTACTCTTTTCCTGCAACTAGCTATGAAAATCGGGCAACTTAAACTGAAATTAAATGGTATTTGGGTTCTGGAGCTATGGAGCATTTAATAGATAATAGTATATAGTCGAAAATGTGAGAAGTTTGCAAGAGCCAACTAAAATTTATGTTGCAAAGTCTGGAACATTTCTATATGTTAATTGTATTGGTGAAATTGAAGTTAGGAGTAAAATAAATGGCAAAAATGTAGATTTTTATTACAGATATTCTATCAGTTCCATACGTCAGCTGTAATCTTATGTCAGTATGTAAACTATAAGAAAAAGACTTTTGGATAGCTATTGAGAAGTGTAAAGGTAGTAATCAAAAGGACAACATGCCCCTTCACATGCACACAGCAGTGAGTCAAACATATACCCAGTAAACACAAGGAACATCAATATCATATACAGGGTGTTACAAAAAGGTACGGACAATCTTTCAGGAAACATTCCTCACACACAAAGAAAGAAAATATGTTATGTGGACATGTGTTCGGAAACGCTTACTTTCCATGTTAGAGCTCATTTTACTACTTATCTTCAAATCACGTTAATCATGGAATGGAAACACACAGCAACAGAACGTACCAGTGTGACTTCAAACACTTTGTTACAGGAAATGTTCAAAATGTTCTCCGTTAGCGAGGATACATGCATCCACCCTCCGTCGCATGGAATCCTTGATGCGCTGATGCAGCCCTGGAGAATGGCGTATTGTATCACAGCCATCCACTATACGAGCACGAAGAGTCTCTACATTTGGTACCGGGGTTGCGTAGACAAGAGCTTTCAAATGCCCCCATAAATGAAAGTCAAGAGGGCTGAGGTCAGGAGAGCGTGGAGGCCATGGAACTGGTCCGCCTCTACCAATCCATCGGTCACCGAATCTGTTGTTGAGAAGTGTACGAACACTTCGACTGAAATGTGCAGGAGCTCCATCGTGCATGAACCACATGTTGTATCGTACTTGTAAAGGCACATGTTCTAGCAGCACAGGTAGAGTATCCCGTATGAAATCATGATAACGTGCTCCATTGAGCGTAGGTGAAAGAACATGGGGCCCAATCAAGACATCGCCAGCAATGCCTGCCCAAACGTTCACAGAAAATCTGTGTTGATGACGTGACTGCACAACTGCGTGCGGATTCTCGTCAGCCCACACATGTTGATTGTGAAAATTTACAATTTGATCACGTTGGAATGAAGCCTCATCTGTAAAGAGAACATTTGCACTGAATTGAGGATTGACACATTGTTGGATGAGCCATTCGCAGAAGTGTACCTGTGGAGGCCAATCAGCTGCTGATAGTGCCTACACACGCTGTACATGCTACAGAAACAACTGGTTCTCCCGTGGTTTTCTCTGTTGGTGATGATATACAGGGTGTTACAAAAAGGTACGGCCAAACTTTCAGGAAACGCTCCTCACACACAAATAAAGAAAAGATGTTATGTGGACATGTGTCCGGAAACGCTTGATTTCCATGTTAGAGCTCATTTTAGTTCCGTCAGTATGTACTGTATTTCCTCGATTCACCGCCAGTTGTCCCAATTGAAGGAAGGTAATGTTGTCTTCGGTGCTTGTGTTAGCATGTGACTCATTGCTCTACAGTACTAGCATCAAGCAGATCAGTACGTAGCATCAACAGGTTAGTGTTCATCACGAACGTGGTTTTGCAGGCAGTGCAATGTTTACAAATGCAGAGTTGGCAGATGCCCATTTGATGTATGGATTAGCATGGGGCAATAGCCGTGGCGCGGTACATTTGTATCGAGATAGATTTCCAGAAAGAAGGTGTCCCGACAGGAAGACATTCGAAGCAATTGATCGGCGTCTTAGGGAGCACGGAACATTCCAGCCTATGACTCGCGACTGGGGAAGACCTATAACGACAAGGACACCTGCAATGGACGAGGCAATTCTTCGTGCAGTTGACGATAACCCTAATGTCAGCGTCCGAGAAGTTGCTGCTGTACAAGGAAACGTTGACCACGTCACTGTATGAATTGTGGTATGAAAGATAAGCTCATCTGAGTTATGATGATATTCCTAAGTTGCAAAGCAAGTTGATGGAATGACCTTCAAATCTGGCAAGTCAGATTATGATTTTTGTCATACCAATATCAAAGGGAAACAGCTGTCACAGCCTCATCAAACACAATGAGTGAAAACAACCAGACCACTAGAACTTATTCACACTGATCTAACTGGACGAATTATTCAAAGTTCATATGATAATAGAATGTATGTTTAACAGTCATAGATGATTTTACTCACTTTTCTTATGTATATTTTCTGTAAATTCAGAAGTTCCAAAAATTTTCAGAATTTTTGAAGTAATGTCTACAGCCTGCTTTAATTTGAAAACACATTATCTTCATTGTGATAATGGGCGAGAGTATATATCGAATGAGCTGAGGACTTTCACAATTCGATATATATCGCAGCAGAATGGGGTTTCTGAACGTCTATACTGGTCTATTTTGCAAAAGTGCGTAGTACGCTTTTCAAATCAAATCTGGACAAGAGTTTATGGACAGAGACGGTACTGGTTGTAGTCTATATTACAAACAGAAGTCCACTTACATGTTTGGAAAGAAAGGTACCAGAAGATAAAGGTTTTGGTTGTACTGCTCCAAAGGAATTTGTAGTTAGAATTTTTTGTCCTACTTCACTTGTATGCATTTTTATTGGATATTATGCACATAGGTGTAGATTTTTGTGTCCAGATCTGAAGAGAGTAATTTCAGGAAAGGATGGATTTTTTTGTGAAATGGAATTCGCTTTCAATGGGACTTTCATGATAAGAAGAAAACATACAGAAAAATACAAGGCAGATTAAAACAGGACATAAGAATACAAAACATAAAAAACAAGAAAAAAGAAAAGAAGACAGAATATTCAAGAGAACTGGTCAAGACCACTCAAAAGGGACAAATTCTTCAATGAAATGACGGGGAAGGAAGGCTGTCTGCACAATGTGATTCTTATCGAGTACTGACCTTGCATGCTGAATCACTTGTTGATGATGTTCCTGAATGCTATAAAGATATAAAAGGGAATCATGATGAATATGAATGGAGTGAAGCAATCAATGAAGAAATAATGCCATTTGAACTTAATAAAACTTGGGACTTGAGCGAATGCTCTCCAGCAAGTGAGTCGTCAAAATGAAACACAGTCAAGATGGAGATACTGAAATATATAAGGCTAGGCTTGTAATAGAAGCCTGTGTTCAGCAGAAGGGTTGTAATTAAGATGAAACATATGCTCCTGTTGCATGTTTGGCAGTATTCAGGAGACTGGTCACTGGTGTCAATCATCACTGAAGAGGATCATTGAGAACACTGGTGTCAATCATCACTAAAGAGGATATATATATATATATATATATATATATATATATATATATATATGTGTGTGTGTGTGTGTGTGTGTGTGTGTGTGTGTGTGTGTGTATGTGTGTGTGTGTGTGTACGCACATGTGGGTGGGTGTGTGGGTGTGTGTAGCAAATTGATGTCAAAAATATCTTTTTGCACATGGAACTGGTCTAAGATCAGTGTCCAGTGATCCTACATGGAAAGGAATCAAGCATAATGACAAGTGCAGACAGGCAGGTATTAAAGATGTTAAAATGTCACAAGATTCTTCTGAAAGTATAGAGAAAAATAATGGTTGTATTTTGCATCAGCATATCAAGGGATTAAAAAGTATAAGTAGATGAACTTTTTATTTGTTTGGCCAATTAAGAAACAGAGAATGAATAGCTGTACTACTCATGTTTGAACATCATATAGTCACAGACATGGGAAAGTTAAATGTAAGTGGATAAAAGTTTTCAGCACACATAAGCAGGGACAATATGGGAAGAGAAGGTGTTGTCATCATATACTTACGTTAATATAGTGTGAAAAATTTAGAAACTAAAAAGTTCTGTGTAGAGCAACATCAGAATATTTGTCTGTGAACTTAAATTAAATAATGGTAATTTTATAGTTGTACCTGTGTATGGGTCTCTGCTGGGAAATTTTCAACTATTTCTGAAAAAATTGGATTGTTTGTTGTGCTATCTGTCAGACATAGGGAAGCAAACTACTATTTGTAGGGATTTCAATATAGATTTTCTGAAATACTCTGGTAGGAGGACTGACCTTGAAGTATTACTCAATTCTTTCAATTTGACATCAGTTATTGATTTTCCTACTTGGGCAATGCAGGAAAGTGGCACACTGATCGATAATATTTTCATGGACCAAGCTAAATTTAATCAAATAAGCGTTTATCCTGTTAAGAATGGCCTTCCTCATCGTGTTGCACAGTAATTATTGTATATGACAGAGCTCCATACCGCAATACAAATCAGTCCTCCAATGTCGTGTGTTCAATTTAGATTTAATGGTTTCACATTTTAGGGAAAGCTTGCAGCAGTTACACAGCAATGAGGTATACTGGGAACTTGATGTTAATTTAAATTATAACTTATTTCATGACATGATTGTGAGTAGTTTTTAAAGCTGTTTCCCTAAGATAACAGTGAAATATAATTGTGAGAAACCATGTAAAAAACGTATCTATGAGCAAGAAAGAGTAATGACCTAGAAACAGTCAGAAATTATAAAAAACTACTGTACTATGGTAAGGAATGTTATTAAAAATGCCAGATGTACGTGTATTATATCTAGGATTAGCAACTATGATAGCAAAATTAAAACAATTTGAAATGTTTTTGAATGGGAAACAGGGCAACCAAGAACATTGGAAGACTGAATAAAAAGTTTATTAACAAAAAGTTAGAGGTTGAAAATAGTTTTAATAAACATTTTTAAATGTTATGGAGGAAATAGAACCCAGATGTTCGTCAGAAAATGTTAAGGTATGTATGGAAGAAGCAATACTTACGCAATTTGATGAAATTGAAATTCTACCCGCCTCTCCTTCTGAAGTTAGGGAAATAATAAACTCACTCAAAAGCTAAAGCTCGCATGGAATTGATGGCATCTCCAACAAAGTACTAAAAGCTTGTTCCCAACACATAAGTAGGATTCTCAGCCACATATGTAATAGCTCTCTGAAACAGGGCATTTTTCCTGAAAGATCGAAATATGCTATTGTTAAACCTTTGCAGAAAAAAGGGACTAGGGCTTTTTTCTTATCTGCATTTTTATCTCTTTCTTATTTGCACTCATAAACTTGCATGCCTCACAATGGATAGCACAAATTTTATTATTCTTGTATGGATACTGTGTATCCATCTTAATAAGACAGCCCCGTCTTGTATTACTATGCCATTCGTTGGTCACAGGAAGTGACACTAAAACATTACTAAATGAAAAAAGCATACTACAAGCTTATTGGACCACAAAACATTTTTACACTTCCCATATTTATTAATAAGTATCATTTCGTTTGTATGCAGGTAGTCTAAAGAAACCTAAAAGATTTCATTGCTTTCATGAACTTTCTTATCACCTAATAATATTACAAATTTCTTGGCAGTTTATACATCGCCATACTAATTCACTTCCAAAAGGAACTACGCATAACCCTACTCAGCGTGCACAAAAATGAAACTGAAACCAAGTACTGAAAAGTGATTCAGAAAGTTATTGGTTGATATGCTTATTTGAATTCTAGACATATTCAAACATTTGTATGGTAATAACATCATGAACCATCGGTTAAAATTTTGTCTATCTCATTGACTCATAGTGTCTTCAGTAAGACACTATGAGTGAATGAAAATGTTAAAGACTATCTCATCTGCCTGAAATGTCTAACTATCCTGAAATAAGTATTTGGTAATCATAACTATTTTCACTTACCTCTCAGCATCCTTTGGAAAGTAGTACATGGAATACAACTAATGTAATGTAATGATGTTAAGTGTCTGAGTGCACAAAGCAGTTAAAGCATTGATGTGGAATGTCCAGTTCAGTTTACCAACAACTAGCATGCCTAAAAAGTGTGCAGTAATCTATAAGATAACCGATTTTTCTTGTGACATAACGAACCTATTTTCATGTAGCCATTGTTCTACGTTTTTCATAGTTGCACTGAAATTAGGTATGGTGTCCTTAATTGATATGTGATGAGGTTGCATACATAGTTGGCGGAATAAAGAATCGTTCCTGCTGGAGTTACATCGTGTATACAAGTATCAAAATAACACATCATTCTCCTGATTTAACTGAGTGTTTTTTTACACATTGCCACCACTTGGAATGTTGAGTCAGTAATTAAGTTTCTTTGAAGGATTAAGGTTATGTAACATATTAATTATGAAAAGTTATAGGTAATATTTTCATATTTACTCAAAATATATACTCTGCGCTATGTAAGGGCAAAAGGCCATAGAAATATTCTGTAATATGACAAATGCACAAGTCAGTGAGCTGCTCCTTACTTCTACACAAATCATGGAATTAGGGACATGGCTTCACAATGGTTCAACTCCTACTTAACAGATAGGAAACAAAGAATAGTTATATTATCCATTCAGCTTTCTTCGCTGATGATACATCAGTTCCAATTGAAAACGAAATGCCTGAAAGAATTCTAGGAAGAATCAAAAATGCTTCAGAAAAACTTGTATCTTGGTTCCATCGAATTTAACTAAAGCCAAAAATGATGCAATTTGAAACTTAATCATTAGAACACAGCAAACTAAAAATTACTCACAATAATCAGGACATTACACAAGTAAATCATGTCAAGTTCTTAAGCCTAAATCTCGATAAAAGTTTAACTAAAAGTTACACATTGATGACTTAGCAAGTAAGCCAAATAGTTTAGGCTTTGAAATACATATTTTGGTCAGGTGCCACAAACTTTGACACCAGAAAGATAGTCTACCACTTCTACTTTGAGTTGGTTATTAGTTATAGCACAATCTCCTGTGGAAATTCAGCAAATTTCACAAGCCCCAGTATTACAACAGAAGATAATTAAGAAGTTGTATCATGTGAAACAACAGGTATCCTGTCAAACACTATAAGTGAATTTAAAAGTACTATTCATTCCACCTTTTCACATATAGAAGGTGCTGATTTTCTTGAACGGAAGCCAATGTACACTGTTGACACTTTCCTTCCTCACTGCAACAACAGTACTCATCACAGAGAGATTTTCAAACTTCTGACACAACATCTAAAACTTTATATCTAAACACCAGAGTGTATGGACTTAAAAATTTACAGTAAAATAAAAGGCAGTGATATATTTAATATGGAGCTTGGGTCCTTGGCTCTTTACTCTTCTAGTGGAAAAGTGTTATTATTTAATTTTACTGACATGGTGACAACATGTTGTAGAATATACGCTCTTGGCATAAGCAGTCCATTGTTACTAGTGTTTTTTGTGCTGTATGACACGTGGTCCAAGAAATGAAAGTAGTTGTTTGGTTTGTAGTGGACCTGAAAGTGGCGCTCATGTTACGCTGAAACTGCTCATTTGAAATAAATTTCTTTGATGATACAGTTGTGGTGGTTCATTTACTTTATTTATGTCATCAGCCAATGTCCCATGCCCCCTGCACAATGGATTTCCACTGTTGTAAGATGTTCTTTATAAACTTAAAACAATCTTTTGAATGCTTTCTTCTGTGGAAAAATTACTTTGTATATTTTATTTTCATTTCCTCAAAAAATTATGGCATAGAATGTAAAAAATTATGGAATACTATGTAAAAATTTTTAAGGAATGTTCAACATGTAGCCATATTTGCAAATTCATTTTCGATGTCAATTTAAAGTGATTTGTTCCACATCATTTCTATTTATCATGCAAAATGGCCATTGTAACAAGAAACTAACTATTTAATGAATGTATGCTGGCAGTCCTTTATGCACATCAATGAAATGAGAGCAATTTCTAAGCATAAAGCAGATAGAACTATTAATTTTTGTTAATGTGAAACAATGATTTTTCTTATTATAGTTTCCCTGATTACTGTAGGGTGAAAAGCTCTTGTTCCCTCTATTAGATAATTTTAACTAGGCGCCTTCTTATCATGATTGCTATAATCCTTGGACTGAACTTCTTGCAAACATGTGTGTCTTCTATATATCTCAATAAACTTAGAAATGAACTAAAGTGCTGAAGAGTACTGACGTCAAGTATTTTAGATATCACTGTGTATGCAGAGACACGAAGATTCAAACATGTTTTGCATGCCAGATTTGAGCGATCTACCGTTCACACACTACAATTTCCTATGCAGTTGTGATCTGCGCCCACATATTTGAGGAATTTTGTTTAAATATCCAACTTCCTAGTTTGTACAGATCTCTTATCTATGCAAAACTCCTATCAATACGCTATGACCTGCCTGCACAGACGTGATGTGCAAAGACAGATCGTTTATTGTTGATGGGCCAAACTGTCGTTGACTTCACAATAGGTTCTAAACTCCCCTCCCTCCCCCCCACCCTCCACTAAGAGCACCGCCCCAAGTGGCCAGCAAGCGACATTTCTCATACGATATCGGATAAACGCGAATACTAACGTTTATATTGAACATAGTTTTTACAAATTAAGGAGTGTATGTAGTTCCACAAAAGTCGACAATAACTACAAAAAATTATGCGACATTTGTGATTATTTAGTTTCTTAAGAGCCCTGATAAATACAAAACGGTGCATTACAGGACAGTTTATTTGCGATTCTCTTGTAGTATACACACATTTACTAAATAATGTCATTTTCCTTTAATAACAAAAAATTGCTAGTAAGCATCAAAAGACTTGACCTTTTATAGAAAGAGGTGTTCATTACATGTTCAGTAAAATCAGTGATTGTGGGATGTAGGAAACCTATATGGAACGTAATACATACATTATTTAACATATCAAATAAGCCACCATAGCTGTAGCTTAAGGGAAAACCATGCAGATGAGATAATACATCGTCAGAAGCTATAAACTGTTTCCCAACACAGGAGAAAACGATTACACAATTGTTGTTAAATCTGAGCACAAACGGAAATACTCTTCCCTTTTGAAACAAAAGTAATTACATTTACAAAAATATACGTGTATTAGAAAGTCAGTCAAAGTGTAAGAAGAGGCAACTCATTGGAATCCATAAAAACTTAAGTTTCAAAAAAGTGTCTATGATAACAGCAACAGAAATACATGTTTCTCATTATGAAATGTGTTTATATTCTCTTGCTTTCCGCAGAATAAGCTGCAAATACAGATATATTCGAAAATATTTCTTCATGAATGAGTTGCAGCTTATGACATTGAATCAGCGTAATGCTGCTGTTTTTACATTTGTTTCATGAACCTTCTTGGTAACATACTAACGCATGGAACACAAATATAGGGTCTAGTGAAGGACAGGATACAACCTGTCAGCTTTGATGAATGACGTCTGAATTTGCCAGAGATCATTTATTACACAGATGTGACAGCTGAACAGTATTCAGAAACAAAGGAATACGAAAGACAAAAAATATGGTTAACATACGTATATCAAAGCAAGTAATATTTTCACGTTAAGGATATCGCGTGTTTGTATTGTATTATTTCTGTGGAAAATGAAGGGGAAAAATGGATGGAAATATTGGTAGCATAGAATATCTCACGTCACATACATATAGGTTGTATCTCTAACCTCATTCGAACTGTATTGTTTAACTGCAGTACAGGATACAAGTTTAGTGTACATCAATTTCTTACTTTTCATTAGCATTAATATCCTGTTGTTCAGTTGAACTATATAGGTCAACTGAAGCACGGGATACAAATTTTACATGTGTTGTTTCTTTCGCTGCCGCTACCACTAATAGTCTGTTCTTACATAGATAGTAGTACTACCGATGGTAGAAGCATCTACATACATAATATTTGTACCCCATACTTCCATTGACCTATATGTAAGTACACTACTAACGAAAACATGGAAATGGATGTACGTTACATTTGCAACCTGTACCTCAGTTGAACTATGCGAAGAGGCAATAAGATGACACACATACAATTTGTATCCTGTATTTCACTATGGGGTAGAGTTTTTTTTTTCACCTTCAGTGCTAATGGTATCAACTGAAAGTTATAGTTTTGATCACAGCAATGACAATAATCCTACTGTTTAGTTGAGCTATATAGCTATACACAACATTTGTATTGTTCTCTCCATTTCACATGTATAGGTAAAAATCATCAATGTTACATATGGCGTTCTTTTCGAATAGGTAGTGTCAGTGTAAAAGTCAACTGAAGAACAGGATACAACTTTTGGTTGTGTTGGCTGTTTCGCCTCCAATTTTGCTAGTACAGATTCTGCAAAGTCCTGATGATACTAGTGTTGGGAAACGAAAGAAGAACGACAGCTGCGAAATTTTTATTACATACAGGAGTACACGAAAACATATGTAATGGCGAAATACAGCAATGAAATACGTCAAAATAGTCAAATGCAGTAAAAGAAAAAAAAATCTTTGTGCAAGCCACTGTGGACAATGATCTGAACTCAATATTGTGATTAACCACCAAATGCTGATAATCCGTTTCCCCTAAATCCCTATATGAAGAAAAAACATCTGAAATTACAATGGAACCCTCTGCAACGTGATCTTCAATTAAGCTGACTAAAACTTCCTTCATAAGATTGGGTACTACTTTAAACACTACATCGTCACACTCTTGACCTGAAACTACAGCCCTCCAAACCCATAACCCCACCAGAGGTTCCCCCCTGTTGTACTTCCTTTTGCCAAAATGCGACTCGTCCATTTCGACCATAACACACGGCCACCCCAACGGCCCTCTATATTTCATGTACTGGTACCAATCCACAACTGTATGCTTACTCACACGACATTCATTGACACATAGCCACACAGGATATCTCAAACACCGACAGTACGTGATTTTCATAATGTCTCTCAAGACGAACTTAGATTTTTCGAACCACGTCCCTCATCTAATGGACCGCCACGACCAATCTTTGCTGCAGCGCCATACGAGTAAGTCGTGAGTACGGCGACGAGATAAACTTGTGAGGCGTATATGTTCGCCGCACTCACGACATCGAACATAACCGGCAACGAGACTACACATTTGTAAAAAACAAATCGTGGCCAACATGTCTACACCCATAGCCTCTCTCAAATCATCAAGGTTCATCGGAACAGATAAATCCATACCTACAAACGAAAATGAGTTGCTAAAAATTGTCCTAAAATAAGAAACTAATAGTCCAAATTACCTCAATATCACTAAGAATGAAATTAAGTACAGAATGAATTACAAACAACCAATTATTTAAATAAATGCACACGAAGAATATTTTGAGCAATATGTAGCGATCTCTTTTAAAATCAGGTTCAATTATTTTAATGTACAATGCTAGCGCTTATCCGGAAGACAGAACTGTTTTTTTATCTATGGCTGAAAGTGAAGATGAGTAGCGTATGACGTCATTGGTCAAAGCCGAAAGGTTTTATCCCCTGCTTCACTAGACCCCAAAAATATAACAACTGTTAGTTAAGTAAAAAATAATTAAAGGAAACATTATCGTTACGACACATTAGACTGTCTGCTTTCTTACCGCTTGGAGCTCTAGTTTCGCTCCAGCTGTCAGACGGTAACAACCATGGACCTTAATGGTCTACGGTAACAACTTGCGTATCAGAGAGCTTCGTCACCATGGAGGTAGAATAAGGGCAGATGGCTCTACAGACTTGCGCTGTACGTTGTTTTGAAGCCAGTGGGCGAGGCCTGCCGCCATCTTGGATCCCCCAAAACATTAGCAGACGAGTGTTTACAATTGCTTCTTGTTCGTTATTTATGTCGTGTGCACGTGATATTTGTTTTATATAGTAAATGTTGCTCGGTTTTAGTGAACAACACAGCATAAGGGACGCAACTTCAAACGTTTTTCTGGTCTTAAATGCGTATTTGATACAGTAATACGTAAAAATGTTACGCTTCTTGCCTCAGTACTGTAATTCCTTTTTGTTTATACACTTAGAATAACCGAGAAGAGACGTATGTGCTATGAAAACCGTGCTTTTGTAATCCATTTATATTCACTTTCATTGTGTTTGTGTCGATAATTGATAAAGCCAGAACTCCAAAAACAATGATTGATAGTTTAGAGGCACCGATTTGTATTCGTTGCATTTTCAAGTCAAATGCAAATTTTAAATGTTCACGTTTGCAAGAAACTTACCTTATTTCCTTTGGTGTCCCATAGATGTATGCAGGGATGATATAAACAAGCCAGCTGTCATGTCAACAAAGTGAAAAATACGTTAAATTACGAAGGAACAGAACTGAATTTAAGATTGTCAGGCCCATTGCAATTTCCACATCTGCTTTCTTTTTAAATTGTACGTACCAAATGACATTCAGTGTGGCAAAGAACAGAAATTTACAGGGTAACACGACAACACAGTGATTAATGTAATGATCTAAGCCTGGACTTCGATAGGGAACTTTGCTTTAATAATATGTAACCATTTAAGTACTTATATTTTAACCACTGTAACAGGTGTTCCACACATTTTACTGAAGATTTAATTAACTACATGTAGTTACATTAGTTTTACATTAAATTATTGCATTTTAAAACATTAGTCCTCATTTCCAGGATATTTCTTGCCAGGACTTTTCAGTTACTTCAGAATAACCACAAAGTGAAAACCAAGTGTAATGCTCACTTCCAGACAGCTCTTCGCCTTGGATTGATAGGAAATCTAAAGTTAAATCACAGAAATAAAACCATACTGTAGAACTTTACAGTGCATCAGAATTTCAAGTATATATAAGAAAATAGCACTTAAATAAGTCCACTTACGAATGAAATGTGATTTGTTTAAACTTTAGACTACAATCAGAACGATTAGTACACCCGTGAGCGACGCAAGCCGGCATTTTTTATCAAAACACTTCACGACTACACGGAATCAAACCACCAGAAGCGAATGTTTTGGGGTAGCTAACATGGCGGACCTTCTCTTGGATCGGCTTCAAGTTTGTGACGTCATGACAACTCCTCTTATTTTTACCTCCATGTTCGTCACTGTCTTTACCTTATGATCTCTGCCTTGAGAAGCTACAGGCGTCTAAAGCTAGCGAAATGAGGGATGCTCAACTACCGGACCTACCGATAGATGGCTCTACCAGCTGATTACTGTCGTCTGTATTGCCCGCCATATTCGAATTTTGGACGGAAGTTTCTTTCGGTCTGTACGGTGTATAAGGAATTAAGGATTATCGAAATGGTGATTTCTTGTTCCGCTTTCAAGCGTACGAAGCGATGGAGTAAGGAAAGTGACTTACCATTTCACAGGTAATAGGACTACCGATACAATACGACAACAATACAGACTTAGTGCGTTTGCTAATTCGATGTTTTTGAACAGGTTTCCTCTAAAGCACCCAGAGCTGCAAAAGAAGTGGATTACTTCCGTGAAGCGGAAAGATTTTAAACCTACGTCTAGCAGTTTTCTTTGCGGAAACCTTTTCCGGCAAGATGATTACGTAGTGAGCCCTGGAACGTGGAAGAAACGTCTCAGACACGAAGCAGTGCCATCAATTTTTGACTTTCCGACACATTTGATGCCACCAAATAAACAGCCACGACGACATGTTAGGATTTTGAGTGACAACGATGCTTCTCCATTTGAGGTAGCTAATTAATTTCCTTGCTATGTGTGTGGTTTTGACTTTTGTGAATTTATCTCGTGGGGACACAAATGGGCTACATAGGTCTAAGAAATGTTGTAATACAGTTCCATAGTTTTGTTTTTAGCGTTCTGTCCTGGAATCCGTGCTTGATTTGCCCTCTGCAGAAGCTACTGATTGCGTGGAGAATTTTGTCAATGAGAATTCTTCCTTGGAAAGCATGTCCCATTTATCCAATGCAGAAGCTGCGAATTGTGTCGAAATCGTTTGTATAAGGATGTTTTCACACCCCTAAAGTTTTCTTATAATATTTTTTCATCAAGCCTTGAGTTATTTCAATCATACATAAGGAAATTATTTCTTTATTTCAGAGTGCAGTTGGTTCTCAAGTAATTGATTGTGGTATACAGTCGAAAGTAGAAATGGACTAAAGCTAGCGAAATGAGGGATGCTCAACTACCGTACCTACCGATAGATGGCTCTAGCGCGTGCCGGCAAGAGATTATATCAATAAGTGTCCGGCGTCCGCCATATCTGAATTTGGCAAAAAACGAAGTGTCAGAACACGGATGAAAATGTTTTTCGTTCTGCGCCCTCATAAGTATTTTATATTGCATGTTCTAGATATCTACACATCAACATAATGAAGTGTTTCTAATCTAGCGAGAAAAAACAGTGACAGTTCTGCTATGAAATTCCTAAATTCGAGTGTGTTTTGAAAGTTTGACAATCTGACCTATAAATTGTTTACTATTTTATGAGTGCTTTACTTATTTGCCCGTTTTAAAATACTATTTAAGATTCAATGGAGGTCAACAAATTACCTTACTTGCCTAGGCTTTTAACTACTGGTATAATTCGGAAAATCAAGTGTGGACAACAGTGAAGACGTCTCTTGAAAAAAAGTTGACATAGTTTGCTTAGGGGTATCTTTACTGACAACAGAAATTACGACTGAACTGTAAAATTATCACTTACGTATAAAAGGAAAAAATCGTTACTTTTTCTTTACCTGAAGTGATGCATTACCGATCTCCATATATGCTGACACTGTAATTGCAACATGCACTTACCAATTTGGCTCTCTCTTTGATCAGTAATTCAAATGCCATGATTTTATTAACGCCTGTACATGACACGGTGTATTTAAACTGAGCGATGTAGAAGCACTAGTTTTCAACAGTGCTTCAGTCTTTGATATGAGACAAGAAATACATTTAAATGAGACAAACACAAAGCCCAACGTTAAGGCTCCTCTTAAATGCATGACTTGTATCATTTGGAAGTTAAGTCTAGTAATAATATTATATTGGACTGATCCATGATGATGTAGTAAGTGAAGGAACTTGTTGAAAATAACCTTGATCACAGCTGTTAATTTTAAGGTTGGGGTGTCTTAAAACTGTAATTTTCCAGTCTGACACCCAAACCATTTTAGAATTGAATTCAAAACATGTCAGTGAGCAAAATTAATTACACTTTGAATTACATCCATAGAATTCTATTTCTGTGAATCTTGGTTGCAGTCTTTGACATGGTGTCAATCACGGGAATGACTGGTTGTCAGTATACGGCGCAAGCAAAAAACAAACCCGAAAGTGAAAGCTGGCCAGACAAGCACCCCAATGGCTGCTACAATCTGTGTGGGACAAGGTTGACATTATATTGCAAATTTAGTGTAAAAAGTTCCATATTGTCTGAATTTGTCCTATACTGCCCATTCTAGTCCAGTCGATTTTCTTATCTGCAAAAGTTTGATTGATTGATTGATTGATTACTTTATTAATCCATGTAACAATTTACATTGTGTGGATTTCGTCAGCAAAATCATATACAATACAATATACCTACAATTATACACATAAAATTAGGATTTACACACATTTTTGAGGTATCTTAAGTTAGTTTTATATCCTTGTGTAATTTGTAATTTTCTTATAGTACTGTACAATTTTTGATTACATATCATAATTATTTCCTCATGTATTACAATGCAGGCTACTTTAATTACACTACATGTTTTAATTTAGATAGTCCGTTACTGCGTAATAACTTTTATTTAATAAAAAAAATTTTAGTTTTGTTTTGAACTGTCCGATTGTGTCAATATCTCTTATTTTTTGGGGTAATTTATTATATAATTTAACAGCATTGTACAACAAGCTCTGCTGAGTTATAACTTTATTTTTCCTCTCTAGATGCAGATTGAATTGGTTTCTAGTTTCATAGCTGTGTACTAATGAATTTTTCATATAGCAGTCAATATTTTTTTTTACATACATAACACTTTGAAAAATGTATTCACAGGGGACAGTTAGGATTTCCAGCTTTTGGAAATGTTCAAGGCAGTGAGCCCTACTGCCACTCTTGGTTATTATACAAATTGCTCTTTTTTGTAATTTGAAAACTATTTGAATATTTTTACTGTTGACTCCCCAAAATATTATTCCATAGGTAATAACAGAGTGGATATAAGAAAAATATACAGATCTGACACATGTAGTATCACAAACTGCAGTCAGAATTCTCAGAGCATAGCATGCTGTAGCGATTCTGTTACTAAGTATTTTAATATGTTCTTCCCACTTTAACTGACTGTCAACATGCATACCAAGAAATTTTGTGTAGTCTACACATTCTATAGTTTCATTGTTTAACTTAAAGTTGTTAAAGTGTGGTTTTTTGCAGACATAGAAGTTAACAGCATTTGTTTTTTTAAGATTTAGTGTTAGTTTATTATTGGATGCCCACTCACGTACACTGTTTAGTGTTTGTTCGGCTTTTTCTTTTAGTGCATCTGGTGATTTGTCACTGATTAGAACATTTGAGTCATCTGCAAACAATATTGTTTGTCCATGCTTGATGCTCTGTGGGAAGTCGTTTATGTAAATGAGGAATAGTACTGGGCCAAGGACACTACCCTGTGGGACACCTATATTTACATAATTTGGGTCTGAAGTATACTTTACAATATAGTTTGAGCAACTTGAAATATGTGAGATTTCAGTTATCTGTCTTCTATTTTTTAGATATGACTGGAACCACTTTTTCACAAGTCCCCTAATTCCAAGTTCATCT
Organism: Schistocerca serialis cubense; assembly: GCF_023864345.2. Lineage (NCBI taxonomy): Eukaryota > Metazoa > Arthropoda > Insecta > Orthoptera > Acrididae > Schistocerca > Schistocerca serialis. The sequence goes on from NC_064638.1 coordinate 825,888,900, forward strand.
AACTCATTTAACAATATGTTGTGGTCTACTGTATCAAACGCTTTAGTTAGATCAAGAAATATACCTGTTGTGTAGTTCCCTTTATCTAATGCTTCTAGAATGTGTTTTGTGAGGTGTGCTGTTGCTGATTCTGTGCTTTTCCCTGATCGAAATCCAAACTGGTCAACAGACAGTAAGTTGTATTTATTTAAATAATTGATTAGCCTATCTTTCATAATAGTTTCTAATATTTTTGCAAAGCATGATAGTAGAGAAATTGGCCTATAATTTTCAATTATTCCTGCATCACCTTTTTTGAAGAGAGGTAGTAATTTCGCATATTTTAAATAGTCTGGAAAGTAGCCCTGCTTGAAAGATTGATTTATAATATCAACTAAAAGTGGAAGTAGGCTCTTGATACAGTCCTTAATTATAAAAATGGGGACTTCATCCAGACCAGCTGAGTTTTTGTTTTTCAGTTTGCTGACTGCTTTATAGACGTCTTCCTGTGTTGTAGGGAATAACACCATTGAGTGTGATACACCATTATTTGGCTTTTTGACCTGAGGGGCTGTTAGAAAATTTTCCTGTAATTTTATTCCTATGCTACTAAAATAATCATTTATATAGTTTGCCAAATATATTGGGTCTTTTATTAAAGTCCCTTCCTCTTTGATTTTCAAGTTTGACAGATTCATTTTCCTGGTACCAGTTTCCTGCTTCACAATCTTCCATACTGCCTTATTTTTGTTTTCAGCAGAGTGCACTATTTTGGAGTTATGAGCTCTCTTTGCTGCAAACAATATTTTCCTATATGTTTTCCTATATCTTTTATAAAAGAGTGAGAAAGCAGGATTAGTTTGGCTGTGTTTAATGGAGCTCAGGTACTTTAGTGTTTCAGATGATTTTTTGATTCCTTTTGTGACCCACTTGCTTTTTCCTGCTGTTGGTAATGGACATAATACTTTAGGAAATGTTTCTTCAAAATTTAATTTAAACAATGTCATGAAATTTTTGAATTTTTCATTTGCATCTACCTCTGAGTATACTGAGTCCCATGTTTGTCCTGCTATCTGTTTGGCAAACTCATGTCTATTTTTTTTAGAAAAAATTCGTCTGTAAATATGCATTTTCTTTGTTTCTTCTGGAGCCACTTTTATATTAATGATTTGAGCTGAGTGATCAGATAATCCTAGCTCTGCTACCACCACCTCACAGTTTTCTTTGCCTTAATCTGTTAATACCTGATCAACAGCTGTCTTTGAGTATTTTGTTATTCTGGTTGCACTGTTAACCATTGGAACTAAATTGAAACTTTGAGCAAGACTTTGTAATGAGTCCCATGTAGAATCAGGATTCAGTTTATCCACATTTAGGTCTCCACATATGAGAATGTGGTTCTTTGGAGTGGATATCTTGTCAAGAACATGATTAAGTTTGGAGAAAAAGATATTGAAGTCTCCACTAGGAGATCTGTATATACATAAGATAATCAAATTCCTACACCTGTATTGGTCCCTGATTTCAACTGCTGCCAGTTCAAAATGTTGCTCTTCTCTGATTACACATAAATCGCTTCTGGTCTTATACTGATAATTTTGTTTTACATAAATACAACACCCTCCACACTTCATAGAAGTCCTACAGTATGCACACGCTAAATTATAAGACTGCAAGACTAACTGATTAATTTCAGCCTCATTGCACCAATCCTCAGTGAGACAAACAACTGAGCACTCTGTAGACTCCAGCTCCACTTCTAGCTGTTGGGTCTTATTTGCTAGGGAACATATATTTTGGTGAACAACTGTTAAGTAATTTTTTCCACCGCTATTTGCATTCCCACTTTTTTTCGTTTTAATGTCGTTCTGTTTTGGTTCAACTGCTTCCTTATTACGATTACACTCACGTTTTCTGTTTGCATATGTTATTCTTGGATAGTCACCCCCTGCAGACCGTAGTAGTTTCCCTTGTTTTTTATAATTTTACATAAATCCAGGAGCATTTTACTGAAAGTCATTGCACCTAGTCTGTTTAGGTGTAGGCCATCCCTACCCAGACATTTGTCGTCGAGAAATTTATTTGGGTCAACAAACACAACACCAAGTTCGTCGCACTGTTCCCTAATGCCGGTGTTTATTTTGTTTGTATACGCATTACTCACCGATCTTCTTTGTAGAATTCCGTTGATAACAATTCTGGAGCTTGTAAACAAACCTTTGGCTGACCGAATTACATTACGAATATCATTTATGATTTCTTCTTGTCTGCTGCTTCTAATAGAGTTTGTCCCTACGTGAATTATCACGCCTTTAAAATTTGTGTTGGAATCATTGTTGTTTTGGTTGGATTTTTCCGTGTTCCTAATGTTGTTGAAATGTTTCACAATCTGCTGTGGTCGTATTCCAGGGCGAACATCGACTTTACAGTTCGGAACCACTACATTTTTTAACATGGAATCGCCGATAACAAAGAAATCACTTTTGTCGATCTGTTTTGCTGGATTTCTTTCACATTTATCTTTTTTCTTATACGTCACAGTTTTCCACTTATATTTGCTTACAGATTTACCGCACGAATCGTTTTCCGCCACTGTTTTCACTGGGATTTGCATATGCGAGTTTACACAGGTTTGTTTACTTCCCAATAACGGAGTTTGCACGCGCGAGTTTATTGAATTACACTAGCCAATACCAGTGGCACAAAGGTAGTGCCACATTACAGACTATCTGGTAACAGCAGAAGTATTGGTGGACAATGTACAGTAAATAATATGTAATAACCTGAGAAATTCGAAAATTGGTTTGAAGAAATAGAACAGTATTTGGAAAGAGAGTAACATTTTGAAAATAACAAATGACACAAGTAGAGTTTTCAGTTTTTATGAAAGCTCGCTTAATTTTTTTTTCCCCCTCTCTCTTTTTGATTATCAAGGGAAAACTGTGATAACATAAAAGTGCAAGAAAGTTGTGTACAATGTTGGAAATGATGAATAAGAAAATCTCACTGTTTCCTCCTCCATGTGAAGAGTATTCCTGTAATAATAGTTAATAGCATACCAAGAACATGAGGGTGTCACAGTGGAGATTTGTTTTCTGGTACAGACATCTGATACAACTATTCCACAGCAAAACATACTTTCAATAGGTGTGGTACCAGTGCACTCCCATAGGATAACAGAATATTATGTCCTCCAGGAATCACATTGGGTACACCACATACAGCATAAACTGTATAGCAACTACAATGCTTTGTGAGCAAGTAATAAGTCACTATCTTTAATTTTAACATAACTCTTGACTCCCATAATTATCTGCTTATACGTGTGCTTGTACTACAGGTTATTGGTAAAGCAAATACTAATTGAATAGGTCTTCACACTTGTAATACTTGCAGAAATTCTGAAAGAAGTAAAGTGTTTTATTACTGTATCACCTCTATGGTGAATTAAGAGGTTTCTTTGACCATTTAATAGAAGCCTTCTTTTTTACCTGCTATTGATAAAGAGCCATTCCAAGTTCTGTACAGAACAATCTCTCGCATTTTTCATGAGGTTTGTTATTCTGTACACTAATATTTCTTCTTCTAAATGGTAAATAATGCATTCAGACAGTGCTGGTATTAAAGGTTATTCATGAAACAAATTATATTTAAACCAGAAAATTAAAGGTTCCACATGGCACATGAAAAGTACCTTGCTACACACATGTACAGATTCCAAAAGGTCTGTGAATTTGAGTTACAAACATTTTTAAATAGAAGTATGAAGATCACAATACTTTGGGTCTGCAATAACTCAAACATTAAATACTTTAGTTCCCTATGGGAAACTTTGTTCGAGACTAGTGTAGCAGGGGATACAACCCCGTCGGCTTTGGACAATGACGTCACAAGTCGCCAAACGAGAAGCGATTCATCTTAGTGTTGTAGCTCCCTTCAGTAGCTGATAAGTGTTTTTTGGCATTTTAAAAAAAAAATTCTCACGAGATAGAATAAACAGATCCACTTAATTAAGCAACCAGTAAAAAAAACGAAACTGAGACATAACAGCAAAAGCGAAAATGGTAAACTGCTCTCTGGCGACTTGTGACGTCATTGTCCAAAGCCGACGGGTTGTATCCCCTGCTACACTAGACCCCTTTGTTCTTTATGTGACTCGTGCAACTGCTTTCACTCTTAATGGAAAACTAAATGGTTTATGTTAAAGTTAACTAGCAAAAAGTGTAACCATTGTTACATAATTTCTGTGAAATAAGATTCCTTAATGTTATTTCCTTCCTTTGTCATCATAACTTGATAATTTCAGTTCCGTATGGGACATACGAACTAACAAAATGAAATGCTTTTATTACTATGACCAAACAAAATCTTTTTAACATGTAGTACAGCAAAAAGTGTAACCATATAATTAAGGTGAATGTTGATGAAAATTAGGCATGTAACATGAATACTGAAATTTCCTAGATTTCCACTTGTACCTGTAATCACTGTATTCTGTACTTTGTAGTGCTAGAAAGATAATTCTATATGATTATTTGCATTCTCTTCCTCCCCCCCCCCCCCCCCCCCCTCAACACAGGAAAATATAATAGAAAGACATCCTAGCAAAATAAAGACAAAATTCAGAAAATTAGGTTTTGCCTGACTCAGGCCCCCTTATTCTAGAATGGTTATAAAGTAATAAGAATGCTTATGATCAACTGGAACATTGTGTTCATTATAGGAAGTATTAAAACAAGAATTAACAGAGTAACAATTTTATTGCTCTTATGTTGCAGAGTATCCACAAACATTACTGTTTGAAACATAGGGCCACTGCATACCCCATTAGATAACAACCATTCTGTGATTAAACTGTTTTCTTAAAGTGAAAAATTCAAGTTAACATAGTTATTGAGGCAAATAATTTTCTCACACTGAAAGCCATCTGTCAAATAAGTCTCAGAACATTTTTTTTTCATTAATTTCACACAAATCACCCATTTTTAATGCAAGTGCCTATTTTGTAACACCAAACATCTTAAAATAAGCTTATATAATAAACAATTATAATTTTGTTACAATATCTACATAGGACGTAAAGACTTAATTTTACTTCAATGTGATTCATCTTTTGAAGTTCACCATTAACAACAAAAAATCTATGGACGAAATAGTTCTAAAAAATCTGTCAAAATGTCACACCCATCTGCATGGAATGTCCCATTACATAATTTTTCCAATTTGAGCACTATACATGATTAAACAATATGAGTTTATTTAACTTCTGCCTTATACTTGATTTGTTGTTTAAAATTTTCTCAGCAGCTTTTTTTTCCACATGTTTTTAAGCATATGCAGGAGTATAGGGATGCAATCTTACAAACAAGTTGAGTCTGATGTAAGTCCTCAATCCTAATTTCATAATGGTAATCATGACCAAGAGCAGGAAATGGGTAATCTACAAATTTATTTTTAACACAATGCAAAATCTTGGCCTGTATGTATTTCTGCCGCATATCCCCAGCAATCACAAAAATCTGAAACAGTTTCTGAGTATTCTGCAACAGAGCACATGCAGTCATTTGTTTTAACCAGTTTTCCCCAGTTAACAAAATTTACAAATGCAGTTTTATTGGCCATATTGGGAAAAGCATAGAGAGAATCACATTCTAATGCAGATTTAACTACTGGTGGCTTCAGTATGTGAAAACAGTCTTTGCATGTGATCTGCCTTGAAAGGCGCAATGACATATACCCTGCAATATAATAGAGTATGTTTTACTTGTGAAATGAGAACTTAATCTTATCAGAAGTGCACACCACTCCTCTACTTCATTTTCTGCAGCACTTTCATCACTTTCTACTACATGCTTTCTTGCATAAAAATCATAAACAGGTGGCAAACAACACACATTAAAATTTGAGCAATTCCCATTCATTGCAGTGACACTGTTACCCAAGAGCAACTTTAAATCATGGCACATTTGAACTGGTATGCATTTGGATTGTTGTTCCAACCACATCTGGACCGAATGCAGGGGAAAAAAAGGTCTGTGTGGTCTTGTGACAGTTTATATGTTAGCAAATACTTCAAAGGAGATTCAACACGAAGCATACTTGTCAGAGCTATGTGCCTTACTGATTGCACATTGAAAATTATCCCAAAAGCAAAAGTATTTCTTGCATGCAGCAGCAATGGAACACCAATGATTTTTAAGCTTTTGATATAATTTTCAGTGTGCCTGAAAATACCAACGTGTTGACTGGGTGTTGTGTGATGTCCTTAGGTTAGTTAGGTTTAAGTAGTCCTAAGTTCTAGGGAACTGATGACCACAGATGTTAAGTCCCATAGTGCTCAGAGCCATTTTTTTTTTAATTTTATTTATTTTTTAATTTTTTTTTTTAAATACCTAGCCAATAAGATTTGTTGTAAAGTCTCTGGGGGCTCTTATACCCTTTACCTAAAGGATTTCTGGAGTTCAGAATATCAAAAATCCTATCCATATTATACAAAAATTCTACTGTTGCTTCACTTCCTTTAATATTTGGATCACCAACCCTCCTCAAAAACTCTATACTATCTGCCACACAAGAACTCAAAAGTCTGTGGAGCTAATGAAACACTCATTTTTCTATTTACATAACTTATATGTTGTCCTGATAGTTTGTTGGCAAATGTCATACCTTCTTCTTGTTGTACCTTGTTCAATTGCTCAACGAAATGCCATCTAATAATGCCAGTTGGAGACTCAATAGCAGATACTTCTGCTAGAGCATTTCTGGCAAACTTAATCATATGACATGTCCAAGATACAATAAACATTGTAGCTTTTAAAATCACCTTTGGAAAAATTTAAAGTACAGCCAAGTGTACGTAAAGTGCTTATATTTACCTTGCAGCCATCACATGTAACACACCAAACCCTAATGCCAGAACTATACAGCCTCTCTGATTTTATCAGTGTGGCCGATTATTTGCCTGTACACCTTCGATAAAGAAATATGCAATGGGCATATAAATTTGCCTTTAATAGGGACAAGCATGAAAACCAGAGCCTCAGATGCCTCTATTACTTCTTTTGACTGAGGCACTTCCCCACCAAACTCTAAAAAACCTGTGTATTGCTTAGTTCCTTGGTCCCAAACTATTTGCTTCCTAATTGCCACACTGTCTCCAATTAGACAAGAATCGCTGAACTGGTCCCTTACAATTGGGTTCGAATCAACGTATTTAAAAACATCTTTTAAGAAGTTCACAGTCGACACTAGCCACCCATTTGGAAATCAATGATTTATGGGTCAGAGGCATTAACTTTTGCAGGTATTCATATGCTGCTGGTGAATAAAAGTACACAGTCATCGCAAACATTTTCACATTTGTTGTGTATCTATTACCCTTTGACGAGAGAGAGTTGTCCACTAAATTGCACACTAATTCCACTTGTGTTCCTTTCTGATGATTGAGGAAGTTATGTAACTTCTCAGGAAGATGCCCCTTCTCCTTCGATGAACTTATGATGTCATCCATGGAAAACACTTTCTTCTCTCTTCTTCGAAGTTTTTCACGGACACACTTCAGTTTACGTTTTAATTTGTGCACAATGTCTGAGAAAAAAATTGCAAGTTTCGGTCACCTTGTCTTCCATTTCTACTTTCGACTGTATACCACAATCAATTACTTGAGAACCAACTGCACTCTGAAATAAAGAAATAATTTCGTTATATGTGATTGAAATAACTCAAGGCTTGATGAAAAATATTATAAGAAAACTTTGGGGGTGTGAAAACATTCTTATACTAACGTTTTCGACACAATTCGCAGCTTCTCCATTGGATAAATGGGACATGCTTTCCACGGAAGAATTCTCATTGACAACGTTCTCCACGCAATCAGTAGCTTCTGCAGAGGGCAAATGAAGCACGGATTCCAGGACAGAACACTAAAAACAAAAATATGGAACTGTATTACAACATTGCTTAGACCTATGTAGCCCATTTGTGTCCGTACGAAATAAATTCACAAAAGTCAAAACCACACACATAGCAAGGAAATTAATTAGCTACCTCAAATGGAGAAGCATCGTTGTCACTCAAAATCCTAACATGTCGTCGTGGCTGTTTATCTGGTGGCATCAAATGTGTCGGAAAGTCAAAAACTGATGGCACTGTTTCGGGTCTGAGACGTTTCTTCCACGTTCCAGGGCTCACTACGTAATCATCTTGTCGGAAAAGGTTTCCGCAAAGAAAACTGCAAGACGTAGGTTTAAAATCTTTCCGCTTCACGGAAGTAATCCACTTCTTCAGCAGCTCTGGGTGCTTCAGAGGAAACCTGTTCAAAAACATCGAATTAGCAAACGCACTAAGTCCGTATTGTTGTCGTATTGTATCGGTAGTCCTATTACCTGTGAAATGGTAAGTCACATTCCTTACTCCATCGCTTCGTACAATTGAAAGCGGAACAAGAAATCACCATTTCGATAATCCTTAATTCCTTATACACCGTACAGACGAGAGAAACTTCTTGGCAAATTCAAATATGGCGGGCAATATAGACGACAGTAATCAGCTGGTACAGCCATCTATCGGTAGGTCCGGTAGTTGAGCATCCCTCATTTCGCTAGCCTTAGACGCCTGTCTGTGAAGAAGCGCAAGTGTTTTGTTTTACCTCCATGATCATTACACATGAATACACGTTATCTCTGACAAAATTTCAGTAACAGTGAGCAATGTGCAAGTACTCAGAAAAGGGAAATAGCGTAAGTTCGTAGCAGTGTGGAAGAGTGATGGCAAAATACATCGCTCAAATTGTGATACTCGGAACACAAGTAATAGGAAGAGCTTTCGCCAGGGCGTTACGACAGGAATTCGCAGCTAGTCAAGAAGCAGCACGAAGAGGAGGCGGCGGTCAACAAGGTACCAGTCGTGCTGCAGCCAATGCGAAAAGTGGAATCACGTTGGAGGAGGCTCAGCAAATATTGAACGTCGACAAGCTGGATCCAGAAGAAATCAAAAAACAATACGAGCATCTATTTAGGGTGAACGACAAGAGCAAGGGTGGATCGTTTTATATACAGTCGAAAGTTGTTAGAGCCAAAGAAAGACTTGACAAGGAGCTTGAAATGAAGCAAAAAACTGAAGAACCAGAGAAATGATGTCACTCTTCATTGTAGCATGTGATCGAAGTAGTGCAGACGTTGTTTCTATGCATTGCAATCGAAAGTTGCAGTGCGAAATGTATATAGTATAAATAATAAATGTTTGATGATGTGGTGCAACTGAGATCCTCGTTGTCATCAATCTATGACTATGACTAATGTGTTAATTCTTTCTGTTCATTTCTACCATAGAACTTCAGAACAGGTGAAAGTAATCCCTGAAAATTTATTGACAGGGTGAATTGTCTACACTACAAGTGTGTTAATTGATAAGTTTAATGAATCTTGATTTTCTTCACATCTCTCAGCAACTATGGTAGAGTAGGATGGCCAAATGAATTATCGTGTAGCAAGTAGTTTTGTTTTTCCTTGTGTGCAGTGGCCACTGTTCCAGTTTTATTTATATTTGTGAAGTATTTAATATTCACATTCAGTAGGACAAAATGTGCTTACTTGCTCCTGTTTGTAATAGCTGGTGTCTATGCCCTGCAGCTTAGTTGGTGTCCACTAGTACAGAACATTGGCACTAATAGTCCTATTTGCACAGATATTTAATAGATCTTATATTTAACACAGTTCGTTGTTTTCTTCATGAGACTAAGCATTTGTCGTGTATTCCATGAAGTGATTAACTTAAGTTTTCTCAGGAGGCACTGTTAACATGAAGCCTCTTTCTTCAATCTAATTAGTGTGTTCATCTATGTTGCTGTATTTTATTGCAGTTTGTGAGGGTGGGTGCGTGTGTGTATGTGTGGGGGGGATGACACTTCTTTCATTGTTAGATTGACAACTTTGAGGTAAAATATTTGAGATGCTCACATTTTTAAAAATAATCTTATAACAATCACTTCAAAATATTATAAAAAGGAGAGAATGAGTGTTAATGTTTAATAAACATTATGTGCAACATGATCTAGCCTACTTTGTTATGGTGCGAGTCAAAATTCGAGTGAGTAGATGGCCATTGTCGAGTTCTGCAACATGAACTCCCACACTTGCTCAGCTGAAACTGATTTGACTTTTTTATTGATACAGTTATTTTTAGCACTACTATTGGAACTCTGTAATGCTTCTTGGTTCAAGTTCATTACTACCTGCTTGATATCCACTGGTGGAAATAGTCATCTTAAAATTACCTCGAATACACCCAAATCTCTGTTGCTTATCAATATTTTCTAATGCCATCTGTCCACATTCTGTGAAGTCATTGCCTCAGTCTTTCCTTACTTTGTGGAATCCAGTAAAAAACAGCTTTGGCGCATCTACCATCCATTCACCTGGTTGCATGTCCCAAACACCATCTTATTCACTGACCCTCTGGATATAGACCTACATATCTATTTTTTTTAAAAATTATAATTTTCTTACAAAAGCTCATCAACTGGTTTTGTGACTTTCTTTATAGTGTTGATTACACATTTCTTTAAACATGTTATAATTATTTTTAAGGCCATTTACACAAGCTCTTTCATTCTCTGCATAAGTTTGTGTGCACTAGAGGCAAACAGAACAATGACATTACCTTTTTTCCCCTTTTTCGTACCTCTTTAAATTCTGAAATTCTCACTATCCTGATGATGCCTAATGCAGACTGTAGCATTATGTATGTGTTTGTCAGTATACTAATATACTCTGATGAGATGAAACATTGGGATTGCTGAAACTTCCTGGCTGACTAAAACTGCATGCTAGACTAGGATTCAAAACTTGGACCTTTGCCTTTCACAGGCAAGTGATATGCTGGCTGAGCTGTCAAAGTACAACTCATGGCCACCTCCTCACAACTTTACTTTCCACAAGTGTCTCATCTCCATGATCACTGACCACCATGAGATGAAAGCCACCTTCTGGGCACTAGACATGATACGGAAAACATGTAAGTCGAGCAGAGATGACTACAGAATCATTCTAATTACAATATGGGTTGCAAATGGGGAAATGCACTGAAGTAAGTGACAGGTAATGAGAGTCTCAGAAACGGCAAACCTGGTAGGCTGCTTCTGTACTGTTGTCTTGAGCAATAAAGGACATGGTTGATGGCTGGTGAAACTATGAGTAGGCGATAAGGTGTTGGACATCCACTCCTTATCACAGAATGTGCAGGTCAGATGCTTCCCCCCCCCCCCCCCCTCTCTTATATCCTTGCTGTAAAGCACAATGGGTGCTTGTCTGATAACAGAGTACAATGCTATAGCAGGCATATGTGTTTCAGAGCACACTATTCATCACACATTATCGAGCACATGGCACTGCAACAGCCAGTTCGTACCTGTTCCCATGCTGACTCACCAATATTACTGGTTCTGATTGCAGTGGGAATGAGATCATCGATGTTAGACCATGGCACAGCAGTTTACGGAGGATGATGATGAACTCATATTGATGACTTGGGCACCAAATTCCGTCAATTTGAACCCAATGGAACTCATCTGGGATGCTATTAGGCACCAGTTCCACATCCACAAACCATTATTTTTTGGGAATTGCATGAAGTGTGCATAAAATTTTGGTGCCACATAGCTCTGGAAACCTACCAAGGACTTGTTGAATCCATGTCACACAGAATCACTCTTGTATTGCACTCCAGAGGTAGAGTAGCACAACATTAAGTAGGTGTTCATAATGTTCTGGCTCATCAGCTAGAGTTCAATAGGTCTACAGTTTTTTCTCAAATATATCAGTACATATCGTGTTGAAAATGAGTGATAAATCTTCTCAAAATCCGTTGCTTGTGGACAAAAACAAACTGATAGTATACGTCCTCATTACTCTGTTCTATAATTTCATTTATAAGTTGTAAATGGTTTGTCGTGCAATATCCATTTCTGCAGGCAGCTTTTTCCTTTGCTTGAATAAAATCCCATGTGGTTTGTCATGGTTCTAGAGAATATCCTGTTTATTGCAGAGGTGAAGCTTAGGTTGAAAAGTTATCATTTGATTGTGAGTAGGCAGAATGGTATGTAACACTGCGATTAATCCAATAGATCTACTTTTTTGTTATTTCCGTTTTTGTAATAGATACATTGTTTTCCAATATTGGGAAATTGCATTATAGTGTAGATGTTTTGTAAATATTTTTCTAAGTTCTTGTATCTTCTTCTTTGGTACTGCTATAGCCCTTGTTGAGCCTTGGCTTCTTCAACAATTTTCCTCTGCATTTCTCGGTTGTTTGCCAAACTTTTCCACCCCTGGACTTCCATACTGGAGAGAGCCACTATTATATTGTCATCGTCAATCCATCTTCTTCATGGTCTCCATTTTCACCTAGGTGAATGTATAGTACATTCATTATTTTCTTTGGAATTCTATCTTCTGCTGTCCCCTCCACTCTGCTGTGATTTCACAGATTTTGTCCCTAACTTGGATTAATGTATTAATACTTGTAATTTGGCATTGCAATGTATTCTACAGTCTTGTTCCTCTCTTTGCGTTTTGATCATGTTCTGTCAACGTCCATGCCTCTAACCTGTATGTGATAACTGGGCGGACTAGGGACTTATATATTAGTAGTTTTGTTTTTGTTGTAGTTAGGCTATTTCTGAAAAGTTGCATATTTGCAGAGTAAGCTCTGTTTCCTGCTTATATTCTTTCGCTTATAGCCCTTCTAATACTGTTATCATTTGATATTAGGGCTCCCAAGTAATTAAAAGAGGACACTCCTTTGAAGCAGTTCCCATTGATTTTTAGGTCTTTAGGGGTTATTCTGGCCTCACATTGTGACATTACCATATATTTCGTTGTGTTTTCATTTACTATAAGGCCAGTTATTAATGATTCTGCATCAACTGCCCAGCATATTTCTTGGAATGCATTGATATTTCTTCCTATTGTAGCAATGTCATCAGCCTATGCACATATCCGGATAGCTCTCATAAATGTGGTGTCTCTTTTGTTGACTTTATTTACTCACTATGCAGGGCTATATTGTAAATAGCACAGTGGAGAGACTATCACCTTGCTTCATGCCTTTGTTAAAGTCAAAGCTTTCACTTGTTCTACTAAAGAAAGGTCTTTAATTTTGCTCTTGTCTGTGTCATTGTCATTCTGATTAGTCTTATGAGTTTAGCGCATATACCAACTTCTTTCAATACTCAGTATAGTTCTTGCTGTCAAAGGCCTGTTTGAAGTCGATGAATAGGAAACACAGATCTATACCATATTCATAGAACTTTTCCATCATTTGTCTTATCACAGATATCTGATCAGATGTTCCTCTGTCTGGTCAAAAGACGCATTGATCTTAGTCTATTTTCTGCACACTTCTGTATCATTCTTGTATCTCCATCCTAGAAACTTTCATCATGCATCAAATGGCTTGTTATAAATTTCTCATGTTTTCTACATGCTGTTCTTATTTTCCATTGTGTGTCTCATTAAATTTTCATTGTATGTTGTCCCTGCTTCCATCCTCTTGGAAACATTTCTGAACAGTTTTGTTTAATTCATGTTTTCTATTGTGTACGAATATTGTTTCACTTGCAACTCTTTCTGTTTATGAGCTGCCTTTTTGAAGTTTTCTTCTCATTTGTTGTAAGTGTCTTTGTTAAGAAGTTGTCCTCTTCATCTCAGTATAATCTTCACTTTCTGAGATGCTGAACTTGTTCCTTAATGCTGTCTAGTGTATCTGCCTGTAGTTACATAAATTCCAATACTCTGTCGGTCTGAGTTTATTTCTAAGTTTTTATGTATTGTAAGTAGCATAATTCCAATTTTTCATCACTTTAATTTCTGCTATGGTTTAAGAGTGGTACATTTTGCATGATTTCTGTATTGTGTGACAAATTATAGTTATTTGTTCCTAATCAACTTCATTTTCCATTTATTTTCTTGTCAACGAGTGTGTCCATGACTAACAATTGCTTTTGTTGGAAAATTTCTCCTACATGTAACCTCTGTCATACCCAAAGCGTCTTACTGAAGAAACATTATTTAATTTTGTTTTACTTTCACATTAATGGTCCTCCCCATTATCATCATGCGTGATTTGTTGCCATGTGACATCATTCTAAAGACATTTCACCGCAATGTAAGAGCATTGTTGTTTGGAATTGAGTGACTCGGTTGGAATACATGTTGTTTATATTTACAAAAAGTATTGTCATTTGACCATGGATAAGGGTTGAATTGGAAATAAGATTCGAACAACTTTGAGTATTACATCTGCCCTTCCTCCATGTGGGAGGAGGGCTCGGCACTGCCTGAGGGTCGTGATACTGCACCATTGCAACCAAACCCAATGTAGCATGCTCGAAACTTGCAAATGTAGTCAAGGGAAGTCGTCGAGGAATGTTTCAATTTGTTATGGTGGACAGGACAACTTCCCAACTGGTGGACAAGTAACACTGATATCTCTCTTCGAATAAGGGAAGGGCCCAAAGTGCCCCAGCACTGAAAAAAGTGTCAACTATCTGTGTAGGAAAGACTATGGAAGACACTCACATAAAGCTTTTGGCCAAAGCCTTCGTCAGTACAAAAAACACACACACATTAAACAAGCACACCTCATGCATACAAGACTGCTGACTCCAGCATTTCGGGCCAGAATGCAACATCACGTAGGTTGCCTGCAGCCATTTGAAGGGAGAGGGATAGTGGTGTACAGGTGGGGAGAGAGATGAACGCAGTCTGGTGAAGTGTGCACGGACTAGATTGCCAACAGGCGCAGCATCAGGAATTTGGGGGGAGGGGGGGGGGGGAGATGGGTGGATGCATTGGCAAGGGCTGCAAATAAACAGGGTTGGAGATGAGAATGGGGAGAAGATTACAGGATGGAAGGGGTGGAAACTGTTGGATGGAGGGTGTGGGGCAGTATGTTATTGTAGGTTGAGGCTGTGATAATTATGGGAAGCATAGAATGTGTTGTAAGAATAACACCCATCAGCGCAGTTCAGAAAAGCTGGTGGTGGAGGGAAGGATCCAGATGGCTTGAGCAGTGAAGCAACCATTGAAATCGAGTGTGATTATGTTCAGCTGTTTGCTGTGCCACAGGGTGGTCTACTATGCTCTTGGCCACAGTTTGGCAGTGGCCTTTCATGCCAATATTTAAATATACCAATGTAAAAACCTGTGCAATGATTGCATCAGGGCTGGTAAACACCTTTTTAGGCATGAGCGTGGTGTTGTGCTGTCAAACAGTTTTTTAATTAAGAGAAGTGTTACCTTCTTTGCTACAGCCATAAGTAATATAACACATGGAATCCAACATAATGCTGCTTACTTGCGGACGATTTTTCAGTTTTATGTTCCTCTTCTAACCCTGCTATAATGACTTGTTACAACTTAGAGGTTTGAGAAGTGGTCTGCAAAGACAGGTTTTAAATTTTCAGCAGGCGCGCACACGTGTGTGTGTGTGTGATTGGGGGGGGGGGGGGGGGGGGATGAGGTGTTACCATGTTACAACACCTAAATAACTTGAAGGCAAGGACTGGAAAGCAGACTGTGGATGTACAGATCAGTGAGACCTTCTTACCTGAAGACTGTTGATGCTATCCACCATGAGGGTACCAGGCTGGCCAGCTTCATACCCAGTCTCTGTGCTGAGGCTGGGAAAATGCCACTGACTCTATTGTGTCAAGTCCTCATGGTGCACAGAACATATAAGTTCCTCGCTTTTTCAAGTTCACTAGTATACCATACTGTTTCTTGTTCAGCTATGGAACACCTTTCCTCAAATTTTGCATGAGCAACAAAGCCATCTGGGGTCCACGTGAAGGCTCAGCTGGTGTCACATGCTGTAGGGCAAGCAGAAATTCAAATCCAGAATTGGAACTGACTGCCACCTTGGTTATCGCAAGGTCCAGAGTAATTTTAGATTCTTTGATGTGGTACAGGAGAGGCTGCACACCTGCATCTGTTTTTACACTGCGATGTCTTACAACATAAATAAGCATCTCTCTCTCTCTCTCTCTCTCTCTCTCTCTCTCTCTCTCTCACACACACTCACACACACACACACACACACACACACACACACACACACACACACCTATGTGCTATTAACAATCCGTGGATTGGAAGATGGGTGGCTTAAAGTGACAGACAATAAACTGCACCTAGTAAAGTCAAAGAATCAGCCATGGCTTACCTCCTTCCATATGAGATGAGGTTTTTCTCACTCATCTTCGTGTAGACACAGCCCTATGATGCATGGCTCCCTGCTTCAGTGAGATGACTTTCCCATGTGTAATGCTTGTGCTATTCAGATCCCAATGTGTCACATTTTGGTTGATTGTGTTTTATATTTAAACTAGTGGGCAATAGTTGGTTTACTACATATTTGCCATCTATTTTAACTGACAATGAGAGGAATGTGGTGTGATTTTTAAGGTTGTGTGAAATATCCAATTTGTTCCCTAACATTTTAGTGAGAAGTTTCTGTGTTATTAGGGTAATTGGCTCATCTATATTTTATATGAGTGATCAGACAGCCTCATATCCCAGTATAATTGCACTGTTGGAAAAAAATCACAACACAAAAAAATAATTAATGTACAGTAATGAAATTTTGGGGAATACATTTATCTAAGTAACATATTTAAATGATTAGCATTGCGAGATCACAGGTTGATGTAAGTGTGAGATAAGCCATGGTAAATGTGAAACACTGGTATGTTAATAACTGGTGTAACCACCAGATTGCAGAATACAAATATGCATGCTTTGTTTTGTACAGGTGCTGGATGTCACTTTGTGGGCTGGAGTTCCATGCCCATTGTGCTTGGTTGGTCAATACAGGGATGGTTAATGTCTTTGTGGATGATGCTGTGGTTGTCGTCAGATGATGTCCTGTATGTGCTTGATTGGAGACAGATTTGGTGACTGAGGAGGCCAAGCCTTGTCGACACACTGTAGACCATGTTGGGTTACAGCAGCGGTATATGGGAGAGGGTTATCATGTTGAAAAACATCCCCTCGAATGCTGTTCCTGAATGGCAGCACAACAGGTTGAATCACTGGATTGACATACATATTTGCAGTCAGGTTGAGTGGGATACCCACAAGAGTACTCCTGTTGTCATACAAAATTGCACCCCAGACCATAACTCCAGGTGTAGGTCCAGTGTCTAGCATACAGACAGGTTGATTGCAGGTCCTCAGCTGGCCTCTTCCTAACATGGCCATCATTGATACCAGGTAGATCCATCTTTCATCAGAAAACACAACAGGCCTCCACCATGCCCTCCAGTGAGCTCTCACTTGACACCACTGAAGTCACAAATGGCGATGGTTTGAGGTCAGTGGAATGCACCCTACAGAGCATCAGACTCTGAGCTGTCCTTGAAGTAACCAATTTATAACAGTTTGTTGTATCGCTACGGTGCCAATTACTAATCAGATTGCTACTGATGTGACAGATTGTGATGTGACAGAGCCTTATGCTGGACACAGTGGTCTTCCCTATCGGTAGTGCCACGTTATCGTCCAGAGCCCGGTCTTCTTGCGACCATACTTTCTCGTGACCATTGTTGCCAGGAATCATGTACAGTGGCTACATTCCTGCCAAGTCTTTCTGCAATGTCGCAGAAGGAACATCAAGCTTCTCATAGCCCTATTACACGACCTCAGTGAGGTGTTGATAATGACATCTATGTTGCCTTGAAGGCATTCTGGACCATCATCAACTCACAACGTCCAATCTCAAAGGTAACTAAAATTCACAACAATTACAGTGTTTATTTAAAGCAAACCTGGTTTGCATCCTCATAGTGGTGCTACTAGTTCCATTCTTATATGACTGGAGCATAATTTGAATGGAAATCATCTTTCAGATGTGGAAACACGCTTGCCAGCTTTTATTTACATCGCACAGCCCCTTGGTGTTGCAATTCCCCCCTTCAGTGTATTTTTGCTTTCCTCCTTTATTATTCATGTTTTAAATGCAAGTTTTAGAACATTTGGTCAGATTGAAATTACCATAAAGAATGAGCAGTGTTGTGATTGCTATGGTTTAATTTTCTTTTTAAAGTAAAGCCAGCACCTGTATAACCTTCATGTTTGATTTCTCTGTAGTAAAATGTTTGGCTTGATTTTAAATATTTTGTTTCTGCTCTATTTGTTCTTAAGTAAGTCCACTTCCATCTCCACTAACCTATCTTTTGTTCCTAAATTTCTGACTTTCTTTGGTACTAAATAAAAAGTAATAGACGCAGATGGACTTCTGAGGTCCACATTGCTGTCTAGATAGACAAAGTCCCGTAATAAGGTGTGGTGGCAAAAGGAAATGGACATTCATTGTGTCCTGATCTCAGTGCCTGATTTCCATCGGTCTACAGCTCCCAATGTTCTTTCACCACTGTAAAGATAAAATAGGTTGCCACAGACCAAAGAGCTTGGCAAGATATGTGAGTGATGCTAAACCTTTGCAGAAGTATGCTCACAGTAGTCCCTGTTCAGGTCTGAGTGCTCTGAAGTCTAAACACATGGGATCATCATGACCAATTCACCATCTATCTATCTGTTGGTGACTTGTGCAGCATTTAAGTCTTGACAGTTGCAAACACTAAATCCACACATTGGAACAATGTATCCACATTTATTTCCCACAAAGCTGCTGCTGCTGATATCAACAATGCAAAGTCCGATTTGATACAGCTCTCCGTGCTTGTCTATCCTGTGCAGTTCTGTCCAACCTTATCCACTTGAACTTAAGCCATGGTCTCTGTCTAAATTGTTATCTCTCTACAAATCTCTCCAGCCTCAAATTAACTATTCCTTGATGGCTCAGGGTGGGTCCTATCAGTCAAGTTAAATTCCATTCTCCCCAACTCGATTCAGTACTTCTTTATTAGTTATCCGATCTGCTCATCTAATCTCAAGCACACTTTTGTAGCAAAGCATTGCTAAAGCTTCTATTCTCTTCTTGTCTGTACTGTTTATTGTCCATTTTCCATTCGATGCAATGTTGCAGACAAAAAGTATCAGAAAAGGCAAATTTGTGGTAGATATTAACATATTTCTCCTTTTCTGAAATATTTTCTTGCTATTGGCCTGCATTTTATATCTTCTTTATTTTTTTACTGTTAGTTATTTTGCTGCTGAAATAGAAAAACTCAGCCACTACTTATAGTGAATTAGTTCCTTGGTATCACCTGATGTGACTCCTGTTTGTTACCCATGTTTTATCTATCTTCTTGTCCATCTTACAACATCTTTTCAGGAAACTATCAATTCCTTTCAACTGCCTTTCCAAGACTTTAAAAAATGGGATATAATTCTCGCAGGAAAATTAAAAGCTTTTATTTTTTTCATCCTGAAATTTTAATTCCTTTTCCAAATTTCTCCTTGGGTTCCTTTACTGCTTGCTCTGTGTACAAAACTGAATAACATGGGGATAGTCTGCAGCATTGTGTCACACACTTGATAGCGACAATTCATTATACAGATTAATTGGCCTAAACTTAAAATAATTTCTTCATTTTTATTTTTTAAATGTGTTCTCTATCAATGATCCTTCCTTAATGAGACAATCAAAGCACTTGCATACTTTTTATTGAACAGTCAGGAACAGCTGCAGTTTCATGTTTTATTGAACTCTACACATACTTTTATTAGCATGGAAATAAAAAAGTGTTTGTTTCACAAGATAAATAATGCATCACAGATACTTTTATTCACACTGGTGGCACTGCTACTGCTCTCGTGCATTTCAGCTTATGTAGTTCATTTGTTCATTACATAGTTAGTATCGCCATTTCTCTTTACTGGCTTGTTATCATTGGTTAGAAGTTTCTGCATTTGACCTCTGCTGGGTTTAACAATAACATTTAAAATAAAGTACATAATTTGGATACAAACATTTGGCATGTTTATTGAAAAATAAGAGTCAGGATTTTTCCTGGCACACAGACACAACATGGTCTTCTGTGTAAGAGATTGGGCCTGCTCCTGCAAAAAAAAAGTAGAAGTTGAATTGCTCCCATTGTGGTGCAAGCCTTTCATTGTAATACCATGTAAGCAGTGTCACATTCTGTTTCTTGAAACAGCTTAATGTTTGTTCCAAGAGGCTGAGTGATCACTATACCAGATGTCTCTGCCACAGAAAAGTATGACATGGTCACTGAGAATTGAGCCCAGGCCCTGTCTCGGTAGGCTGCAATACTGTTAGACCCTGGAGGTAGTCATTATTTTAACACTGAAAGACACCAGGTTGTGAAAATTATTATAAATAAAATATGACAAGCCTCACGTAATAAGGAAATTACATTTCAAGTGATAGTTCAAAAGTAGGCAGACTTTTTTCTGTATTAACCTTGTACTAGTGCTCTCAGTAGACAAGATCAAACTAGATATTTGCTGCAAGGTCTGGTTATCAGCTATGCTTTGGGCAGGTGAATAAGTGAGTGACAATAGTTATTAACTCAAGAATGAAATCCATAAATTGTTCTGGTGAGTATAGAAGACAAAGACAGCAAAATTGTGCCAGTAATTAACTGAAAAGGAAAACATGAACCAGTACAACATCAAAATGAAAGTAGATGATGCACTTAATTTTAAAATGAATAGTGTCACATGTTGTTTACACAACAGTATTTCATCAGGAGTATTGATCTGCTGTATAACAAGTAAAATGGGTGTAGGTAGCTGAATTAGCATTGTCAGAATTTGTCGAAGTTTCTTTCTTTCTCTGAAAGCTACCTTTGGTGACAGTAGAAAATAGCAGGCTGTCATTCAAAACCTGCAGTAAAAATACCATAAACATAATCTCTTTTCCAAAGCAGCAAATATGAGGCACTGAGAGCACAAGCGGACTAACCCACACGTTTTGTGAATTTGAGGTATTGACATGTTGTGATAACAGTATACGAGTATTATGCAATGCATGTTGATCTGTTTGTTTATCTGAAGGTCTGTCTAATGTAGCAACGTAAACATTGCTGTTGCACTCAACCGCCGATAGATACCGTTGAGAGCAGGAGTGGACTATGCGTCATAGTCCATTTGTGCTCTATGCTCTCCGTCCACTGCCATTGCGCGTGACGCCGGCGAACGAAAGACTTGTGTATTTAGTGTGGAACAACGTATTGGACCAGTGACCACATGGACGTGTATTTCAGTTGATCAGCATGGCAGCCCCTGCGAAAAGCGTGGAGGAGCAATTGGAAGGTTAGTTTGTATTGTGTTCCATTCCTTTTTTGCGGATAACATTGTCGATTGTACACTAACGCGTTCATATGCAAACACGTCTAGATGTACCGTATCTCGAATGGTGACTTTGTTCAGAAAATGCAGGTTGTTGTCCATACGAAAACAGAATGACATACAAACAATACTTTATGTATTGCTATTTTGTGTAATCAAGTAACGATCACTTGTAATGTTATGTGTACAACAATGTTTTACCGCCCGCCGAGTTGTGTTGAGCAATTGCTTCGCCTGTGGATACCAATGCACACGTTGACCATTACTGTAGTGTAGTTAATATTACATTGAGGGATGGATATTGTTATTACAGAGATGTTTGCGTCCGATGGGGAAGTGCCGGGAGACGCGAGAGCGAGCACGGCTGCAGCAACAACTGTTCCAGAGGACGTGCCAGAGACGAACGACGATGCCGTGGTACGGAGCCGAGGAAAGAAGCGCCTTAGAAACGAAGATAAATGGCTTCGTAACGTTAGGAAAGAACGGAGAGCTCTAGGTCCGATGGGGAAGTGCCGGGAGACGCGAGAGCGAGCACGGCTGCAGCAACAACTGTTCCAGAGGACGTGCCAGAGACGAACGACGATGCCGTGGTACGGAGCCGAGGAAAGAAGCGCCTTAGAAACGAAGATAAATGGCTTCGTAACGTTAGGAAAGAACGGAGAGCTCTAGGTCAAGAGTATGTAAACCGTAAGGGTAACCTTGTACCTCGAAAGGAATTGCGGAAAATCAGCGAGTGTACGTGCCGGTATGAGTGCCACAAACACATCAACGAAGAACAGCAGGAACAAGTGTTCAATGAGTTTTATAATTTAGGCAGCCACGATCTGCAGTCGGCTTTCCTGTTTACCATGATTAAAGTCGTTGATAAAGCACGGTCTTACGTAGGTCAGCAACATTCACGTAGGGAGAAGACGAGATTGTATTACTTGCTCAATTCAAATGGGTCTGAAACGAGGGTGTGCAAAAGATTCTTTCAGAATACTTTAGCCGTATCTGCTGGAAGAATCGATAGGGTACTCAAGAATAAAGGGGAAAAAGCCACCCCTCCTCGTGATGGTAGAGGTAAAGGTGAACCTGGTAATAAAACACCTCGCCACAAAGTTGATGTAGTAAAACGTTTCATAGAAAAATTCCCGGCGTATGAAAGCCATTATGCGTATCATAAAAATAACGGTAGAAAGTATTTAGGACCAGATTTAAATTTATCAGTCATGTATTCACTGTACTGTGCAGAGGAGCAAATGCCCGTTTCTCATTTTATTTTCCGCAAAATTTTTTTACGAAAACTTCAATTTGTCATTTCATCCACCAGTGTCCGACTCTTGTCGAACATGTGATGCTTTGCAGGTAAAAATAACAGCTGCCGATAATGATAAGGAGAGGACGGAGTTAATTGCAGAACGTGAATTCCATCAGCAAAAAGCTGAGTATGCACGGGCAGGTTTACATAGTGATACATTGCTTAGCAAATCAGATGGTAACGTTACAGTGATAACATTTGATTTGATGAAAACTTTGCCTACACCGATCATCTCAACTGGAGTTTGCTATTACAAACGTCAGTTGTGGACATATTGCTTTGGCATCCACAATATGCACAATGATGATGTATACATGTTTCTGTGGCATGAATCCATTGCGTCGAGAGGGCCACAAGAAATTGGTTCTTGTTTGCTGTACTTCATACGCAATTTTGTCAGGACTGAAAAACTAATTATGTACTCTGATCAGTGCGGAGGCCAGAATAGAAACATAAAGGTTGCTGTACTGTGCCAATACATTGTCAACAGCTCAGAGTTCTCTGTGAAGGAAATAGACCATAAATTTTTAGTTAGCGGACACTCGTACCTGCCCTGTGATCAGGATTTTGGCTTAGTTCAGAAACGAAAAAAGTATTTTCCTAATATTTACCGTCCTAAACACTGGAATGATGTGGTAGTGAGTGCCAGAAAAAGGAATCCATTCAAGGTAATTAATATGAATGCGGAATGTCTCTTTTCAACAAAACAACTCGAAAGAAACATCACGAATCGAAAAATGTCTTCTGGCAATTGTAAAGTACAATGGTTGAACATACAGTGGCTGCGGTATGAAGCAACCAACAGATTCAAAATATTGTATAAATACTCGAACCAAAACCAAGAGCCATTTCAGGAAATTGATGTGGCCAAACGAACATCCACATGCATCAGCAATCTCGAACTGCTTTATCCTAATGGAAATGTAATTACAGAGGCAAAAAAGAAGGATCTGCTAAGTTTGCTTCCGTATGCACCTCCACTTCATCATGATTTCTACAAAACTTTACAAACGTCATCAAATGCTGTAGAAACATTGCCTGTGGATGATTTTGAAATGTAACACAATGCGTAACATTACAGAAACCAATGTAAAATGGTACATGTAATGTGTACAATGTATACTAGTAATGAATACTATTGTCACATGCATCAGCGTACTAACGGACCTGTCATTGAGAATGTTCAACTACTTGGAGCGAAAATGGACTAAGCCACAACAAAACTGCTAATATTCTACTATATAGTACTTTTGTAATTTATCTATGTCAAAATATTGTTCAATAAAACCACAGTTACATCATATGCATGTTACAAGGCTGCAATGTATCACAAACATACATTATTTGTGGGCCCGTATTATGAGACCTGTTTCCTCCATATTGACTTCTCCGGGGTTAGTCCGCTTGTGCTCTCAGTGCCTCATATATCAATTGTGACAGCACATGTGTAGTGCTACAACATATTTTATTCATCACCTTTTGCTTTAGATTCCATCAGTTTCCAACTAATCGTCAATCACCTGTGGTCTATTCCTTGATTTTATTGGTTATGGCACTGTAGATGTGTCTTACATTAGCATCAGCCCATTCATATATTACCATTTCACATTACAAACAATCCATCTCTGGGCCTGTCATTAAATAGTAACTTGTCAGTTTAGAAACTAAGTAGTGTCTACATGTCTAAGGGAATTTTAAAAAAATTATGTAATGTTGTTTCTAGCACACAAAAGTGTGTTTTAGGCATTTCTAAATGAATGAAAAAATATGGACGCAATCCTAAATAAGATGTCTTGAAATGGATTTTGTCATAAATGTATTAATATCATTCACATAGCTACGTGTAGCAATATGGACACTACATAAATCTCTGATAAACTCGCAAAAAAAATAGAAACATCAAGTTAGAACTGCTAAAGATAATCTCTGAAAGTGCGCTTGTTTTTAAAAAGTTTAGGGTTAACAGACTATGAACATCAGGAATGAATTCCAATCATAATCAGTTAAACTGAGCATTGAAAATAACTTGCATTGTTTCACAATGTTTTTGTTGAAAAACAATAATCGCTTGTACTGAGACAGGTAATTATTTGACCCAAACAGCTCTTGTACAAAAATTGTTAGAAGTTTTGGGTAATTATCTGATCTATGTGACCATCATATTTAAAATACTAGAAAATTTGTATCTTCTGTCATTCTGAAACTTTCTGGCAGATTAAAACCATGTGCCAGGCTGACTCACACTTTGGACCTCCGCCTGTCATAGGCAAATTTCTACTGACTGAGCTATCCAAGCATGATTCACGACCCTGTCAGTATGTTTAACACTTTCTCAGTTTATAGACAAAGTATTGTACTTCTGCCCCAAGTCGAGTGAACCATAGAACATATTTTTTGCTTAAAGCACATAACTTCTCTCATGTTGAAAGTTAGCAAGTCAAGCAGAGACTGAATTGTCACTTGCTACAGTCTTGCTACCTCCAGAGGTAAAAGAAAAAAATATATGTAGTATACTATATGCCCATGTACCTTCAACACTCAACTCCATACATCAACATCTATAGTCTGCATGTCACTGCAGCAGTGGGCATTCCATGGCACTTGTGCCAGTCTTCTTACATTTTAAATTTCCTTCTCTTTGTACACATGATACTGAGTGAAAGTGACTGCCTATATGTAGCCATAAGTGCCATACCCAATCATCTGGCATGAGCATGTTTTAAGTCAATAATTTCGTAATTGATAGAGCACAGCAACACAAATAAACACTCAACTAAAACATCTCATTTCAATTGTCAGAGGAAAATTCAGGAGTATTTCCCCAGTTTAATTATTGCAGCAGTGTAGAGATCAGTGATACTGATATTAGTTTCAGTGGTCTTGAGAAGCAACTGACATCACTAAAAACAAAGAACCAAGGTCCGATGAAATCCCAGTGAGATTCTATACCAAATTTGCAACAGTGTTAGCTTCTCTTTTAACCACAATATACTGTAGGTCCACCGAACAAGAACCACACCCAATACTTGGGAGAAAGCATAGATCGCACCCATGTACAAGGATAGCAGAAGTAGTTCAAAAACAACCATCCAGCATCCTTGACATACCTTTGTTAAAGAATCTTGGAATATATTCTGATTTCAAACAATGAGGTACCTCAAACAGAATGACCTCTTTCAAGACAAGCACAGATTCTGAAAACATCAACTGTGTAAAACCCAACTCATGCTTTTCTCACATGACAACCTGGCAGCCTAGAATGAAGTAAGTCAAGTATATGCGGTATTTTTTGAGTTCTGGAAAGCATTTGACTCAATACCACACCTACTCATATTATCAAGAGCAGGTTTGTATGGCTTGTCAAGCAAAATTTTTGACTGCACTGAGGATTTTTTTATAAGGAAGATAGAGCTTGTTATCTTGGATGAAGAATTGTCGGCAAGTGTAGAAGTCAGGTGTGCCCCAGGGATGTGTTTTGGTACCCATGCTGTTCATCTAGTATATTAATGACCTTGCAGACAGTATTAGTAGCAACTTCAGACATTTTGCAGATGATTCTGTCTGGAAAAAAAATAAAATAAAATAAAAACTGCAGCCATATTCAGTTGAATTGTGATATGATTTCAAAGCTGTGCAAGACTGGCATCTTACTTTAAGAGTTCACGAATGTAAAATTGTGCAGTTCACAAAATGCATAGTATCCTATGACTACAGCTTCAGTGAGACACAACTGGCGTCTGTCAACTCACGCAGGTACGTGGGTGTAACAATTTGTAGGGATATGAATTGGAACAATCACGTAGGCTTGGTCACAGGTAAAAGCAAGTACAGACTTTGGTTCATTGGTAAAATACTATTCTGCAAATGAAACTGCTTACAAAACAATAATGTGACTCATTGCAGAATATTTCCCAAGTGTATGGGACCCATATCATATAGGACTAAAAAGGGCTAGCTACTAAATGTAGCACAAATATGTGAAGGTTTATCTGACCCACAGGAGAGTATCACTGAGGTGCTGAACTGTCAGATACTTTAAGATAGGTGCAGACTATCCTGAAATTACTTACGAAGTTTCAAGAGAGAGTTTTAAATGATGACCGTAGGATTATACCATAAATACTATCCGAGAGGGATCGTGAATATAGGATTAGATTAAGTAGACCTGGCACAAAGTTGTTTAAGTAACCATTCTTCCTGCTCTCCAAACTGGAATGGAATGAGAAGTAGCCCTTCTATCTGGTATAAAGGGAAATACTGGGTGTTTCAAAACGAATGTCACAGTTTTAAGGCTTTGCAGCATTTATTGCATTCAGATCACAATTATAAATAAGACATCAAATAAAAGAGTAACTCAGCCAGTGTTGTTTGCCTACCTGTTACAAGCTATAACGTCTGCAGACTACAGTTTATGTGCCAGTGTTGCAATTGAAATGTTGCTGCGTGACAATTTTCTGCATTGCATCATCTTCAATGCTGAATTAATATTTCTCCTAAGTCGAAATGCAAACACACACAATATGAAAATCTGGGAAGGGAGGGGGTGTTAGTAAATTCCAATGAGATGGTGCAGTTTCAATTAGACTCCCCTAAATTGAATGTTTTTTTGTGCTATTTCCCAGCAGAAAGTTTATGGCCATTTCTTTTTTGGTAACACAATGCTCTCATTACAGAAGAACTTAGTATCACAAGAAGTTTATCTTCCTCTGTCAGTCAAAGATACTTCCAATTCTTGCACACATCTTGAGAAGTGAAGGGGATACTTTTAAAAGATCATGTGTAAGGCAAAATTGAAGTCAGGAGACAATGACAAAGAGCAGCAAGTAGTTGGTTGGATGAAGCAAAGGAGGTTACAAGCCGTCCTCCTCACATGATATTAAGAAGCATTGAAAATAGCTGTCGTGGGGGTGTCTAGTTGAAGATTCAGTTACTTGTTAAGTGAATGAAGAATGAGGTTATCACACTTGGCAATGAGTAAACTGACTAATGATGATGGTGATGTATGTTAGGGGAAAAAAACTACTGCTTCAAAAAAAGCCATTTCTTCTCCTGCTGTACTACTCAGCTGCTGTTATTTTCTAATACTTCAAACAAAGCAATTGTGTAAGTTTACACGAGCACAAATGTCAGAGTTTAGCATAATTTACATACTCATGTCCAAGTACTGTATTCTGATAAATTGTAGAAAGAGTGGGAATGAGATTTTCTTTTACTTTGTTTTTTAAATATTTGGGGTGTTCAATTTGCTGCCTGATATCCACTGGTAACTTCTTGTAGACTTTTGCAACAGAATAAAAAAACTCCATTCTCAATCCTGGAGAAGGATTAATCGAGTATACAAACATTATTTGTGGTTTTGAATTGCCTAATTCATCCTAAATTTACTCTTGTTATTAACCACAAATGCCATTAGGGATTACATGTTCTGCCCTGTGAGTGTAAGAATCCTATGTCCATGAAGAAGCTTCTGCAAGCTGTTTGATAGTCAACTTTACACTGTATTCTTATTGCACGCTTCTCTAGAACCAACACTTTTTTCCCTGCTTTAGGTGCAATGCCTGCCACAACAGCAGGTAGTCAGTACTTTCGACTGAGCTTTTTAAGGTAAATCTTGGCACTTGTACAATAAAAATGAGAGACTTTCACATGTAAGTAAGGTTCGAGTAACACTGCTAAAACCTTTGTTGATTATTATGACAGCTGTTTAGGAAGATTTCCATTTTCAAGTACATCTATGTTCTCCTGATAAATACACTGAAGTGCCAAAGAAATTGGTATAGGCATGCATATTCAAATACAGAGAGATGTAAACAGGCAGAATTCAGTGCTGCAGTCGGCAATGCCTATATAAGACAATAAGTGTCTGGCCAGTTGCTAGATCGGTTACTGCTGCTACAATGGCAGATCATCAAGATTTAAGTGAGTTTGAATGTGGTGTTTTAGTCAGTGCACCAGCGATGGGACAGAGCATATCCAAGGAAGCGATGAAGTGGAGATTTTCCCGTATGACAATTTCACCAGTGTACCGTGAATATTAGGAATCTCTGCAGCTAGAAATGGATCCTGCAAGAACAGGACCAACGACAACTCAATTGAATCATTCAACATGGCAGAAGTGCATCCGTTCTACAAATTGCTGCAGATTTCAAAGGTGGACTATCAACAAGTGTCAGCGTGTGAGCCGTTCAACGAAACATCATCGATATGGGCTTCAGAGCTGAAAGTTCACTTGTGTACCCTTCGTGATGGCACAACACAAAGTTTTACACCTCGCCTGGGCTTGTCAACACCAACATTGGACTGTTGATGACTGGAACCATGTTGCCTGGTTAGACAAGTCTCATTTCAAATTGTACTGAGTGGATGAATGTGTTTAAATCACGTGAAATTCTAAAATAATGATTTCACATTGATTTTGTACTGTTTCATACAGTGTGGTGTACTATTTTGATATAATATTGTAGATATTTCCTGTAATTTTTGGCAGTTCACACCAAATATGTTTTATTTTTACATAGTAACAGTGTGTTATGGTTTGACAGTTCACGCCATAGATAATTTATATTTACATGGTAACAGTCTCTCCAAGGCCATCTTCGTGTACCTAATAATAACCAAGGGGGAAAAAAAATATGCATGCGTTCATTGTCTTGTTCAGCTTGATAACCAAAAAGATGAAACACCTCTTCCTTCTTTATATCTGGAGAACATTCTGGATATTCTGTACAGTTTTTGTGCCTAGCACAAAAATAATGTGGCACACAGTATAAAATAGAACAAAATCCATGTGAAATAGAAGGTTTAGAATTTCATGTGAAATATAAACGGTACTGTTGCCAGATACAGTCACACCAGGTGTTATATATACATCAGGACAATGTAGATGTACTTGAAAGTGGAAATCTTCCAAAACAACTATCATAATAATCAATAAATGTTTTAAGCAGTGATACTGGAACCTTACTTACAATGTCCTTTCAAGACATGTATTTCACTGCAGGCCCAACCATCACGAAACTTTCATATGTAACTCTAGATTAATTGTTTTCACCAGCTTAGTGACCAGTATCAATATATACCTTTTTACATATGCACAGTCACCAACTGTCTACTTCTGTGAACATCCTAATATGAACAGTCGCAGTGCCTGTACCTCAGAACAGGACAAAAAAGCAAATTTAAATATAATGGGAACTTCGCTTCCTCATTTCAGTATAGATCCACATTTTTTATCATCATATAATTTCTTTTTCTCTATACTTTTAAGAATAACACTGAAACTCAACAGCAGATAGCAAGAGGACCAATTGTCTATCCTAAGTGTTGGCTCATTAATTTTTGTATTCTGTCATGCTACATAAGCAACTGAGATTTCAACTTTGATTACATGAAAATTTAATCTTTCGCTCCTTCTGCACTTCATTCCTTCAACTGGTAATACTACTACTCTCTCCAAGGCACTTTGCATGTGCCTAATACCAACCAAGTAAAAAAAATGCATGCACTCAGTATGTCTGCATGTGTGTGAGGGGGGAGGGGTAAGAGGACAGGTTGCGCATGGTTCAGCTTGATAACCAAAAAAAGATGAAACATCTCTTCCTTTTTTATATCTGGAGGACATTCTGGATATTCTATAGAATTTTGTGTGTTTAACACAAATACTCATTAACCCACATGTATTAGTAAAGGGCTAACCCAGTTCATGGTGCAGTCCCCGTTGCAGGTTGCCTGTCTAATGGCTTCCAGGGGCAATAGAAATTTGATTTTCAGTATTTTGTATAATTATTGACTGAATTTAAAATGCTGGAATAATCTACTCACTAGTGTAATCTATGTTAAATGTTTAATACAGTAAGACAAGTACTACTGTTATACACTGTTTGTATCGTTTGTCTTGAGGCAGCATTAATCATGCTGTGCAAATTACCTGACTATATTCATCCAATACTTGAGAATGAGACCACTTAACAACTTCCAACAAATGTTAAACATAACTTCAAACATTCTCTGAAGTTCTTCTCCTTACGTGCTTGATGGAAAATATTTAAAACATTAACTCATTTGCATACTAATCAGACTCTGAAGCTGTTTTATAAATGGGTGATTGATTTTTTTAAATAATAAGAGTGTGAGGGTTTTACTGGTGAAACACTAGAAGAATTGTATTAGACATGAAATTGTATCCTTTAGTGCATTTCATTAGCTCAAGAGTTGCTAAGATAACGTAGGCCACCCCAAAGAAAAGAAATTAGACAGGCACTTTGATCAGACATTAGCAGCCTTTGAAAATAAGAATATGGTATCACATACACTGAAGTGCCAAAGAAACTGGTACAGGTGTGCATATTCAAATAGAGAGATATGTAAACAGGCAGAATATGGTACTGTGGTCAGCAATGCCTATATATGATTGGTTACTGCTGCTATAATGGCAGGTTATCAGGATTTAGGTGAATTTGAACATGGTGTTACAGTCAGTGCACGAGTGATGGGACACAGCATCTCCAAGATAGTGATGAAGTGGGGATATTCCTGTACCACCATTTTACAAATGTACCTAGAAGATCAGGAATCTGGTATAACATCAAATCTCCGACATCACTGCAGCCAGAAAAAGATCCTGCAAGAATGGGACCAATGACGACTGAAGTGAATTGTTCAACATAACAGAAGAGCAATCCTTCTGCAAACTGGTGCAGATTTTGGAAGTGGGCCATTAACAAGGTGAGACCAATGACCTCGTAGTTTGGTCTCTTCCCTCAAACAACCCAACCCATTAACAAGAGTCTGCATGGGAACCATTCAATGAAACTTCATCGATGTGGGCTTCGGAGCCGAAGGCCCACTCGTGTACCCTCACGAGTGCACAACACAATGCTTTACACCTTGCCTGGGCCAATCAACACTGACCTTGGACTGTTGATGACTGGAATCATGTTACGTGGTTCGACAAGTCTCATTTCAAACTGTATCGAGCGGATGGACGTTTACGGGTATGGAGACAACCTCATGAATCCATGGACCCTGCATGTCAGAAGCGGACTGTTCAAGCTGACAGATGCTCTGTAATGGTGTGGGGCATGTGCAGTTGAAGTGATATGGGACCCCTGATACGTCCAGATACGACTCTAACAGGTGGCACGTGCATAAGCATCCTGTCTGATCACCTGCATCCGTGCATGTCCATTGTACATTCCAGCTGACTTGGGCAATTCCAGAAGGACAGTGTGACACTACACACATCCAGAATTGGTACAGACTGGCTCCAGGAACACTCTTCCGAGTTCAAACACTTATTATTACTGAGCATATCTGGGAAGCCTTGCAACGTGCTGTTCATACTCTCACAGATTTATGGACAGCTCTGCATGATTCATGGTGTCAATTCCTTCCATCACTACTTCAGAGACTAGTCGAGTCCACACCATGTTGTGTTGCGGCACTTCTGCACGCTCGCAGGAGCCCTACACGATATTAGGCAGGTGTAGCCGTTTCTTTGGCTCTTCAGTGTATGTTATGTGAACTATAGAAGGCATGTTAATACGTTCCCTTTGACATCCTAATTGCACGGTTGGCAATTTATTATGTAATGTAGTTCTGCATTAGCAGTAATTACTTAGTTTATCTCAGTTAAAAAGAAACACTCTTCTGCAATAGAAATGAGTACCGTATTTACTCGAATCTAAGCCGCACTTTTTATCCGGTTTTTGTAATCCAAAAAACCGCCAGCGGCTTAGAATCGAGTGCAAAGTAAGCGGAAGTTCTGAAAAAAATTTTGGTAGGTGCCGCCACAACTAACTTCTGCCGTCCAATATATGTAGCGCTACACAGGCATGCTTTGCAGGCACAAAGATAAATACTGGCCCCAAACCCTCTGCGTCAGTAAATAAATTTAAAAAAAAGGTGGACGACGAGCTTTTTCCTCCGCCTCGAGTTTCGACCACTGCATTTTCACACATTATCCAACGAAGTAAATACAAATTCCGTATTGTCCACCTTCGAATGTAGCAGCATTTCAATGTACTACGAAAATCCGACTGGCAAGACTGTTTGGGATGTCTACGTTCTTAATTTTTTCCTACCTATGAGAAGAGATGGTTCCTTATAGGAACTTTTGTGAATTGTAAATCTCATGCAGTATTCTCTTCACCTTAAGAATAATACGAATATAAACGTTTTGCCATGTATTCTTTCGTGTTTGCTGCTTATTCATTTAGATCCTGTCTGCCTAATAAACGACGAAACTAGAGTGAGACAACAGCAAACGCGGAAGAATATGCATATCATGTCATGTTTATATTCGTATTATTCTTATGCCTAATAATGATACAGTTAGAAATGAAGCACAGCAACTGACTAGATTTTTAAATCTAAGATGACTCTAATTTCAGTGCAGAATGTAATGTAGGCTACTAAAGAGGCGTCTGCAAAGATTTTCAAACGGAGAAAAATTTTCGCTAAACTCTCGTTCAGAACATCTTCTATCATACGCTGTCTATTATTTGGTTCTTGTTGATCATTATCAAAGAAAGCAGCAGTGTAAGTAACAACAAGTAGCAGTCTCTTGCCATTGTTTCGCTAAGGAGACGATTCCTTTCTCTCTCTCTCTCTCTCTCTCTTTTTTTTTTTTTTTCTTTTTTTTTTTTTTTTTTTTTTTTTAAAAAAATTGTAATCGGCGGTAGCGTGCGCAAAAGCAAGCCATGCCGCGAGCGGCGACAGGTCGTAAACACTCATTATCAGAATGCGACAAACAATGCATGACACAGTACAGTAATGCATTTTCAGCTTAAAGTGACGCAAACATTTATAACAAAGAGTACGACACTTATCAGATCAAAGAAAAATAAGCAATC
The DNA here is from genome assembly GCF_023864345.2 of Schistocerca serialis cubense. Taxonomy (NCBI): domain Eukaryota; kingdom Metazoa; phylum Arthropoda; class Insecta; order Orthoptera; family Acrididae; genus Schistocerca; species Schistocerca serialis. The sequence goes on from NC_064638.1 coordinate 825,922,307, forward strand.
AATTCAAACCAGAGGTAGTATGCGAAAAACTTGGGTACTTCTATAAATACGGACGGAGCACGTGACGCATAGCAATGGTTACCTGGTAAAGGCTACCTGGCTAAGCTTACGACTCGAACCAAAGTACTGTAGCTGTATCTTCATTCATTCGACCTAAATTGTGTCTCATATTACAATGGACCAACTTTGTTTCGATTTGGAGGTGCGGCCTAAAACTTTTCTCTCCCCTTGAATTTCGAGTCTCAAATTTCAGGTGCGGCTGGGATTCGGGAATTTTTTTTTCCCTTGATTTTGAGTCTCATTTTTCAGGTGCGGCTTAGATTCGAGTAAATACGGTAGTGGTTTTCCCCAAGGCTCTGTCCTTATGCCTTTCTTCAACATTATTGCTATCAGTGACCAGCCCAGTTGCATAGATCTGCATTATCAGTAATTACTTACAGTTTGTTGCAGTCAAAAATAAACACTCTTATTTAACAGGAATTTGTAGTGGTTTTTTACAGTGCTCTATGATTGGACCCTTCTTTTGCATTTACGCTATCAATGACCTGCTTAATTAGATACTATATCAGACTGGCATATGCTTAACTTACCTCACATCAGAACATCTTAGCTCTGAAGGAGGTTACACAGGACTCACTTGAATCTGTACTGTGCCAGTTCTCATCAACTAAACTACTATGTAATCCAAAGAAGATACAACAGCTTCTTTTAGGATTGCACAAAGTTATATTGTCTGGAATCCAGCCTAAGACTTTAGGTTGGAGGTTTCAGACTGGCTGGCTCATCTTGTTCTAATTTAGTGATCAGTCAGCCACACGTACTGCTGTAGTATTTTAGTCTCTTCGCTATTCACTTTAAAGCTGTTTTACATTTATATTAGTGGAAAGTTTGATTTTTTTTTCATCAGTTTTAAACTGAACTGCTGCAAGTTATTTTGGTATATACATTAAAGGTCAAGATGACAAGTACCCAAAGATCAGAAGAGTTTTTTTTTCTTGTCACCACCTTATAGATGTAGTCAAGAAGGCAAAAGCTATGTAATATCGAATGAAATCAGATGTGAAATGACAGACTTATTTCTGTTGTAACTATCATACATTTTATTGTTGTCAGTACAGTTCAGTTCATGTAAGTAAAATGCCAACTGGTTATTAATTATGCTTTAATAAATGACTAAGCCTTGGACTTATCAATAAAGTACAAAATTTGATTTGAAGTATTACAATTTTTTGGCAACACTTATCAATTTGACAGTAAAAACATCTATCAAAATGTTTATTTACAAAACATCATTCCACTTATTATATAAAGAACTGATATATAAAATATGGTGCCATATCTGCTACTATATGAGTTATAAAACATTCAGACATGAAAAAGAGAAAGTATAGAAATCAGCATTTTGTTACAAATATGAGTATTTTTAATAAACTGTATTATGAAATTATTCAGTCTCATTCTTACTTAACATTTCACGCAATCTTGTTCTGAAGATGTTTCACTTGTATTTTTATTTAGTGGTAAAAATATCAACCCAGTACCAAGTCTTAATTATTTACATCAAGTTTGTAAAAATGCTGGAGCTCATGTCCAAAATGCATCACATTCAGCATAAGAAAAACACATCATCTAACAGCTCTAGAAAGTTATTTAAACCATGGTGCTCCATCCAAAGCTTAATGGTTACATTCTATGAAATGCATGCTCACCTCCCAAGCCTGCTTTTTTTAAAAAGTACTGCATACGTAACATCACAACTGGTAGTACTCATGGCATACGCATATCTGTATGTGAAAATGTGTATTACAATCCCATTACATATTTGAAGTGTCAATTACACACAATTTACAAACAATTTAATATTCTATTTACAAACAATTTAATATTCTGCTGAACTGACCGTAACACACACAATTGAGTCATATTCTCGAAAGTATTATGTCAAGAGAATATAAATTTGTCACTGAGCACCAGTTATTACACAGGACACAAGCAGTCTCATAAAAGAACGGTAAAATAAAAAACAAATGCTATCCCATAAACAATATCCTGTGATATGTGTTTGCTTATGAGAATTACAATAAAGATCAAAGATCATGAAAATTTAAGAAAGAAAAACATGATATGTGTTCAAAGAGGAAGTTTTCAGAAATATTACAGAAATGTATCGTAATAATATGTTTTAACTACTTTCTTTGTGTGACTACAGCATAAAAAACAAGACATTTTCTTCTTCTAGCGAAATGCAAAATGGATTTTGTGTAGCACAGTGAAAGAAATTACCTAATTTTCACTAAAATATTATTATTATTTGGAGTTGGGACACAGCAGACTTTTGGAGTTGAGGCACAGCAGCCTTAATATGTAATTTTCTAAATGAGGATTTAGAAAACTACATAAAACTTCTCTTGCAATCATATAAACATGAAAGATCCATATACAGACTCTTATTTTTACATTAATACATGAAGCTCATTATTGAATACCAGATGGGTCAGGCTTGCTTTCCTACTGTTTTGACATTTTGTACAATTAATTATGTTCCACAAATATTAGTTTCTGGCAGTGTTCAGTCATAATTTCTGGTTACTTTAAAAGGTCCTTTGCCCCAGTCTGAAACTATTTTGAAGTATTACATACACATTTTGTACAAGGTAATCATTTATCACATGCATGCCTTTTCATATCCAGCTCACATGATGTAATTTAAACCAGATAAATTTTTATATACAGTCAAACATATTGAAGATTATAAAGTCTGTCATTAACCTGATAGATCTCCAGATGATGATCTTTCAATAGGTTCCACTCTGCCTGTTCCCTGAATGTCTGTTAAGATTACAACTTCATATGGAGAGCATTCCTCGTGCCTCAGTACAGCACACAACCAGCCATAAAACCCTTTCTCTAGATCTGTTATTTCCTTATACCAGCTGTCATAAAACCATGACAGCTGAACAAAACCTGCATAAATGCCAAGACCAAGAGTAAAAATAACTATAAGAAAAGGATACAATAAAATGAGAATGGGAGAGACAAGTATCCTACAGAATGTAGGCTTTTCTTCAGTATAATATGTAAAAATGTTGTACCAAGTAATTGTCCCAATGTAAAATGAATACGCACCCGACACAAGACTTACAATAGGTAAAATAATGGCAGTTATTACCATTATATGGGGACCACTCTTAATACCACATGATAACCAAGTTGAAGCTGAACTGGAACTGGATTTTTTTGCAGTTATATTTGCTTCAAGATGCTCAAGCTCTTCACGAGACATATTCAGTCTAATATCCACGCACTGACCTGCCTTCTTGCCACGTTTAATGGTTCCAGTAACTGTAAGGCATCCATCAGTGCTGTTGCTCACTGCTGAATGATCCGCTACAGATTCTGATGTCTCAGAACCTCGAAGGGCCATAGTCTCAAAATTATTGATTCCATCTTCCTCTTGGTCCTCGCTCTCTGTGCAGATATTGACATGCTTTCTAGATTTCAGTTTATGAGCCCCTGTAGTATCCCGCACAACATCAAAATCTAAACTTTGTTCACTCTGACTAAGACTTTCAGTTGTTGTACTTGTCTTGTCAGAAGGATGTAATTTAACTGTTTCTGAAAGTGGGATAGGAATGCTGCAGATTTCTGATGGTGGCGACATTTCAATCTTGCATGTCTCTTCACTGCCAACAATTTTATTATTACTGTCACATCTTTCAACATTATTCTGGTGAAAATTAGTCACATGTTTTGCATTATTTCTGTTTTCTTGGCACAAGTCACTTTCAGCAGAAGGAGCACACAGCACGATACCATTTTCCTTGTCCTGTATGAAAATTACATAATTTTTATTAACATTCAGTGACATATAATATGACAACAGGAAAACAACAGTGGGAAGTTCATATTGATATATACATGATTAAGAGCTATTAATATAAAATATTTATCAAATTACTACAAACTTGGCTTACAATGTCTGGTGACAGAGGGAAAGAAGTATGTAAATAAAATTTCTTTGCATATAAATAATGCTTGTCTTTAATTGCAGAGAACGTGACATGTCAAACAGTGAAATTATTATTATTATCTTCTTTACTTTCTCAGACCTTAGGTCTGGTTAAAAATGGAAAGTGACGCGGACCTTGATCAAGTGTGACTTCCTTTTAACTGTACGGTATATGTTACATTGCATTTAGGAACTTTCGGGTAATTGAACATGTATCAATAATTACAGATTTCTGTAATTGTATATATAAGTTTGGATGTAGCTGTATTGGGTTGATGTACTGGTGGATATTGTGTGGTATGACTCCTGTAGTTGATAGTATAATTGGTATGTCAACTTTATCCTGATGCCACATGTCCTTGACTTCCTCAGCCAGTTGGATGTATTTTTCAATTTTTTCTCCTGCTTTCTTCTGTATATTTGTTGTATTGGGTATGGATATTTCGATTAGTTGTGTTGATTTCTTCTTTTTATTGGTGAGTATGATGTCAGGTTTGTTATGTGGTGTTGTTTTATCTGTTATAATGGTTCTGTTCCAGTATAATTTGTATTCATCTTCTCCAGTACATTTTGTGGTGCATACTTGTATGTGGGAACATGTTGTTTTATTAGTTTATGTTGTATGGCAAGTTGTTGATGTATTATTTTTGCTTCATTGTCATGTCTTCTGGGGTATTCTGTATTTGCTAGTATTGTACATCCACTTGTTATGTGATCTACTGTTTCTATTTGTTGTTTGCAAAGTCTGCATTTATCTGTTGTGGTATTGGGATCTTTAATAATATGCTTGCTATAATATCTGGTGTTTATTATTTGATCCTGTATTGCAATCATGAATCCTTCCGTCTCACTTATATATTGCCTTTTGTTAGCCATGTGTTGGACGCGTCTTGATCGATGTGTGGCTGTGTTAGATGATACGGGTGCTTGCCATGTAGTGTTTTCTTCTTCCAATTTACTTTCTTCGTATCTGTTGATGTTATGTGATCTAAAGGGTTGTAGAAGTGGTTATGAAATTGCAGTGGTGTAGCCGATGTATTTATATGAGTGATTGCTTTGTGTATTTTGCTAGTTTCTGCTCGTTCTAGAAAGAATTTTCTTAAATTGTCTACCTGTCCATAATGTAGGTTTTTTATGTCGATAAATTCCCTTCCTCCTTCCTTTCTGCTTAATGTGAATCTTTCTGTTGCTGAATGTATGTGATGTATTCTATATTTGTGGCATTGTGATCGTGTAAGTGTACTGAGTGCTTCTAGGTCTGTGTTACTCCATTTCACTATTCCAAATGAGTGGGTCAATATTGGTATAGCATAAGTATTTATAGCTTTTGTCTTGTTTCTTGCTGTCAATTCTGTTTTCAGTATTTTTGTTAGTCTTTGTCTATATTTTTCTTTTAGTTCTTCTTTAATATTTGTATTATCTATACCTATTTTTTGTCTGTATCCTAGATATTTATAGGCATCTGTTTTTTCCATCGCTTCTATGCAGTCGCTGTGGTTATCCAATATATAATCTTCCTGTTTAGTGTGTTTTCCCTTGACTATGCTATTTTTCTTACATTTGTCTGTTCCAAAAGCCATATTTATATCATGGCTGAATACTCCTGTTATCTTTAGTAATTGGTTGAGTTGTTGATTTGTTGCTGCCAGTAGTTTTAGATCATCCATTTATAGCAAATGTGTGATTTTGTGTTGGTATGTTCCAGTAATATTGTATCCATAATTTGTATTGTTTAGCATGTTGGATAGTGGGTTCAGAGCAAGGCAGAACCAGAAAGGACTTAATGAGTCCCCTTGGTATATTCCACGCTCAATCTGTATTGGCTGTGATGTGATATTATTTGAATTTGTTTGGATATTAAGTGTGGTTTTCCAATTTTTCATTACTATGTTTAGGAACTGTAGCAATTTAGGATCTACTTTGTATATTTTCAATATTTGTAGAAACCATGAATGGGGTACACTATCAAAAGCTTTTTGGTAATCAATGTATGCTAGTGTAGTAACCTTTGTTTAGTTTTAGCTTGATACGTCACTTCTGCTTCTATTATCAGTTGCTCTTTACATCCTCGTGCTCCTTTGCAACAGCCTTTTTGTTCTTCATTTATAAATTTGTTCTGTGTTGTATGTGTCATTAATTTCTGTGTAATGACTGAAGTTAATATTTTGTATATTGTTGGTAGGCATGTTATGGGGCGATATTTAGCTGGGTTTGCTGAGTCTGCTTGATCTTTAGGTTTTAGATAGGTTATTCCATGTGTAAGTGTATCAGGGGATGTGTATGGGTCTGCAATGTAACTGTTAAATAATTTAGTTAGATGTGAATGTGTTGAGGTGAACTTCTTTAGCCAGAAATTTGCTATTTTATCTTTTCCGGGGGCTTTCCAATTGTGCGTAGAATTAATTGCTCGGGTGACTTCATGTTGCAAAATTACCACTTCAGGCATTTGTGGTATCATCTTGTATGTGTCTGTTTCTGCTTGTATCCACCGTGCATGTCTGTTATGTTGTACCGGGTTTGACCATAGGTTTGGTGGATTGTCTATTTTAATGTGTGTGTTATCTATTGTCTGGTAAAATGTCTTTTGGTTTGTGTTGAATGTTTGGTTTTGTTTCCTTCTATTTTCACTTTTTTTGTATCTTCTAAGTCGTTTGGCCAGTGCTTGTAATTTTTGCTTCTTTTCATCTAATTGCTCTATCGCTTCTTGTTGTGAGATTTTACCTAACCTTTTTCGTTTTTTGTCTGATATTTCATTTCTTATAAATGATGTTAGGTGTCCGATGTCTTTTCTAAGTTTTTCTATTCTGATCTGTAGCCTGTGTTGCCATGCTGTTTTTGTGGGTTTCTTCTGTGTGTTGGTTGGTTCTGATCTCTGCCTAGTTTGTATATTTAGTGTAGTGAGTGCTCCTATATAAACCAGTAGTTGTAACTCTTCCATATTTGTATTTTCATTTATTTTGTTGTGCATGATTGTGTTGATAGTTGTTATTGTTGTTTCGACTTGTGGGTTATTTGGTGGTCTATGCAAGAATGGTCTAATGTCTTATTATTATTAACTCAGTATTCTCCTTGTTGTCTGGCCTTTGCAGAGAACTGATCGAGTTTAGGATGTCACAACAGTAGCGCTTTATTGAACATGTATACAAATATGTAGTCGTCTTACTAGCGCTATCCAAAATAACATACTAAACTGGATTATGAAACAGTTCTCTGGAAGATGATCTGTTCCAGTAAAAGGTTGTCTGTGTCATATATCCATCATGCAGCTCAGTGACACCGTTCCCAAAGAAATACTGTTACATTCTTATGTGATTTAGTGATCATAAGAGTATAATTAATCACATAAAATACAAGTTGAATTCAGCTAAAACTAAATAGGTAAGTCAGAATTATGACTAACACTAATGTGTAACTTAATCAGATATATTCTTAGCAGCCTGTAGCATGCTCCATCTCTCATTGTGACATGGGCTCCAGAAACAGTGCAAGCATTGGGAAGCCATTCTGATACATTACTGCTCTCAGCAGCATTCCAGATTAAGAATTTCACTCTGCAGTGGAGTGTGCGCTGATATGAAACTTCCTGGCAGATTAAAACTGTGTGCCGGACTGAGATTCGAACTCGGGACCTTTGCCTTTCATGGGCAAGTGCTCTGCCACCTGAGCTACCCAAGCACAACTCACGACCCCATCCTCACAGCTTTAATTCTGCCAGTACCTCATCTCCTACCTTCCAGACTTCACAGAAGCTCTCCTGCAGAGCACTTGCCCGTGAAAGGCAAAGGTCCCGAGTTCAAGTCTTGGTCTGGGACACAGTTTTAATCTGCCAGCAAGTTTCAGCATTCCAGCTGTTCTCAAGGAAGATTAGGGCATAATGACCCATTTTTACTGTGATCAAGCTCAGGTTGTACAAGGATGAGGAGAAAAATTGGCCATATTAATTTTGAAGTACCATCTTAGCATTAGTGTGAGTGGTTTAGGGAAAACATGAAAACCCTGAAGCTGGATGGCTGGACAGGCATTTCAATCTGTCTCCTCTCAAATTTAAGTGTAGTATCTTACACTCTGTGCCATCTCACACAGTCCACATTTTCAGTGTGACTAATGTCATGCTGCTTCATGATGAGACAAGTATCTCTGTCCTCTAGAGTGTTCATCAAACTGCTGTGATACAGTTTGGGGAAATAGGTGCTACATTGTTGTGTTGAATGTACAGAGAGCTGCATGTGAAGGGACTGATATATATGATCTACCACGAAGTCTCTGACTCTTTTATCTGTGAGCAACAATAGATGGTATTCCAGGAGTCTTATTTCATTCCATGGATTAACACCAGCACAGCTAAAAATGTGCCCTTTAGATGGCAAGAGCTGTTTTCTACCTGCTTTGATATACTCAAACTGTGCCTGTAGCATGTACCAAAATATGATGCAACTCACCAATTCAAGCAATCTTTCCTTATGCTTCAAATGCCCAATTGCAATGTTTTGGGATCCGTTTATCAATCCGTATGACCTGCAAGATGTTATAAGCATATAATGCAATATGGGTCCTCAGATATTGATAGTGCTCACATGCAAACTGAGTGTTATCAGCTACACTGTGGCCTGTTTGACACACGGGACACTGCAACAATCCCAGGTAACCCATGGTGACCTCTGTCAGCCATACGTTTTGACCTCACAACTGATTTTTTTTTATTTAATAGGATCAGTAATGTTGCACATTTTGTGCATGGTTGTCACACGGGCAAAAGTAAAAGGCATGATAATGTCATCAGTGTGTAGCACACATATCTCTTTCAATTGCTGAATAGTGACAGATGCAGCACTCTGTCTTTAACACTGCTGCTGTCATTCATTGAACTGCTGCACCTGATCAAAAGCGTTAAAGAAACATGAAAAAATTAGATGCAACAGAACAGTCGCTGTTATCCTTATGAATAAAGATCCGTAATATAGCACTACATTGGAGGTGGAGGAAAGAGAGAAAGAAAACTGTCCATACTAGTAAGTAATTAATTCATTCATCATGTTCCACATATCCAAACCAAGAAGGAGAACCTCAAGGGATGTGGAATGAGGCAAGTTATACAAAAGACAAGCAAACTGTAGAAACTTAATCTGCATACTGTATTAACTGTAAATTATCATTATATTGCTTAGTTCTATTAATGCTTATGCCAGCTAAATTTAATCCAGTACATTAAAAAAAAAGCTGCTGTTGTGAAAAAGGTGTTACTTCCTCAGTTATGCTAAAACTATTGCTTTTGTCTGATTTATGCCTTAATATTTACTTATATCAACAAAAATAATCAATTTTTGAAAATATGAGTAACTGGGTGGATAAAAAAAAAAAATCTACTCACCAAGTGCCAGCAGAACAACACACATATAAAAGGTATTACAGTTTGCAAGCATTTGGAGCCAGTGGCTCCTTCTTCTGGCAGAAGGATTGAATGAGAAGTAAGAGGGGTGAAGGAAAAGGACTGGTAACATTTAGGAAAAGAGGTAGCTTTCAGAAAAGTCACCCAGATCCCCAGGTCAGGGAAGACTTACCAGACGAGATGAGAAAGAAAGATTGATTTTTGAGGACTGCACCAGACGAGATTTGAAAACCTGACAGCTTGAAGGTGGAAGAATGAGTAACATGCAAGACAGAGATTACTGCTAAAACACTATGCACAAGTTAATAAGAGCGAAAAGCTAAGTGCATTATATGTAATAGAGAATGGGAGGCAGACGGCAAAAAATGGATAGGTAAGAAAATGAAAGATGTAGAAAACTGTAAGGAGTGGAGAAAGGAATAGGCACCATGAAGAAATGGCAAGACTGAAGAAATTAACATAAATTAAAGCCAGGTGTGTTCCGAGAGCCAAGGACATGTTGTTGTGATAGTTCCAAGCTGTGGAGTTCTGAGAAACTGGTGTCTGGGGGAAAAATCCAGATGGCACATGTGAAATGCACTGAGGTCACAACTCTCATGTTGTTGAGTTTGCCCTGCAACAGGCTATTGTGTGTTGCTAGTATACACCCTCTGCCTATGCCCAGTCATCCTACTTGATGGTAGTCATGTCACTGTAACAGGCTGCACAGTGCTTACATACCAGCTGGTGTATGAGCAGTCTGACACGAATATTGTGGAGATTGGGAGGGCAATGAAAAGCTATTCTAAGTGTGGTAGGCAAAATCTCAGACAGAGTGGACCTCATTTCAGGGCATGATTTTAATAATTCATAGCTTTGTTGAAATAGCTGATTAATACATTCAAGACCAGGATAATACTGAGTGATAAGAGGTTTACTCCTTAGTTGTTTTTTAGGTGGGATCAGCAGGTTTTTTTCTGCATCTTTCATTTTCTGACCTGCCTATTTTTCACTGTCCTTCTTCCATCTCTCTCACATACAATGCACTTAGCTTTTCACTCTTATTAACTCATTCACAATGTTTTAGCAGTAATCTCTGTCTTGCCTATTACCCTGTCTTCCACGTTTAAGCTCTCTGGTTTTCAAACCTTGTCTGGTGCAGTCCCCATCAAATCAGTCTTTCATTCTCATTGCATCCGGTAAGTCTCCCTGACCTGGGGTTCTGGGCGACTTTTCTGAACCCTACCCATTTTCGTTCATGCCGCCTCCTTCTCCTTCGACCCTTCTGCCAGAAGAAGGAGTCATTGGTCCCAAAAACTTGCAAACTGTAGTAACTGTTATTTGTGTGTTCTCCTGCTGCTACTTGGTGAGTAGGTTTTTATCTATCCAATTACTTATTAATCTTTACTTAATTACACTACCATTTTTCAAAGAAAATAATTACTTCATCTGTGAACACTGACTCTTGTTTACAGTTCATTACTACTTGGTATGCAGATGATCACTGGTCTTGTCGTGTAGCTAACAAAACTTTTCAGTTTTTGAACTCATATACTTTGTGGAAAGAGTTTCTAGTGAGTTATGTTTTTAATTTTGTTTCGGACTGGTAGGAATTCCCAATTTCTTGCTGTATGTCATATGAGAGCTTGCTGAAAATCTTTGCATCCGAGTAAATAACTCCACTCTGAACCACACACAGTGTTGCATGTGCCATCAATCAATCATCAGAGACATGTTTGGAGGCAACCCAGTCAGGCTGAACGCCTTAGACACACTGTCCAGTGAGTGCAGCAAGATGGAGGTTAACTGCTGTTTTGGGGTGGCTTTATGTGGGACCGACATACACAGCTGGTGGTCATGGAAGTTGCTGTAACGGCTATACGATACGTGAATGTCATCCTTTGGCCGATAGTGCAACCATATCGGCAGCATATTGGCGAGGCATTCATCTTCATGGACAACAATTTGCGACGCCATTGTGCACCTCTTGTGAATGACTTCCTTCAGGATAACAGCATCGCTCGACTAGAGTGGCCAGCATGTTCTCCGGACATGAACTCTATCGAACATGCCTGGGATAGTTTGAAAAGGGCTGTTTATGGACAACATGACCCACCAACCACTTTGAGGGATCTATGCCAAATCGCCGTTGAAGAGTGGGAAAATCTGGACCAACAATGCCTTGATGAACTTGTGGATAGTATGCCATGACGAATACAGGCATGCATCAATGCAAGAGGACATGCTACTGGGTATTAGAGGTACAGGTATGTACAACTCTGAAGGCCTCGCTGTGTGGTGGCACAACATGCAATGTGTGGCTTTCATGAGCAATAAAAAGGGCAGGAATGATGTTTATGTTGATCTCTATTCCAATTTTCTGTAGAGGTTCCGGAACTCTCAGAACTGAGGTGATGCAAAACTTTTTTTGATGTGTGTATACGTGGCTGTAAAAGTTTTGTAGGATCATAGATTTTAAATAAGCACTTCTACAAAGTATCTCATCTGGTTTCCAAAGAATCAATGTTTGATTTATGACTAAAACAAGAAATGTTTATGTGAAAATGTGATGTAAAACTATTTAACCAAGACAAAATGTGACCCATTAAATAATGAATTATATAAGAAACTACAAAATTGTTCTCAGGACAATAAACATTGATGACATACTCCAAGGGAATGGCTGAACAGGATAATCTTATCCTTAACAGGCCCAATATTACAAACAAGCAAGATGTAACTAGTGAGATTAAGTAAAATTATTAATGGGGTAAATGAAACTGTGGTGACTGGAAATTGGGACATATGAGTAGGAGGGATAATCCACAACATGGCCTGGATGGGAATATGAGTAGTATCTGCTGTCAGAAGTGGAGAGTAAGGCAACTGTCTCTGGTCACTCAGTACTAAACTTGGAGTGCAAATGGCCATATGTTTATTAATTTGCATTATTTCAAGATGGTTCATCTTCCTCCTTTTATTGATGTCATATAAGACTTCATGTCGCACCTTGTAACTTCAGCCTTCTTTAAGCAGGTGGTCTGTGAAAGTAGAGTCTCCATTTCTAAGTTTCCAACTTATATGGTGTTTCTTCAAGCAAGCGCATATTGCCCTACTAGACTGACCTTTGTGAAATTTGCCACAATTACAAGTGATTTTGTATATTCCACTCTTCTCCTAAGCTAAGTGCTGTCATTAACTTTGGTCAAAAACAGTCCAGTAGTGTTATGCAGATAAAATGATGTTTTAAACTTCTTGGATTTAAGCCTTCTGGCTACATTCAGAGAGACTTTTCCTAGATATGGAATCATGCACCATTTATCCAGGTCTTGTGGTGGTGAGTCAAGCACAGAGTACAGAAGAGAGGAGTTCTACTGTCTCTGTTTTTGTGAATTATGGAGTCCACCAAGGCAGGGGGGCAGCATTTAATACTGTTTGTTTGATTATATTTAATTCAGTTTGCAAGTTTTCATCACTCATGGGGACAGATACTATGTGATGTATCAGTGAATGAAAAGCAGCATGTGTACTGATCACTGGGTGTTGAGAACTGGCAGGTATTATAATGCCTGTGGTGGTAGGCTTCCTATAAATCTTGAAAGTATGAATGAGATCACTGATCTCTATGATTAAGTCAAAATAATTTATAGAGTTACTCTCAAACTCCATTGTGAATTTGGTACTATTTTGCTTAGAATTGAGCTGCTTGAGGAATGTTTAAAGTTTCTTGGTAGTATCTGTCCATAAGAACAACACATCATCGGCACTCCTAAACCAATACCCAGCCTTGGAAGAGAGTGGGTTATATTCTCTCTCTCTCTCTCTCTCTCTCTCTCTCTCTCTCAACGCTCCCCCCTCCCCTCCCTTCCCTTTGCCTCCCACCCTTTTCTTTCAAATGTCTCCGTGAGAATTGTGCAAGGACTGTACTGAGGAGGGGGGGGGGGGGAGGTGAGGGGAGCCACACACATAGCGAAACCTTCAAACTGTTTGTTTATCTTATAATCGAGATGGAAATAATTTTGGGTTAGGCAAGTGTGTGTAGTCAACCTTATGTCATCTGTGACAGCTGGGTTGACTCCTGGTTGTCTAGGAAGTTCGTGAGAATGTTTAGGCACTACTGTACATGTAAACATGGTGAGTCAAAAATGACTTTACAACTTTTAAATGTTGTTGTTGTTGTGGTCTTCAGTCCTGAGACTGGTTTGATGCAGCTCTCCATGCTAATCTATCCTGTGCAAGCTCCTTCATCTCCCAGTACCTACTGCAACCTACATCCTTCTGATTCTGCTTAATGTATTCATCTCTTGGTCTCCCTCTACGATTTTTACCTTCCCCGCTGCCCTCCAATGCTAAATTTGTGATCCCTTGATGCCTCAAGACATGTCCTACCAACCGATCCCTTCTTCTAGTCAAGTTGTGCCACAAACTTCTCTTCTCCCCAATCCTATTCAATACCTCCTCATTAGTTACGTGATCTACCCACCTAATCTTCAACATTCTTCTGCAGCACCACATTTTGAAAGCTACTATTCTCTTCTTGCCCAAACTATTTATTGTCCATGTTTCACTTCCATACATGGCTACACTCCATACAAATGCTTTCAGGAACGACTTCCTGACATTTAAATCTATACTCGATGTTAACAAATTTCTCTTCTTCAGAAACGCTTTCCTTGCCATTGCCAGGCTACATTTTATATCCTCTCTACTTCGACCATCATCAGTTATTTTGCTCCTCAAATAGCAAAACTCCTTTACTACTTTAAGGGCCTCATTTCCTAATCTAATTCCCTCAGCATCACCCGACTTAATTCAACTACATTCCATTATCCTCGTTTTGCTTTTGTTAATGTTCATCTTATATCCTCCTTTCAAGACACTGTCCATTCCGTTCAACTGCTCTTCCAAGTCCTTTGCTGTCTCTGACAGAATTACAATGTCATCGGCGAACCTCAAAGTTTTTATTTCTTCTCCCTGGATTTTAATACCTACTCCAAATTTTTCTTTTTTTCATTTACTGCTTGCTCAATATACAGATTGAATAACATTGGGGAGAGGCTACAACCCTGTCTCACTCCCTTCCCAACCACTGCTTCCCTTTCATGTCCCTCGACTCTTATAACTGCCATCTGGTTTCTGTACAAATTGTAAATAGCCTTTCGATCCCTGTATTTTACCCCTGCCACCTTTAGAATTTGAAAGAGAGTATTCCAGTCAACATTGTCAAAAGCTTTCTCTAAGTGCACAAATGCTAGAAACGTAGGTTTGCCTTTCCTTAATCTTTCTTCTAAGATAAGTCGTAAGGTCAGTATTGCCTCACGTGTTCCAACATTTCTACGGAATCCAAACTGATCTTCCCCGAGGTCAGCTACTACCAGTTTTTCCATTCGTCTGTAAATAATTCGTGTTAGTATTTTGCAGCTGTGACTTATTAAACTGATAGTTCAGTAATTTTCACATCTCTCAACACCTGCTTTCTTTGGGATTGGAATTATTATATTCTTCTTGAAGTCTGAGGGTATTTCGCCTGTCTCGTACATCTTGCTCACCAGATGGTAGAGTTTTGTCAGGACTGGCTCTCCCAAGGCCATCAGTAGTTCTAATGGAATGATGTCTACTCCCGGGGCCTTGTTTCGACTCAGGTCTTTCAGTGCTCTATCAAACTCTTCACACAGTATCGTATCTCCCATTTCATCTTCATCTACATCCTCTTCCATTTCCATAATATTGTCCTCAAGTACATCGCCCTTGTATAGACCCTCTATATACTCCTTCCACCTTTCTGCTTTCCCCTCTTTGCTTAGAAATGGGTTTCCATCTGAGCTCTTGATA
This sequence comes from Schistocerca serialis cubense, assembly GCF_023864345.2. Classification (NCBI taxonomy): domain Eukaryota; kingdom Metazoa; phylum Arthropoda; class Insecta; order Orthoptera; family Acrididae; genus Schistocerca; species Schistocerca serialis. Next base: position 825,937,513 of record NC_064638.1, read on the forward strand.
TTCATACAAGTGGCTCTCTTTTCTCCAAAGGTCTCTTTAATTTTCCTGTAGGCAGTATCTATCTTACCCCTAGTGACATAAGCCTCTACATCCTTACATTTGTCCTCTAGCCATGCCTTCTTAGCCATTTTGCACTTCCTGTCGATCTCATTTTTGAGACGTTTGTATTCCTTTTTGCCTGCTTCATATACTGCATTTTTATATTTTCTCCTTTCATCAATTAAATTCAATATTTCTTCTGTTACCCAAGGATTTCTACTAGCCCTCGTCTTTTTACCTACTTGATCCTCTGCTGCCTTCACTACTTCATCCCTCAGAGCTACCCACTCTTCTTCTACTGTATTTCTTTCCCCCATTCCTGTCAATTGTTCCCTTATCCTCTCCCTGAAACTCTGTACAACCTCTGGTTTAGTCAGTTTATCCAGGTCCCACCTCCTTAAATTCCCACCGTTTTGCAGTTTCTTCAGTTTTAATCTACAGTTCATAACCAATAGATTGTGGTCAGAGTCCACATCTGCCCTTGGAAATGTCTTACAATTTAAAACCTGGTTCCTAAATCTCTGTCTTACCATTATATAATGTATCTGATACCTTTTAGTAGCTCCAGGATTCTTCCATGTATACAAAGTTCTTTTATGATTCTTGAACCAAGTGTTAGCTATGATTAAGTTACGCTCTGTGCAAAATTCTAACAGACAGCTTCCTCTTTCATTTCTTAGCCCCAATCCATATTCACCTACTATGTTTCATTCTCTCCCTTTTCCTACTGTCGAATTCCAGTCACCCATGACTATTAAATTTTTGTCTCCCTTCACTACCCGAATAATTTCTTTTATCTCATCATACATTTCTTCAATTTCTTCGTCATCTGCAGAACTAGTTGGCATATAAACTTGTACTACTGTAGTAGGCATGGGCTTCGTGTCTATCTTGGCCACTATAATACATTCACTATGCTGTTTGTAGTAGCTTACCCGCACTCCTATTTTTTATTCATTATTAAACCTACTCCTGCATTACCCCTATTTGATTTTGTATTTATAACCCTGTATCCACTTGACCAGAAGTCTTGTTCCTCCTGCCACCGAACTTCACTAATTCCCACTATATCTAACTTTAACCTATCCATTTCCCTTTTTAAATTTTCTAACCTACCTGCCGGATTAATGGATCTGACATTCCACGCTCCGATCCGAGGAATGCCAGTTTTCTTTCTCCTGATAACGACGTCCTCTTGAGTAGTCCCCGCCTGGAGATCCGAATGGGGGAGTATTTTACCTTTGGAATATTTTACCCAAGTGGACGCCATCATCATTTAACCATACAGTAAAGCTGCATGCCCTCGGGAAAAATTACGGCTGTAGTTTCCCCTTGCTTTCAGCTGTTCACAGTACCACAACAGCAAGGCCGTTTTGGTTAGTGTTACAAGGCCAGATCAGTCAATCATCCAGACTGTTGCCCTGCAACTACTGAAAAGGCTGCTGCCCCTCTTCAGGAACCACACGTTTGTCTGGCCTCTCAACAGATACCCTCCGTTGTGGTTGCACCTATGGTACGGCTATCTGTATCGTTGAGGCATGCAAGCCTCCCCACCAACGGCAAGGTCCATGGTTCATGTTATAGAAATTTATTGAGATAACTTACAGAGTCAGTACATGTATCATTTTGTAGCAATCATTCTCAAGTTTGATTCACGTAGTGCATCAGTACCCCATTCCGCCACTAAGTAATGTAAGGCCCTTTCTTCTTTGTGGAGGAAACTGTCACTAGTATTATGTATTGGATATGCATGAAACATCGAATCTAGAGTGCCGTTGCACAGGTTACACCCAATGTGCTGCAACAAGTGTGGAACGAAACTGATTACCAGTGGGATGCTTGCTGTATCACAAATGGTAGTCACACCAAACCAAAATCACACTTGACACTTTTATATGAAACTTGGGGTTGTTTGCTACAAAATGACATGTCTACTGACTCTTGGAAGTTATCGAAATAAATTTTTATATCATTCCAAAGTTGTAAAGTCCTTTTTGACTCATGCTGTTTTAGTGAATAAGCTGCTGACAACATAGCCTGGTACTATGGTGGAATTGGGCATATTTAACTTTATCGCTAAGTCAACTGAATTTCTCCCATTTTAGTCATAAATTAAACATTAACAACTGCCATGTTTCAAAAACTTGTGAGATACTTCATAGATGCACTAGTTCAAAATCTTTGATCTTACAAAAATTCCACTGCCACATACATTTATCTTTGTACCCGAGGATGGCGTAAAAGCTGAAAACCAGTTTGTAAAATAAAATTATGAATATTGTAGACTATTATAACAGTGTTGTGTGTTTTCATTGATTATCTTATACAGTATGGAGAGTAGGTTGACAGACATCTGTTCTCGTTTCTGATGAAGCAGAACTTCAATTCAGTATTTGAGAACTGTCTTCCACCACAGACATTTCATTCATAATTTTACAGATTCGTTTTGTATTACACTTTTCCAGCTTTAACCATTCTCATTAAAGCATTGTGCTTTATACAATTATGGCCCTAGTTTAGCCATGAAAAAATCTTGTTCATCACAAATTTCATTATATGTTTACATGGATACATGTATAATTTGAGGATTTTCAGAGTTTCAGGTGTTGTGTATAATATATTTTGTCATAAGTCGAATGAGTTACAGTTTATGGGATATACAGGGTGATTATAATTAAAGATAAACTTTCAAAACGCTGTAGAAATAACACCAATAGTCAGAATGACATCAAATTGTAACGGAATATTATCGGAGAAGGGGGAAAACATATGGCAGAAGAAAAAAATAGTGTGAAAATTCATCAATAGAAGGTTCTGTATGTGTCAGAATACATAAATGAAAACACCTGTCATGTGCACGACCCATTGAAGTTGATATAAACATGGATTTTCCTCCTTTCGTGTCTGCGACATTCGCCATGACTGTCTCAATGTGGGATCACACTCTGCTTGTAAAGCTGTATTACAAGAGTGATGACTGTGCACACATCACTCTGCAGAAGTTCCAGACGCTGAAGGATTTGAAAAAAGGCATTGGTCCGATGACTGCTGTGGCTGTGGAGAAAATGATTCGAAAAGACGGGTTCTTTTGGTGTGCAACCTGGTAGAGGGGGGAAATGAACAGATTCAACATCAGTGGAAGCAATGGCCACAGCAATGCAGGAGGAGACACGTGGTGGTGTGTAAACATGTAGTGCACGGAGAACTGCCCAAATATTGGACATATCTGTGAGCACGGTGTGTAAAATCCTACGAAACATCCTTCTTTGCTATCCATTCAAAACTACCCATGTGCACAAGTTGCTTCCTGTTGACCTGCCCCAAAGAGAGACCATTGCTTTAGAATTATTTGCTCACAGGGAGGTGGACAATCATTGGCCATGGAAGATTTGTGGACAGACAAAGCCCACCTCCATCAACAGGATATGTCAATACACAGAATTGTTGAAATTGGGCAATGGAAAATCTACATGCAAATCAACCAGTACCACTTCATCCTGAAAAGGTCACTGTGTGGTGTGGGTTTATGCCATCATTTATCACAGGGCCCTATTTTTTAAAAGAGACAAGTGCTTCCAGTCCTGTTACATGTACTGTCATTGGTAATTCTAGAATTAACGGCTGCCATTTCCCTACAGCCTGGCCATCCCAATCACCTGATCTTAATCCGTGACTTTGGGCTGCTTCGAAGACATGCATTGGGCAACACGTTCTGAATGTGACCCTGGAAACACTTCAACCATTTGTGGAACTTGTTGCAGAAAATAGCTGACAGCATACTGAACATATTTTGTGCCAGTCACATGGAAATTAATAATCCGATTTTTTTTTAATTGATGCTTTTTATGCAGTTTTTGGCCTCAGGACAATTAGAAATTGTTGCGATTGATGCTTTTATATGTTTTTGGCCTCAGGACAATAAAAAAACAATTTTTACCATCCCATGTGATATGACCTTGCCGTGGTGGATGGGCTTACATGACTAACAGTATCACACCTGTACATCCATGCACACTGAGTAGTACAGTTTGTTTAACGTCAAACGTACACCTTAGGCATTGCTGTCCGATTCATTTGTCATTTGTAGCCGACCACTATTAAATTATGATGCTTACAGCGACATCTATTGCTACATTTTGGAACTATTTATTTTTGTTCTGCCACAAGTTTTCCACCTTCACCGATAATATTCCGTTGCAATTTGATGTCATTCTGACCAGTTGTGTTATTTCTACAGCAGTTTGAAAGTTTAACTTTAAATACAATCACTCTGTATATTTTGTTAAACTCAAGTTTTCCATTTCAGCAGGGGTGTATACTGTCTGCTTTTTATCATTAGCTTCCACTATTTTCAATTTTGTTCCATGAGTTTGTTATTAATAATAGCCTTGAAAAACGTTAAGTTCCAAGTAGCTCCAGAAAATCAGGAAATGTTATCCAAAGTTTTCTCCTGTCATAACATATATCTCTTTGTTGGGTGTTAATTGCTTCAGTTCTCTTTTTAAAGGAAACTGAGAATACTTGCAACATAACAGAACCAGAACTTAAAAGAGAATTAGTAAGTTCAGTTTGAAGTTAAAGTCATATCTCAAGGAGGAACTTGAAATGATTAGCTCTGGGAGGAGTATGTACAGGAACTGTCACTAAAGAGTAGCTGACCAAGCACTGGAGACATATGTACTTAGCAGCACAGTTCATGATGGGACGGGCCTTCCATGGTACATAGGTCTCTGTAAAGAAACATCTAAATAAACAGTGACTACTGCACAAAGCCTAGGGCTGTAGATAGGGTAATGCTAAAGGAAACGTGTTTGGCTGTCAAGAAGGCAATACGTGAAGCCTTCAATGACTACAGTCAGAGAATCTTGTCAAGAAACACCTACAAAATCCAAAGAAATTTTGGTTATAAATGAAGGCTGTCAGTGGCACTAAAGCCTGCATCCAGATGGAGGGGACAGGAACTGAAATTGAGGGTATTAAATCAAAATCAAAAATGTTGAACTCCATTTTCAAATGTTCCTTTACAAAGGAAGATACAGAAGTACTGACCCAGTTAAATATGCATAACGCACCACAGATTAGTAATACACGCAGCCTGACAAAATAGCTGAAGCTCCAAGAAGACATGATCTGACATCAATGTAACTTTGTGCATGTACCAACAATGGCGGGTATGTAAATGATTAGTGTTATAATTCTCTGTGACAGGTAGAATTGTGACCAAACTTCATTAGTGTTCTTACCAGGTCTGGTAGAGTATATAAGGGCCATGAACAGTGTTATATGCTGGGTGGTCACTGTGATGGAGACGGAGATGCAGTGTACTCACGTGAGACACGATGATCAGCACTTGGTAGAATTTGGAAGGCACCTCATAGTCAGTCTCCATTTGGTCTGCTGGTTGAATTGTGCAATATCCAGATTTGTGGGGCATTCAGATGTGACAGTGACACCATGTTTGACTGCATGGGAAAGCGAGGTATACTCATTTTTCAAGGTTCTGGTCGACTATGTCTGACCCCATAAGGGAGAATCAGTGCACCAAGCACTCCATAACTTTCCACATCTGTGCCTGCAATCTGAGAAAAAGTAATAGATGCTCAGCAACATTATTTATCATTCCACACTATTGGATGGAGGGTAACAGCAGCTGGACTAAGGAACTACCAGCCCACGCATAGGCTGCTGTTAACACCACAACACAAATGGTTGTGTTTGGAGTGGTTCCTATCACCAGAAAGCATGGACTACTGACAAACAGAATCACACTGTGTTCAGTGATGAATTGTGATTCTGCACTACCCCAAGTGACCATTGTCAGTGAGTATGGTGCTGACCTGGGAAGGGGTCTCATTCTTCTAATGTTTCACAGCAGTGTCACTCCTGGCATGACTTCAGGTCATGGCTGGTAGTGACTGAGTCAACAGTACATTATGCAAATCCTGCATCCTCATGTGTTTCCTCTCATGTGACAGTGTCGTGGCGCCGCTTTTCAACATGACAATGCTTGACCATATCTAAATCTACATCTTTACTCTGCAAATTACTGTGAGGTGCGTGGCAGAGGATACTTCCCATTGTATGAGTTACTAGGGTTTCTTCCTATTCCATTCATGTATGAGGCACAGGAAGGATGGCTGCTTGAATGCCTCTGTGCATGCAGTAATGATTCTAATTTTAGGCTCACATTTCCTATGTGAGTGATACATAGGGGATTGTAATATATTCCTAGAGTAATCATTTAAAGCTGGTTCTTGAATGTCTGTTAATGGTCTTTCTCAGGACAGTCTACATCTATCTTCAGGAGTCTCCAGTTCAGTTCCTTCAGTATCTCTGTGACACTCTCTCAAAGATTAAACAAATATGTGCCCATTTGTGCTGCCCTTCTCTGTCTACGTTCAATGCTCCTATGTGTGTTATCTGGTATGGGTCCCATACACTTGAACAGTATTCTAGAACCAGTCGCACGAGTGATTTGTTCTCCTTTGTAGACAGGGTCCACTTCCACAGTATTCTACCAGTAAACCGAAGTCTACCACCTGCTTTACCCACAACTGAACCTATGTGGTCATTTCTTGTCATATCCCTACGAAGTGTTACACCCAGGTATGTGTATGAGTTGGCCAATTCCAACAGTAACTCACTGATATTATAATCAAGGGATACTTTTTTTTTTTTTTTTTTTTTTTTTTTTTTTTTTTTTTTTTTTTTTTTTTTTTTTTTTTTTTTTGTGGAGTGCAACATTTAGAGCAAGTTGCCAATCTTTGCACCATGATGAAATCTTACCAAGATCTGACCGAGTATTAAACTGCTTCTTTCACACAGTACTTCATTATAGGTAAGTGCATCACCTGCAAAAGCCTGGTTTTACTATTAATATTGTCTGCAAGGTCATTAATATACAACATGAACAGCAAGGGTCCCAACACACTTCCCTGGGGCACACCCGAAATTACTTCTACATCTGATGACGACTCTCCACCAAAGGAAACATGCTGTGTCCTCCCTACTAAAAAGACTTCAATCCAGGACTGGATGTGGCACATGTCTCTATGAATTGTCATTCTGATGTTGATTCACTCCCGTGGCCAGCAAGATCCCCAGATCTGTCCCCAATAGAACATGAGTGGGACCAGCTCGGATGTTGACTCTATCCCAGTGTCAGCATCCCGAATCTCATGCACCACTTAATGACAGCTGTGGGCCACGTTACTTCAGGAGAGGATACAACGGCTTTATGAGATCCTTTGCTGTTGAAATAGTGTATGCACCAAGGCCAGAGGGTTGCACTGTCATACTAATGTGTGGCTCAAACTGCAAAGTTCTTTAAAAATTTGATTTGATATTATAAATCACTGAAACAACATAACATACCCTCACAACCCACAAAGTTTCATTTTGTTTCCTACTCCCCTTCTGGGTGCTTCTTTTTTTGGTCAGGCAGTGTGGATGTTAGTGTTAATGAGACTGATAAATAGTTGATATCATCAAGAAATTGAACAAGGCTCAAGGGCCCAATGGAATCTTTATCATATTCTACAAGCAATTGCAGCTGAGTTAGCCTGTTTTAACAATAATATACTGTAGATCACTTGAACAAAACAATTAGCCCAACAGGTGGAAGAAAGCATAAATCACTCTCATCTATGAGAGTAGCAGAGATAATTCACAAAACTACTTCTGAGTACCGTTGACATTAGTCTGTTGTACAATCTTAGAACATGTTCTGAGCTCAAACATAATGAGATATCTAAAACAGAATTACCTCCTTCATGTCAGCTAGTGTGGATTCCAAAAACAGGGTATGGACTCAACCTGCATTTTTCTCATTTGACATACAGAAAGCTATAGAGATCACAGCATTCAAGTACATGCAGGTACTACCCTACTGCTTATTAAGGAAATTACAATGATAGATGCATCAAATGGAATTTGTGAATGGATCGAGGAATTCTTGAAAGGGAAGATATAGCATGTTACCTTGGATGGACAGTCTTCTAGATGTGTAGAAATAAATTCAAGCATCTCCCCAGGAAGTGTGTTGAAACCCTTGCTAGTCATGCTGTATATTAATGATCTAGCACGCAATATTAATAGTAAGCTCAGACCTTTTGCAGATGATGCAGTAATTGGTAATGAAACACTGTCTGAAAAAATGAACCCTAACTGGAATTCGTCAACTAATTCAAATCCCTTTAAGGATACAAAACGGAATCATCACATGGATTCAGTCATAGGTAGAGCAAGTGGCAGACTATGTTTGATTGTAGGATACTAGGAAAATATAATCAGTTTTCATAGGTGTTCCTTTCTAAAACACTTAAGTGACCCATCTTTGAATAGTGCTCTAGTGTGTGGGACCCATACTAAACACCTCTACTGGGGATACAGAATGTATATAAAGGGCAGTTTGTTTTGTTTGATCCTTAAGAGAGTCACAGAGATACTGAAAAATCTCAACTGGCAGATGCTTGAAGATAGATGCCAACTATCCACAAAGGCCTAATTAAAAAGTTTCTAGAATCTGTATTAAGTGAAGAATTTGGGAATAAACTACAGCTCCCTATGTACTGCTCCTGTAGTGACTCTGAAGACAAGATTAGATTAATTACAGCAAGCACAGATGTATGTAAGCAAATGTTCTTCCTGTGCTCCATGCACGGGTGGAACAGTAATAATCCCTAGTATGCGGTATAATAGGAAGTGCCCTCTGCCATGCGCTTCATGGTGGTTTGCAGAATGTAGCTGTAGATATATCATCCTCTCAAAGTACCTTTTCCTTGCTTTATGTCTCAAATGCTTTTTCATACCTTATCTGGCATTACTTCCGGAATGTCATTAATTTTTGAACCATCTGATTATAAAAACATGTAAAGAAATGTTTGAATGCTTGAAGACTTTTCTCTTTGTTGTTAGTTTCTGTCCATCTGCCATCTTAATTGTTGAAATGTGTTGTCTACCCAGTATTTCTCTTGGTTTTTTTTTTAAATTTTTTTTTAACAATGGATAAATGCTCCTATCTGAGCGCAAAAAATGCAAGTATGTTCCTGTTTATTAAAAAAAACTGCCTGAAGAGTGGGGTACCAGATGCCTCATTTTACCTTCCACAGCACCTTTAAACATTTTCCCAAAAATTTTGGCATGTGAACATATCCGCACTCCTTTCAATATGCAAGTCACCTCTAACTCTCACAAGCTCACCTAACCGTAACTCACTCACATCCACTAGTCCATTGCTGTAAGTCATTCACACCCAACCACTCTCATTTGCCCATTTTGATTCATTCTTTCAGCCCAACTCATTGTCATTATCCCTTTGTGTCTACCAAACTGTCACTGTCGCCTGTCTCATAGCCAGTCTCCTTCATTGTGTCCTACTGCTTCTGTCTTCTCTCACCGTCACTGTCTCCTCATTGCTCTCTGTTTCTGCTACCATCTCTTTCATTCTATCCCACTGCTGCTGTCTCTTCTTACTGTCACTATCTCTCCCTCGTTGTCACTGTCATAGACTCTGTCTCTCATTATCACTGGTTCTCAAACACATCCAATGTGTCCTCCTCTCTATTCCTCTCCCACTGGCACTGTCTTCTTCACTCTTTACCTAACACTGTTCTCTCACTGCCAACTATGTTCCACTGCCGCTGTGCCCCTTTCTTTCTGCCACACTGCCTTTTGTTTCCTTATTTATTTCTATAACACAAGCAGCATTTGTTACTTTTCTGTTTCTTTGTGACTGCCACTGCCTTCTTCTCTTTCAGCATCAAAAAGTGCAAATTTTTGCATTCCAATATTTTTAAAGGTGCTGAAGAAGGTTGAATGAGGCAGCCGAAACCCCACTTTTCAGTCAGTCTTTTAAATAAACAGGAAAATACTCAAATTTTTTGTGCTCCGAGAGGAGCATCATTCCACTGGTTCCCTTCTTTTCCCTGCTGCAACAGGGTAGTCACTCATATGAAAAGAAATGTATTGGTGAGTAAAATTTTGATAGTTTACTTCCATGAATTTGAAATAACACAAAACTAATTTTACACCTCAGACCAGATTTTATGTGCAAAAAGGTTTTTGTGCATACTTTAGTGCTACAACATGCAGTTCCCATACCAACATGATGATAACAGACACATTTTGTAGCAAATTCCTTTTTGCTGCATCACTTTATAAACTACAGATTTTACATGTAAGCATAAGATAACATCAAACATCTATATCTCAGAAACAGATAAAGATATCAAGACAATTTTCCAGGTTGTTTATGGCGGGTCTTAGGAGATTATTGTAAAAATTTCAGCCATTTGCTCTGCAAAGCCGTCTTGGACACCACAACTTGGTTTTGCTACAAAAAAAATTTTTTTTCAGGTTTTCTAAGGAACTGCACATGAACTAATGGCACCTCCACAAGCTGCACCATAGATCACGTAAAAAAAAGGAGCAACCAATTTGCTGCATTTGCCTAAACTGAAAGTAGTGTGTAATATTCATACTTAAACCCCTACTGTACGATGGTGATACTATGATGATCCTTCTGTTGGGACTACAAATGGTTTATAGTACGAGGGCCTGCCTTTGTATCACCAACAGAGCCTGAAGTATGGGCCCTGGAAAGCCATGTTTTTATGTGCAAAGTCTGGAACATATTGAAAAGCATGCTGTTGCATTTTTATCTTTTTCTTTTTAAGAATCTTGTTGTTTTCAGTTACTTTTCTTGTTAAATTTTCATTGAACCTTGTTATGTTTTCCTGTGGACAATGGTTATTTACAAACCTTATGCTAATTCTCCCAGCTAGGTCAGGTTACTTGCAGTTGAAATGTTGTACACATGTAACAACCGGAAGGGGTCAGAATCTGATGAACTGTGGAATCAAATGTTTCATCTACAGTATATTACCCATTCAACCATACACATTTTGGTCATTCTAATCATATGAAGCAAATGTTTTATCCCATCACATTTTAATTTCAACTCTGTGGCTTGTCTTAAGGGACATATATTTATTTTCACTCCCAGTGATCACAGCTGATACAGATGACAATCCAACTCCAGCTCGCACATCTGAACAGTCTCAGAATAATCATAGCACTTTAGCCTGTACGTATATAACAGCTTAATGTATGCTATTGAAAATCTGGGAAAATTCAACATAAGATGTGGCATGCATTTACACAATACTACAAACAATCACTTGTTGGATTTACTTTTCTCAAGAGTTGCTATAATCCATAATAACTATAAGTACTTATGCATAAACATTTTCAATAAGTTACCATACTCAGTTCATACAGTACTGCTAAATAAATATAAGTTCATATTACAAACTTGGCTCAAATAAAATGAATTCTATTCAATTGAATTCCTAAGAACAAATCATTATACATTTTTCCTCAGTGACAAAGAAATCCTTTTAGTTCTTAAATGTATGTGTAACTGATAACTGATTTGATTCTAATGTAAACTTTGACAAAGCCGATTGAACAAAAAAATACTGAAAGCTGAATAGAGATTATCTTTCTGAAGAACTGAGTAACTTCTCAACAGCTTCTAGTATCCATATGGCATATGGCAATTTGGCCTCACTTTGTATACTCAGAAAATGACAAAGCTTACACAACATATCCTGGAACCAATTCCCCATTCTTTCTCTCTTCCCAGACTATGAAAATACAATCTTTGACACACATCTGGAGCAGGCAGGAAAGATGATTTTGGTTCAAATGGCTCATCATTGATGAGGTCATTACAGAATTGTCCCGACATTAACCTTAAGATATTTAGGCAAACCATGGGAAACCGCTGAAGCCACACTTGTGACAATCTTTTTGTTGTGCCTATCTGCAGCCCAGCATTTCTGCTATGTGGTGAGTAGCAACTTTCCTTTTCATAATATCATTACATTCCATCCTATATTTTCCATTATTTGAATATGGTATACGAAACAACCTAATGGTCATGTTTACCCTGTTACATTGTCTCTTATTATAGTGGAAATGTAAAAATATATGTCATATTGTGCAATGCTTTCAATTTATGAATGACTGAATCCTGCCAGATCAGTTATGAAATGAAAATCCATACTGGATCAATAACATGTTTGAAAGTCCTGCAACCATATTATGTTGTTTCTTATGATTTTTTGACAAGTTTATTTGACAAAGTTATCAAACTGATTAACTGTTCTTTTATCCTCTTCCAGTTTCCATTGTGATGGGCTAGGCTTGAAATCAGCCGAACCATAAAGTTTTTAATACAGCTGAGAGGTGTAATGAGATATCTTCTTGAAATTCATGTAATCTGTGGGGCACCATGATTCAAAAAAGTGTTTACTACCAAGCAGATGGTGTACCAGGTAATAGTTTTCTCTAAACTGCATTATGCTTGTGAAACTTCGATGCTTTAGGCTGAGGTATGAAGAAATAACTCTATTACCAGTAGAAGCTTTGGTCAATTGTGAAACTCATCTAGGAGTAATATGTAACCAATGCTACAGTTTTTATAAGAATATGGGTGAACAGTACAAAAGCCACCTCATTAGTTGCAGTATCAGATGAATTTAACTTGCCCAATATGTAAGTAATGACAGACTTCCCCACAAAAGCCTCTATTACAGTTCAGCACTGGCAGAAGACCTCATGGATTGCTTCAAGGACTAGCTAAAAAAATTGCTATAAACAATCTTGTAAATTGAAATATATATGGTGTTGTTATAGGCAAAAGACAAACTCCATTTTTTAAATGCCTCATCTTTAGTTTGCTTTTGTGGCAGACCTTGTATATGACACTTTCTGACAGAGCACTAGTACAATTCCATAGTTAACTACTTGTCCGCAGGTCTAAAAACAGTTGCACACCAAGCACCATGGCTAAAAGTTCCTTAGTAATCCAGACAGCTTCATATCTTTTCTGTTACAAGCGGCTCTACCTTACATTGTTCCATATCCCTGAAGGTTCAGTTTCTCAACAGGATTCATCCAACACTGTCTTCGGTGGTGGTGGTGAATTCTTCCATCAAGATAGTACTCCATAAAGAAAAACAGAAATGTCCAGTTTTGTTTGGAATATCATGAATTTGTGTAAGTTTTACAAGCTCGCGATTCTCCCTAAATTAGTAGTGAATGATATATATCCACCTATCTGTTTTCATTCCACTCACTACAAAAGTTTAGAAATGTGATCAACATTAGGCCTATGCCACACACTATGTTAGTGGGAATTGCAAGTAGTGTGCGATTCTTCTTATGTGTAGTGGATGAATTAAACAACTGAAATGGGGCAAAGGGAGAAAAAGAAACACATCAAGAATTTGAGACTGCAGAATCATATTTAAAAATGTTGTTACTGGAAAAATGATGCAGACAGATCTTGTTATGGAAAACTGGAAAAAGATATTCGTATGGTACAGTTGATAATAATGACACATTAACAGTGAAGTCAAGAAAAAGCAAAACACTGAAAAGATGTACTGCTATTGTCTCTCTACATAAGTTTGAACAAAGCAATGAATTTATAGGTTGAGGATATTTATGAATGATGATGTGGAAGTCTGAGCAAGGAAACGTCACCTGTAAATTAAGCTTGTGTTACGTTTTGTGTCAAATAAATGATTGTAAAAATATGTTCACTATGTAAACGCAGTTGTTATATATTACTTTGTAACACATGTAAACTGGAATGTTGATATACTGTTTTTGTAATACTGTATATACAAGTTTAATTGAAATGTAAACGTAATGTTGACGAGTCCCCAGTACATCTGTGATTTGACTTTGTATGTTATGATCAATAAAAATTCTGATTCTAATTATAATGCAAGGACTATTCACTGGAGAACTAAGTCTAATTTATTTATGATATATTTATGTTATCACCTATGCATGATAGGCTATTCACACTTGATATTAGATTCTGCTGCATTTACTGTTTTACGGTTCAACGCAACAACTTGCTCCATGCTGCATTTCTTATGCATCGCAAGCAATGTTAAACTACACAACATGATGTGCAGAAAAACTACAAATGTCGAAGTGTTTTTCGTCAACTAAACTAGAACTTTTGTACAAAACAAATGCAAAAGAATATTCTCCTGTGAAAGATAAAGTGGCAGCCGTAAGACAATGCGGAAGTCTATATAAATGTCATAATATACCAGATACGTAATACTGATTTCATTTAATGTGATAATATACCAGTTACGTAATACTAATTTCATTTAAGAAACTGAACCAAACGTGGAAATTGTATTAAAGGGGCTGCATGCTCTTGTGAAGGTGGACATTATTAAACTTTTATATAAATAACATCAATACGTTTCAGTGAAACTCTGGCAGTAAATCACATGCTTATATGCACATGCATCCCATTCAATGTACCTTAATGTGCAGTATCTGCTCGTGAATGGCATTTTCACTAAAACATTGTTTGTCAGAAGCAACAATTTTCGCTTTTATTTCCGTTTCCATTTTTGCTTGCATACAGTTCTTAAGAATAACTTCGCAACTTGATGGCACGCATTATGCATAAATATATTTGTCACTTTATTTATTTATTTATTTCACCAATTTGCATACTATATTTCATTTTCCATGAAAAACATATCCTCCATAACACACCCTCGCTACTACACACAACGCCCTTACCCACTTGGGGTGTGGGGTGGAAACCTGTGTTGAATCGATCCGAAGCCACTGGCGCCGGCTATGGTATTTGACAGGTGGAATTTTTTGGGAGTTATAATACAACTTCAGGTGTTAACATTTGTTAGATGTCAGATATATATAATTACCTCTTTCGTTATTTAACTGTTCACAAAATAAGTGTTTGCATTCTAACGAAACAACAATAAATATGCGTTTTCGGGCAGTGCACTCCCCTTGCGTGTTGTTTTATAGACTGTGATTCAAAATTCCTATTATAGCCTTCTAAGAGTTGTAGAAGGGGCTTAGTAGATAAAAATTCTGATAAGGAATCCCTGTTCGGAAATGCACCCATTGGTAGCAAAATCGGATTACTTTCAATTCTTCCTTTTCTCGGTACGCTCATGGCGGAGGCCGGAGATAATGATCTCTGATCTGTGTGCTGTAGGAGTTTTTCTTTCTTTCTTTCTTTTTCTTTTTCTTTTTTTTTTTTACTTAAAAAAGTATGATCGTCGTACCTCGTATCTGTATGAAAGCACGATTGCCGTAAAGCAGTGACAGCCATGTTCCTGTCGTGATCCGACCTAACCCCTTTATAACTGCTAAATCAAACAGTATTATTTCAATTTTATGTCACCAAATGGCTATATTATGCATGAAGCAAACAAAAGAAAATAATATATCACACATCAGACAGACCTACATTACTTTAGAGCCCATGTCTCATGTGTATTTGTCATTTGACTGAATCATGTTTAAAAGTTCCTTTTGTTGATACAAATATTTAAAAAAGCTTTTGCAGTTCAAAAGTCTAACTGGCCGACGGACTTTAAGCAAACAGCAAATGATGTAATTCAATAACCGAAATAAAAAGTATATGAATTGTTCATGATACAAGATGAAAACAAAAATTAACAGTTCTTCTTTCACAAAACTAAAACATGCGGACATTTGCAGAAACATCAAAAGTCGAAAATGCTGAGATGTCTGCATAAATGAGGACGTATAATAACCCTAAGCATAAGGTATAGGTAATATTACGAGTACTTGTTCTTGGGTTCCTTTCTATGTTACAAGGATGTCATCTACCAAGTCTAGAGTGCAGATCATCCGTGGAGCACCACAACCAACCCTAGTTTCCAACATACCAATTTCTCGTAGCCAGAGTTGTAGTCTGACAACGGTTATTATATCGAAAGTGTTATGTGATGTCACCAACAGGGACTAACTATGGCGCTCTCTTCTCAGCTAGTGTGTGTACCAGTGAAGAGGGAGATTTGAATGTGATCCGATCCTCAAATCGATTTTACATCCAAAGGGTACATTTATGGACATGGTTTCTTGTCAAAATGTCATCTACTAAGTCCCCTCTACAACCCCTAGAAGCGTGTAATACGAATTCTGAATCATCCTGCATCATCACTGTGCTATGACGTCTGCAATTGCATGTCTCCTGCATGAAAATACAAATTATTAGTTATCATCTTTCTGGTATGCACACTAACCTTGGGTAATGGCCTACATACATAATAGTACCATTACTGCTGTCTCCCTTTGGTAAAATAGGAAAGCATGTAGGAAATAGTGGTCTCAGATAACCACAAGGATAACCTATTGATTATCATATTACAGAACTAATTGTCATTAGGAAATGTTAAGCTTGCAAGCAATGTGCGCGGGTTTCACTGACTTGTACTTGCGAATACTGCATGCAACGTATCAAGAATAGGACTCAGTTCACCAGCCACATTAAAGGTATGAGCCTTGGAGAAGGAAATATGATATTTAGCTTTCATGTGAAGTCATTATTCCCGAGCATTCCCATTAATGATTCTATAGATATACTCTCCTAATTGTTTGATGACACTGTTACGGATTTATTTGTGCATACTGTGACATCATCGTATTTTTGTATGATGGACAGTATTTTAACTACATCTACGTCTGCATCTACATGGTTGCTCAGCAATTCACACTTACAGGGTGTTTCAAAAATGACCGGTATATTTGAAACGGCAATACAAACTAAACGAGCAACGATAGAAATACCGTTTGTTGCAATATGCTTGGGACAACAGTACATTTTCAGGCAGACAAACTTTCGAAATTACAGTAGTTACAATTTTCAACAACAGATGGCGCTGCGGTCTGGGAAACTCTATAGTACGATATTTTCCACATATCCACCATGCGTAGCAATAATATGGCGTAGTCTCTGAATGAAATTACCCGAAACCTTTGACAACGTGTCTGGCGGAATGGCTTCACATGCAGATGAGATGTACTGCTTCAGCTGTTCAATTGTTTCTGGATTCTGGCGGTACACCTGGTCTTTACCGTGTCCCCACAGAAAGAAGTCACCGGGGTTCATGTCTGGCGAATAGGGAGGCCAATCCACGCCGCCTCCTGTATGTTTCGGATAGCCCAAAGCAATCACACGATCATCGAAATATTAATTCAGGAAATTAAAGACGTCGGCCGTGCGATGTGGCCGGGCACCATCTTGCATAAACCACGAGGTGTTCGCAGTGTCGTCTAAGGCAGTTTGTACCGCCACAAATTCACGAAGAATGTCCAGATAGCGAGATGCAGTAATCGTTTCGGATCTGAAAAATGGGCCAATGATTCCTTTGGAAGAAATGGCGGCCCAGACCAGTACTTTTTGAGGATGCAGGGACGATGGGACCGCAACATGGGGCTTTTCGGTTCCCTATATGCACCAGTTCTCTTTATTGACGAAGCCGTCCAGGTAAAAATAAGCTTCGTCAGTAAACCAAATGCTGCCCACATGCATATCGCCGTCATCAATCCTGTGCACTATATCGTTAGCTAATGTCTCTCGTGCAGCAATGGTAGCGGCGCTGAGGGGTTGCCGCGTTTGAATTTTGTATGGATAGAGGTGTAAACTCTGGTGCATGAGATGATACGTGGACGTTGGCGTCATTTGGACCGCAGCTGCAACATGGCGAACGGAAACCTGAGGCTGCTGTTGGATCACTGCCTGCACTAGCTGCGCGTTGCCCTCTGTGGTTGCCGTACGCTGTCGCCCTACCTTTCCAGCACGTTCATCCGTCATGTTCCCAGTCCGTTGACATTTTTCAAACAGATCCTTTATTGTATCGCTTTTCGGTCCTTTGGTTACATTAAACCTCCGTTGAAAACTTCGTCTTGTTGCAACAACACTGTGTTCTTGGCGGTGGAATTCCAACACCAGAAAAATCCTCTGTTCTAAGGAAGAAACCATGTTGTCCACAGCACACTTGAACGTTGTGAACAGCACACGCTTACAGCAGAAAGACGACATACAGAATGGCGCACCCACAGACTGCGTTGTCTTCTATATCTTTCACATCGCTTGCAGCGCCATCTGTTGTTGAAAATTGTAACTACTGTAATTTCGAAAGTTTGTCCGCCTGAAAATGTACTGTTGTCCCAAGCATATTGCAACAAACGGTGTATTTCTATCGCTGCTCGTTTAGTTTTTATTGCCATTTCAAATATACCGGTCATTTTTGAAACACCCTGTAAGTGCCTGGCAGAGGGTTCATCATACCATTTTCATACTACTTCTCTACCATTGCACTCTCGAATGGTGCGTGGGAAACAGGAACACATAAAACTTTCTGTTCGAGCTTTGATTTCTCTTATTTTATTATGATGTAGGTGAGTGTCAACAAAATACACTCTTGGAAATGGAAAAAAGAATACATTGACACCGGTGTGTCAGACCCACCATACTTACTCCGGACACTGCGAGAGGGCTGTACAAGCAATGATCACACGCACGGCACAGCGGACACACCAGGAACCGCGGTGTTGTCCGTCGAATGGCGCTAGCTGCGCAGCATTTGTGCACCGCCGCCGTCAGTGTCAGCCAGTTTGCCGTGGCATACGGAGCTCCATCGCAGTCTTTAACACTGGTAGCATGCCACGACAGCGTGGACGTGAACCGTATGTGCAGTTGACGGACTTTGAGCGAAGGCGTATAGTGGGCATGCGGGAGGCCGGGTGGACGTACCGCCGAATTGCTCAACACGTGGGGCGTGAGGTCTCCACAGTACATCGATGTTGTCGCCAGTGGTCGGCGGAAGGTGCACGTGCCTGTCGACCTGGGACCGGACCGCAGCGACGTACGGATGCACGCCAAGACTGTAGGATCCTACGCAGTGCCGTAGGGGACCGCACCGCCACTTCCCAGCAAATTAGGGACACTGTTGCTCTTGGGGTATCGGCGAGGACCATTCGCAACCTTCTCCATGAAGCTGTGCTACGGTCCCGCACACCGTTAGGCCGTCTTCCGCTCACGCCCCAATATCGTGCAGCCCGCCTCCAGTGGTGTCGCGACAGGCGTGAATGGAGGGACGAATGGAGACGTGTCGTCTTCAGCGATGAGAGTCGCTTCTGCCTTGGTGCCAATGATGGTCGTATGCGTGTTTGGCGCCGTGCAGGTGAGCGCCACAATCAGGACTGCATACGACCGAGGCACACAGGGCCAACACCCGGCATCATGGTGTGGGGAGCGATCTCCTACACTGGCCGTACACCACTGGTGATCGTCGAGGGGACACTGAATAGTGCACGGTACATCCAAACCGTCATCGAACCCATCGTTCTACCATTCCTAGACCGGCAAGGGAACTTGCTGTTCCAACAGGACAATGCACGTCCGCATGTATCCCGTGCCACCCAACGTGCTCTAGAAGGTGTAAGTCAACTACCCTGGCCAGCAAGATCTCCGGATCTGTCCCCCATTGAGCATGTTTGGGACTGGATGAAGCGTCGTCTCACGCGGTCTGCACGTCCAGCACGAACGCTGGTCCAACTGAGGCGCCAGGTGGAAATGGCATGGCAAGCCATTCCACAGGACTACATCCAGCATCTCTACGATCGTCTCCATGGGAGAATAGCAGCCTGCATTGCTGCGAAAGGTGGATATACACCGTACTAGTGCCGACATTGTGCATGCTCTGTTACCTGTGTCTATGTGCCTGTGGTTCTGTCAGTGTGATCATGTGATGTATCTGACCCCAGGAATAAAGTTTCCCCTTCCTGGGACAATGAATTCACGGTGTTCTTATTTCAATTTCCAGGAGTGTATTTTCGTATTCGGAGGAGAAAGACGGCATTGTGATGGGAAGCACATTAGCATCAGTTATAGTCAATATGTTTATGGAGTAGTTTGAGGATATCACTATGGACATGGCTGCTGCAAAACCTAGTTGCTTTTATCATTACGTGAACGAACCATTCGTTGTCTGGTCTGATAGACATGAAAAACTTGTAAAATTCTTGAACCATATGAACAACATCCATGACAACATCAAGCTCATGGTGGAGCTAGAGACGGATGGTGCCCTGCTGTTCCTTGATATCCTGGTTTGCTGTAAAGCAAATGCATGCTCAGCCGCAGTGTTTACCATAAATCAAACCCCTATCGACTCCTACCATCTGTCATCACCTGTCACAGAACATTTCTGTTTTGAGGACCTTGGCTCAATGAGTGTAAGCCGACCCAGATGCTGAAAAACCTTCCAAAGGAACTGATCTACTTACGGAAACTGTTCCAGTAATACAGCTAAAATGGCTGTCAAATTGTGCAAGCCATCTTCCCAAAGACATGCAAACACAAGGCCCCCATGGAGCACACAAAGACGCAAGCTTTTTTGCCATTTTGAGGCTCAGTAGTAGGAAAGGTTAGCCGCCTCCTAAAGAGGCACATAAACGATTCGACATTTAGGTCTCCAGCAATAATAATAATAATAGTAATTATAATATATACATATATACATATATATATATATATATAAAAGTATGCACCACAAATGTACTGGAGAATGATGAATACAAATTATACTGGAACAGAACCATTATAACAGATAAAACAACACCACATAACAAACCTGACATCACACTCACCAATAAAAGAAGAAATTAACACAACTAATCGAAATATCCATACACAATACAGCAAATATACAGAAGAAAACAGGCGAAAAAATTGAAAAATACATCCAGCTGGCTGAAGAAGTCAAGGACATGTGGCATCAGGATAAAGTTGACATTATACCAATTATACTATCAACTACAGGAGTCATACCACACAATATCCACCAGTACATCAACGCAATACAGCTACATCCAAACGTATATATACAACTACAGAAATCTGTAATTATTGATACATGTTCAATTACCCGAAAGTTCCTAAATGCAATGTAACATTTACTGTACAGTTAAAATGAAGTCACACTTGATCAAGGTCTGCGTCACTTACCATTTTTAACCAGACATAACATCTGAGAAAGGAAAGAAATAATAATAATACAGTTATTATGAGGTGTGCAAAAAACAATTTAGGTTTCAGAACACCAGAATTATAGAAAATACCTTGCAGGTGTGGACAGTTTCATGCTGAACAGACTGTGCATACAATTGACCAGCGCCATGTATAACACAAGAGATGTTTTCACCTACGATATTCTGAGAAGTTAGTGATAGTGGAACATGCTCTAAAAAGTGGACACTGTATTGTAATCGTTTTTGGTAGCTTTTAATTCCCTTCCCTGAGGGGATTTGGCAGGCTGAGGGAGAGGTCTCAGATTCTTTGTGGCCATTGTTCTGTGTCTGTACTGTTGGCATTCTGTTTATTATGCGTTGGGGGCAAATGGAATAGGAGGACCTGCCTTCCATTTAGGAATCTTGCAGAGGGCATTTGGGGGACAGCTCCAGGATTTGCCTTATGGCCAAGCAGAAATCTCCAAAACCCCTGGCTACAGCTCCTGATGTTGACACCATAAGTATTGTGCTGGGGCTCACTCCCACTGTGACAGTTTTTTTCCTTTCAGCCATAGTACACGCCCTTTTCGTTAAAGTGTTCCAGATCTTGAGGGCTCATCAGGACATTGAACTGATAGAGTACACCAAATGTGGCACTGCTGTGATTGTCTTCACTGGACATTCCTTCTAGGTGTCAGGCATAGATTGTGTCACTCGGTGGTGGACCTCCATTTGGGAGGATGAAGTATCTGTTATTATTCTTTCTGGTATAGCATCATGAAAGACATGATGGAGATACAAATTTATTTACTGTACTCTCAATAAATACAATGGACTACAGCTAAGCACAGCTTTGGATCCAGCCACTGGAAATTTGAAATGGGTGTAGCAGGTGCTTAACGAAAACATTACCATGTATAGTGCTGGAGCGAGCACCAGTGATGTCACATAAGGCAGCATGGCTCTATAAGGATGGCTCCATCACTAATATGACAGTCTCCACCTGATAATGGCTGAGGAGCACTCAACTGAAAGCTCGTGGATTTTAAACCACTTGAAACGAGTGGAGGTCCAAAAGACTTTTATAAGTATATATCGACATGAAACCAACAATCATGTAAAGAGTCTAGCAAAAAGATCTCCCATGTTTGGTAAGGCAGCTGTATATGTTTTGGTGGGCATTCTGATGTGGAGGGGGTATCGATCGATAGCAGTGTATGTGCCATTTTCAGTATGTGCAATGGCTTGGGTGGGTGACCATTGCATGTTTGTTGTGGAGGAGTATGTTTATATGGTGGTTCTGTAACTACTACTCAGCAAGCATTTCGCATTAGGATTAAGCTTGGCTAACATGAACCTGTTCCTGACAGGATATTGTGAAGGCATTGCTAAGTACGCTTATAAAATTTTTTGCCATGATTTACTTTCGTTTTCTATTTTTTCTTTTGTTCCTACTGGTGTATGTAATTATGATGATATAACATACTACTGCGGTTTTTAAATGTAAAGATGTAATTGTGATTATTTCGTTTGCCAATGCATAAACATGTTTCTTGCTTTGTAACTGTGGAAAAGTTTGTAAACTTCTTTATTTGTATATTATTAATTTTGAAAAATGCAGTCAAGAACATTTATAAAGATCTATGTAGTTTACGAACGATATAACATCTGTAGACAGGGAACAGCGATAGCGAAATCGATAGTCGAACGGAGGATGAGTAATAGAAGGTACGGTGGACAATGCGTCTGTGAAGCGTGCGCGGGAAAATGGTACTATGTTTTTATGAAAAGCACCCGGAATTGTATGGACAGTGATACCGACCTATGAGAATGTCAATTCGCTTTACCGCTGCGGTACGTAATGCTATCGACAGCGAACTTTAGGAGCATATAAACTGAACTACGAAAGTGCGGCTAACAAGGCTTTGTTGCGAATGAACTTTGTTGGCATTGATATTTGGATGGTGGAGCCGTCGTCTTTCGCGTTCTATCAAGCCGTGAAACTGGAGACTTTCAATGACATTACAGAAGTTTGAATTGCGAGAACAGAGTGGATATTGTTTACGGTGTGCATCACGTAAAAAAACAATTCCATGAACTGTGTATTTGTGGCTGCGGCTATAGGAATGTGACAAACAGTGTAACTATGAAATGAAAGCGTCACGGACAGTGCACAAAGTGCAAACGGACACTGTGTATGTAATGTGCTTTGCAAGGAGGAACATGTCAACAAATGGTTCAAATGGCTCTGAGCACTATGGGACTCAACTGCTGAGGTCATTAGTCCCCTAGAACTTAGAACTAGTTAAACCTAACTAACCTAAGGACATCACACACATTCATGCCCGAGGCAAGATTCGAACCTGCGACCGTAGCGGTCTCGCGGTTCCAGACTGCAGCGCCAGAACCGCGCGGCCACTTCGGCCGGCACATGTCAACAACGGTCGCATACCAGTGTCTTGAGGTTTGTTAATCGCCACTGGGTTACTGATACAGCTGTGCAGAAACTTTGTTCGCGTTTCGCCGGAGAAGATTAGCAAGTGGAACTGCCTGTATCCTGCTCACAACATCGTAACCCGCCGACGTCGTGGTGCCCCGCGCAACGCTTCGTATGCAACGGAAAGTTAAGATATTTCGCTGTACCCTGGTCTAAAAACTTTCTTTCTCTATTAAAAGTAGTAGAATTATGGACTCTATTCAAATCAGTTCTTCGCTTGTTTATTTTTGCTTTCTACCATCGAAAATAAAAGTATCATTAGTGAACTAATAGTTACATGGTAGTCATTGTTGAAACACTGCTAAATATAAACTTCTTCCTCTCATCAGAACTATTTCCCCTTGGCATGTAAAAATTATTGCAACCGCATTATTTTAGATGATTTTATGTATTGTTATGTGTACAGCAAAGTGATAGTGACTTTTCGTGAAATAGTGCTGCGCGCGTAAATTACGGTGACCGCCATAACAGCCTGAGATCCGACCAAAGACATAAAAGCTACTATTTCACCACTGATGCATTTCCTGCCGTGAGCGCGAATCATATTTCACTTGTCAAAACACGTGGGGAATGTTCACACTGTATTAAAAGCTTTGATACGGTATTGCTATGAGTTGTAGTATTCAGAGATACTGGTTACACTCAAAAAGTAGATAGATATATGGTGAATCCCCCTGTTTTCATGTAATTATTAACAGAGTTGTATGTGGTTCACGAGATTTTGTCACCTTTTCTAAATTCTGTCAGATGTTTTTAAAGTTTTGGAGGCTATGTTCACAATTTTGTTGACTCAGGCTATTTTCAGAGCAGTTTCTCGTAAACATTTGGTTTTTCCATTCATAAATAAAATGAGATTATGACCAACTGAGAAGTATAACAAATAGTTTGTTTTCCAGTTAGAATTTTGGGTGACTTAACAGTTCAGATTTTGATAATGATTTTTCCTATGGGGTGAGGTAATCGCAAAATGTATCCGAGTTTGGGTACCTAACTTTAGAATGTCAGGTTCTGCACTGAAAGGAATACCTACTGGCTGACCTTGGACTGTGACAAAGCCAGAAAATGTGGCCCATGCGAGAGTATCTTTCCAGCAATCGCAAAGCGTTCAGCATTTCAACATGCAGCTGCCCTGAGATTGTGTGACAGGAGTGTAAGATGAATTCTGCAGAGAGTTCTTCACATGCACACACACAAAATGATGGCCACGCAAGAATGAACTTAAAGAGATTTTGAAACTCGCAGAGCTCTAAGTGTTATTCAGAACATCCCCCTTTGTCGCTGTTTTGATTTCTTCTGTTAAGACCCACTTTTCGATTGTCCGGTGCTATAAATAAACAAAATTTCCGCTGTCTGGTAGCAGAAAATCTTCAGGAGCTTCACCAACAACCACTTTCCAGCCATCATGTGACAGTTTCGTGTGTCGTTGCTAAATTTGGAGTGTGGAGTCCATATTTGTTTGAAGTAGATGGCATAAATGTAATGGTTGGTTCAAATTGCTACTGTCACATGATAGAGGTCTTCTACCAGAAATGACACAAAGGATTATGGAGAACTTCTGGGAAGGACTTCATCAATGTGTCAACAACGGAGGACTCTATTTACCAAACATAAATTTTAAAACCAACTAATGTAAAATGGCATAGTAGTTCCTGTTCACAAATAAAAGTATTTTCTCTGTATCTTTCTTTGTTTGTTTGTAACTGCCTTCTGAAATATAGGAGGTATTTTTGCTGGACCCTGTACTACGTACCTCTATGGGGAGGAAACATGGTGCAGCAGTAATCACCTGGGGATGCCACATCTCGAAAGTGTTAATTTATTAAGCTCTCCAACCTTCTTATTATGCTACTGTGGAGAGAAAATGAATCTGAATTTTGCCGTCATGAACCACCATATCAACACTGCTGTGGTCAGAAGTATATTTCGTCATGCCACCTTCACCCTACTCTGAGAGAGAATAAGTCACACCAGAAAGCAATTAGATATAAATGGTCATCAGCTAAGTGTCGTCCCATTCACCTGTGACTACTGGATTGGCTCTCAGCCTTGGACTGGGACTTGCTTGATGAAGCTACAGTAGAACAACAGATGCCATAACAGAGGAAAATAATGTAAAGGAATAAAGGGTAAATCAGTCTAATTTCAAAGCAACAACATGTGGGGCAGGAGGTAAAACAATAGAACGCACCATCAACATGATTATGGCTGGCCGGAGTGGCCAAGCAGTTCTAGGCACTTCTGTCTGGAACCGCGTGACCGCTACAGTGGCAGGTTCGAATCCTGCCACGGGCATGGATGTGTGTGAGTCCTTAGGTTAGTTAGGTTTAAGTAGTTGTAAGTTCTAGGGGACTGATGATCTCAGATGCTAAGTCCCATAGTGCTCAGAGCCATTTTTTGAACATGATTATGAGAAACATTACACACGTGCCAGGTAGGCTCTTAAGAAGGACTTAACTTTGCATCGTCGCCACGAAGTTTCCCTTTCATTCACGTAATAAGTGGTGTGGAACAAGCTGTTTTCAAGATTCTCAATGAAAATGTAGATGAAATTCATCAGAAACAAGCTGCATTCTGTCAAAACTCAACCCATCAACCTTGAACATGACAAGAGCTGAGTGTAATGGTCTTCACAAGCTATGCAATGATCCTCTCAGTACATTCTGCAAGCTGACAAGGTCAGTGCAGCTGTAATTACTCAATGAGCCTACTACGATTCTAAGATTCTATTGATGCTGGAGGAAGAGAAGTATAGAAATTGTCAAGGGAATCAACACCAGAGCAATGAGGAAGATTTTCAAGTGCTCCTCACTGGAAGAGAAAGTCATAATAAATCTCCTCCATCAGGCACATTGACCATCTACATTGCAGGGCCTTCCAAAAGTTCATAAGATGAACACACCCCTCCATCCCATCGCAAGGACTATTGGACTGCCAACTTAGAGACTAGCGAACCTCTAGTCAGCCACCTCACTCAGCACATTGGTCAGTATGTGCATCATATCAAGAATACAACCATCTTCGTAAGCCAAACTAAGGAAATGAGTCTTGGAGAAGGAGGTATCATGGTCAGCTTTGATGTGGTATCATATGTCATGCACGTTCCTACAAAAGATGCTATAGATCTGCTCTTCCAGTTATTTGACAATACTCTTGTAGATTTATTTCAGCACACACAGAGGATATCGTATTTCTTATATGATGGAAAATATTTCACTCAAATGGATGTAATTGTGATGGGAAGTCCATTGGCTGTAGTTATAGCCAGCGAGTTTATTTAGTACTTTGAGGAAATCACCCTGGAAACAACCCCTCCAAAGCCTAGTTGTTTTTATCATCACGTCTTGTCTCCTGGACATGAAAAGCTCGTAAAATTCCTGAACCGTATGAATAACATCCAAAACAACATCAAGTTCACAATAGAGGTAGAGACAGACAGTGCCTTACTGTTCCTTCCCATCCTGGTCTGCTGTAAACGAAGTGGGTTTCTCAGCCACAGTGTTTACCATAAACCAAACCACACAGACCAATAGCTGTATGCTACCAGCTGCCACCAACTGTCACAGAACAGTTCTGTTTTTGGGACCTTGGTTCATTAAGCATACTCTGACTCAGATGTGGAAACCTGCTGAGGGAACTAAGCCACTTAGGGAAAAAGTTTAAGGAATACAGCTACAACAACTGTCACATTTTGCAAGCCATCTTTCCAAAGACATGTAAACAAAAAAAGGACATCCTATGAGGACTGTGAAAGACAATGTAGGCTTCAGAATGCCAGAAGTATATAAAATACCTTGTGTGTGTGGATAGTTTTATGCGAAACAGACTGTGCATATTACTGAACAGTGCAGTGTGGAACACAGTACCTTGAGGAATCAGCGGTAGCAGAACATGCTCTGAAAACAGGACACTATTGCAACAGAGACTAATTGTTTCTGGGATAGCATCATAAAAGTACTGATGAAGATAAAAATTTGTACACAATATCCTCAATAAAGATGATGGCCTGCAGCTAAGAACAGCTTTGAATCTGGCCATTGGAAGGTTGAAGTGGGTGTGGTAGGTGCATAATGGAAACATTTCCATATGTTACGCTGGAGTAAGCACCAGTGGTGTCACATAAGGCAGTGTGGCTCTATTATGATGGCAGCAGCAATCATACACCAGTCTCCACTTGGTAACTGCCGAGGAGTGCTAGTTGAAAGCTCATAGATTTTAAACCACTTGGCATGTTTGGAAATGTGAGAGAATTTTGTCTTTATAAAATATGTTTGTTTGACTTTTATTGAAATATTAATGATGTACATGATACTAACACGATATGTCGTCTTTACAGAACAAAGACTAATACGAATGTGGGATCCTTACCAGATAGGGCTGATGGAGTACATCGAAAAAAGTTCAAAGAAGGGCAGCACGTTTTGTATTATGGCGAAATATAGGAAAGAGCATCACTGAAATGATACAGAATTTGGGCTGGACATCATTAAGAGAAAGGCGTTTTTCGTTGTGAAGGAATCTTCTCACGAATTTCCAATTACTACCTTTCTTCTCCAAATGCGAAAATATTTTGTTGATACCGACCTACAGAAACGATCACCGCGATAAAATAAGGGAAATCAGATCTCGTACGGAAAGATATAGATGTTCATCCTTTCCACTCGCCATACAATTTGGAATAATAAATAATTGTGGAGGTGGTTCGTGAACCCTCTGCCAGGCATTTAAATGTGATTTGTAGAGTTTCCATGTAGATGTAGATGCAGATGAATGGTAAAAGTTATGTTTAAAAGGAAAATAGTGCTTCAGAATTGTGACTGAAGTGTAACTATCAAACGCTAGAAGGAAGACCTCGTACTTATCGCTGAAGACTACCCAAAACCTTTCAGGGATTAGATCTCAGTAATGATTCCAGGAATATCCTATGACTTCCTGTTAACGGTTCCAACAGGAATCGTGTTTCAATTAATCACACTATGCACAAGAACACATAAGCTGTAACTCTTCCTGTTCTGCTTTCATGACAGCAATAAGGAGAGAAACACCCAAAGCAGCTACGAACAGAAGCCATGCATCTAGCTACAATGGGTTCTTCAGTACACACATTCACACTGGCCGTGCCTTCTCAGATTAGATTAGATTAGATTAGATTAATACTAGTACCATGGATCATGAATACGATATTTCGTAATGATGTGGAACGAGTCGAATTTTCCAATACATGACATAATTAGGTTAATTTAACAACATACTTAAGTTAATATAACTACTTTTTTGTGTTTTTTTATTTTTATTTTTTTATTTTTTTTATTTTTTTAATATTTTTTTTCTTAACTTATATCTAAAAATTCCTCTATGGAGTAGAAGGAGTTGTCATTCAGAAATTCTTTTAATTTCTTCTTAAATACTTGTTGGTTATCTGTCAGACTTTTGATACTATTTGGTGAGTGACCAAAGACTTTAGTGCCAGTATAATTCACCCCTTTCTGTGCCAAAGTTAGATTTAATCTTGAATAGCGAAGATCGTCCTTTCTCCTAGTATTGTAGTTATGCACACTGCTATTACTTTTGAATTGGGTTTGGTTGTTAATAACAAATTTCATAAGAGAGTATATATACTGAGAAGCTACTGTGAATATCCCTAGATCCTTAAATAAATGTCTGCAGGATGATCTTGGGTGGACTCCAGCTATTATTCTGATTACACGCTTCTGTGCAATAAATACTTTATTCCTCAGTGATGAATTACCCCAAAATATGATGCCATATGAAAGCAATGAGTGAAAATGTGCGTAGTAAGCTAATTTACTAAGATGTTTATCACCAAAATTTGCAATGACCCTTATTGCATAAGTAGCTGAACTCAAACGTTTCAGCAGATCATCAATGTGTTTCTTCCAATTTAGTCTCTCGTCAATGGACATACCTAAAAATTTGGAATATTCTACCTTAGCTATATGCTTCTGATTAAGGTCTATATTTATTAATGGCGTCATACCATTCACTGTACGAAACTGTATGTACTGTGTCTTATCAAAATTCAGTGAGAGTCCGTTTACAAGGAACCACTTAGTAATTTTCTGAAAGACAGTATTGACAATTTCATCAGTTAATTCTTGTTTCTCAGGTGTGATTATTATACTTGTATCATCAGCAAAGAGAACTAACTTTGCCTCTTCATGAATATAGAATGGCAAGTCATTAATATATAATAAGAACAACAAAGGACCCAAGACTGACCCTTGTGGAACCCCATTCTTGATTGTTCCCCAGTTTGAGGAATGTGCTGATCTTTGCATCTTACGAGAACTACTTATTTCAACTTTCTGCACTCTTCCAGTTAGGTACGAATTAAACCATTTGTGCACTGTCCCACTCATGCCACAATACTTGAGCTTGTCTAGCAGAATTTCATGATTTACACAATCAAAAGCCTTTGAGAGATCACAAAAAATCCCAATGGGAGGTGTTCGGTTATTCAGATCATTCAAAATTTGACTGGTGAAAGCATATATGGCATTTTCTGTTGAAAAACCTTTCTGGAAACCAAACTGACATTTTGTTAGTATTTCATTTTTACAGATATGTGAAGCTACTCTTGAATACATTACTTTCTCAAAAATTTTGGATAAAGCTGTTAGAAGGGAGATTGGACGGTAATTGTTGACATTAGATCTATCCCCCTTTTTATGCAAAGGTATAACAATAGCATATTTCAGTCTATCAGGGAAAATGCCCTGTTCCAGAGAGCTATTACACAGGTGGCTGAGAATCTTACTTATCTGTTGAGAACAAGCTTTTAGTATTTTGCTGGAAATGCCATCAATTCCATGTGAGTTTTTGCTTTTAAGCAAGTTTATTATTTTCCTAATTTCAGAGGGAGAAGTGGGTGAGATTTCAATTGTATCAAATGGCATAGGTATGGCCTCTTCCATTAACAGCCTAGCATCTTCTAATGAACATCTGGATCCTACTATATCCACAACATTTAGAAAATGATTATTAAAAATATTTTCAACTTCTGACTTTTTGTTCGTAAAGTTTTCATTCAATTTGATGGTAATACTGTCTTCCTCTGCTCTTGGTTGACCTGTTTCTCTTTTAATAATATTCCAAATTTTTTAATTTTATTATCAGAGTTGCTGATTTCAGACATGATACACATACTCCTGGATTTTTTAATAACTTTTCTTAATATAACACAGTAGTTTTTATAATTTTTGATAGTTTCTGGGTCACTACTCTTTCTTGCTGTCAGATACATTTCCCTTTTCCGGTTACAAGATATTTTTATACCCTTAGTAAGCCATGGTTTGTTACAAGGTTTCTTACGAGTATATTTAACTATTTTCTTGGGGAAGCAGTTTTCAAATGCATTTACAAAAATGTCATGAAATAAATTATATTTTAAATTGGCATCAGGTTCACGGTACACCTCATCCCAGTCTAACTGCTGTAGGCTTTCCCTGAAATTTGCAATTGTTAAATCGTTGACTGAACGTACTACTTTGGAGGAGTGTTTAGTATTGCTGAATGGAGCTA
Source organism: Schistocerca serialis cubense (assembly GCF_023864345.2). Lineage (NCBI taxonomy): Eukaryota > Metazoa > Arthropoda > Insecta > Orthoptera > Acrididae > Schistocerca > Schistocerca serialis. The sequence goes on from NC_064638.1 coordinate 825,968,489, forward strand.
TGTCATATATTGTAACCAGCTGTGCACCATGATCAGAAAGACCATTCTCAACAGGCTGAGCATTTATCTGGTTAAACTTATCCTGGTCTATAAAGAAGTTATCTATCAGTGAGCTGCTATCCTTTACCACCTGAGTAGGAAAATCAAAATCATCATCATCGATTTCGTCTAAATTTATTGTATCTGATGGACTTGGCCAGAAATGAAAGTGACAGTAGTGGGAGCTCCAGAAGGCCAAGCATTTGGAAAAAAGAGGTTTCTTTAGAGCGGTTCGAGCGAGGCAAGAGCGATTTATTGTGATGTATTTTCCAGGCAGCAGTTGGCACAGCAGGAAGAGTACAGAGTGGTAATCCGACGATCTTGGAGTTGAGTCCTTATGCAGAATATTTTTTATTAATTTTTACGTTCTTGTACTACAAATAAACCTAATTAATGGCAGTATATTTAATTTATTGTTGTTATTGTGGTCTCCAGTCCTGAGACTGGTTTGATGCAGCTCTACATGCTACTCTATCCTGTGCAAGCTTCTTTTTTATTAATATTTTCATAAATGGTTTGGAAATAACATACAAAAAATGGGGACGCCAAATAAATTTCCAACAAAGAATCATACTTATAGTGTGCATGAGGGCATTGCAAATAACTTTCCAAGAATGGACTGTAATTAAATTGTAGTTTCAATTTGACACAAACAACACTTGGCAACTGCTTACGAACAATTGGATGCTGGTGCAGGCAAAATCGGTCCATCGGCTGGTAGGAACAATGCTAGCATGTGTAACTCATCAATGGTAAAATAATAAAAGTAGCTAGTTTTATATATAAGTTACAGAGAAACCCAGTACTGCGCTAGTATTTATTTATAGCTGTGCCTGAGACTTCAAATGAATTAAATTTATTTTTTATTTAGAAAGCCACCTTGTGAAGTGAAATAGTAAATTGTTAGGAATAAGTGGTATTTGGGGTATAAGAACTTGCTAATCTGTGCCACTTCCCTCAAAAATTTCTGCTTCTGTGATGTTACATTGGAGAGAAGTAACTTCAAGCTTCAGCAAGTATAGGTTTGTGAGGAGAGAGATATTGCATAACACTCTCAATCGATCCATCCATTTAGAAGGAGTTTTCAAAGAGTGAGTTAAAGTCTGACGTAGAGCTGCAGCATGTCTCACCTCAGGGTCTTCATTGGATTCTTGAGACCACACAGTCCTCAGTCTTACAGCCACTCTGGTGAATTACAGGAAGCCTCAACTGTTTTCTATGCATGTTTATTCATAAACAAAAGTAAATCAAAATGCAATGAATAGACACCCAAGTCACAAAGAAAACTTAATAAATTCGTTGTTCCTAGCAAGGAATGTAAATGAAACCTATTGAAAGAATGAAACATTGTTAAGTTTTTAATGCAGAAAGCAGTATCATTTAATCCATATAGCATAGCCAAGCAAATTCACTATTAGTTTGTATTGTTAAAGATGAGACTGCAGTGCTTGATTCTGTCACTGACATAAACTACCGCAAATACATCTATCACTGAGTCACAAAAAAACTATGTCATAACCATTGGTTCCATGGTGTACTACGCCTTGATGATCCAACATCGAAACTACTAAGCTTGGAAGGCGACTGTATATAAAACTTTAAATTGGGATATCTTTCTTTCCCGTGTTCCAATTTTGGTTAAACAAAACCTGAATGTTGTCCCAAGCTATGCTCAAGTTACCTGTGAAAACCACATGAAAATTCGTCTAGTAGTTTTCCAGTTTAGAGTTTTCAAACAGGCAGACACAATAATTTTATAGTTTTGTTATTAGTATAAATGGAGTTCTTGTGCAAGCCTTACAATCCCATCCTGGAAAATTATTTGCAGTTCCAAATTTTTCTTTTTGTTTCCTTTTTGTGCCTTTTATGAAAGTATTAATAAATGCAGTATATTGTTCATCATTTTTTTGCGGTGTAATTACCATAAAAATTGAAAATAAAAAAAAGTTTCCAACTAGGGATTCGACCCCACGACCCTAGGTTTATCATCCTGTACTTTTACCACAGCACCAACTATTGTGTAAAAACAATGTTAACACAAAGTATGATAAATGGCTCACACCCTGCCTGGCCCACGCCAAATCCCAGATTTTTTCTAAATGCATGGCCATCTGGAGCTCCCACTTCTGTCACTTTCATTTCCTGCGAAGTCCTGCATACAGTACCATAAATTTGGACACAATTGGTTTATGACGAGTAGCAGCGGCCCACTTGTAAGATGCTATGAAAGTGATCCTCATCTCCAGACTGTATTGTTCACTTATGTACAAGACAGACACCAAGAATGGTGCTCATAGTGAGCTTCTGTTCGCGATTCTGGCTGCAGTGAAATATCAATAGTCTGAACATCGAAATGCACCCTACCTTCAATATTTCAAAACAATTTCTGGCTATACTCTCCAAAAGACGAATTTTAGACACAGGCTGTAAGTAATGTACAATCATTTTTCTTTGCACCACATGCATCCTTAACCAATTACGCCGCCCATTCACTGAGAGTCGAAGAAATCACTGTTTCGAAAGTGTGCACTCAGCAGAAGAAATCTGAATTAGAAGCTCATTTGGTTCTATTCATTGACATGTAGACGTCTGTCTTCATCACATAGTAGCTTAAGTGAATTCAGATTGTATGATACACTGTTTTGTTGTTATTCTTTCTAACGTTGCAGATTTTTTGTAGCCTAAATTTCGATACTTTTGGATTGTTCATAGTGTTGTAATGTTTCTAAAAAATAGTTTTTTAGATTATATCCAATGCCAACAGTGTTAAATAACGGCACTGGCTGATAATGAGTAGTAAGTTTTGGCTGGTTTTAATACAAGCTGCTTAAAGGTATATAAACCTGTTTTCACTTGTGACAGAACGTTATAGGTTACTTCACTCACTTTCGCTAATGGTCGTTTCCATTCCACTGGCCCTGAGCAGCTCACTTGTTTCATTTCAAAATGGTGTACAATTGGCTCCATCATCCCCCCTCCTCCACCCTCCAAATACATGTATTTGAATTTGGGAGTTTCTAGTTCGAATCCTGAAGTTGAATCAAATTCGTTGATGGCGAGCAATAGTTGCTGCTACGAGTTTTTAGTTCTGGAGGTGGCATATACTGATAGAAAACAATCGTCTAAATAAATACATAGGGATCTGGACTGTGTTATTCAAACAATTTGGGTAACAGACCGATTACCCTATGTAAAAGTGGTGGACAGACGGTTCACTCGAAGAAAAGATCTTAGGAAGTTCCGGATTTGAGTCCTAACATTTGTATTTTCGGAGAGTTACCGCTATTTCTGTACTTACACAGCAACCTCATTTCATCTGCCTGTTAGGATTTGCATCAGAAACAATCTTTATTCCAGTCCTGACACTGTTGTGTTATCAATTTAACATTTCTTCAATCACTGGAAAGTTTCTATAGGATCGATGGCGTTCATGTAGTCCGTACTTGATTCCCTGATTGTGTTATAACATCTGGTGTATGAGATTGTTCCTGTACCAGTAACACACCTACCGCCTTACATGATGGCCACCAGTCCGTAGCCACAGATGACAGAAGCCAGCCTCCACTTCCAGCCACCTCTGACAGGTAGTCCACAGGCCTGGCAACACTGTTCTGGCCAGAGCATAAACTGCTCTAACCTCCAGAATTGCTTGGGTCAGACAGACTACCAAACTGGTGGATTGCGATCAGCATTCATCACGACCTCATGGCATTCAACATCATGGTTCATCTAATGGGACAACATGGACAGTGACCTGAGAGGGACAGAGTTCCCCCAGAACAGCGTGTGGGACATAATACACAAGTGCCATAGTCATCGCCATCTCTGAGCAGAGCCTCCGCCAAGGCGCTCCTTCCACAGCATGGGTGGCAACCTGCCTTCTGGAAATAAATGGCCTGAGCACAGGGTGGATGTTGCGATATACGGCAGCCTGAGCCAGCCACTGAGTTCAGAAGATTCCTCGCTGGATTGCTGAGCTACCAGCCACCATCAAATATCCGGTGACAAGATGTATTCAGAGAAATAAATTAAGTAATATTTAATCCTGTTTTATTGTGTCTGGCTACGCCAGACAGCTTTCTTGGCTTTCATCCAGACAAACAGAAGAGATTTCCACCCAGCACCAATAAGAATTGGAGGATGACAATTTCGTAACCACTTCTGGTCTGGCACACGAATGTCCTCAACAGTAACACAGGGTACTTAGTGAAAAGAAACATTGTTACTTGTTTTCAGAGGAATTGTATTTGTTGCCATGACCAGAATAGGACTTGAAGACTGCCTATAGTGGAAGGCGCGGTCTTGTATGTCGTGATGTCCTATTGAATGCTGATAGTGGTCCACCAGTTTGGTAGTCTGTCTGACCCAAGTGATGCAGGTGTTCACAGCAGTTTATGCCCTGGCCAGAACGGTGTTTCTAGGCTTCTAACTACCCATCAGTGGCGGCTGGTACTGGTGGCTGGCTGGCTTCAGTTATGTTTGCCTATGGATCAGTGACCGTCTCGTAAGGCAACAGGAGTGTGACCAGTACAGGAACAATCTCATACATAGATGTTAAAATACAATAATCAGGGAATCAAGTGCAAATGACATTTACTCCATCGATCCTACTTACTACAGGCCTAGATAGCCAACTAATTCATCTCAATTTAAGGATAATAGTCAGCAAGAGTACCTGGTTCCAACATGCTGTAAAATTTATAATTTAAAGGCTCACAGTGCACCGTGTGATAAATTTCTGTCTGCAACACATACTACATGTAGAAGATACGATCACACAGTGGATGATTTCTCAGAGTGGCATTGGACATTGAGAGGTGTAAGGATTAGTTAGTCTGGTCTAGGCAGCCAGAGACTGTGATCATGAATGTGTGAGTTGTGTTTCTGTGAGTGTGTGTCTGTGTATGTTGTCTACTTCCAACGAAGGCCTTGTTAGCCAAAAGCTCACTTTCTGACAGGCTTGTTGTTATGCTTACCTGCGACTCAGCATCTCTGGTATATGGTGAGTAGCAGCTATCTTTTTCATAATACTGTTACTTTGTAACTATATCACACTAAAAAGATATTTTTTGCGATTTATTATCTTTTTGTTAGTCTGTTAAGATTCGTGTTTCTCAGTAACTTGTAGACAGAGCAAATTGAAATTCATGTCACATACTAAAGTGCACAGTCCCTTGGCAATGTAATGAATGTAATCTTCTAAGCCAACACAGTGAAAAGAAGGACCGTTTTGTCATATATTTTTATACCTGCAATCTCACTCATCAAAACCTACAGGGTACCGCTGCGACTCAGCATCTCTGGTATATTGTGAGTAGCAGCTATCCTTTTCATAATACTGTTACTTTGTAACCGTATCACACTAAAATATATATTTTTTGTGATTTGTTATCTTTTCGTCAGTCTGTTAAGACTTCTTTTTCTGACTAACGTGTAGACACAGCAAATTGAAATTCATGTCACACACTAAAGTGCACAGTCCCTTGACAATGTAATAAATGTAAGCTTCTAAGTCAACACAGTCGAAAGAAAGGAAAATTTATGTCACATATTTCTATACCTGCAATCTCATTCATCAAAACCTATAGGGTACTGCCTGTTGGCCTAGAGTCACGAAATTTGGCGAGAAGTTACGTTTCAAAGTACAAGTAAAGGAAAAAATTGAAAATTCTTAATTTATAATCATAGCAAACTAAAAAAATACTTTTTGTCATCTGTTGTCTGATTTTCTGCTGTTCATCTGCTAACACCCCTTTTTCTCAAGAACTTCTATACATATCAAGTTGAAATTTATATCACACTCTAAGGTATATGATCCCTTTGTAGTGTAAAAAAGTATAGCTTCTAAGTCATTGTGATCAAAAGATATAGGGATTTATGTCATATGTTTTTATATTTGCAAACTCACTCATTAAAACCTGTAGGGTACCTCCCACTAACCTAGCAGCACGAAATTAGGCAAGAAGCAATGTTTCACATAGAAATAAAGCAAAAAATCAGAAAATTGCTAATTGGTATTTATATCACACGAAAAATATTTATTTTATTATTTGTTATCCAATTTCAAACTGAAAGTTAAAACATTCCAGAAAATTTTGGGTTTCCCAGGACCAATATCTTGCCAGCATCAATTCTGAGAACAGGCATAAATCGTCGAGGTTCTCGATTCCAAGGATGGGTAAACTGTCTATATACATAGTTAAGTTTGTATGGAACTCGTAGAGTGCGAGCCCTACTCGCACCTGGCCAGTGTTGTTTTAATTTTTCTTGCATTTCAGTAAATTAAGGTAAATCGACTTCATCTTGAAAATCACAACTGCTCTTTTGACCTCATCAACATATTTCTTTATTGACTTTTGTACTGGTTGTTGCTCAATGAGATTTAAAGAACGTGCAAATCATGAGAGACATGGAGGGTTCAAAATCACACCAGCTGAATTCACATTATATTCGTTGTCCATTTATTGCGGAAGAGCTTTTAAACTTGATATTATACTTGGTGATAACAGCCTTTGCTGGCTGCGGTGGCCAAGCGGTTCTAGGTGCTTCAGCCTGGAACCGCACGACTGCTATGGTCGGTCGCAGGTTCGAATCGTGCCTCGGGCATGGATGTGTGTGATGTCCTTAGGTTAGTATGGTTTAAGTAGTTGTAAGTTCTAGGGGCTGATGACCTCAGATGTTAAGTCCCATAGTGCTCAGAGCCATTTGAACGATTTGATAACAGCCTTTACCCAGTTTGAAATATTTTCTGCAATGTCTCTTTCTTCTAATTAGAAGCACTCGACAAGATATGACTCTAATTTAGTCTTCTCAGCTGTAAAATGTGCCATGACAGAATAGAAACTAATATCATTTATAGTTGCTCACATGTCATTGCCTCTGCAACAGTCAAATCATTATAAATTTTATCAAACATCTGTACAGAAAGTTTTATAAAGTTTTTAGAATTTTTAATTATAATTTGCACAAAGCATAATTATGAATTTCTGTAAACATTGTGTATCTTATGTCAGATTTTTCATTAATTTGATTAGCTTTATAATTTTGACAAATCACAGGTTTTTGCAAACGGAAATCGGTTGGCTTTAAAAGTGTCACAAAAGAAAATAAATCAGGGTTGTAATGGCAGGCTGGATACAGATTGAGACTCATTTTGACTTCCTCAAAGGAAGCAGACATTGGTGAGGACGACTTGTGAGAAATGATTTACTGAGTTTCTGGAGAAGACTCACTGGTTGATTATGATCATGATTAACTTCCTGGACACACCATTACAGAGGTGCTGTAGGATACTTGGACTTCAATATCTCTTCAAGTTTGATGAGGAGTCAGAAGAATAGGATGTCATCTCCCTCTTGTAGTTACAGCAGTTTCTTTTTTTATCCGGTTTGTTACAATGACTTGATATGTTAATTGAAGCACTTCAGTAGTGGGACAGAGAGAGTTATGGCACAATTTTGATATAAAATTCATATCAAATTAATTAAATTAATCCCCCATCCACCCCCTTCCACAAGAAAGTGTGGCAGAAGAGTTGGTAGCATATACCCTGGAAGATATGGAGTGTTATAACAGAGGGTTCAATGAACCAACTTCAAGCTGTCTCTCTACCATTCCACTCTCGAACAGCACGGGGGAAAACGAGCACTTAAATTTTTCTGTGTGAGCCTTGATTTCTCTTATTTTATGGTGATGACGATTTCTCCCTATGTAGGTGGGTAGCAACAGAATGTTTTTGCAATCGGAGGAGAAAACTGTTGATTGAAATTTCATGAGAAGATCCCGTAGCAACGAAAAACGCCTTTATTTTAATGGTTGCCACTCCATTCCACATATCATGTCTGTGACACTATCTCCCCTATTTAGCGATAATACAAAACGAGCTGCCCTTCTTTGCACTTTTTCGATGTCATCCATCAGTCCCACCTGATGTGGACCCCACACCCCACAGCAATACTCGAGAATAGGGTGAACAATCGTGGTGTAAGCAATCTCTTTAGTAGACCTGTTGCACCTTCTAAGTGTTCTGCCAATGAATCGCAGTCTTCAGTTTGCTCTACCCACAATATTATCTATGTGATCGTTACAATTTAGGTAATTTGTAATTGTAATCCCTAAGTATTTAGCTGAATTTACAGCCTTCAGATTTGTATGCCTTATCGTGTAATCGAAATTTAACTGATTTCTTTTAGTATTCATGTGAATAACTTCACGCTTTTCCTTATTCTGGGTCAATTGCCACTTTTCACACCACACAGATATCTTATCTAAATCATTTTGTAATTCGTTTTGATCATCTGATGACTTTACAAGACGGTAAATGACAACATCATCTGCAAACAATCTAAGACGGCTACTCAGATTGTCTCCTATGTCGTTAATATAGATCAGGAACAATACAGGGCCTATAACACTTCCTTGGGGAACGCCAGATATTACTTCTGTTTTACTTGATGACTTTCCGTCCATTAGTACGAAGTGTGACCTTTCTGACAGGAAATCACGAATCCAGTCACCCAACTGAGGCGATACTCCATAAGCACACAGTTTGGTTAGAAGACGCTTGTGAGGAACTGTGTCGAAAGCCTTCTGGAAATCTAAAAATATGCAATCAATTTGACATCCCCTGTCGATAGCACTCATTACTTCATGAGCATAAAGAGCTAGTTGTGTTTCACAAGAACGATATTTTCTGAAACCGTGCTGACTGTGTGTCAATAAATCGTTTCCTTCGAAGTACTTCGTAATGTACGAATACAGTATATGTTCCAAAACCCTGCTCCAAATCGACATTAGTGATATAGGCCTGTAATTCAGCGGATTACTCCTACTTCCCTTTTTGTGTATTGGTGTAACTTGAGCAATTTTCCAGTCTTTAGGTACGGATTTTTCTGTGAGCGAGTGGTTGTATATAATTGCTAAATATGGAGCTATTTTATCAGCACACTCTGAGAGGAATCTGACTGGTATACAATCTGGACCGGAGGCCTTGCCTTTATTAAGTGATTTAAGCTGCTTACTTACACCGAGGATATCTACTTCTACGTTTCTCACCTTGGCAGTTGTTCTTGATTGAAATTCAGGAATATTTACTTCATCTTCTTTCGTGAAGGAGTTCTGGAAAACCGTGTTTAATAACTTTTCTTTAGTGGCACTGTCATCAGTGACTTCACCGTTGTTATCGCGCAGTGAAGGTTTCGATTGCGTCTTTCCAATGGTGTGCTTTATGTATGACCAGAATCTCTTTGGGTTTTCTGCCAGATGTCGAGACAGAATTTCGCTGTGGAAATTATTAAAAGCACCTCACATTGAATGTGCGCTATATTTCGATCTTCTGTAAAACTTTACCAATCTTGGGGATTTTGCGCTCTTTTAAATTTGGCATGCTTTTTTCGTTGCTTCTCCAACAACGATCTAACTCGTTAAGTGTACCATGGGGGATCAGTAACATCACTTATTAATTTATGTGGTATTTATCTCTCAATTGCTGTCGATACTACCTCCTTGAAAACATTCCACAACTTTTCTACCCTTACATGATCAGATCGGAAGGAGTGAAGACTGTCTCTTAAAAAGGCGTTAAGAGCATTTTTATCAGCTTTTTTTAAATAGATATACTTTGTGTTTCTTTTTGATGGTTGTAGGTGTTATGGTATTCAGCCTAGCAGCAACTGCCTTGTGGTCGCTAATCCCTGCATTCGTCACAACACTCACAGTTTGTCCATGATTATTTGTTGCTAAAAGGTCAAGTATGCTTTCGCAATCATTAACGCTTCGAGTGGGCTTATGAACTAATTGTTCAAAATTATTTTGTGAGAATGCATTCAGAACAGCTTCGGATGACGTTTTATGCCTGCCACCGGCTTTAAACGTATAATTTTTCCAGCATATCGAGGGTAGATTGAAGTCACCACCGACTATAATTGTATGAGCGGGGTGCTTATTTGAAATGAGATTCAAGTTTTCTTTGAACTGTTCAGCAACCTATATCTTCTGAGTCGGGGGGGGGGGGGGGGGGTCGATAAAACGATCCAATTAATAGCTTAGTCCGATTATCAGGTATGACCTCTACCCATACTATTTCACATGAACTCTCTACTTCAATTTCGCTACAAGGCAAACTACTTCTGACAGCAATAAATACTCCACCACCAACTGTATTTAATCTATTCTTTCTGAACACTTTTAGATCGTTTGAAAAAATTTCGCCTGAACTTATTTCTGGCTTTAGCCAGCCTTCTGTACCTACTACTATTTGAGCTTCAGTGCTTTCTATTAGGGCTTGGAGCTCTGGTTCTTTCCCAACACAGCTACGACAATTTACAACTACAATACCAATCGCTTCTACAACTACCTTACTGTGTTTTACCTGAGCCACGCGGGATTAGTTGAGTGGTCTGAGGCGCTGCAGTCAGGGACTGTGCAGCTGGTCCCGGCAGAGGTTCGAGTCCTCCCTCAGGCATGGGTGTGTGCGTTTGTCCTTAGGATAATTTAGGTTATGTAGTGTGTAAGCTTAGGGACTGATGACCATAGCAGTTAGGTCCCGTAAGATTTCACACACATTTTGAACATTTTTTGTTTTACCTGCCCACTTTTAGATGGACACCCCTGCTGTGGTTCTCTGAGATCCTCTAACCTAAAAAACCGCCGAGTCCGTTCAACACAGCCCCCACTACCCATGTAGCTGCCTCCTTTGTATAGTGGACTCCTGACCTATTAAGTGGAACCCGGAAACCCACCACCCAATGGCGCAAGTCAAGGATTCTGCAGCCTACATGGTCACAGAACTGCCAGAGCCTCTGATTCAGACCCTCCACTCGGCTCTGCACCAAAGGACCACAGTCGTTCTATCAACAATGCTGCCAATTGTGAGCTCCGCCTTAATCTCAGAAGCAAGACTGGCAGTCTTTACCATTTCCGCTAGCCGCCCAAAACCAGACAGAATCTGCCCCAATCCAAAGCGACACACATCATTGGTACCGACATGAGCCACCACCTGCAGTTGCTGCACCCTGTACTCTTCATGGCATCTGGAAGCACCCTTTTCACATCTGGAATGACTCCCCCCGGAATGCATATGGAGGGCACACTGGCTTCCTTCCCCTCTTTGGCAGCCATGTTTCTAAGGGGCCCCATTACACGCATAACCTTTGAGCTTCCAACGACCAGCAAACCCACCCTCTGTGAATGACCAGACCTAGGGGGCCGAGAAGCTTCCTCTGGAACAGGGTGGACGATTGTATCTGACTCAGAGACATCATCTGCCACAGATAAAGCCTCAAAACTGTTTGTCAAACGAACCAGGAAGGCCCTACGATCATCCCCTCGGAAAGTTTTTCGCTGCTTGCCAGACTTTGGAATAATCTCCCACTCAACCACAGGTGAGGGGTCAGCCTCAGTGCAGGCAGTACCTGGGGCGATCACAGCAGTGGACCGATTGGAGGAAACGTGGGATGTGCTCGACATCCCTAAAATCCCTGCGTCCGATCCCCCACAGTGACTCCCCTTGGTAGCAGCTTCAACCTGTGTGACAGAAGCCAACACAGCCTGGAGCTGTGAGAGAAGGGTCGCCGACTCAGCTTGCATCTGTACACAACAGTCACAGTTCCTACCCATTACTGCAATCGCTCCTGTTTTATGCTCGTAAAAATATGCAACAAACGAACAGTGTACTCGCCTTATTAGCAACGAGAAAGTGAAGTGCTCTTTCACTGGCAGTCTAACTGACAACTGAGTTGTTCTAACCAAACAAACAAAAGACTGTACAATATGAGGGTCGATACAATGGTCGATAGCAACAGCAGTACTGTACACTACACTGTTATTGAAATAAACGGTTGTGCCTAGTAAGCACCCGAACATGCAAGAAATTACAAAAATAATCTAGTAACTACACAGATAACTGAAAATAAGTCGCTCCTGTTTGAAGCTCGTAAAAATATGTAACAAGCGAACAGTGTAGTCACCTTATTAGTAACAGGAACTAGCGATGCACTCTCACTGATGGTCTAACTGACAATAGTATTATGCAAGAAATGAGGGGCAAGATTAAAATCGCTGAGTGCACTCATCTAGAAGAATTACTGGAAGGAACAGAGCTTATTGTTAAAGCCATATAAGAGGTAGTTAACAGGGGAAAACTTAGATATGTACTGGAATTCGAGAACATACCTTCTTTGTATCTGTCCAGTACAATGTAGATTTAAATTATAAGATAAAAATTAAGGTTGAGGTTAAACACCACACCAACCAAAAATAAAGAAAGGCTTGTTTTCTGTCTGTAAGTGTATGTGTAGAAAGTAATCAAGATTTTATATAAGAATATTTATTTTCAGACTTTCTCTATCCTACAAAAAATTGAAAACATCCTGATTACGATGATCTTTGAATATTGGAGGTGGGATTCCTGTTGAAAAGCAGTTGAAACTAGGTAGTTGCAGGCAAGCCAACCCTCGTTTCATACCGATATGAATGTCAGTATGTCACACCAGCAACACTTTGCAGTACCTCCTGTAATAGTTGGCGTTTGGGCTAAAACAGCATTTTTTAAAATACACAGACATGCTCATAGAGGAGTGCATCTGGGTTTATTAGCAGTGACATGAGGACATTTGTCTTATCACAGTTGCATGGCACCACAGTTATTGATCCTATATTATCAGGAAAGGGTATTCCATTCTTCTCCTTCTTCCAATCTATGCCATCACAGGAACAGTCGCTTACAACAAAGTCCTTGTGATGAGGATACCTCACCCACCCTGCCGCAATACCGACTGCATCAGGTAAGGGCATATAATGTACTTTTATAGGAAAAAAACACTTGTAATAATGTGTGTAGCCACTACAGCACAGTCACCTTGACAACTGACCACGATGGCTACATACCTGTACATTATAATGAGAGATTTTTGAAGTAAGAAAAATACTAGATTTGTGATAATATATTGTTTTTTTATTTGCACTTCGTCAATGGTACATAGGATGCAGTACATCAGCAAAATCTACTGGTTAATTTTTCTGCAGCAGTGCAGTATTTCCCAAATAACTGTTTCCTATATGCACTAAATTCTGCTTGTATTTACCTCAGACTGATAGAAGCATCACAGAACTCAGGTATTCCATCTGTAAATTTAGTGCTGGTGGACTCTATATCAGTTGGAGCTGATGTGAATTGAAGCACAGTTCTAAATCATTCACATGTATATTATACATGCAAAGATAGTTCACTAAGTCATTGTACATAGCTTGAGTGCAATGCAGCCAGTGGTCTAGTCTTGCTGACGCAAGAGATAGCACCATCCCTAGTTCAAATAAGTTCGTAACAGTAGAGTGCTGTAAATAAATGGATATGTCTCCAGGTTTTACCCTGAGTGCTACATCATCGTACATGGGTATGATGAATAGCATCAGGCCATCACAGTAAATGCTTGGAGGCTGGGGAGGAGGGGAAAGAGATGGGTTACACTCTGTAATCACCTGGACATTGATGTACGGCATTGCATGACATATGTCATGCCATTGTGGCTGAGTAAACCACATATTCTCAATCTCCATCACCACGTGGCAGTCACCGTCTGCTTCTGGCCCATATTCAGATGCTTTGACCCACTAGCAGTTAAATTATATGTAGAAGTGAACAGCAGTAGTGCCATGGGAGTAACTGGTATCTTCTCATCCACTGTATCCACAATTTGTCCTTGCAGTATCACTGGAATGTTCTGCAGTTCAGTGGATGGTGTGTATGTTGGGAGTCTGGTACTGACATCTGCCCTGTGGCTGGGGCTCCAGTGCACTTCTGTGAGTCATGGGCAGGTATATCCACGCTCTGCTGTTGAGTGTCTTTATAACACAAATCGTTGAATGGAACAAACAATAGCAGATCCTTGTCCTTCTCCAACATGTTGACCAGTTCTGCTGCAGAATCCCATGTGTTGGAGTCCTCAGTTGCTCCTGCAAGTGCCAACAGTCTGGGTTGTTATGCTGCTGCAGGTCTCAGGAAGCTGTGGGTCATTGCTCGTGCAGGTTCTGGTTATGCTGCTGAATAAAGAAGAAGAACTGTTACATGTGATAATAATAATAGCAACTACAGACAGACATGTAATATTATTAAACAGAGGTAGCCTTCCACTTCTTCCTATTCTGCTGGGAGGCGCTGGACGATATCGGCTGCTGCTGTTGATGCTTCAAGGTCCTTCACTGACTGACTGTAACTGAGACCAGTGAGCTGTCAGATTCGGCTTATATCCCAGATGTCATGATCACATGACTTGGTGTGGTGTTTCCAGATCGCATTTCTGCCTCTCTGTGGCAGTATTGTGAAACAAAATGCAGCCAGTCTCCACACATCAAGCTGAACTCACAAGAAAATTTTAGGAAGCATATTCCAATAGGATAAATGAAATCCCACGAGTTCCAGAGTGTGCAGGTGTTCCAGGAATCCCTTCCATCTTTGTCAGCGTATTTCAAACGAGCTGGTGTTCCAGGAAACCTTTCACTCTTTGCCGGTGTCTCAGGTGGAACTTAAGAGGGTTTTATGAGCTGCCCGTCAACAAAGCAAACTGCCAACATAGCCAGGCCCAGTTAAAATACAGGTCTGCAGGCTTTGACATGTTTGGGATGGGCAGGTCTGCAGTTGGGTATTTTGCTATTGTTCATATACTTAGGATGACACACACACAGAATGCTTAACGATTTCACAGGAAGCATTTTGGCGTTTACCACCAGTTCTGGAGATTGCCAATGAATATAAAGCAAGTTGTCACTAACACACATCACCTGTGGCTACTGGGCTCACAGTGGGCAGGTGTGGCAGTTCACATGAATAAAAGACTGCTCGTCTCAGCAGATAGCTAGCGTGAGTCCCCAGGAGGAAGGGGGGAAGGAAGGGAGCTTAAATGATCAATTTAAATAATTAGACTATTAATCTGATATCAAAAGTGCATTAGAGGCGACTTTGCTCCACTACTACCTTCTAGATGAAAGCAGTGTGATTGACTTATGTCATTCTTTTCATGGCTGGCAAAAGCTGCTGGGAAAATCTGCTGATGACAGTCAGGTATAGAAATGCATATCCTGTTGTGTATTATTCTGCTATTTGGAAGAATTTGTTACTGTAATGCTCTATGCTGTAGAGTCTAATTCAGCGTGCTGCGTGTGACGTTGTTGCAGCAGACTGCCCTAGAATCTTCGTTCAGCTCTCTGATATCACTGGAGACGTATTTTGGATTCAAGGAGCTATAGTACCACTTTTCTGTTCTGTTTCATCGATCGAACCCTTGTAGGAGCATGTACCTTTTTGAATCAGTTTAGGAGCAGTAGCCTGTCTCTAGACGACAGCCAGACAGAATTGACTCAGGGTTCAAATTCAGTTTGCCCCATTACTTATATGGTGCAAAACCCTTATAAAGGATACACAGCTGTAACAGTCAGATCATTAGAAATACGAAGTGCTGCCACTTGTCAATAATGTGAGAATATATGCATAAAAGGAACAAATCCTCTTGGAGAAGGAAGGCACTATTTCTTATTTCATGGAAACTGGAGAACAGCTTTCTCGGTATTGAATACGCAACCCTGAATCACGATAGTTGTATCCAAGAAATTAGTTCTTCTTCTTATAAAGCCATTCAGTTTTATAAATGCAACTGCTGCGCAAACATATCAATAAAAAGTCTGTTTTCAATAAATGTGTTGGTCTTACAAAGAGCGTGATCCCTATGGTCGACAAATTGCTGAGGAGTTAGGAGATCGACTTGTGTTACTAAAAATTTATGAAACTGTGTATAAGATACAGAGAGAGTGAGTGCAAGAACAGAAGCAAGCTGAGCGAGATGTCTAATAACATGCAGAGGAAACACAAAACGTTTTCTATAAAAAGGGGTCCCAGTATGCTATTCAGACTTCTCAGTACTTCACAAATCCTCTTAAGCCTGAAAGTGCTGCAATACAATACACAGCAAGATGATTAAGAGATCAGTGTTTTTCTTTCAGTCAAATGAGGCACAAATCAATTTTAATATTTTTATATCATGAGGGCAATACTAGGCTTTGTTTAAACTAGCGTTGGAATTGTCAGCGATATCTTTTTCCTCCTTCTGCTAGGTCATGAATTTGTTCTTTGTCCGTCAACTTTATTTGGTGTAATTTGTCTCTTGTTGTGGATGTCTCAGTTTCAGCTGCTGCATGAGCTATTCTTCTTTTCTTATTCTTACTGTCCGTTCTCAGCGTCTTAAGTTGTGTTGTCCATGGCTCCACAGTGACTTGCAGCAGAAACAGAGCCCCCACAGCGAAACGGGTTGCCTGCTTGTTCGTGTAAATGGCGAAGTGGCCGAATTTCGACTGCAGATGCCATTGTTTCCCATGACGCAGCAACAGATTCAGCCACAGCACCTGCAGGCAGTTTGAAGTGGGATGGAGAAAATAATGGATGAATTAGATTTGACTTTGAACTACTTAGATATGTTACTACAAGAAGAAGAGTATGAGAGGAAATGTTATTGTGACTCCCCAACAGGAGGCAGAAAAAGAAGATTAATAGTATTTTTGCGCCATGTGAAAGTGAAGACTGTTATAACATTTTGGTTAACAGGCATCTTTTAAATAACGAAGCTAAATTCAGATTTTACTTTAGTATGGTTTGTGCATATTTTGCAACCTACAGAAATAAAGTTTTCAACATTTTCAAGAAACCTATTATGAGAGCTGAAAAACTCGCAGTGACACTAGTTTCCTTCTCTAATCCACAAATTCTTGTCTAAAATTATTAAAATAAATTTGTTTCTCGTTATAACAGTTGTAATGATGTAACAACTCCTAACGTTTTTTACATATCATGGAATGTTATGTAGCTCCATATTTCTTATTAAGAGCGAATGTTCTCAGATAGTAATTGAACCTTTTCCAGTTACATACTGTCATATTTCTGCTTTAAGGTGAAGACAGCAAACCGTTTGGATGTTAGCTGTTTATTAATACCCTTGCATATTATGCAGGTAATACTACTGCATGTTGCTGATTCATTGTGGTAAGTCCTCATTTGCTCTTCCTCCATCATCAGGTTTATGGCAAGGAAGAATGAGAGAGAGAAAACTCAATACAAGTAGTATTCATTAAAATGGCTAGCTGCTTTTAAGAAACTTACAAAAAGTAGTAAAAAATCAAACAACACATTAATTTTATATTAAAAGGAAATACATCAGTCTGTCCTGACACACTCTTAAACTTCTCATTTTTGAGTTTTATGTCATCACTTAATTCCTAAATTCCATATGCATTTTTAACTCGACTAAAAGTGTGGTGGAGTGTTCTTGTAGTCATACCTATGCTCAGTATAAATAAATTTACATTATCTTTCTTCGTAGGCGCCCCCAGGTATTTTATTTCCAATCCTGTGGAAGTTTTCACCGCTCCAGTCTGTCTTTTTTTTAGCAATGTACCTTTGTTTATCTGCACAGAAGCTGTGTATTCATCTGAAACATTTAATGGAGCTTGTATCTCAATCTTGCCTCAGGCTCTTTCAGGTTAAGTGACATGGATTCAATTTCTGTATCGTCTCCAGAATCAGTCACAATGTCTGAAACAATACAGTCGTTCTTTTCTTCTAACTAAAGAATCAAATATTGGGATAGATCTGCAAAAAAAAATTTACTGTTGTGGTTCATCAAATGTATCGATACAATGCTTGCAGAAAGTTTAGGAAGACATCTAAATTTCATTGAATCCACCCGTGTCCTTCAGTAACAGCATTTCAGTCAGTGTTTTACATGATGTTATTATAGATCTGAATTACGAGTCTATAGTTAAAATTTCACTGCTCTGTCTCGAATACTTTTGGAGATTTAATTATTTTCCTTTTTGTAAACAGAGCTAAAAAAATTCTGTTTTTCTGAATAACTGTTTTCTTCCTCTAAAATTGCTTGTTCTAATGCTATTAAATTTTCAATGCGATCTCATTGCATCATAGCAATCAAACAACAATAATAGAACAATATGGGAAAAAATCCTACTAATTTGATTATCTCTCCAACAAACTTACTTTTCCCCAGTAAATTCGGGGGCAAAATTGTCCCAATTCCCTGGTAACCATAGATTTGCAGCACTTTGACTAGACACCACAGCCAAACATAACAGATGCAACAATCGAACTCGATTTTGTTACTCCCAGCGTCAACAGCACCCCAAGCAGCCAGCAAGCAACACATTGAACACGATAACAGATGAGTCCAATTACAAACTTTTATATTGATTTGTAACATAGCTTTTTACAATAGTTTGTTTTTGTAGTGCCATAAAAATCGACAATAACTAAAAAATTACCCAAGAATTCTGATTGTTTAGTTTCCCAAAGACCCTGACAAATATGAAATGGTGCATTGCAGGACAGTTTATTTTTTACTATATTCTAATGTACAGACATTTACCTAATGATGTCACTTTCCTTTAATAACAAAAAATTGCTAATAAACACCAGAAGACCTGACTTTTCACAGAAAGATATTGTATATCTATCCAACAAAGCAAAGTTTTGTTCACTACACTTTCAGCCAAATCAGTTAATGTTGATCATGGGAAATCTTTATGGAATGTAATACCTATATTATTAAACATATAAAATAAGGTATCATAACTACAGCTTAAGGGAAAACCACAAAGACATGATAATAAATCGCCAATTTCCAAACACAGGAGAAACCCACGGTTTTGCTAAATGTGAGCCACAAACGGCAAGAGTCTTCAACACATTCGCAAAAGTAATTACATTTACACAAATATTCTTGTATTTGAAAGTCGAGTGAAGTGTAAGAAAGAGCTAACCATTGGACTCCATTAATAATTTTTAAGTGTGAAGGAAAGTGCCCATGACAATAACAATAGACATAAACAGAAAGATGTGCTTCTCATGCATGAAAGGTGTTTGTATTCTCTTGCTTTCAGCAGAATAAGCTGCAGATATCGATATATTCGAAAGTATTGCTTCATGAATTATTTGTAGCTTACATCACTGAATCAGTGTGATTTGGCTATTTTTAGATGTATTTCACCATTATTCATGTTCCTTGGCAACTTAGTAATGCATGGAACGCAAAAATATAATCACTATTCTGCTAATTAAAAACAAACATTATCCTTACAATGCAAGTGACCGACTGCTTTCTCACCGTTTGGAGCGCTAGTGTTGCTCTAGCTATCAAACGGTAACAACTTTTGCTCTAGGGCGTGTCGTGACCACGTAGTTAAAAAAAAAAGAAGGGGGTCGCATTACAGACCTACGCTGTATATTGTTTTGAAGCCTGAGTGGGCTTGGCCTACCGCCATTTTAAATAGCACAAAGCATTAGCAGACCTACGCTGTATATTGTTTTGAAGCCTGAGTGGGCTTGGCCTACCGCCATTTTAAATAGCACAAAGCATTAGCAGACTATTGTCTACGAGTGCTTCTTGTCTATTATTTCTGTCGTGTGCTCGCAACATATGTTTTAAATACTAAAATTATAGAGCCTACACAAATAACTTAGTGTCAGGAAGGTATGTTCGAACGTTTTTCTGTGCTTGAATGAGTATTTGCCCTGGCAATACGACACGTTCAGAGTGAGGTCATAGGAAATTGTCACCACGGTGAATTATGTGGGTATGAAAGAGGTGAACCTAATTTTTTGTGCTAATATAGGTGGCGGACGCCTCCTTCAAGTGTGCGACGTAATGCCACATCACTTCTTTTCTTACCTCCATGATCTTGACTGTATTTATTAGACTATGATAATACCACACACGTAATCGTGGAAGTAAAAGAAGAAAGGAGATGGTGCTATCGAGTTCCACTGTATGTTAATTTGAAGCCATAGTGGGTGGGGCCTGTCGCCATCTTAAATAACCCAAAACATTTGCAGACTACTGTTTACGATTGCTTCTTGTTCATTATTTCTCTCATGTGTATGCAACAGTTATTTTAAATAATGAAAATTACAGTGTTTACATGAATAACACAATGCCAGGAAGACAATTTCGAACGTTATTCTGTTCTTGAATGCGTATTTGCTCTAGTAATACGACACATTTGGCCTTGTTAATATAATTTGTTTCTTGTTGATATATTCTGAATAACCAAGAAGAGGAGGATGTGATGTGGAACGGATGCATTCGTAATCCATTTAATTCCACTTTTAGTGTATTTTTATCGACAGCAAGTGGAACAGGAACTCCGAAAACAATGTTTGTTTGCTGATACCGCTTCTTGTTCGTTACATTTTCAGCTTTCTCCTGATATGCACAGCATTTTTAGCGTTAATGTTCGGTGAAAACTTACTGATGTGTTCTTCGTTAGCCCACAAACATGTGCAGTGAGGAAAGAAGCAAGTTATCTTGTGCTTGTCAACAAAATGAATGGTTGTTGAAAAGTCAAAGAAACAAGACTGCATAGAGCTAATACCTCCATGCAGAATAGAGTTCTTGTTTTATTAGATATCAGTACGTTAGTCTCACTGTACATCTCCACACTTTGAATCTTACCTATAATTCGTCATTCAGTATGTCACCAATAATAGCAGTTTACATGATTATATATATATATATATTCAGGGTGCTCCATTGATCGTGATTGGGCCAAACATCTCACGAAATAAGCGTCAAACGAAAGAACTACAAAGAACGAAACTTGTCTAGCTTGAAGGGGGGAACCACATTGCGCTATGGTTGGCCCAGTAGATGGCACTGCCATAGGTCGAACGGATATCAACTGCGTTTTTTTAAATAGGAACCCCCATTTTTATTACATATTCGTGTAGTACATAAAGAAATATGAATGTTTTAGTTAGACCACTTTTTCGCTTTGTGATAGATGGCGCTGTAATAGTCACAAACATATGGCTCACAATTTTAGATGAACAGTTGGTAACAGGTAGGTTTTTTAAATTAAGATACAGGTACGTTTGAACATTTTATTTCGGTTGTTTCAATGTGATACATGTATCTTTGTGAACTTTTCATTTCTGAGAATGCATGCAGTTACAGGGTGATTACCTGTAAATACCACATTAATGCAATAAATGCTCAAAATGATGTCTGTCAACTCAATGCATTTGGCAATATGTATAACGACATTCCTCTCAACAGCGAGTAGTTTGCCTTCCGTAATGTTCGCACATGCATTGACAATGCACTGGCGCATGTTGTCAGGCGTTGTCAGTGGATCACGATAGCAAATATCCTTTAACTTTCCCCACAGAAAGAAGTCCGGGGCCGTCAGATCCGGTGAGCGTACGGGCCATGGTATGGTGCTTCGACGACCAATCCACCTGTCATGAAATATGCTATTCAATACCGCTTCAACCGCAAGCGAGCTATGTGCCGGACATCCATCATTTGTTGCAGGTTGTGGATGACGTTTCACACATGCCTGAACACTTCCTGCTTCCATAAATAACGTAACTATCCGGCGAACGGTCCGAACACTTGGATGATGTCGTCCAAGATACCGAGCAGCATACGTAGCACACGCCCATTGGGCATTTTGCTCACAATAGCCATACATCAACACGATATCGACATTTTGCGCAATTGGTAAACGATCCATTTTAACACGGGTAATGTATCACGAAGCAAATACCGTCCGCACTGGTGGAATGTTGCGTGATACCACATACTTATACATTTGCGACTATTACAGCGCCATCTATCACAAAGCGAAAAAAGTGGTCCAACTAAAATATTCATATTTCTTTACGTACTACATGAATATGTAATTAAAAATGGGGGCTCCTATTTTAAAATATGGAATACTATAAACGTGATTAAGGGAATGGTCTCAAATATATAGGTCCCATTGACAGGATATTTTGCTTGAACATGTATGTAAGTCATTTTTTAGTATGATAGCCTTACTTGTGTAACATATAGGCCTACCTTTCCGACAACAGCCTATTTGCTTCTTTTCGCAGAATATTTCTAGTCAGCAACTCTATCAGTTTTTTCAGGAATAACCACAAATAGCACACTTGAAATACATGTCTACTTTGATCATCTGCTTCATTTCACCTTTGAGTTTTATTTTGATATTTTCGAAGTATATACACCTATACCACACTTTGTGATGTACCAATAGTTAGTTACGCAGTTAGTTTCATGTTCGATGTATTATTTGCATGATAAATCGTAATGATGCAGAATGAGTCATTTTATATTACCATCTTCTTTGTAATTAAAGACAGACAGATGTTAATAATTCCTACCTATCACCATTTAAACATTACAATAATAGGTAGTCTTCTGTGGAATAGGAGGAGTTGTCAAAGAGAAACGTTTTCAGTTTAGTTTCAAATTTTACTTTGTTGTTTGTCAGGCATTTTATATCACTGGTAAGTGATCAAAAGTTTTGGTTTCAGAATTGTGAATCCCCTTTTACGCTATAGACGACCTTAAGTGGCAAAGCGAATGTCATTTTTTCTTTTGTTGTTGTAATTATGTATATCATTGTTCTTGCTGAAGTGCAGTGGATTGTTTACAACAAACATCATGAGGGAATAAGTGTACTGCAAGGCAAACAGATTGCTACTCACATGGCGAGCAGCAGGCATGAACGACAGAGAGAGTTTTCTCGTCTGTTTTCAGCCAAAGACTTTTTCAGAAAGGAAGCAGAGCACATACACACATTCATACACACACAAACACACACACACACACACACACACACACACACACACACACACACACACACACACACACGCACGCACATACACACACACACACACACACACACACACACACACACACACACACACACACACACATGATCATCGCTGTTTCCAGCTGTTCTACTCAGAATTTTTTTAAAGAGGGG
Organism: Schistocerca serialis cubense; assembly: GCF_023864345.2. Classification (NCBI taxonomy): domain Eukaryota; kingdom Metazoa; phylum Arthropoda; class Insecta; order Orthoptera; family Acrididae; genus Schistocerca; species Schistocerca serialis. The sequence goes on from NC_064638.1 coordinate 825,991,358, forward strand.
GAATGTTTGCAGTTAGGAAGGCAATGAAAAACACAGGAAAGAATAAAAGTAGATAGCACAACTATAACTGATATATAAAGAAGAAAATATTCCTTTCAACAGCTCCCCTTATGAATGAAATGTGATTCCTTTAAACTAAAGATTATGATCAATTCATTTACAACACCTGTAAACGACGCCATTTTGATGAAACAGCTGCGTCTCGACACAATCAAAGCACCATATGGTATTTTGGGATATGACTGACAGACATCCCAAACGATCGAAACTGTGCATGGGCACATCAGAGTGACATCATGCTGAAGTATCACCACTGTGAACCACGGGGGTACAGATCTGGTGAACCTAATATTTTGGACTATTTAAGATGGCGGACGTTAGCTTCAAGTTTGTGATGTAATGACAACTCCCTTCTTTTTTTACCTCCATGGCGCTAATACTGACCCCACGATTGTTTTCTCCTAAATATTGCCAATCAGGAAACGAATCTGATCAATCCTACCACCGAATTAATCAGGGAAAATTTTGCTTGAGAGGTCACAAAATGAGTAGGAACTTTTTTCATATGTTGCAATAGTATTTGTATGATTGCTATGCCACAATAAAATGGCAGTAACAATTTCACAGCTGTAGGAGAAGCAGTTTTCGAGAAAAGAAACGTTTTAGTCAGAAAACAGGATGTTTTAGTTCTGTTTACAAAGCGAAAAAAGCATTCTATCGTCCAAGGTGTCAGAGGTACAGCAGTGAAACTTTAAATGAAAACGCAAATCTAATAACATCATGTAAAATACTGACTGAAACGCTGATACTTTAAGGACACATGAGGATTCAAGGAAATTTAGATCTGTCCATAAATTTTCTGCAAGCCCTGGAACAGGCCAAATTTATTGTTCCCAGAGGCAAAGAAGCGAAAACTATTAGCAGATGAAAAGAGGATGCTTAAAACCAACAAATTCACTTATTGTCTTTCATGTTGGACTGTTCCAGGAAAACCTACTGACGTAATTCATTTCTTTGGTTTCACTGAGACATTTGATCCTGTTCCAAGCATTGTTTCTCTTCAATTTCTTCGACATGAGTCCTTAATGATTCTCCACATATTCTTGTAAATATCACTTAAAATGCCATGAAATATAAGTTTGTTAAAAATAAAAACTTACTAGTTAAATTAACTTTTTTCAGGTCTTTACCAACAGGTGGATCTTACTCATTTCTGGTCTTTTCCTTCCAAATATCTACAGAATGTCAGCAGAATTGTGAAAGAAGTACTGTCCGCATTTGTTCACAAACTATCTCCTATTTATTTCACAGTTCATTGAAAAGAAAAACTTTTGAGAAAAAACAAAGGAATTTTCGACCAAATGGCGGTTTTCCAACTGTCACACTGTCACACTACGATACCACATGCACATATAGTCACACTCACTTCCTCACGAAGGAGAATTTAACTGTTCTGTCCATAGCCCTGTTATAGCCTGGGTCCAAAATGGTGGTCGCCGCTATGTTGAAGGTACAGTACTTCTCTTGTTCAGCCTTTACTTTCTTCAGCGTGCCCCTACCATCTAGTGGTCAATACCTGAATTAAAGTCCTCAATGACGACAGAAAAGTTCACATTTTCATTTCCCATCCTATGAAGATACGTATGCAGAGCGGATATCTGCCATCAAGAGGAATATTTTGGTACTAGCAAGCTTTCTGTGGTAAGTTTATAAATTTATTTTTAAGCGTTGTGTTCATGTCTTGTGCATTTCTAAGTTTTCAGTCACTGACACATTCTCATTCTTCGTTTCTGGGATATTGCTTGGCGTGGTGTGGGTTGAGCTGCCACGCCAGCCACGGCTGGGTACGCCAGTGCGGCTACTACCTGCAACTGTGGCTGGCCTGCCCGTCTTTTGTCGCTCAGGTATACTGTGTGGCGACATGGCCAAAACTTGGCTGTACTGTCTAATATAAGGCTCCTATAATATGAGCTGAACTGTCCGCCATGTTTTCCCCAAACTATATGATACTGACACTTGTTTACATACGAGTCATGAGGCGAGTGGAGATTTCTAATTACATGTATTGAAGAATTCGTCGTAAGTATGGGTGGCTGCTCTACTGTGAACTGAACTAGCTATTGAAAAAATTGTTTTCTTGTGTTAGATTTCCTAGTGACCCTGAATGAAGAAAAAGATGGGCCACATACTGCCAGGAGACAATTGTGAATCAAGAAGAGCTCAGTTGTGTACTGTAAATATACATTAATAAAAGTAATTATAAACAAGAGACCAGTTGTATGCAGTTGCGTTACTTCCCAGTCGAAAACTGTGCTGAAACAGTTCGTCTCAAAATTTTTCGGTTCCTGTGATATTTTCGCAATTGGAAAAGTGCAGAGGAATATTTCTGATGTGTTTATACTTCTTATCATAAACAGACATACACAAAGAGAATAATACCTAACACAATTTCTTACGTAGGTACAGTACAAAGTGTGATAAGATATTTTTATAGCAGCAAGTAGCATATGGAGTCTGTTGATTTGCTCATTTTTACACTTTACTCGTCTTTGAAATACACGAATATTTTTGTACATGTAATTAATTTTGTTTCCAAAGCAAATATATTGAAAATTGTTGCCGTTTGTGGCTCAGTTGTACTAACAATTGTGGATTTGGTTTATTCTCTGCTGGGAAACAATTTTACTGCTTTTTGACGTTTTATTATGACGTCTGTACGGTTTCCCTTCAGCTCCAGGTGTGGTGGCTTATTTGGTACGTTAAATAATGTAGGTATTACATTTCATATATGCACCCTAGGTTCCACATTCACTGATTTGGCTATAGTGTAACGAGCAACACTTCATGTTGTTGGATAGATATACGATGTGTTTCTGCTATAAGCCAGATCTTCTAGTATTTGTTGGGAAATTTTTGTTATTAAACGAAAACGACATTCTTCAATAAGTTTCTGTGCGCTACAAGAAAATCGTAAATGAACTGTCCTGCAATCTATCGTTTCATACCTGCTATGGTCTGTAAGAAATTAAAGAATGAGGAATGTAGTTTTATTTTTTCAGTTATTGTCGATTTTTATGGCACTACATACGCTCCCTGTTGCAAAAACTATGACACAAATCAATATAAAGGATTTCGTACTCAGAAATGTCACTTGCTGGCCTCTTGGCGTGTTGCTATCGCAGTGGGTAACAAAAACGAGAGGGAGCGTCGCTACTGTTATGTTAGAGGGTCAGCCGCCTCTGTTTCCCAAGATGTTGTCCCAGTCACAGCGACCAGTCGCCAATGGGATGGAGAGAAGAACAGTCCAATTGGAATGACGCTACTTAGATATTTTACTATATGAAAAAGAAGATGAGAAGGTATTGTTATTGTGATCCCTCAACAGGAAGAACAAGAAGATTAATAGTACTTTTGCAGCTTATGATGGTGAAGATTTTATACAATCTTCTAAATGACACAAAATTCAGACTCTATTTTAAATTAAATGTCAATCAGTTACAGCGTATTTGGCAATTTACAGAAAGTAATAGGCAGAGAAAAACGTGCAAATGGTTCAAGAAGCCCATCAGTGCAGTTGGAAAACTCTCGGTGACTCTTATTTTCTTCTCTATTCAACAAATTTTTGTCTAAAATTATTTAAAATAAAATTTTTCTCTTAGTCACAACTGAAATGGTATAATAACTCATAATGTTCTTACACATCATCGAACGTGAAGTAATTCTCAAGTTCTTATTAAGAGCATCTGTTTTCAGATAGTAATTGAACCTCTTCCTGTTATATCCTGTCACATTTTTCATTTACGGTGAAAACAGTCAACTATTAGGAAAATAGCTATTTATTGACATTCTTCTACATAGTACTGAATGACTATAATAGGAGTCCTTATTTATGTTTCCACCATAGACAGACTTACAGCAACAACTAAAATCCAGTGAAACCACATTTAAAAGTTTATCTCCTTCTACTTTGTTTGCACTTGAACATTGTATATTCTGTACTTCTTCGAGTTTGCATCCAAAGTTACCTCACATTCATGTTTTACTCTTATACATTTTCGCATCCTTATGCGATTATTTTTACTCTCTAGGTCCAGTCCCTCCCACCTTTCTCTGTCTATCTCCTCTTTCCCCCATCCTCCTCTGATCCGGAGTCTTGTTTATTGTTGTTTCAAATTCAGATTATGTAGTAGTATTCTAACCTGAAGCTGATAGGCCATAAATACAACTTTTGTGTTTTCTGTAAAAACAGACTGTAAGAAAGAAAACAAAACAGCACATTGTTGTGTATATAATTTTTGTTATATATATATATGTAATCAGAGACCATATACATATGTGGGAGAAACAATTTGTCTAATGGTTTAAATGCTGAAAACTGCCTGCAAGAAAGAAAAGAATGCCACTCACTTTCACAGCAGAGCATTTTCTTCCGTGCAATCAGTTTTAAAAGAAAAGTTGTACATTGTCCTTTAAAAAGTACAGTCCATGTCTGTCTGAATGTTTATTAGATCATAATGTCAGAATTGAAAGCAGTCAGAAGTTTTCGAGATTTTTGATAACATAGTTTCACAGTTATATTGTATATATTCTACGTCTGTCAGAACATTTATTAGAGTACCATATAAGAATTTAAATTTTTCGAAATTTTTGCTAACAATCTTTCTCTGTTATACACTCCTGGAAATGGAAAAAAGAACACATTGACACCGGTGTGTCAGACCCACCATACTTGCTCCGGACACTGCGAGAGGGCTGTACAAGCAATGATCACACGCACGGCACAGCGGACACACCAGGAACCGCGGTGTTGGCCGTCGAATGGCGCTAGCTGCGCAGCATTTGTGCACCGCCGCTGTCAGTGTCAGCCAGTTTGCCGTGGCATGCGGAGCTCCATCGCAGTCTTTAACACTGGTAGCATGCCACGACAGCGTGGACGTGAACCGTATGTGTAGTTGACGGACTTTGAGCGAGGGCGTGTAGTGGGCATGCGGGAGGCCGGGTGGACGTACCGCCGAATTGCTCAACTCGTGGGGCGTGAGGTCTCCACAGTACATCGATGTTGTCGCCAGTGGTCGGCGGAAGGTGCACGTGCCCGTCGACCTGGGACCGGACCGCAGCGACGCACGGATGCACGCCAAGACCGTAGGATCCTACGCAGTGCCGTAGGGGACCGCACCGCCACTTCCCAGCAAATTAGGGACACTGTTGCTCCTGGGGTATCGGCGAGGACCATTCGCAACCGTCTCCATGAAGCTGGGCTACGGTCCCGCACACCGTTAGGCCGTCTTCCGCTCACGCCCCAACATCGTGCAGCCCGCCTCCAGTGGTGTCGCGACAGGCGTGAATGGAGGGACGAATGGAGACGTGTCGTCTTCAGCGATGAGAGTCGCTTCTGCCTTGGTGCCAATGATGGTCGTATGCGTGTTTGGCGCCGTGCAGGTGAGCGCCACAATCAGGACTGCATACGACCGAGGCACACAGGGCCAACACCCGGCATCATGGTGTGGGGAGCGATCTCCTACACTGGCCGTACACCACTGGTGATCGTCGAGGGGACACTGAATAGTGCACGGTACATCCAAACCGTCATATATTATATATATTTAAAAACAAATAGCCCATGTCTGTCTGAACATTCATTAGAGTGTGGTAATCAACCAAATCAAAATGCAAATCTATGCAGTAAAGATTTTCCACCTGGATGTTTTAACATTCAGGCCTGTGTTGTGAAAATAATACCCAGATAATGAACCAAGACTTGGAATACTGGTGCAGTCTTAGTATGACATCAGAATCTAGCTCAGACCTGTTGGGCTATCTATAACGGCGTGGAATTTCGACAAACTAGCCCAGACTTGATACACCAGGACAGGTTATAAGATGTCAAAATCCAAATTCTGGAATATTGTCAATATGATGTCTGTGACAAAGGATGTTTGTGTGGGTAAGGGCCTGTCTACTGACATATTTGACATGTTTTTCCCTCTCAAGCTACTATTCACTCAGAGGTGTATGGTCACTGCTTCTCATAACTCTAAATCTCTCCACTGCTGTATTTATTTAAACAAGCACTGGAAGGGACAGACCTTCCAGACACGCTGTCCTAACTTATTCCAGTTAGTCCAAGCTATAGTATAGTAGAACCACTTGCATCTTTATTTAAACAAATACCTTTTCATGGAGAGCTCTCTTTCCACGATCGAGAGTTCCACCACTTTACACCAAGGAGACAGGGCAGAGCTGTCAACCACCGAGGTCGTTGTGTCGCCTAAGGCCTAAGACATAAGAGTCCATCAGTAACAGCTATGGGTAGAGAGGGTTACCTCCAGTAGTTACTTGTGTGATGGCTCTGAAACCCACAAAAAAAGTTCTTGTGCACAGCTTGTAAAATCCACCACAAAAACAAATTATGTGTGGAATGGATTGTGGCTATTTACTCGCAATAACATAAACATCGTACAGCTGTGAAACGCGTAAATTTATGCACACTAGGGTGTAGCAGCATTTCTGAATGAAACACGCATATACTTATTGACAAGTCGAATTGTACCCATCAAAATATGAGAAATACGTATGAAAGATTAGTATGATCTGTTCTACGAGAATATTGGTCAATGCCTCACTTGTACATGACATATCAAGACAAAAAACTGAACAACCTTCGCAACAGAGTGCAGCGCCAACAGACGACAGATGACTGCAGCATCGCCCAGCGACGCAGCACAAATCGCTACATCCATCTGGTGGAAGGAATATCGTCATGCCTCGGGAGTGAGGACAGAGGCTAAAGGGGATGGCGAGTGAAAGCTCTAGCATTTTTATTGTCAGTTCTTGAAAAATGGGATTGGATGTTGAATAGCAGATCTATATACATTACAGCTTCGATTGTGGGTTACACAATAGTGAAATCAATGAATAACGTATAGAAATCGATGAAGTTTCCAGCTAATTAACTATTAATCCCCTTTACATGTGTATTCTTATGATTTTAAAACGAATGTTGTACCGACAGCACTGAATTTTGCGGTGTTGGTTCACCTTTCCACCTCTTTTCACATCCAAAACCGTGCCACGATTCTGTGTAAGATGGATTGGAGAAGCTCTTGAAAGGTTGAAAAGGATGGAATACACGCTGTTGTTATTCTGACTCCGGAAAGAGCACAAGACGTTTTCCAAAACTGAGTACCCGAATAGTAACATAGACCTTCGGTTTTGTACACCAACTGGTTGTTACTTCACACAATACGTTTTATATTTGTACTGCAACTTCGAACTTGCAGACGAGATGTATTTCTGACACATGGTAGTACTGGCCATTGAGTTATCACATTGAGGTATTCGCATTTCAGCCATAGACCTGAAACCATCATAGCTTGGAAGCTGAACTTTCCATACACATTTCTGACGATTGGCACACATTTCGAACCAGTAGACCGTTATTTTCATCCTTCTAGGGAATCAGACGTATACACACAATGTGAGAGTGCAGATTAAACGCGACGTTGAGGCGTAGCGCCGTGTAACGATCCTGCCTTGGAGGCGGTCAATGTTGCTACATAGAAGGTTGGGCCAATGTGTTCGGCAGCGATCGGGCGCTTCCGTGTGACGTCACTGTCGAGAAGCGTCAGCAGCGCGAGACGTTCTCATACGGCACTATTGCGCTTAAACTAAATTTACGAAAAGTGAAGGGCAATATAATGAATTATGGATTCGATCGAAGCTTACCAATACAGGGACTGAATATTAATACCTGCTACGACTGTGAAACTCTTATATTGTCTCTCTGGTAATGACAAAAGTAAAACTACAGATTTGTGGCTCCCCCTCAATTTATATTCTATTACTCAATATTTTTTGCTAGATAACAACAATCTGGTATGCTTCAGTCCCTTTTTATATATTTTACAATTTTTAATAGTACTGGAAACGCAACAATTACAAGAGTTTTCAGTTTACTAAACACATTTTGTGCATCACAGTCGACAATAGTGTGTTCCATCTTTTTCATTCAGGTATTAAGCAGCAACAGTACGTCTAGTTAGTTGAGACATTACTACACATAATCGTACAGAAGCCCGGTTAAATGAACTCACATTCAAAAATTTTAAGAAGAATTTAAATACCTTAATCACATCTGGATGGGACTGCAGAAGCTCTCAACCTGTGTGCTGCTTTCTGCTGCTGCTGTTGGCCCTCTGTGCCTTTGCAGATGTGTTGAAGTGCCTTATCCGGATGAAGGTTCTGGTTTTAGCGTACACTGTGATGACCTCTTGAGGAATAGTTGGAAACTTCCCAATTAAAAGTCTCGTCAGGTTTCTGATCACATTGCCGTCTTTACACAGACTGCTGCCATGAAACAAAAAAAAAAAAAAAAAAACACCTCTAACTGCTTAACAACATCAAACCACTCATCTGAAAGGATGATTAAGCCACCACGAGACAGTTTCTCAATCCACCCACAACTTGCATGGTCTTTCGACACTTCGAGTGTCTCACCACTAGGATGACCAAGTGATTTGTCAATGGAGACGCACCTGGAGGCAATACAGGGCTATTACAAATGATTGAAGCGATTTCATAAATTCACTGTAGCTCCATTCATTGACATATGGTCACGACACACTACAGATACGTAGAAAAATTCATAAAGTTTTGTTCGGCTGAAGCCGCAATTCAGGTTTCTGCCGCCAGAGCGCTCGAGAGCGCAGTGAGACAAAGTGGCGACAGGAGCCGAGAAAGCGTATGTCGTGCTTGAAATGCACTCACATCAGTCAGTCATAACAGTGCAACTACACTTCAGGACGAAGTTCAACAAAGATCCACCAACTGCTAACTCCATTCGGCGATGGCATGCGCAGTTTAAAGCTTCTGGATGCCTCTGTAAGGGGAAATCAACGGGTCGGCCTGCAGTGAGCGAAGAAACGGTTGAACGCGTGCGGGCAAGTTTCACGCGTAGCCGCAGAAGTCGATGAATAAAGCAAGCAGGAAGCTAAACGTACCACAGCCGACGGTTTGGAAAATCTTACGGAAAAGGCTAAAGCAGAAGCATTTCTTAAACAGGAGATTGGAAAACCGATGGATCGGTCATGGTGGAGATCATGATCAACAATTCATGTCATGGCCTCCATGCTCTCCCGACTTAACCCCTTGCGATTTCTTTCTGTGGGGTTATCTGAAAGATTCAGTGTTTAAACCTCCTCTACCAAGAAACATGCCAGAACTGCGAGCTTGCATCAACGATGCTTTCGAACTCATTGATGGGGACATGCTGCGCCGAGTGTGGGAGGAACTTGATTATCGGCTTGATGTCTGCCGAATCACTAAAGGGGCACATATCGAACATTTGTGAATGCCTAAAAAAACTTTTTGAGTTTTTGTATGTGTGTGCAAAGCATTGTGAAAATATCTCAAATAATAAAGTTATTGTAGAGCTGTGAAATCGCTTCAATCATTTGTAATAACCCTGTATATCCAGCGATGTAGCGGAGACCTTCTAGAGAACACTCTGAATCTTCTATTAAAGGTGGAACAATTAAGTCATGTAGCGTAATGTCCCTCATTTGTTGATCACCTTCTATCATTGACAACGCTTCCTCAATGCCCGGCACAAGTCCTGTGAACAGGTTGGAAGTCAAATAATTTGTATCAGTTTCCGCTGAGACTGGACAAGAACTGCGTAACTGAATGTCAGCAATACTTTTGTTCATAACTAAAATACGCAAACGGCTTTTAAATTCCACTGGTAAGGGATGATCATAGGATCTGCCAATTGCTCTTATCTGGGAAAATAAGTTTTCAAGGCAGTCTTGGTTGAACCTTGAGGTCAATATGTACTTCAAACCGTAGCCATGTTTTAAATCCGAAAAACAACCCAGCAGTGACCGAATCGAGGTGAGTAATCCCTTTTGGAAAGGAAGTAAAGTTTTATGATTTCCCACTCTCATTTTTTCACAGACGGAGTAGAATCTGCGAAGAACTTCCTCCTGCATCTCCTTACACAATCCAAAAGCACTTGAAATTGGTCGTTTGCCGACAGGTACCCTCGAATTCATAACATCAAAAGTGTCGTTCACCAGTTTGAAGAATTCTGCCATGTCTTTTTCTTCAGGCATTACAAAAGAAATTGCTTCTGATACAGTGTTGGAAAAGAGTTGGCAAGCAAGATGAACGCGCTGTCGATCTCTTCCACAAACTGTCAGATGATGATGGTTCAAATGGTTCAAATGGCTCTGAGCACTATGAGACTCAACATCTTAGGTCATAAGTCCCCTAGAACTTAGAACTACTTAAACCTAACTAACTTAAGGACATCACACACACCCATGCCCGAGGCAGGATTCGAACCTGCGACCGTAGCTGTCCCGCGGTTCCGGACTGCAGCTCCAGAACCGCTAGATCACCGCGGCCGGCGGTCAGATGATGAGCAGTAAGCTTAGGGCACAGTTTCAGTTTTCCATTATCTTTCGACAATAGCTGCTCGATTACGCGCTTTGTTATCGTTCTTCCGTGACTTAATGAGAAACCATCATCTAAAAGGTGGTTTCTGAGAAGTTTCACCATATGTGGTACATCAGCAAATACCCAAACACGTTTCATTTCATCATCTGGGTTGGTGAAGCGCGTGTTTGTGTAGTTGATGTGGAATTCCTTCCACACTTTCCCATTTTTACCCCCCAAATCAGACACTATACCAACTACGACAAATCCCACTTTCTGCGTCTCTCTGACGATACTGATCAGTAAATCCCGATTCATCGTAGTATCAAAGTTATAAAACACGGGCTGCTTCCAGGTTCCACACAAACCACGTGCCATAACAACCTGTACCTGGCTATGTGATCCGTATATGGTGTCAGTTTCTTGGTCGTAGCATATGTGACTGTCCACATTCATTTCGTCAAAGCTTAACACACACAGCTTCTCTGCTTGACTTAAGATAAGGTTTTCTGGACAGAGAGTGCAGAAGCAAGGCTTGGCTTACATCTTCCTGGGTCCAATGGGTGCTCTTCTTTGATTTCAGAAGACATTCAATTTGTGCGTTCGTAAACACTTTTTTTTTAAACTTGGTGTACTTTAGTTGTCACTTTAGTACTTCGTTGATACTGAAGGCTTTGGCATAGCTTTCTCTGTCTGCTTAATGCATGAGCCAGTAATTTGTTTCTCGTTCTCAGCGTGTTGTTTTCAGCTATCAAACGCTTATTTTTTTCGGTCTGTAGCGATAATTCCTTATGAAGCCTCTTCATTTCATCCTCGATGCGGCGTTTTCAGTTTCTGTGCTTTGATCCACTTTTTTTTCCTTCGGTGACAGTGAAGGTAGTCCGTTAAGTGCACGTTTACGTGCTTCACGATCTTTCCTTCTGTCATTTCTTTCTTGGACAGAAGACGAAGCAGCAGCAGCTGCTGCAGATGTGGCTTTAATGAGGTGCAATAAAGGAACTGCAGTCGGCTTTAAGATCTTCTTTGGCGGAAGTTTCATTAATTCAGTTTGGAGATCCCGTAAATAATCGTCTTCTTTAAAATGTACGCTACAGATAGTAGCATTTTTAATGATAATACTATCACTTTTTGTACAGAGCTGAACCCACCGAGCACATGTTTCAGGATCTTTCGGAAACTTATGATAGGAAATACTACTCCCTTTAGTCTTCTGATTATAGTTTTCACACACAGCCACGGTACAATTCGTCATTGTTAAAGTGTCGCAGAAAGAATAAACCCGATTCAACACGATAACAAACAGCAACAACACAAAACTTACTTGCTTCAACACGTAAGAATGCGCGCGCGAACTGAGCGGAGTTTCTCGACGCTGACGTCATGCGCAGTACGGCGAAAAATCTCTGTTGTGCGCCCGCATTATTTTCGCTGTAGACATGCATTGGTGTAATGGAATTTTGTTATCACTGTAAACTAAACATTGAACTTTAACCCTTCTTCCTTTAAAGAGAATATGAGAATTGATTCCTCACATAAATTATGACTACTTTACCCCATACAAAGGACATCTAAGATTTGCAGCAGATTTTTTAGATTGAAGTCAGCTGATAGGTTGTTGTTGTGTTGTGGTCTTCAGTCCTGAGACTGGTTTGATGCAGCTCTCCATGCTACTCTATCCCGTGCAAGCTTCTTCATCTATCAGTACCTACTGCAGCCTACATCCTTCTGAATCCGCTTAGTGTATTCATCTCTTGGTCTCCCACTACGATTTTTACCCTCCACGCTGCCCTCCAATACTAAATTGGTGATCCCTCGATGTCTCAGAACATGTCCTGCCAACCGATCCCTTCTTCTAGTCAAGTTGTGCCACAAGCTCCTCTTCTCCCCAATTCTATTCAATACCTCCTCATTAGTTATATGATCTACTCATCTAATCTTCAGCATTCTTCTGTAGCACCACATTTCGAAAGCTTCTATTCTCTTCTTGTCTAAACTATTTATCATCCATGTTTCACTTCCATACATGGCTACACTCCATACAAATACTTTCAGAAACGACTTCCTGACATTTAAAATCTATACACGATGTTAACAAATTTTTCTTCTTCAGAAACGCTTTCCTTGCCATTGCCAGTCTACATTTTATATCCTCTCTACTTCGACCATCATCAGTTATTTTGCTCCCCAAATAGCAAAACTCCTTTACTACTTTAAGTGTCTCATTTGCTAGTCTAATTCCCTTAGCATCACCTGACTTACTTCGACTACATTCCATTATCCTCGTTTTGCTTTTGTTGATGTTCATCTTATACCCTCCTTTCAAGACACTGTCCATTCCGTTCAACTGCTCTTCCAAGTCCTCTGCTGTCTCTGACAGAATTACAATGTCATCGGCGAACCTCAAAGTTCTTATTTCTTCTCCATGGATTTTAATACCTGCTCTGAACTTTTCTTTTGTTTCCCTCATTGCTTGCTCAATATACAGATTGAATAACATCGGGGAGAGGCTACAACCCTGTCTCACTCCCTTCCCAACCACTGCTTCCCTTCCATACCCCTCGACTCCTATAGCTGCCATCTGGTTTCTGTACAAATTGTAAATAGCCTTTCGCTCCCTGTATTTGACCCCTGCCACCTTCCGAATTTGAAAGAGAGTATTCCAATCAACATTGTCAAAAGCTTTCTCTAAGTCTACAAATGCTAGAAACGTAGGTTTGCCTTTCCTTAATCTTTCTTCTAAGATAAGCTGTAGGGTCAGTATTGCCGCACGTGTTCCGACATGTCTACAGAATCCAAACTGATCTTCCCCGAGGTCGGCTTCTATCAGTTTTTCCATTTGACTGTAAAGAATTCGCCTTAGTATTTTGCACCTGTGACTTATTAAATTGATAGTTCGGTAATTTTCACATCTGTTAACACCTGCTTTCTTTGGGATTGGAATTATTATATTCTTCTTGAAGTCTGAGGGTATTTCGCCTGTCTCATACATCTTGCTCACTGGATGGTAGAGTTTTGTCAGGACTGGCTCTCCCAAGGCTGGCAGTAGTTCTAATGGAATGTCGTCTACTCCGGAGGCCTTGTTTCAACTCAGGTCTTTCAGTGCTGTGTCAAACTCTTCACGCAGTATCATATCTCCCATTTCAACTTCATCTACATCCTCTTCCATTTCTATAATATTGTCCTCAAGTACATCGCCCTTGTATAGACCCTCTGTATATTCCTTCCACCTTTCTGCTTTCCCTTCTTTGCTTAGAACTGGGTTTCCATGAGAGCTCTTGATATTCATGCAAGTTGTTCTCCTTTCTCCAAAGGTCTCTTTAATTTTCCTGTAGGCAGTATCTATCTTACCCCTAGAGAGATAAGCCTCTACATCCTTACATTTGTCCTCTAGCCATCCCTGCTTAGCCATTTTGCACTTCCTGTCAACATCTTTTTTGAGACAATTGTATTCCCTTTTGCCTGCTTCATTTACTGCATTTTTATAGTTTCTTCTTTCATCAATTAAATTCAATATTTCTTCTGTTACCCATGGGTTTCTACTAGCCCTCGTCTTTTTACCTACTTGATCCTCTGCTGCTTTCACTATTTCATCCCTCAAAGCTACCCATTGTTCTTCTACTGTATTTCTTTCCCCCGTGCCTGTCAATTGTTCCCTTATGCTCTCCCTGAAACTCTGTACAACCTCTGGTTCTTTCAGTTTATCCTGGTCCCATCTCCTTAAATTCTCACCTTTTTGCAGTTTCTTCAGTTTTAATCTACAGTTCATAACCAATAGATTGTGGTCAGAGTCCACATCTGCCCCTGGAAATGTCTTATAATTTAAAACCTGGTTCCTAAATCTCTGTCTTACCATTATATAATCAATCTGATACCTTTTAGTATCTCCAGGGTTCTTCCATGTATACAACCTTCTTTCATGATTCTTGAACCAAGTGTTAGCTATGATTAAGTTATGCTCTGTGCAAAATTCTGCCAGGCGGCTTCCTCTTTCATTTCTTAGCCCCAATCTATATTCACCTACTATGTTTCCTTCTCTCCCTTTTCCTACTCTCGAATTCCAGTCACCCATGTCTATTAAATTTTCGTCTCCCTTCACTACCTGAATAATTTCTTTTATCTCATCATACATTTCATCAATTTCTTCATCATCTGCAGAGCTAGTTGGCATATAAACTTGTACTACTGTAGTAGGCGTGGGCTTCGTGTCTATCTTGGCCACAATAATGCGTTCACTATGCTGTTTGTAGTAGCTTACCCGCATTCCTATTTTCCTATTCATTATTAAACCTTCTCCTGCATTACCTCTATTTGATTTTGTATTTATAACCCTGTATTCACCTGACCAAAAGTCTTGTTCCTCCTGCCACCGAACTTCACTAATTCCCACTATATCTAACTTTAACCTATCCATTTCCCTTTTTAAATTTTCTAACCTACCTGCCCGATTAAGGGATCTGACATCCCACGCTCCAATCCGTAGAACGCCACTTTTCTTTCTCCTGATAACGACGTCCTCCTGAGCAGTCCCCGCATGGAGATCCGAATGGGGGACTATTTTACCTCCGGAATATTTTACCCAAGAGGACGTCATCATCATTTAATCATACAGTAAAGCTGCATGCCCTCGGGAAAAATAACGGCTTTAGTTTCCCCTTATTTCCAGTCGTTCACAGTACCAGAACAGCAAGGCCATTTTGGTTAGTGTTACAAGGCCAGATCAGTCAATCATCCAGACTGTTGCCCCTGCAACTACTGAAAAAGCTGCTGCCCCTCTTCAGGAACCACACATTTGTCTGGCCTCTCAACAGATACCCCTGCGTTGTGGTTGCACCTACGGTATGGCTATCTGTATCATTGAGGTATGCAAGCCTCCCCACCTGATTAAAGAAAGTCCCTCTAACTAAGAGGGGGCTGGGTTGTTTGGGGAAGGAGACCAGACAGCGCAGTCATCGGTCTCATCGGATTAGGGAAGGATGGGGAAGGAAGTCGGCCGTGCTCTGTCAGAGGAACCACCCCGGCATTTGCCTGGAGTGATTTAGGGAAATCACGGAAAACCTGAATCAGAATGGCCGGACGCGGGATTGAACCGTCATGCTCCCAAATGCGAGTCCAGTGTCTAACCACTGCGCCACCTCACTCGGTCCCCTCTAACTAAGAGCTTATCTTCAGAGGAACTAATGTTTCCAAGTAGAGAAGGAATTAGCATAATTCATCAAAATACAAGAGGTATTAGAGATAAAGTTAGTGGACTGCTTATAGATGTTAACTCTGAAGTTATTGGTTTATCAGAGCACCACTTAAATAATTTGACAATTCAGAGGCTTCCTTTACCAGTATACAGATTAGCGGGCTGTTTCTCAAGGAGTTCCTTGCAGGGTGGGGGAGTGGCTATGTACATAAAAAACAGTATTCCATTTGAGTCTATAGACATATCACGACACTGTACTGAACAGATATTTGAATGTTGTGACGGGGCAGTTCAATTTAGTAAAACTAAACTTATAACTGTTGTTTCTTATAGATGCCGTATCTCTGACTTCACAGTATTTCTTGATTCACTTTGTAGGAAGTACCAGAAATTAGTTATATGTGGTGACTTCAATATTAATTTTGTATATCATGGTGCAAGAAAAAGGATGTTGGTAGATCTCATAAATTGATATGATGTGATGCAGGCTGTGTATTTTCCAACTAGGGTACAGGGAAACAATAGCACGGCCATAGACAATATTTTTTTCATTCTTCATTACAAGTTGGGCATTCTGTCAGACCATGATGCACAAATTTTAACAC
This sequence comes from Schistocerca serialis cubense, assembly GCF_023864345.2. NCBI lineage: Eukaryota > Metazoa > Arthropoda > Insecta > Orthoptera > Acrididae > Schistocerca > Schistocerca serialis. The sequence continues at coordinate 826,007,588 of NC_064638.1, forward strand.
TAAAACGCTTTAGTACTCAAACATCATATTTAATAACAAACTGTGTACAAAAGTTAATCCAACAGCAATAGAGAGGTTTTTAAACCTTGTCAAGGAACAACAGTGGAGGATGTTTATAGTGCCGATAACATAGATGATAAATATAATGCTTTCCTTAACACATTTCTCATGCTCTTTGAGAGTTCCTTTCCATTAGAACGTTCTAAATGGGGTACTAGCAGTAATAGGCAGGCCGGGCGGCTGACTAGTGGGATAAGGATATCTTGTAGAACAAAGTGGGAATTATATCAAAATGTTAGAAGTAGTCACAATCAAGCTACAGTACCCCGTTACACACAGTACTGTAAAGTGCTTAAAAATATTATTAGAAAGGCAAAGAGTATGTGATATGCAAATAGAATAGCTAATACACAGGATAAAATTAAAACTGTATGGTCAGTTGTGAAGGAAGTGTCTGGTCAATAGCACATGGTCGATTATATAAAGTCAGTTTGCAGTGAAAATATTTCTGTTACTGATAAATCAGATATATGTACAATATCTAACAATCATTTTCTGAGCATTGCTGGTGAATTAAAAAAAGTTTAGTTTCAACAGGGACTCATATAACTTTCTTGGCAAATGCCCTTCTGAGATTGATGTCTGAAATACTCCTCTGTGATACAGATAACAAGGAGATTGAGTCAATAATTAAATCACTGAAGACTAAGGACTCTCACGGCTATGATTTAGTGTCTATCAGAATATTGAAGTACTGTGCTGCACATGTTAGCCCTGTATTTAGCCATATTTGTAATTTTTCCTTTGGGAATGGTCAGTTTCCTGAACGATGAAAGTACTCAGTAGTAGAGCCCTTTATAAAATGGGAGAAAGGGATAATGTAGATAATTTTAGACTTATTTCTATGCCATCAGTGTTTGCAAAAGTAATTGAAATGGCTGTGTATGTAAGGATAATTCATCATTTTATATCACACAATTTGCTATCAAATGTACAGTTCGGCTTTAGAAGTCATTTAACAACTGAAAATGCTATATTCTCTTTTCTCTGTGAGGTACTGGATAGGTTAAACAAAAGGTTTCGAACGCTTGGCATATTTTTTGATTTAACTAAGGCATTTGATTGCGTTGGTCACAAAATATTGCTCCAGAAGTTGGACCATTATGGAATATGGGGAGTAGCTACAAATGGTTCGCCTCTCCTCTTACTTTAGCAACAGACAGCAAAAGGTCATTATTCACAATTGGTGTGATATGGGTTATGGGCTAGTGGGGGATGCCCCAGGGATGAGTGTTGGGGCCACTCCTGTTCCTTATTTATATAAATGATAGGCCATCTAGTATTACAGGTAACTAAAATATTTCTGTTTGCTTGGTAGTAAAGGATGTTGTGTGCAAGATTGGATCGGTTTCAAATAGTGCAGTACATGATCTAAGTTCATGGCTTGTAGAAAATAAATTAGCGCTAAATCACAGTCAGACTCAGTTTTTACAGTTTCTAACAGACAATTCAACAAAACCTGATGTTTTAATTTCACAGAATGGGCTTATGTTTAGTGAAACTGGACAATTCAAATTTCTAGGTGTTCAGATAGATAGTAAGCTGTTGTGGAAACCCCACATTCAAGATCTTGTTAAAGACTTAATACTGTCATTTTTACTATTCGAACGGTATCGAAAATTAGTCTATTTTGCTTATTTTCATTCGCTTATGTCGTATTGTGTTATATTTTGGGGTAACTCTTTCCATTCTAAAAGGATACTTTTGACTCAGAAATGGTTGGTTCGGGCAGTAAGTGGTGTAAGTTCACGAACCTCTTGTCGACCCCTCTTCACGAGTCTGGGTATTTTGACATTGGCCTCTGAATATATATATTCATTACTGTCATTTCTTGTTAACAATATTAGCTTATTCCCAAGAATAAGTAGCTTTCACTCAGTTAATACTACGCAGAAATCAAACCAGCATTTGGATCGGACTTCCTTAGCTCTTGTGCAGAAATGTGTGTATTATACTGCTACATCCGTTTTCAATAAGCTACCACTCGAATTCCATAATCTTAGCTGTAATCCAAGCGCTTTCAAATCTAAACTGAAGAGTTTCCTCATGGGTCACTCCTTCTATGCTGTCAAGGAGTTCCTTGAAAACTTAAGCTGATTCCTGTTGTATTTTTGCGTTTAATTAAACTTATGGACTGACTTTTTTTGCGTTCATAAACATTTGTTTTTATCTGTTATTACTTTTATGTTGTAATTTCATGTACTCACACGTTCCATGACCTTGGAGATTTGCTCCTCAATTTGGTCCTACAGAACTTGACATGTAAATAAATTTAAAAAATTTCTGTCCAATTCTCACCTGGGGTACCGTCCAGCCATACTACCCATCCAGAGTGAGGTCTCTGCTATGAATTTCTAGCATGTTATTCACATCTGACATTCCAACACAGTAAACCACTGAGAAGGATAACGCTTTACCTATGTCATCACCCTGCAAGTACTGACCTCCATGGTTCTAAGTTTAGAATCTATGGCGTCTTCAATGACGTCAGAATACAAGATGGCTGACTTAGGGATGTGAACCTAGTACAAAATAGTCGTTCCAGTTCCCAAGGCGTTCTGGTCATCTAGCCCCACCATTCATTCTCAGCACAATCTTACTTTCCATCAAGCGAACCCACGAATTGTAATCTGCACTGCATAGTGAAAGGCCAGTCATCATCATTGTCATCATTAAGCATCATCATAGGTCTACCACCTCCAGATGGAAAAAGCTGACTCACACACCTGATTATAAGAATTAAATCAATTTACTCTTTCAATGGTTATTATTCACTGTGTGTGTGTGTGTGTGTGGGTGTGTGTGTGCGTGTGTGTGTGTGTGTATGTCTGTATGTGTTTTTATGGTCTTCTTTTATTTCTCCCTCAGTCCAACAGCTTCCTGATGTAGATGGTACAGTGCCCGATACATTTCAGGAGCAGGAACAGCAACAGAAGATACCAATCCAGCATGTAGACACGCTCCCTGATGCAGCTCCTGACGCATTGGAGTGGAAATCAAGTATATTTGAGCAGCAGCAGAAGGATAAATCAAGTAAGTTTGCTGACAACCTCTATGATACATATCCCAACAGATTGGACTGGAAATCAAGAAGCACGGAGAACTATTTCCCAACTTTAAGTTTCCACTACATCCATTATCGGCACCATGAAGTCACCTTGCACACAAGCTCTCTGATGTAGCATCTGATCTGTTGGAGCAGGACATGGTATTGTTTTCAGACTCTGACCTTCCACTCTATCCAACACCTGTGGCACTCATCCAACTTCAGCTAAATCACTATAGAGTACTGTTGTTCAACGCTATTTATCAGTTGACTCGCAATGGACTGAAGGGTTCAAATGTTGGTTTAGCACCTGAGACAGACTTCAGCGTTATAGTGGAAATAGAAAGTGTGTGGCAGGGTACAAAACTGCAGTTCAGTGATATGGAATGGGATGAACTATGCAGCAAGCTGAAATACATCAAGAACAGCATGACAGCAGAATACAAACCATCCACTCGGCCCATCAATATCTTCAGCAGCAACGATGCATTCTTCATCAATATGTTTGGGGATGATATGATGAAGTTAACATCTCAAGATTCCGCACACTGTGCATGTTTAAAGTGTTCAAATGTCACGAATTTGCGTCGCCTGTACAATGGAATATGGATCACAGGTCTATGGTGAAGGTATGTTAAACTGCTCTTCAATGATGCTGTCAAGTATCTATTAGAAAATGAAGTGTATAATAAGGATGAAGAGCTAAGTGTGTGTATAGATGTGTGTTATTTTCTATTTCCATTCTAACTTTGAAGCCTATCTCAGGCGCTAAACCAACATTGTCACCCTTCAATCCGTTAGTGGTCAATTGATTAGTAATGTTGAACAACAGCACTCTGTAATGACAAGGTTATATGAGTGGTACAGGTTTTGAGTAGAGTGGCAAGTCAGAATCTGGAAACAATTCTATGTCCTGCTCTGGTATATCAGAGAGCTTATCAGAAAGCTGACTTCGTGGTGCTGGTGATGGACACAGTGGAAACTTAAAGTCGGAAACAGCTCTCTGTGCTGGCTTCATTTCCACTTCAGTGTTGTGGGATCTGCATCATGGAGGTTATCTGCATGCTGACTTGACTTCTGCTTTGCTGCTGCTCAAAAGTATTTGATGTCCACTTTAACATGCCAAGAACTGCACCAGGGAGTATGTCTGCATGCTGGTTTGATATCTCCTTCTGCTGCAGCTCCTCAAATATATCAGGCACTGCATCATCTACATCAAGAAGACCATGAAAAACACACGTACACACACACACACACACACACACACACACACACACACACACACATGCATAACAAACATGGAGAAAGAGGATTGGTTTAATACTTACAATCAAGGTATATGAGATTCTTCTGTCTGGAGGTGGTAGATCCCACCTGACGCTTCGTGATGATGATCAGCCTTAAGTGGTGGATTCATTTGATGGCTAGTTAGCCTGCACTGAGGATGAGTGGTGGGCGTAGACAACTGCAGTGCCACAGGAATTAGAATTTATCCTGGCTTCACTTATAGTTTCTGTGAGGAATCACTCAAAAATGCAGTGCCAGCTCAGAAATGAGATTACATTCTGTTTATAGGAAGGAGGGTTGGAGTTTAAGGTTTTGTTTAAATCAATATCAAATTTCCATCATACCAATGCATGTCTACAGCGAAAGTCGGTGTTAGTTAAAATTTATTCTGCCATCCATCAAAAGAGTGTTAGGTCACTGCGGTACAACTGGTTGAGACCCCACACATAAGTGGGAACCTATTCCAATCTGAATTCGTCATGGTGCCTAATGTTAGTATGGTACTACACCCACTGAGCCAAAGTGAAACACACATCCATATCAACTCTTATGGTACATTTTTCTTTACAAACACCCTTACAGCTCATCAGAAATGCCGAACCTCGAAGTTTACAAAGACAACTATGTGTACTTTGCAACCTGCAGGCAACACTTGTGTATATTATCTTATATAACTGCTACTCAGTGCTTTTGCTGTTCCACTTGTATATGGATCAATGGGAGAACCAATATGTGTCTCTATCAAATATCTTTAAGCGTTGAAGTGTGGTGAATCTGTGCGAACTGTACTCCGCAATGTGGATCGCTATGGAGAGACTACCTACGGAAAACATATCTCAACTGTTCTTCGATTAATTTGTCAAGTACGGTATTTGTTGGAACACAAATTTAGCATTCTTAACGTCTGATCGCTGTTAAAGTCAAGGAGTGCTGTGGTCTAGCATCTGTCACTGGTGACTGTTTTTCGCGTTGCAGTGTCGTGTATAAGAAGGGGACGGTCCACCATCAGGAGAATGAATTTGCATTTCTTGATCTTCTCGATACGCACATTGGGAGAGGGAGAGGGAGAGAGGGAGGAGTGATTTGGCACCTTTCTCTGTTCCAGCTGCATATGGAGCAATGAATACGCGTATCTGTAAAGTGACTTAAAACATTTGAGTGTGGTGAACTTTTACTTCTTGTGCTCTGTGATATGCATCGCTATGGAGAGAGACTCGATCTATGGTGGACATATCTTAACTACTCTTCGATTATAGTGTCAGTTATGTGCTGGAACATAAAGTTCCTGAATTCTGGTGGATGTTAAATACAGGGAGCACTGTGGTTCAGTGTTTGACACTATGGCTGTTTTTCGTGTCGAAATATTGTGGACATGAAGGCAATAGACTATTACTCACGTAAGATGTCACTGTTTTGTCACAAGCATTTACCATCCCTGACAGTCATTTTATGGGAATGATGTGAACAAGCCATGGAGTGGGCAAACACTTGATAGGTTGAAAGCGATGGTACACATGTTGTTGTTCTAAAATATCGTAGTACTACCCATTGAATTATCACATTAAGGTGTTCGCATTTCTACCACAGACCTGAAACCACAACTTGGAAGCTGAACATTTCATATACATTTCTGACGAGTAGCACATATTTTGAAGCAGAAGACGATTATCCGTCCTTCTTGAGAATCTGACGTACGTACACAAGCTGAGAGTGCAGAACATACACAATGCGAACATGCGGATGGTGATTAAACGCCATCCAACATATAGTCAGCTAGCAAGTTCCACACACGAATTGACGCCAAATACATTGATTAAGTGTGTCACAAGTCATTTACAGGTTTCTGGAGATGTACAACATGAACTTTTTACGAAATTCACGTCTGATTATGGTCCGGAAACGGACTGTAGAAACTGTGCCACTTTAATGTCTGACTTAGAAATCCAGTGTCTGATGCCACTGTACTTTGCGTAAAACAAACAAAACTATGGAAATTTGTGTGAAGTTGCTATGGGACCAAACTGCTGAGGTCATCGGTGCCTAGGCTTACAGACTACTTAATCTAACTTAAACTAACTTACGCTAAGGACAACACACACACACACACACGCACCCTTGTCCGAGGGAGGACTCGAACCTCCGACGGAAGAAGCCTTGTGAACCGTGGCAAGGCGCCGTAGACCGCACGGCTACCCCATGCGGCACGTAACTATGGAGTAACGATACTTCAGCGACGTCCTTACATAAGGCGTGAATCGTTCCGCTACCTGTCTCAACTGTAGGTTCTGTAAAGTCTAGCATTAATGTTTTGTGAAATAAACGTCCACATACATCTTAATTGCAATTTAATCGGCGGAATCGCAGTTGTATATTCTCGCATAGTCATACCCCAATACAGAGGTGAAATTAGTATCTTACCTGCTCATCAAACGACCCTGAAAATGTTACATATGCGTCTGCCATATAAACTCTTCGAAAACACACCATACCATCAAGACTGAGCCCCACCTCCCGTCAAACGATTATGGTAACGGAAACCTTTCGCAGTTACAATGGCGTAGTTTTTTGATTTCGTAAAGTAAACCTCTTATTGTAAAATAATTAATACACAGTAACGGATGGATTCTACGTTTTGCATGACAAATTCGAAACGGGATCAGGGCATGCATCGAAGTAGGAGGTCGCTTCTAGCAAATCTTTAAATGTACTTTATTGAGTGTGTCACACGTGACATTAGCGGTAAGCCCATGTAGCTCCCTGACGAAGGATTTCGGACTCATGTTCACGTTGACTTACTGTACGATAATGTTTTGGTGTCAGGAACACATTTCTACGTTTATGAACACCAATTTATAAGCATATATGATGTATCCATGACATCCAGCTGGGGACAGGTTCTTTACACCAAAACAAGAAAAAAAGTCCCTATAAATATGTGTCTAAAATCCTTCGTTTTCGAGATATTAATGAAAGTTTACAGTTTAGGTGATTGGAGCTCATCAACACATAAACTCATAATAAATGTTCGAAATGTCCTTCCATTGCTTCTGAAAACGCATGCACTCGTCGAATCTTGGACTGTTGCACCCTCTCACACATTCCTGACGGTTCCGGATGGTTTCATTCGCTTCCATGGCATGCCGACGAAGAGTTTTTGCATCCATGTTGTCTGCTCCACAGACCTGTGGTTGAAGGTACGCACAGCGATACTAAATAAAAGAACTGCGGTCGGGGGGGAACGTGCAGGCCACGGAACTGGTCTTCCTCAGCTTTCCGTCTGTCATGGTAGATACCAGTGAGTGCATCTAGAAGAGTCAAACGTGCTGGTGGTACACCAAGCATATACCACGTATTTCTTGTCCCATAAAATTTCGGGAGTACTGCCGGATGTCTGCCACGATATTTCAGCGCAGAGTCTTCTCGCCATCTTCAGGCGAATACTGCTGAAAATGCTCTGAGGGCCTGTAGAGTGCGATAGTAGTCTGATCGGATAAAGATAACGCTACTGTGCCCATGCTACAAGAGTTCAGTTCCACCTAGGCTGTATGGACTGCCCAAGGCACACAAAGAAAGTGAACCTTTACGGCCGACTGCGAGTAGTATTGGAGCAGCCACCTATGATTTGGCAAAATAATTGGCGTCTTTCCTCAAATCCATTGTAGGCAAGTATCCGCGTCGTATAAGAAATTCCAGTGCAGTGATTTTTATCAGCAGATTTCAGTCATCTAAGCTAGTAAGCAACGACTTGTCGGTCAGCTTCGATTGGTTTCACTTTTTACAAATGTGCCTCTGGTGGACTCACTACATCTCACCGGCAACAGGTTTAGGGCCGATACTACAGCGCTGTTTCAGCACACTCTCTTTATTTAACAATGAGTCTTTTTTAGCAAATTGACTGTGTCACCATGGGGAGTTCTTTGTCTCCCCGGTGGGCAATCTTTTTATGGAAGACTTTGAGGAGCGAGCATTCGCCTTAGCTCTTTGAAAACCAACAATATTTTGGCCATATGTCGACGATACTTTTAAAGTTTGGCCTCAGGCTCCTAGAGTTCCTTCAACATCTCAGCTCAGCACATGAAAATATGAAATTTACTATGGAGATGGAGAAAGGTGATTGCTTGCCGTTCTTAGATATCTTAGTGCGACGCAAGAGTGATGGACTATGTGGCAGTCGCTGTTTCGAAAGCCCACTTACATGGGCCCTGTGTTTAGTAGCTATCTATTAGTTGCTACCGTCCGGCACAAACGATGGGCGTTCTGAAGATCTTAGTCTACCGATCCCATCCCATCTCACTGCCGATAGTCTGCAAACGTAAGTGCCCAGCTGCAGACAGCGTTCCTGAATTACGGATAATCGTCTCAGCAGGTACAGAAAGCGCTACAAACGTACAAACGAAAGAATAAAAAAGATGACGGGATCTTCCAGAACGACTGCTTATCTACCATATACTGGAAAAGTTTGTGAAAATAGGCAGAATATTAAGAAGATACAAAGTTAAAATAATCTTTCGTCCTCCTTCCAAAATCTCGGCGCTTTTGGGATCTGTCAAAGAAGGTTTAGAGTTGCGTAAGGCAGTTGTTTACAGGATTCCGTGCAAGTGCGACAAATTTTGTATAGGGCAAAAACAACGCGCACTCTGTAGGATCACACTGTAGAACATCAACGGCAGACTCACCTCCTTCAAGCCAAAAAGCCCGCTATCGCCGAACATTGTATTTCCACTAGTCATTTGATGAAATACAATGAAACATAAACTGTGGCCCATCTATCAAATTTTGGAGCTCCATCATCAATGAATTAGTGAAAATGCGACCGTCAGAAAACCTTACTAATCGAGACGCCGGCTTCCAGTTAAATTCTGTAAGGAATCTTCTCATAGAAAAACTTCGTGCTATGCAGAGCCGGCATCATTCTGCGATTTTATCGTGCGAAGACGATCGAATAGATATCGATGAGACTACTTTTCACCACAAAGGGTGCGCGGTGCAGCACACAGAACTGCAATAGAGCGCAACGCCAAATTGAATGCGTCGTAGGGATCTTAAAATAATATATGAGCTCAGACCATATTCGACAGTGTTCACCTGAAGATGACCTGAATACTCTGCTGCGAGATATGATGGTAGGAAGTTGCAGACATCTGGCAGTTCTCCCGAAATTTTATAGAACATTCTGTACTGCTTGGTTCAAATGGCTCTGAGCACTATGGGACTTAACATCTGAGGTCATGAGTCCCCTAGAACTTAGAACTACCTAAACCTAACTAACCTAAGGACATCACACACATGCATGGCCGAGGCAGTATTCGAACCTGCGACCGTAGAGGTCGTGCGGTTCCAGACTGAAGCGCCTAGAACCGCTCGGCCACACCGGCCGGCAACATTCTGTACGCCGGAAAGTTTTAAATCTCACATATTTTTCTACTTTGCAGAGTACATCTTCTGTAGATCTTGGAGGGTGTTGTGAACAACGTCCCTGTAGACAGATCCTGTAAGACGTTCTGGGAGAACGTAGGACCCTATCACCAGTCACCTACAATTCCAGCCCACACATTAATCTTAAACTGATGCTTTTGTCTAACCTGTACTGTGGCACGAGGACTGCGGTCGGCCCATGTGTGTTGGTTGTGGAACTTTATGTTACATTATTTGGGCATCAAATCATCGGCGTTCTCCTGCGGTGGGTGATCGGCAGGCGTAAGGCCCTACACACACTGAAGATGTCACGGAGACATCAATTGCTCGTGAAGTACCCTCCATACTGAACTTGAAGATGTGCCGCATGCCGGGGCCACTTGTTTCCGCTGATACCTGGTTCTTATTCGACAAGGGCCACTTGTTTCCGCTGATACCTGGTTCTTATTCGACAACCCGTAGAAAGTGCTCTTCCTTGTCAGGCGTACGAGCAACACGTGGTATTCCTACGTCAGCAGCCTGTGGTTCTATAGATCCTGTCTCGGCAACGCGGTTGTACACAGCATCAAAGATTGGATGACTAGAGCTGGCCGGGGTGGCCGAGCGGTTCTAGGCGCTACAGTCTGGAACCGCGCGACCGCTACGGTCGCAGGTTCGAATCGTGCCTCGGACATGGGTGTTTGTGATGTCCTTAGGTTAGTTAGGTGTACGTAGTTCTAAGTTCTAGGGGACTGATGACCCCAGAAGTTAAGTCCCATAGTGCTCAGAGCCATTTGAACCATTTGGATGACTAGGCTGCTCGCAAGGTGAATATCCTGCCATGTTCGAACGAAGTACGTAAATTAACTCGCTACCCATACTAAATGTACACAATGAATAAGTTGAAGACAGACGACTGACGCATGGAAACAAGTCTCCCTGACAACGAAACGCCATCTAGGATACAATGAGTCAGACGGGTGCAGATATAAATGGAGTTGTTGCATCGTACCTGGAAAACCGCTAAACGTCACCTTCCATTAGTAATTCGAAAACGAACGATTTTCGGACATATGTTTATATTAACTATTTTTCTTGATTTGGTGTAAGGAGCCTGTCCCAAAGCTTTGTCGGCCGCTGGTGGCCGAGCGGTTCTAGGCTCTTCAGTCCTGAACCGCGATACTCCTACGGTCGCAGGTTCGAATCCTGCTTCGGCATGGATGTGTGTGACGTCCTTAGATTAGTTAGGTTTACGTAGTTCTAAGTTCTAGGGGACTGATGACCCCAGAAGTTAAGTCCCATAGTGCTCAGAGCCATTTGAACCCAAGCTTTGTAATAATATATTTGAAATACCCTGTCAATCAGCGTGCAGGAAGGAGGCTGGGAGGATGTTGCAAGGCTGTTTCAAACGGCTATCGACAAGATTGTGTACCGGTAAACTCATAGTGTAGGAATGACACTACAAATATCAGTAGGGGGAAATAGGATGAAAATGGAACTTAACGCCTCGAGAGCAGCAAATTTATGTGTTGGACGTGCAGTTTTTCTAGCTCATTAAATATCTTCTTATGTACACATCAAAAAAAGTTTTGCAGCACCCGGTTCCCACAACTCCTGAAGATAGACGTTGACTGTGCATTTTGTATCACAGAGACAGTCCCATTGACTGTTCAGAGATGTCACAAAACCCGCCCAAAGACGTAAACGACCATGCATGAGCATCGCCTATTAGACGGAGGGGGTCCGACAGCTTATCAGTTCCAGTCATTCCACCAGGAAGGGGGTACACGGCTCGTGTTGTCTGTAGTTCAACCACGCATAGACAGTCAATACCGCCGTTCGATCGTGTCCGCATTGTTACTTTGTGCCAGGACGGGCTCCCAACAAGGGAAGTGTCCAGGTGTCTGGGAGTGAACCAAAGCGATGTTGTTCGGACATGGAGGGGATACAGAGAGACAGGAACCGACGATAACATGCCTCGCCCAGGTCGCCCAAACTACTACTGCAGTGGATGACCGCTACCTACGGCTCGGAGGAACCCTGACAACAACGTCACCGTGTTGAATAATGCTTTTCGTGCACCACAGGAGTCATGCTACGACTCGAACTGTGCGCAATAGACTGCATGATGCGCAACTTCACTCCCGACGTCCATGGCGAGGTCCATCTTTGAAACCACGACACCATGCAGCGCGATGTAGATGGGCCCACCAACATGCCGAATGGACCGCTCAGAATTCGCATCACATTCTTTTCACCGATGAGTGTCGCATAAGCCTTCAACCAGGCAATCGTCGAAGACGTGTTTGGCGGCAACCCAGTCAGGCTGATTGCCTTAGACACACACTGTCCAGCGAGTGCAGCAAGGTGGAGGTTCTCTGCTGTTTTGGGGTGGCATTATGTGGAAACGACGTACGCGGCTGGTGGTCGTGGAAGGCGCCGTAACGGCTGTATGATACGTGAATGCCATCCTCCGACCGATAGTGCAATCATATCCGCAGCATATCGGCGAGGCATTCGTCTTCATGGACGACAGTTAGCGCGCCCACATCGTGCACGTCTTGTGAATGCCGTCCTTTAGGATAACGACATCGCTCGACTAGATTGGCCAGCATGTTCTCCAGACATGAATTCTATCGAACATGCCTGGGATAGATTGAAAAGGGCTATTTATGGACAACGTGATCCATCAACCGCTTTGAGGGATCTACGCCGAACTGGCGTTGAGGAGTGGGACAATCTGGACCAACAGTGCCTTGATGAGCTTGTGGGTGGTATGCCAAGACGAATATAGGCATGCGTCAAAGCAAGAGGACGTGCCACAGGATATTAGAGGTATCGGTGTAGACAGCAATCTGGACCACCACCTCTGAAGGTCTCGCTGTATGGTGGTACAACATGCAATGTGTGATTTTCATGAGCAATAAAAAGGGTGGAAATGATGTTTATGTTGATCTCTATTCCAATTTTTTGTACAGGTTCCGGAACTCTCGGAACCGAGGTGATGCAAAACTATTTTTTGGTATGTGTATAATGAACCACATCATTACGCGTCAAGATGTCATTCGTAAGGCTGGTATTAGCTAAAGCGGAGAAGAAATCTTTCACGCGATTGCCTTGCGTGTCACTGTTTTACGCGAAAGATGAATGAAAAAAGGGGGAAACAGCACCTTCAAGACACTGAAAACAAGTATTGTCCGTTTTGATTCAGAAATTCTGTCAGAATATGTTAGAATTAATGAGACGTACTGACTGTGGAAGTACAAAGCGACAGTGATTTAATTGTCTAACACAAGAAACCATCCTTAGCTCTTAGCTGTGCATATACCGTATACGCGGGATTTAGAAGATACCAATGTCTTCAATTGCCGACGATGTTCCCCTATCTATACCTGGTCACACGGTGAACATGCGATTACAGGTTTATCGATCACACTTAGTAAAGTGAACAGGTGGCTTTTCAGAAATGAGCGTGTTAATATCTCACTCGAAAATGCCTGCGTAGTTATATTCACTAAGTGGCCCGTAATATTGTAACACTAAGTTAGAAAAGTATACTTTCCCAGTCCAGTCGATTACGAAGTTGCGATCATGTGGTTCGATGCTCTCCTTAGCTGGATTCCGCACGAAGAAAATAAGTATGACCGGTCATCCAGCAATCATGAGATGCGAAGCGCTGTATGACATACTGGGTAATGCATGGGGACGACAACGAACTCCAGATTCCTTTGACAGATTTTTAACGTGCGAAGAAGTGCTATATGCCTTTGAAACGGTGAAGTTGACTGCAGTATATGGAACCCCGTCCCAAGCCTGTATGCAGCCCTCACCATTAATTTATCTAGGTGCTAATGAGAAGTCACGAAGCAATTGTAACATCAGCATCTCCATATATCTTCAGCAACACCGGTCGGTTGCAGTACTTACATGCTATGGATCCCAACGTAGAACTGAAGGTCCTGTGTGTTGTTCCACAACGGGGAACCTGTAAAAGTTTTAATTCCCTCCAGATACTTCCATTTACATGTCGGAATCTATTTCCATACTGAACGTAATGCAGTACAGTTCTATTCGAACAGGATGCAAGACGTGTACTCCAATCAGGTGAGCAGCAAAACTGGTCAAAACATACCAACAAACATATGATGGAGATATGGTCCCAGTACATAGAGCTCTCTGAAAGAAAGAAATATGTTTAGTACGTGTGGATCATGCCACATGTAGAGATCTAAATCTATGAAATAGTCGATAATTTGGCAACGAAGGCCATTGTATACGGCAGATCTCGTAACGTCGAGGTACTTTAACAGATCTGTTGCTGTGTGTATGGACCAACATTAAAAGGCTCTGGAAGGAAACCTGGAAGAGGTCAAATAAATTCAAAGGGTAGTTATACGCCTCAGTCCAACCAGACGTTCTGCTACAGCCCTGGTATGTTGCCAACAAAGCGTCACATTGATTGTTTGTTTGGTGTTTTATCATAACTACTCCACGGCTTGTTGTTGTTGTTGTGGTCTTCAGTCCTGAGACTGGTTTTATGCAGCTCTCCATGCTACTCTCTCCTGTGCAAGCTTCTACATCTCCCAGTACCTACTGCAACCTACATCCTTCTGAATCTGCTTACTGTATTCATCTCTTGGTCTCCCTCTACGATTTTTACCCTCCACGCTGCCCTCCAATGCTAAAATGGTGATCCCTGATGCCTCAAAACATGTCCTACCAACCGGTCCCTTCTTTTTGTCAAGTTGTGCCACAAGCTCCTCTACTCCCCAATTCTATTCAATACTTCCTCATTAGTTATGTGATCTACCCATCTAATCTTCAGCATTCTTCTGTAGCACCACATTTCGAAAGCTTCTATTCTCTTCTTGTCCAAACTATTTATCGTCCATGTTTCACTTCCATACATAGCTACACTCCATACAAATACTTTCAGAAACGATTTCCTGACACTTAAATCTATACTCGATGTTAACATATTTCTCTTCTTCAAAAACGCTTTCCTTGCCATTGCCAGTCTACTTTTATATCCTCTCTATTTCGACCATCATCAGTTATTATACTCCCTAAATAGCAAAACTCCTTTACTACTTTACGTGTCTCATTTCCTAATCTAATTCCCTCAGCAAGACCCGATTTAATTTGACTACATTTCATTATCCTCGTTTTGCTTTTGTTGATGTTCATCTTATACCCTCCTTTCAAGACACTGTCCATTCCGTTCAACTGCTCTTCCAAGTCCTTTGCTGTTTCTGACAGAATTACAATGTCATCGGCGAACCTCAAAGTTTTTATTTCTTCTCCATGAATTTTAATACCTACACCGAATTTTTCTTTTGTTTCCTTTACTGCTTGCTCAATATACAGATTGAATAACATCGGGGAGAGGCTACAACCCTGTCTCACTCCCTTCCCAACAACTGCTTCCCTTTCATGCCCCTCGACTCTTATAACTGCCATCTGGTTTCTGTACAAATTGTAAATAGCCTTTCGCTCCCTGTATTTGACCCCTGCCACCTTCCGAATTCGAAAGAGAGTATTCCAGTTAACATTGTCAAAAGCTTTCTCTAAGTCTACAAATGCTAGAAACGTAGGTTTGCCTTTTCTTAATCTTTCTTCTAAGATAAGTCGTAAGGTTAGTATTGCCTCACGTGTTCCAACATTTCTACGGAATCCAAACTTATCTTCCCCGAGGTCCGCTTCTACCAGTTTTCCATTCGTCTGTAAAGAATTCGTGTTAGTATTTTGCAGCTGTGACTTATTAAACTGATAGTTCGGTAATTTTCACATCTGTCAAAACCTGCTTTCTTTGAGATTGGAATTATTATATTCTTCTTGAAGTCTGAGGGTATTTCGCCTGTCTCATACATCTTGCTCACCAGATGGTAGAGTTTTGTCAGGACTGGCTCTCCCAAGGCCGTCAGTAGCTCTAATGGAATGTCGTCTAATCCGGGGGCCTTGTTTCGACTTGGGTCTTTCAGTGCTCTGTCAAACTCATATCTCTCATTTCATCTTCATCTACATCCTCTTCCATTTCCATAATATTTCCCTCAAGTACATCGCCCTTGTATAGACCCTCTGTATATTCCTTCCACCTTTCTGCTTTCCCTTCTTTGCTTAGAACTGGGTTTCCATCAGAGCCCTTGATATTCATGCAAGTTGTTCTCCTTTCTCCAAAGGTCTATTTAATTTTCCTGTAGGCGGTATCTATCGTACCCCTAGAGAGATAAGCCTCTACATCCTTACATTTGTCCTCTAGCCATGCCTTCTTAGCCATTTTGCACTTCCTGTCGATCTCATTTTTGAGACATTTGTATTCCTTTTTGTCTGTTTCATTTAGTGCATTTTTATATTTTCTCCTTTCATCAATTAAATTCAGTATCTCTTCTGTTACCCATGGATTTCTACTAGCCCTCGTCTTTTTACCTACTTGATCCTCTGCTGCCTTCACTATTTCATCCCTGAAAGCTACCCAGTCTTCTTCTACTGTATTTCTTTCCCCCATTCCTGTCAATTGTTCCATTACACTCTCCATGAAACTCTGTACAACCTCTGGTTTAGTCAGTTTATCCAGGTCCCCTCTCCTGAAATTCCCACCTTCTTGCAGTCTCTTCTGTTTTAATCTACAGTTCATAACCAATAGATTGTGGTCAGAGTCCACATCTGCCCCTGGAAATGTCTTACAATTTAAAACCTGGTTCCTAAATCTCTGTCTTACCATTATATAATCTATTTGATACCTTTTAGTATCTCCAGGGTTCTTCCATGTATATAACCTTCCTTCATGATTCTTGAACCAAGTGTTAACTATGATTAAGTTATGCTCTGCGCAAAATTCTACCAGACGGCTTCCTCTTTCATTCAAAAATGGTTCAAATGGCTCTGAGCACTATGGGACTTAACAGTTGTGGTCATCAGTCCCCTAGAACTTAGAACTACTTAAACCTAACCAACCTAAGGACATCACACACATCCATGCCCGAGGCAGGATTCGAACCTGCGACCGTAGCAGTCGCACGGTTCCGGACTGCGCGCCTGGAACCGCGGGACCACCCCGGCCGGCTCCTCTTTCATTTCTTAGCCCCAATCCATATTCACCTACTATGTTTCCTTCTCTCCCTTTTCCTACTCTCGAATTCCAGTCACCCATGACTATTAAATTTTCGTCTCCCTTCACTACCTGAATAATTTCTTTTATCTCATCATACATTTCATCAATTTCTTCATCATCTGCAGAGCTAGTTGGCATATAAACTTGTACTACTGTAGTAGGTGTGGGCTTCGTGTCTGTCTTGGCCACAATAATGCGTTCACTATGCTGTTTGTAGTAGCTTACCCTTACTCCTATTTTTTTATTCATTATTAAACCTACTCCTGCATTACCCCTATTTGATTTTGTATTTATAACCCTGTATTCACCTGACCAAAAGTATTGTTCCTCCTGCCACCGAACTTCACTAATTCCCACTATATTTAACTTTAACATATCCATTTCCCTTTTTAAATTTTCTAACCTCCCTGCCCGATTAAGGGATCTGACATTCCACGCTCCGATACGTAGAACGCCAGTTTTCTTTCTCCTGATAACGACGTCCTCTTGAGTAGTCCCCGCCCGGAGATCCGAATGGGTGACTATTTTACCTCCGGAATATTTGAACCCAAGAGGACGCCATCATCATTTAATCATACAGTAAAGCTGCATGCCATCGGGAAAAATAACGGCTGTAGTTTCCCCTTGCTTTCAGCCGTTCGCAGTACCAGCACAGCAAGGCCGTTTTGGTTAATGTTACAAGGCCAGATCAGTCAATCTTCCAGGCTGTTGCCCCTGCAACTACTGAAAAGGCTGCTGCCCCTCTTCAGGAACCACACGTTTGTCTGGCCTCTCAACAGATACCCCCCCCCCCCCCCCCCCCCGTTGTGGTTGCACCTACGGTACGGCCATCTGTAACGCTGAGGCACGCAAGCCTCCCCACCAACGGCAAGGTCCATGGTTCATGGGGGGAGGCTCCACAGCTTAAACGTTACTAATACTTTCATTTGCGACCGTGGCGACCACAAAAAGGGACATGTTGACCATTTGCGTTTTAAATGCAGGAAGTGTGACAGACGATATGAAAACGAAATATTAAATAATACCTGGTAATACTTATTTCAGAAAGGAGTTGAAAAAGCTAAAGTCATTATTTACATTGTTGAATCCCGAGAATACTTTTTTAATTTTTCTAAGCGTTAAACTGACCGTTTTCCTTAAATAGCTTATTCGTAATTTGATTATTATCTTACACAATTTATATAGCATCTCTAAAATTATTTGCAATCTTCATAAATTAATTGTTAAACCAACGAAAATGCTCATATAAGATAGTTATCAATATTTTCGGTGAATTTCATTTTCGTTTTGCACTATGGCGAATGTGTAGTGCAGCGGTACCACAGGGCAAAAACATAAGAATAAAAATAAAAATAAATGGTGTCTTGTAATCAATCGACACTACAGATTCCATCAAATAAGAAATCTTCTCGCATATTACTTTGCGTTGGTGTTAGCCACATCGATCGCAATTTGTTATCTGGCTAACTGGCTAGCTGAACGACCTCTGTCGATTTTATTGACGTTGCTGCTAGCTCATTCTGTCGCAAGTTACCATAGCTGCACTGGTCAGACCTCACATCGACCTCGCTTTCCGAAATAAATTTCATTCATAGAGTGGTCCTTTCACTTATGCTTGTTGACAAGATTATCGTCATACACCTCAATGCCGTGTCACTGATCTCACAACCGCTCTTCTCTCGTACTGAAGAATTCGGACTGTACATTTACAGAGATTTTCTTTTCCCTTTGATCGCAGGTATATTTTCTCTAATTCTTAGCCGGCATTCTGTGGAGGGATACCGAAATATGGAGTATAATATTGCATGCCATATATTATGCCCTCCAAAGTGTCATACAGGGTTCCACTGCTGTGGTCAATGGCTCTTCAGTATCCCAAGACCTCAACAAATGTCATTACACTTCATTTGCTTGAAGTCATCTCCACTATTACATCAGTTTAATCGGTTTCGGTTTATGGATCCTTTGTCTACATCGTATGCGTCCTTACAAGATAACAGTCTTTTACAGATGCTTTTCTGCCCTTAAGAACTTTCTGATAAGTGAACGCAGAGGCTAATTTTTGCCCGAGGTCGTAAGCAGAGCCAGTGCCCACATTATACTCAAGCCGTAACGGTCCGACCATTTTTTTCTGATAAACTCGCTTTATCGAAGCTGCATAGCGGTCAATATTATCGTGTCCGGCCGGCGGCCAGTAACAGCTGGTGGCAGAGGGTCACAAGATGGAGTGAATCAACTGTTTACAAAACAAACGCCTGACTTTTAGACTGTGTTTATTTTGCGCTTAATGCTGAAAGCGGGAGAGGAGAGAGGAAGGGATCAAGCAGATTTCTTTGCGGTAAAAAAAATATTTAATCTGGTCAGATTGCATAGAAATTAGTTCAGCTGTTCTCTTTAGTATTTATACTTGTAAGTGCTTTCATCACTTCATCTAAATGGATAGTATCCTGAAAAGAGGACATGAGATAAATATCAACATAAGTAAAACAAGTAACGGAATGTAACCGAATTAATTTAGGCGATGCTGAGGGAATTAGATTATGAAATGAGAAACTACAAGTGGTAAATGAGTTTTTGTGTGCGGGCAGCAAAATAACTGACGATGGGCTGAGTAGATAGTATATAAAGTGTAGGCAGCAACAGAAAAAAAATCGATTATGAAAAAGAAACATTTGTTAACATGGCACATACACTGACGGAAAAGAAATCGCAGCACCAAAACCTAATTAATGTAGAGCAATGAAATTTCGGAAATACATTAGGTAACATATTTAAATGATTAACATTGCAAGAGGCTAGAAAATGTAAACGGTTGACTTGCCACTGCAAATGTGAAATGTTGGTACATTAATAACCGCTGTAACCGTCAGAATGTTGATTGCAAGCATGCAAGCGTGCGTGCATTGTGTAGTAAAGGCGCTGGATGCCAGTTTGTGAGAGTTGCGTGCCTGCTGCACTTGGCTGGTCAATACAAGGTCTGTTAATGCTGTTTGTGGATGACGTCTGATAATGTCCCACATGTGCTTGGTTGGAGACAGATCTAATGTTCGAGCAGGCCAAGGCAATATGTCGACACTCTGCAGAGCATGTTGGGTTACAACAGCCGTATGTAAGTGAACATCATTCTATCGGAAAACACCCCCTGGAATGCAGTTCATGAACGGCAGCACAACAGGTCGAATCACCAGAGTGACGTACGTATTTTTGCAGTCAGGTTGCGTGGGATAACCAGGAAAGCGCTCCTGCTGTCATAGGAAATCGGACCCCACACCGGAACTCGAGGTGTATGTCCAGTGTGCCTAGGTGGCAGACAGGTTGGTTGAAGGCCTTCATCTGGCCTCCTTCTAACCAACCGACGGCCATCACTGGCACTGTGGAAGAACCAGCTTTCATCAGAAAACATAACAGATCTCAACCCTGCCATCCAATGAGCTCTCGCTTTACACCATTGAAGTCGCATATGGCGGTGGTTTCGAGTCAGTGGAATACACACTAAAGGGCATCTGGCTCGGAGCTGTCCTTGAAGTAAACGATTTGTAACAGTTCGTTGCGTCGCTGTAGTACCAACTGCTGCTCAAAATGTTGCTGCAGATGCAGTACGACGCGCCAGAGTTATACCCCGAACACGATGTCTTCCCTCTCGGTAGTGCCAAATGGTCGTCAGTACTCTTCTTGCGACCGTATATTCTCATGACCACCGCTGCCAGCATTCATGTACTGTGGCTACGTTCTTGCCACATCTTTCTACAATTTCTCAGAAGGAACAATCAACTTCTCGCAAACCTATTACACGACTCGTTCAAGTTGAGT
Source organism: Schistocerca serialis cubense (assembly GCF_023864345.2). NCBI lineage: Eukaryota > Metazoa > Arthropoda > Insecta > Orthoptera > Acrididae > Schistocerca > Schistocerca serialis. Next base: position 826,028,296 of record NC_064638.1, read on the forward strand.
CAGGTATTGATAATGGGGTCATTGTCGCCTTAAGGGTAACGGCCTTGCCGCAGTGGATACATCGGTTCCCGTCAGATCACCGAAGTTAAACGCTGTCGGGCGTGGCCGGCGTTTGGATGGGTGATCATCCAGGCCGCCATGCGCTGTTGCCATTTTTCGGGGTGCACTCAGCCTCGTGATGCCAGTTGAGAAGCTACTCGACCGAATAGTAGCGGCTCCGGTCAAAGAAACCATCATAACGACCGGGAGAGCGGTGTGCTGACCGAACGCCCCTCCTATCCGCATCCTGAGCTGAGGATGGTCCCGATGGGCCACTTGTGACCTGAAGACGGAGTGCTTTCTTTTCTTTTGTCGCCTAAAAGGCATTCTCGGCTAAAATCAACTCACCACATCCAATCTGGAAGGCAACTAACGCTCACAACTGTTACAGCTTGTATTTAAAGCAAACCTGATTTGCATACTCTTAGTGGCGCTAGTAGCCACTCTTATGCGACTGCTTCGAAATCTGAATACAGATCGTCTCTCAGATGCAGGAAGGCATCTACCAAGCAACTTTCGCTTATGTCGCACAAGTCCTTCTTGGTGCTGCGATTTATTTCAGTCAGTGTAATTGTGTTAGAAAGTTCTTTTTCTGGAGGTATTCGTCTGAAGTGTTGCTTTGAAAGGAAGGGGATCGTGGAGGAGAAAAAGTCCGGACAAGAATATTCTGAAATGCAGTGCTACAGAAAAAGCTTAAGATCATATGGAAGTGCGCATAATTAATGGAAAGATAATGAATCGAGTGGGTAGAAGATTAATGTACGGCACAGCTTGACTAAAGGACTGGATTGGGTGACTGGACGCATCCTGAAGCATCAAGGAAATGGTAGTTTGGGAGTGGAGGGAAGTGGTAGTGGTGGAGGAGGGGGGGGGGGGAGGAAGCTTTAAAGCGAGACCAAGGGTTTGAATACAGTAAGTAGCTTTAAATCTGTATAAGTTTCAGTAGTTATGCTGAGATGAAGAGGCTTGCTCGATGCAGACTAGCGTGCAGAGTCGTACCAAAACATAAACAACAATGAAAACAGTGATTTCCTGCAGAATCACGTTGTCTGGATGTATTTGGCCTTCCACAGGAGACTGGGCACGGGTACACTCAAGTCTTTTAGCAATTTTTCTCTCTCAGTTAGGCGAATTGTGTTATGACCTCACGTATTGATGACACCTACAATCTGTACAAAAATGGAGGACATAGCTTTTTGTATGTCTCGCCGCTGGTCACGTATTTCAGTTGAGATTTTTAAATAAAACAGGCGGTATTAACATTCTACATCTGGGTCTTCATGTCCACATACGTATTTGCAGACCACGGCCACCACAGAGCTCTGAATCACGAGGGTCGTTTGTTAAGTCTGGTAAAAAAAGCGAGAAAAAATGTTTCGGAAACATCTCACCTTACTTCGCGACGTAGTCTCCTTTGAGGGATATACACTTTGTCCAGCAATCCTCCAGCTTTCTCATCCCACCAGAAAAATTGGCTCTGTCATACTCTGCAAAATACTCGCTGATTGAGACTATCAGTTCCTCATTTGATGATAATTGCTACCCAGCAAGCCCAAGTTTCAAGTTAGGCAACAGGCAGAAGTCACTTGGGGCGAACGGGATGGATTAGAAACCAATTAAAAGCCCAGTTCGTGCACCTTAGCCATTTTAATCGCTAATGTGTGGGGTAGTGCATTATCCTGACGAAAGAGCACTTTGTGTTCCAGTCTATGTCTGTTTTCAGCCAACGCAAGTTTCAGACGATCCAATTATGACACGTAATAGTGCCTTGTCTTTTTCCAAGTAATATATGAGGATTACTCTTTGCGAAAAAAATAAGTAGTGAGCATCATGTTACCAACTGACAAAATAGTTTTTGCCTTCTTCGGTGCACTTTCATCAGTATTTATCTATTGTTTTGACTGCCGTTTAGATTCCGCTGTGTAATGATGTATCAAGGTTTCATCAACAGTCACAAATCGGGGCAAAATGTCTTGCGGATTGCGATTAAATATCGGCAGGCACTGTGTTGAAATGTGTCGGATGCGCTTTTGGTAGACTTTGGGCAATCGCAGCACACACCTCGCACACAGCTTCTTCACAGTCAATATTATGTGCAGGATATCATGCTTTTACTCAGTTTGGGTGCCAACAGTCTCAGCAGTTCCACAATTTTTGTTCGGCGTTCTTGCATTACGATATCATGGTCTCAGTCAACGGTTTCCTTTGTGGTAACCTCAGTTGGCCGGCCCGAGCGCACTTCGTCTGCGGTGCTTGTCCGACTATGTTTAAATTAATTAATCTAAAAGTAAATGATCTTCAATAATGGTAGCCGGCCGATGTGGCCGAGCGGTTGTAGGCGCTTCAGTCTGGAACCGCGCGACCGCTCGGGCATGGATGTGTATGATGTCCTTAGGTTAGTTAGGTTTCAGTAGTTCTAAGTTCTAGGGGACTGATGACCTCAGATGTTAAGTCCCATAGTGCTCAGAGCCATTTGAACCATTTTTCAATAATGGTGCAGAGTTCGCATTAACTTAATCTAATTCTGTTTTCATTTGTGCGGCAATCCAAACCTTCAAATGAAAATGTTTAACAACAGCACGAAACTTGGCTTTCTTCATTTTCAGTCGCAATCGACACTTTTGGTGAATTTATACGGCTGTCAAGGATGAGCTGTTTTTTATATATTGTTGAAATTCTTTACACGATTCTTGGAATAAGCGAGCTTACCGGCCATGAAGGCGTAACAAAAATGCTCCCTTCTTCCATGGAAATATACCAGACTTGGCAAACCATCATCGTATAGCGTGTAACATGGCGGTGTGTAACGTAACTATATCGGTGGGTGAGAAACAGCATCCTATAATCGAGTTTCGAATTCGAAGAGTTCGTTCACACACGGAGCACCCTGTATTTCAGCACGACAGTGCCAGGCTACATACGAACGCTGTGACATCTGCAACAATCCGACGATCTGGGTTCACTGTCATCGATCATGAATGAAGAATATAGATGCAGAATGTTAATAAAGTTCGTTTTATTTAAAATCTTCAATACGTTTACATAAAAAATTCGGGGGTACTACTTTTCAGCACGCCGTCGTATTTTCCCCCAGGAACGAATCAGATGCATTAAGTCAAGTTAAATTGTGTCTCAACAGAGCCGTTATCTATGGAATGTGGAAGGAGCATTGATCTGTTCGCCTCGCAGTTTCACAACACTGTTTGAACAGTGGCTACCACTCAACACCAGTCGGAAGCGCTTATCGAGCACAACAAATCTGTTCCGTATCAAAAACGTCTCTCCTACCAGCTTCATAGGAAGTTGTAAATTCGTTTTGGTGAACTGTATAAACACAGTTTCGAATCCGTCACAGAGCTCCATTCTCATTTTCATCTAAGCACATCGTTTGTAGGAAAATGTAGTACACTGAGAGATCGTGGGCGCACGCAACATTTTACTGGGTACCTCTTTTTACACAAGGCCTCTAGAAGACCCCTGTGTTGGTATAATTGTTGGAGATTTTGGTGGTCTTCCAATATTGTGTGATTACACTATGTCTGGTAGAAAATGGACGAATATATGAGCATCACTATATGGTTAATTACGAGACTCCGTCGCCAATATTCACCAATATTTGCATATTGAAAAAAAAACCGGACTTTTACGTGTCTGACTACATTCAAACTAGGTACGCAAATGATGCCGAGTATGGTTCAAATGGCTCTCAGCAACCTTCTGCATCTGTCTCTTGCTTTATGCCTTGGCTCTTGCGTATATTTACGCGGTGAAAAAAAAAAGAAAGAAAAAAATGGTTCAATTGGCTCTAAGCACTATGGGACTTAACATCTGCGGTCATCAGTCCTCTAGAACCTCGAACTACTTAAACCTAACTAACCTAAGGACATCACGCACATCCATGCCCGAAGCAGGATTCGAACCTGCGCCGTAGCGGTCCGGCGGTTCCAGACTGAAGCGCCTAGAACTGCTCGGCCACAGCAGCCTGCGATGCCGAGTATGGTCCAAGTGAGACATATTGCGAAACACCTATCAGTATAACAAAAACTAATTTTCATTGATATCAGCGCCATCCCCACGCCACACTGAGATCGCGTAACATTGTCCTCTTATAAAGTCAGGTATTGATTGTAATGAAATTAACGCATTGTGCACGAGTTGGTTACACGGCAAACAAAGAGTTAAGCATGTCGCACTCAAATGTTTGCAATGTACTGAATAAGCGTGCCGGAGTGAGGTGACTGCTTAGTGTGCTTGACTCAAGCAGTAATACGTCACCCACTGCACCACGCACTGTTAATGTGGTGTCTAAGAGACACGCGAGAAGTAAATACTGTTCTTGCAAAATGCACCACAGTGATATATGATAGCAGTGGCATGCTTTTCGAGAGCATTCCAAACATGCTGTATGAGACTGATGTCGGCAAACTGACCGAATTGTCTGGCCGTCCACTCAAAGAGCCTTATTTGGTCAAGAGTTGTTTCGTGGGTCGCAAGCATCACCTACGGCACCGTCACAAGAAAGCAGATAAATATCACAGGTATAACCTCTAGTGGCTTGTGTGGTCACCGTTCCACGCGTGAAGATGCGAAGTGCACCTACAGAGCGATGTGGAGCAGCGGTTAAAATACTGGATCCGTATTCGGGAGGACGACGGTTCAAATCCCCGGTCGGCCATTCAGATTAATCATTTCCATTATTCCTCTAAACTGCTTAAGGCAAATGACGTGATGGTGCCTCTGCAAGGGCCCGGCCGATTCTCTCCCCAGTCCTTCCCTACTCCGAGCTTGTGCTCCGTCTCTAATGACCTCGCTGTCGACGGGGCGTTAAAGTTTAATCTCCCTGAATGAAATTTTCACTCTGCAGCGGAGTGTGCGCTGATACGAAACTTTCTGGCAGATTCAAACTGTGTGCCCGACCGACACTCGAACTCGGGGCCTTTGCCTTTCACGGGCAAATGCTCTACTGTCTGAGCTACCCAAGAAAGACTCACGACCCGTCCTCCCAGCCTTACTTTTCCCATTACCTCGTCTCCTACCTTCCATACTTCACAGAAGCTCTCCTGCGAACCTTGCAGAACTAGCACACCTGGAAGAAAGGATATTGTCATTACTAGAAGGGCATTCTCTTAGCAAAATGGTGAATGGCCTTTCAGATCATGATGCACAAATTTTAAGTCTAAAAGATTTTTGTGCGGCAACACAGGTTAAATATAGTTACCAACTTTTTAGGAAAGCTGATCCAGTTGCTGTAGAGACTTTTGTAAACCTTATCAAGGAACAAGAGTGGCAAGATGTTTATAGTGCTGATACAGTAGACGATAAATATAATGCTTTCCTCAAGACTTTTCTCGTTCTCTTTGAAAGTTGCTTTCCGTTAGAACGTTCAAAACAGGGTACTAGCACAAACAGGCAGCCTGGGTGGCTGACTAAAGGTATAAGAATATCTTGTAGAACAAAGTGGCAATTATATCAAAACGTTAGAAACAGTCACAATCTAAATGCAGTAGCCCATTATAAACAGTATTGTAAGGTGCTTAAAAAAGTTATTAGGAAGGCAAAAAGTATGTGGTATGCAGATAGAATAGCTAAGTCTCAGGATAAAATTAAAACCACATGGTCAGTCGTAAAGGAAGTGGCTGGTCTGCAGAGATAGGTCGAGGATATAGAATCAGTGCGTAGTGGGAATGTCCGTGTTACTGATAAGCTGCATATATGTACAGTATTTAATAATCACTTTCTGAATATAGCAGGTGAACTAAATAGAAACCTAGTCCCAACAGGGAATCATATAGCGCTCGTAGAAAAAAGTGTTCCGAGACTGTTACCAGAAATGCTCCTCCATGATACTGACAAGAGGGAGATTGAGTTAATGGTTCAAATGGCTCTGAGCACTATGGGACTTAACATCCATGGTCATCAGTCCCCTAGAACTTAGAACTACTTAAACCTAACTAACCTAAGGACAGCACACAACACCCAGCCATCACGAGGCAGAGAAAATCCCTGACCCCGCCGGGAATCGAACCCGGGAACCCGGGCGTGGGAAGCGAGAACGCTACCGCACGACCACGAGATGCGGGCGATTGAGTTAATAATTAAATCACTAAAGACCAAGAACTCTCATGGATATGACGGGGTATCTAGCAGAATACTGAAGTATTGTTCCATGTATGTTAGCTCAGCACTTAGCCAAATCTGTAACTTTTCCTTTAGGAGTGGTCGGTTTCCTGACCGATTAAAGTACTCGGTAGTGAAGCCACTTTATAAAAAGGGAGACAGGGATAATGTTGATAATTATAGACCTATTTCTATGCCAACGGTGTTTGCTAAAGTTATCGAGAGGGTTGTATATACAAGGTTACTGCAGCATTTAAATTCACATAATTTGCTGTCAAATGTACAGTTTGGTTTTAGAAATGGCTTAACAACTGAAAATGCTATGGTCTCTATTCTCTGTGAGGTTTTGGACGGATTAAATAAAAGGTTACGAACGTTAGATGTTTTCTTTGATTTAACGAAGGCTTTTGACTGTGCTGACCACAAAATATTACTGCAGAAGTTGGAACATTATGGAGTAAGGGGAGTAGCTTACAATGGTTCGCCTCTTACTTTAAGAACAGAAAGCAGAAGGTAATTCTCCGCAATATTGAGAGTGGTAATGATGTTCAGTCCCAATCGGACACTGTTAAATGGGGCGTTCCCCAAGGATCGGTGCTGGGGCCACTGCTGTTTCTTATTTATATAAATGATATGCCTTCTAGTATTACAGGTGATTCAAAAATATTTCTGTTTGCTGATGACACCAGCTTGGTAGTGAAGGATCTTGTTTGTAATATTGAAACATTATCAAATAATGTAGTTCATGAAATAAGTTCGTGGCTTGTGGAAAATAATTTGATGCTAAATCACAGTAAGACTCAGTTTTTACAGTTTCTAACTCACAATTCAACAAGAATTGATATTTTAATCAGACAGAATGGGCATGTTATAAGCGAGACGGAACAGTTCAAGTTCCTAGGCGTACGGATAGATAGTAAGCTGTTGTGGAAAGCCCATGTTCAGGGTCTTGTTCAGAAACTAAATGCCGCTTTATTTACCATTAGAACAGTATCTGAAATAAGTGACATTTCAACACGAAAAGTAGTCTACTTCGCATATTTTCATACGCTTATGTCATATGGTATTATTTTTTGGGGTAATTCTTCTGATTCAAAAAGGGTATTTTTGGCTCGAAAACGGGCTGTTCGAGCTATGTGTGGTGTAAGTTCGAGAACCTCTTGTCGACCCCTATTCAATAGTCTGGGAATTCTGACATTGCCCTCACAGTATATATTTTCTTTAATGTCGTTTGCTGTTAGCAATATTAGCTTATTCCCAAGAGTTAGCAGCTTTCATTCAGTTAATACCAGGCATAAATCAAATCTGCATGTGGAATGCACTTCCTTGACTCTTGTGCAGAAAGGAGTGCAGTATTCTGCTGCATTCATTTTCAATAAGCTACCACAAGAACTCAAAAATCTTAGCAGTAGCCCAAACGCTTTTAAGTCTAAACTGAAGAGTTTCCTCATGGCTCACTCCTTCTATTCTGTCGAGGAGCTCCTGGAAGAGCCAAAAAATTAAGCAAATTCCAGTGTTACATTCTTGATTTTCTTTATTTAAACTAATGACGTGTCGCCTGAATATGTTTCTTATATTTCATTTTATCAGTTTCTACAATTGTTTTATAATTTCATGTATTGACTCGTTCCATGACCATGGAGACTTCTCCTTAATGTGGTCCCACGGAACAATAAATAAATAAATAAATACACCGCGATGCACCAGTCCGGTGCCTATTACACTTTGCGGAAATGTTGATAGCAAAATGGTTATTAAATGATTAAACTTTCATTCCGTTCGGAACCGATGTCTATCATCAACAACTGTATGAAGATTCGCCCCCACGAGGAGGAACATACTCTTCTTCCGCCGTGGCAAGGAAGCAAACAGCGTCCGAACATCATCATGGGAGTTCCTTGCCTTGCTTATAACGCGTGTTTTGTCAGTTCATGAATGTTACTGGCAGGAGGCTGGTCTGGAAATATACACCTTTCCACTACAACTTAGACATCCTCAAAGGGTGAAAAATCAGGGGAGTGAGGGGGCCACTCAAGGACCACTTCGTTCCTCAGGGACTTAGTGGCTTGAATTGCAGTGCTGGGTCTTGCATTATCTTGCTGGAATGTGCCATTTGGTGACCTGGTCATCAAGAGTGTAACAACAGGATTTACTATTCTTGCCATATACTGACGAGCGGTCAACCTCCCTTCAATAATGGCCAAAGCAGTTCTATTGAAATACCCTATATGACCCCATGCCATCATTCCTAGAGTTGGAGAGGCAATATTCTCGAGAATAGCTGCTTCCTGTGACCTTTCACTAGGTCGTCTACGAACAAGTTGACGTCGGTATGACCGCAACAGACAGACGTTACACTAGCCGCTAAACACGATGGAATTTCACTCAGTCCCCAGTTGACTCTGGATCTGGAACACAGGAGTCTCCATTGCCTGTAGTGTGGTGTCAGCCGTAAAAGATGCACTGCAGCTGAGATCTCAACCCAGCTTCTAGTAATCTGTTACAGACCTTCGGTGTGACGCACAGCCTGTAACGCCTACACGAATTTCAGCAGTTATCCATCTTTCCATCAGAGCCAGTTAAACAGTCCTGCGATCTACCCGTGGTGTAGTCATTCCAGAAGGACTCTTGCTTACTTTTCTTGCCACACTGTTGTCCTGTATCCATCTCGTCACCATTCTTTGTGCGGTCAGCTGTCTATGTGATCTGTCACTATGATGTTCCATGTCCCTTGTGGCAATGACTGGACCTTTCTCAAAGTCCGAAAGATGGAGACACGCTGCATGTGCACGTCTTCTGGGGACAGCCGTACACAAAAGGGGAAATGGGGGCGGCAAAAGGGGGCACATGCTCCCCTCTAATATGGAGCACAGAGTTTTTATTCATATACTAGCTGTACATAGTCACGCATTGCTGTGATTGAGTCTGGTTAAATGAAAAATTGCTAAACACATATGGGAAGCGGATGTGTATCCTAATTCCCTTCTCCATCTATCTCTGTCCATGTCTTCATCCTCCTCTCTTTGTCCATCTCCTCCTCCTTTCCCCTCTCTCTATCATCTTCACCCCCTCTCATCTACCCCACCCCCCTCTCTCTCCATCTCCTCATGCCCCCTCTCTCTGACCGTCTCCTTCTTTCCGCCTCCTTCTGACCTTACTTTCCGAATAAGTCTCGTATTAGATATATACAGGGTGTACATAAAATCTGGGAACACTTTCAATTGCCGGCCGCGGTGACCGAGCGGTTCTAGGCACTTCAGTCCGAAACCGTACGACTGCTACGGTCGCAGGTTCGAATCCTGCCTCAGGCATGGATGTGTGTGATGCCCTTAGATTAGTTACATTTAAGTTGTTCTAAGCTCTAGGGGACTGATGACCTCAGAAGTTAAGTCCCATAGTGCTCAGAGCCATTTGAACCATATTACATAGATTACAAATATATAGCCTGTATCCGTCCGAACCATTCGAAGTGTTCATTAGAGCATCGTGTAAAATATCGGTCAAGAAGTTTCGAGATTTTTTGTAATAAAATTGCCCCATTATATATGAAATATTTATTTAAATATTGCATGTATTAAAAATGTGTATGCAAAACACTAGCGTATTTGAACGCAACGTTGTGTCCAAATTTCATGTCAATCGACCGACTGCTTGTCGAGGTTTGCAAGCACAAACATACACAGCCTGTATTTTTCTGTGCAAAGTTTGAGTGAATAACCATTAATTATTTGAGATCTAATAAACTTTTTGTGTCGCCTATAAAATTTAGTTTTCGTGGCATGAACTCCACAAAACTTAACAACTCATTTATACCGAAAATAGCAACTTTAGATTTTTGACCCCCCGCCCCCCGTCCTCCTCGGAAAAATTTCTGCGGGTTGTCATGCCTCTGGTCATGTCCCTGGACAAGCTGTGTTGCGATTTTCAACTGAAAAGTTCCAGTAACGTTAGGCACACCCGATAGCCGTCATGTACTCACATCATTCCTCACCTGCAGATATAGCTTTTTTCAGTGCTGAAAATAACCTTGCAAAGGGATGAAATTTTAATTAATACGTCTAAATGCATGAAAATTGTCGAGTATCGGCTTGGTAGCTTAGGATCAAGGTTCTCATGAAGTCAGTGTATTTGATGTACATTATGGGTTGCGAGTTCTCGTCCAATCGAAACACGTCCACTGTCACCTAGGAAGGTAAACCGAAGTCATCAGTGAACGGGAAGGAAGGACAACCTTTGACTTTGTGCCGACTAAAATACCTCCCTTTTACGACGGTACACACGTGGCTGCTCGCTTTTCGTTATAACTCCAAGACATCTTGTGAACATACCTGTATTACTAGACGATACGATTCTTTCTGCGGTGGCAGCGAAGGCAGGTCGTAGTAGCAAAGGGTGGTGTGCCCATTTTTATTGTAACAAAACAGCTAAATTATCAGACATTCATAGACGTCGTAGTCCCCAACTTTTATTGGTTGAAACTACTGGATGCCAACAACTGCCTGAAATTGTTGCCGATGTCCTATAACTACATCAGTCGAACAGTAACTGGGGCAGCCATTTCTGTTTGATTCTGAAATGTTTCCCATCTACCAATAGCCCTTAGTCACTGTACTTTGTGTGAAGATGCTTCGGTGCACGTTTGACCATCCCAGCTGTGTGCTCTTTCATACAACACCATTAGCCGCCTTACAGAGACAAGCAAATTGTAGCATCTCTCCTTCGCGGATTGTAGCTCCGTTAGTCACTATAATGTAACTGCATTCGTACACAGCAGCGTCAATATAAAAGCATTCTAATCTTTCGCTATAATAATTTTCTGATTTTTTTGTGATTTTGTCTATAATGCATGGAATCTAGTATATCCTGTGTGAGACAAAGTGTTGCAACGGAAGAGTATAAATAATCTTGTGAAGAGAATGACCGCTAAAGGAAATTGAGATTTACCAAAGCATACACTCATAAATACAATATCACATAGACCACATAGAAAGACTGTAAGCTAGTGCTAGGAACTCCATTGTGGGATGAATGCAGTGCCATACGACGTAGTCTTTCAACTTAGATTTGAAATATCTGAGAATTATCGCACAAATTTACCACTTCTGTTGGAAGCCACTGAAAATAAAGCTTGCAGAATTTGCATAATCGAAGAGAATATGAATCAAAAGCGTACGTACTGTTTTTCAGTTCTTCTCCCTGGCTTCATATTATTAAGTACCAATCCCACGAAGGAGTACATTTCTTCTGAATTGGCTGAATCCAAGTTCAACAATAAGTGGATGCTGAACATCTGTTTGAAGGCTGTTATGAGCTATCATATCTCCTAGCTGATATGTATGTATATGGATTTGTTGAAAAAAAGTCTCAAGGAATAGGTAATAATTATCAGAAGTGAAAAACATTTATTATTTCATCACACGATACTGTGCACATGAGCATCTCACATGCTGTAACCTGTTACGAGCAGCCAACGTTCGTTTTCAGATTAAAGACACATGCTGTAAGTGCTTTCCTATGAGTTGCAAAAGAAACCACTTGTAGCAAGTGTCTTCAGTCCAAAGGCATGGGACATGTCAGTGATACGTCTTCTCATTGCACATGCTCATTTCAGAGTTGCTAAGTTTGTGTGTTGCAATAATGATTAAGATAAGGAAGCAGGTGGAAACCTAAGTACATGGATATGAATTTTGTTAAAATGAAATTGGCGAAAACCACATTATGATCGGAGCTTGGGATCATCAAATATTAGAATTTTGATTGAGCGTAATAGTCAGAATTGATGGTAGCTGGTAACAGCCACAACAAACCGTGGTTCAATAGGGATAAGGTGCACACAAAAAACGTGATTCATTTTGGTGGGAGTTCCAACTGCGGCACTGGGGAGTTTGGTGGGCTGCCACAAGAATATCAGCAGGGGCAAAAATAAAAATATGGCGTAGTTTGCAGGGGCAGACACCCCCTATGGTACGGTCAGGCGGAACCGTCTAGGGCAGTGCAACACAGAATGAAAAATATACCATCATAAAAGTATTTATTTTCAGAATTAGACCGTAGGGGAAATTATTTCAAGTAGCTTTCTGACAGAGTGTCCACTGGGGCAATCAAGTTCGGCTATTATATTACAGAAGGATTAATGTTCCTAAAGTGAATTTTATGGACGTCACTGCAACCCAGGGAAGTTAGCGGTGCAGCTGAAGAGCCATGGTGCAGAGAGAATGCACCGGATTTTGGAAGAGGACAGACCTGCACTCAATGACAGCTTCACCTCATGGCATAACAAGCTTTGTTTTTGCTCGTTTCGAGTAAACAACGTTTAATCAAGTGTAGCTGCAATTGGTGTTGATAAAGCACAGGGTGAGGCAAATAAAAGTGGCCTGGAGAACAGAGTTCCAAGGGTATAAAGAAACACAGCAGAGGAAGGGAAATACAGTACTAACCTGACTATAGCAAATGTTGAAAGTGACCACCGTTCATCTTTGGCACTTTTGCGCCTTGGTCAGCCAGTTGCTGAAGGTGGATCGAAGCTGGACTACTGGAATTGCTGCAGTCTCATCCGAAAATGATCTGCTGCAGTTCTTGAAGGCTATGAGCGTTGTCGCGATACACTTTAGACTCGAGGGCTCCCCACACAAAGCAGTCGCAAACTGACAGATCAGGTGACCTGGCTGGCCTGCTAGGGCCGCGACCAGACTGACCACTACCAACAACTCTGTCGGGTGTGAAGACTGTGTAAATGTGCTCCAAGGTTCGGCCGACTGTTTGGGAAGTTGCTCCATCCTGTTGGAAGTAACTGTAGGTCTTTTCCTCCTCCATTAATGCTGTCACAAAACGATGTCCAATCGTATTCACTCGTCCCGTTCACTTTTATTTGCCCCAACCTGTATATTTTGATTGTGTCAATCCACACACTTTTAGATTATTACAAATAACTAGCAAAGCTTATGCTGTGCAATAAGCCATTGCTCCAGTGCACATCTGTTAAGTGGGCCGAGCGGTCTAAGGCGCTGCAGTCATGGACTGTGTGGCTGGTCCCGGCGGAGGTTCGAGTCCTCCCTTGGGCATGGGTGTGTGTGTGTTTGTCTTTAGGATAATTTAGGTTAAGTAGCGTGTAAGCTTAGGGACTGATGACCTTAGCAGTTAAGTCCCATAAGATTTCACACACATTTTTTTTTTTTTGGTTAAGTGGGACGATTCTGACTTTTAAGTTCTTTCCTTCCTCAGTATTGGGGCTATATCATCGCTGCTGAACTCTTGGTCGCGATAGCCAGTTTAGATCATTTTGTGCCTCGGAGAATATCGAGTTACTTATTGCCAAAATTTCCAAAACTACCCTGGCATTGTAATCTTAGGATCCACACAGCAAAGAGCATAAAACATGTGCTGCAGAGTACACTAGTGTTGCGGCAGCTTAAGATTGTAAATTCATATGCGAGTAACTGTTTCGTTTGTGGTAGTAGTACCGTGTCGATCGGAAGTAGTTGCGATTACGGTAGATCCTTGGATTGTAAATTTGCTTAATAGCTGTAACAAAAGCACACCTACCAAATAGGAGGACACAGGACACTAGGCCTTAACAGTATGTTAAAATTTTACCAGACTTGTTTGTGCTTCATTTTTCATCATAGGTAAGGACAGGTGAAGTTAACAGTTCTAGTATGTGAAGATGGACATCACTGATGCCGTAACATCAGTGAGGTCTGTATTGCAACTCAGTCACGCATCCTTGCTAGGCTCCCAATTCCTGGTACAAGCAGTTGGGTTATATTGTTGGTTAAGATTTGACATCAATTTTCTCTCAATGTAAACCGTTGTATTTTTTTCTGATTAGCTGCAAAAGGGACTAAATCCAATTAATTTTAACGCGAGACGTTTTAGCATGTACCAGACAGACACTGACTTGTCAAAACAGGTTACGACGTGTGACACAGAAATATAAGAAATAAAATGACATGGAGTGTATATTCCACCACTACTTCAGCTGTCATTACGTGCGTGTTGTAACCGCCTCATTTGCCAAGGTCGCTAATTCACGACTGTACAGTGCTACTCGACTCCTGGTGGTTGATGAAATTTTCACTGTCAAATTTGACCAGAGAGCAGAAGAGAGGTGGTCGTGTTAAGTTCCTGATCATCAGTCTTTTCGCCAAACGTCCCGGCAGTGTCTCATGAAGTGAGGGAATGTGACACTGTTGTTGGTGATCAGTACGTCGGATGAAGACTTTATGGTTGGCGGACCCATTGGTGTTTTTCTAGAGAATATGTGCCAGCGCCAGGTTTCACCCATTCCGTTCTGTTATCATCATTATACAACGTTAACACAATACTATGCTACACACGCATCCACTACGCACACTACAGATATACAAACGACACAATCCCACTTATCAGGAAGGGAACGAAGAAGAACACCCTTTCCTACAGGCGGCTGAACACACCCCGTGGGATAACCCAGCCAACAATGCCATACGATAATTACATGCTTGTTTTCAGGCTGTATTTCTCTTGTCTTGGAGGCAAAATAGAGAAGGACAGAACTGTCACATAGTGGTACACGGACCTTGCTCTGGGTGGAACTGTAACGGCCAGACATAATGCACTTTCGTCTCTAAAATAGTGTATTAATGTTTATCACACGATTACCACTGAAAGGAATTAATTCTCAAGACATATTTGTAGTTTCTTGAGTATTTTATTCCCCAGAACGACCACAGGGACGTTCATTTCATCTATTCAACATGTCAAAAGGAGACAATGTTATGTAGGGGACATCGTTTCCCAGGATTCATTTATATATGAATCGACGAACACGAAACCTTCATCTAAACTTGACAGTAGGTACAAGGGGTGGACAAAAATATCGAAGTAGCACATTACCATGACTAATAAGCTTTAGGAAAACCATGTGGCGCTCAAAACAGCTTCCAATCGTCTCGGAAATGATAAATATAGGTACTGCATTGTTTTAAGGGGATGTCATACCATTCTTCCACCAGAATCGTGGCAAGTTCAGGTAAGGATGATGTAGGCTGACAGCGATCACGCAACCTTGTTTCCAAATTATATCGCAAAGGCTAAATAATATTGACATCTGGTGACTCTAATAGCCAGGGGAGATGCGGGAATTCATCCTCGTGCTCACAAAAACAGTTCTGCGCGATGCGAGCTTTGTACAGAGACCCTGTCGTCTTGGAAAACAGTGTAATCATTGGGGAACAAATATTGTACCATGGGATGGATCTGATCGGCCAGAATATTCGCGTAAACCTTGGCAGTAATGCGACCTTGCAGGGTACCCATGGAGCTGAGGGAATATCACCATGTGGCTGCCAGTCGCCACCCAATACCGCCATGTTTCACTCTTGGGACGTGAACTTGGCCAGAAGTTGGTAACAGTGTCCAGCAAGACTCATACGGCCAAATGACTTATCTCCCATTGCTGTATATTCCAGGTTTTACGGATTCGATACCACGTTTTCCTGTTACGGGCAATTGCATCACTGATGAGTGGTGTTGGAATTCCGTCCCGTTCTGCAATTCCCTGCTTGTGCAGCTTCCTTCGTGTTGTTTTGATGCTGACAGGGTTCGCGAGTGCAACATTCATTTCTGCAGTGACTTTTGCAGCAACCGTTCCCTTGTTTTCTCATGTAAGATACCAGTTCTACACTACTGGCCATTAAAATTGCTACACCAAGAAGAAATGCAGATGATAAACGGGTATTCATTGGACAAATATATTATACTAGAACTGACATGTGATTACATTTTCACGCAATTTGGGTGCATAGATCCTGCGAAATCAGTACTCAGAACAACCACCTCTGGCCGTAATAACGGCCTTAATACACCTGGACATTGACTCAAACAGAGCTTGGATGGCGTGTCCAGGTACAGCTGCCCATGCAGCTTCAACACGATACCACAGTTCATCAAGAGTAGTGACTGCCGTGTTGTGACGAACCAGTTGCTCGGCCACCATTGACCAGACGTTTTCAGTTGGTGAGATATCTGCAGAATGTGCTGGCCAGGGCAGCAGTCGAACATTTTCTGTATCCAGGAAGGCCCGTAAAGGACCTGCAGCATGCGGTCGTGCATAATCCTGCTGAAATGTAGGGTTTCGCAGGGATCGAATGAAGGGTAGAGCCACGGGTCGTAACACATCTGAAATGTAACGTCCACTGTTCAAAGTGCCGTCAATGCGAACAAGAGGTGACCGAGACGTGTAACCAATGGCATCCCATACCATCACGCCGGGCGATACGCTAGTATGGCGATGGCGAATACACGCTTCCAATGTGCGTTCACCGTGATGTCGCCAAACACGGATGCGACCATCATGATGCTGTAACCAGAACTTGGATTCATCCGAAAAAAATGACGTTTTGCCATTCGTGCACCCAGTTTCGTCGTTGAGTACGCCATCGCAGGCACTCCTGTCTGTGATGCAGCGTCAAGGGTAACCGCAGCCATGGTCTCCCAACTGATAGTCCATGTTGCTGCAAACGTCGTCGAACTGTTCGTGCAGATGGTTGTTGTCTTGCAAACGTTCTCATCTGTTGACTCAGGGATCGAGACGTGGCTGCACGATCCGTTACAGCCATGCGGATAAGATGTCTGTCATCTCGACTGCTAGTGATACGAGGCCGTTGGGATCCAGCACGGCGTTCCGTATTACCCTCCTGAACCCACCGATTCCATATTCTGCTAACAGTCATTGGATCTCGACCAAGGAGAGCAGCAATGTCGCGATACGATAAACCCCAATCGCGATAGGATACAATCCGACCTTTATCAAAGTCGGAAACGTGATGGTACGCATTTCGCCTCTTTACACGAGGCATCACAACAACGTTTCACCAGGCAACGCCGGTCAACTTCTGTTTGTGTTTGAGAAATCGGTTGGAAACTTTTCTCATGTCAGCACGTTGAAGGTGTCGCCACCGGCGCCAACCTGGTGTCAATGCTCTGAAAAGCTAATCATTTGCATATCACAGCATCTTCTTCCTGTCGGTTAAATTTCGCGTTTGTAGCACGTCATCTTCGTAGTGTAGCAATTTTAATGGCCAGTAGTGTAGATTACTGTTTCAGTTTTTAAAGTCCTTATCAAGTAGACAGCACAACAGAGATCGGACGAATCGAGGGACGCGATTCTAAGACGGTAATAAGTCGGTACAGGCCACACCGAAGTGTAACGAATTTGATTGGAGATCTTAAATGGGAATCTTTGGAACGTTACGTTGTTGCCAATGTATATCCCAAGCACGGATCATTAAAATAAGACAAGTTACATTAGGCTTCGTACAGACGCAGATAGAGTTATTTTGCCTTCGCTAAGTACGTGAATAGGATAGGGCAGAAAAGCAATACTATTGTTATGTTGTATCCTCCCTCCGTCATGCACTGTACTACGGTTTGCGGATTAAATATGTAGACGTACAGACAATGGTATCTGGTGCCCGTGTAAACAGTCGTTCTCAGACTACTAGGTTAAATATTAATTTGAGTTTGCTACTACAGGGCCCTAGTAAGGAAGATTGTATTTTGTACTGAATTACTTTCTGATACGTTCAGTATAACAATCTCCTGTTATCACATGTTTAAAGTGCCTATCACTTACTTTATATCATTTACAGCAACATTTATATAGAACTGCAGTGAATCATTGAGATTATTAATGTACACGGTTTTAACTCAGTGGGAGGTGGAGAAGTTGCTGGAAGACAGCGTTTATGTAACACGCTGCATGGCGTCTAATTTATGGTCGTTTTAAGCTTCAGTCACATCTCCTCAGCTCTTGAATGCATTCTGGACACACTACACCGTCAGGTGGTTTGCGGAGTATGGATGTAGATGTAGATGTAGATGTAGGCGACAGATATCCGCCATAAAGACTTTCTCAAAATCTCGACATTCATGTGTGTCTCATTTTGTCATGGTGAACAAAATCACATTTCACTCGGCAACATTTATACTGTATATGTGATCTTGTCTGCTGAAAACGGGGTATTCTAGTCGCCTTACTTATGTATCAGCCAAAAGTGGCGCAGGAAAAATACCTAGGTACAAAATGAATGTGACTTTTATTGTAACGCACACAAACAATCTTCCTCGCAGCAGTTAGTTTGGAACACAATAATTGAAACCAAGTATTTCTTGAATACTGCAAGAACAACAATAATAACTGAGCGCTGACGGCCCCAAAATGTAACAGTAAATTGAGTGTTCCAAAATCCACTGTCCATTCACTAAACGTGCCACAGTTAAAGTGCAAGGGATGTGTAAAAGTTAACGTACCGCGAGGATGAGCGGAAGTTGAAGTTCCAAAGGACCACACATAAGTTTAAGTCTGGCTTATTGTCGATGAATAACCAAGACAAATATTAAAAAGTTCAATTGGTGGAACCCATGTGTCTTCGGTGTAGGTCCAAAGCTGGTAGCTCCTGGAGGCTACAGTCAACGTGCATAGTGTCATCGTCGTAGCGGTGACTCCAGGATGAGATCCTGATAGTGGGAACGTTTTCGCAGTCAGCTCCTGGCTGAGGGAATTCACTCGGGGTGAACTGCTGGAATGAAGCCTGGGTGCCAACCAAAATACTGCCTGGGCGCCAGGTTGCTGCAGATGCTATTTTCTGTCACGTGGGCTACGGAAGAGAAAAAGTCCGCAGCGCCAGTGACCTTAGCTGGCGCTTGGTTGCCGTCTGGTGGCTGGAAGGAGCATGACCTTACCTTGTGCGCCCTCTGAGCAGGTGTCTTCTGTGAGGCCCATGCCCGCATAACCCGTCTGTATTGTGGTTTTTGGCTAAGTAGGCGCAAGGCTTCGACACAGCATTTACAATTCAAAATAACTAGTCTTATGCTCTCTTTGGTACTACTTTGTCCACACTTGAAATGATAAACATCCAGACAGCAGTGCATATGCTCTGTTTGGACAGTTTTGTGGTATACTTGTGTACAAGTGTGCTAATATACGAAAGACGGCTATGTTTTTCGGTCACCACTGTACGAATATTAGGTATGACAACTTCAGAGTTTACGGTGTCTGATGGCTTTTGCAAGTAAAAAACTAAACTAAACTCAAATCTTAATCGTTAGTATAATACGTTACTACGATAGCGTTTCAAGATAGAGTCTAACACTAAATATTCACAACATATCACACCACAGGATAGGCTAATAATTCAGTATGTCACGAGAAATATATAGGAGCCGCACCAGCGGAATATAACTATATATGTCGCATCTGAGGCTAAGCGCTGTATTCAGATATGCGAGTCAAACTATTATGTCAGATTAGAAAGATGCTCTTCGGTTCAAAAAATTAGCTTAGCAGAAAATAATTCAATAAATAACGAGGCCTGAAGTCAAATCAAAATTTCACTGTCGGTCTCTTCGCAGGAAATCCGTCTAAAAGGAGAGAAAAGGGTTCGCCCTTTATATATTGGCGCGGCATTAAAGCAGAGCGATGTCAGTCATAACAATGCTTTGTGTGACGTCGTTTGAAGAGAATTTTAAAAATTTACATTTTAATGAGCTTCGCTATACCGTTTCCAAACAGAAAAGAGGAATGCGTTTGTTACTGCCCATTATAAAAATTTTGTGTACGCCCGAAATGGGAACCTTAGAGCGGAAACAGAATCATGTCTTTTGCATTGAAGCTTTCTTACGTTTAACGAAAGCAAGCGCAGAACTATCTTCAGTCGTTAAGAGTGTGGACGTAAGTGTGAACACGAAAACATATTGGTATTCGCGCGAAATTCCTACGGTGATAATTAAAAATGTATCCTAAGAAGAACGAAAAGAGCACAGACGTAAGTGAAAAGATCAATAAACGTGTTCCCAGAAACAGGAAAGAAGCACAAGAAACAGACCAACGACAATACCAAAGATTTCGTTATCCCTGTTTCCAGAACAGCAGTTGCAGTCATTCTTGGATTCTCTAAGCAGTGAAGTACTATTAACGGGAAGATAAAATTAAACATTAACGAGAGGGTACTCACACAGGTACCAGTTCTCCTTCAGTCAGTGCACGAGTGCGCCCCCCCTCCCCCCTCCCACATACACACACATACACAAACACACTAGTGTGCTTATGCGCCTTAGAAGATCTCTCTTCCCACAGAACCACAGCCGATCACACCATCTCTTTAACAACTAAAAATCTAAAAAGTTCAGTTTTTATCAATTATAAGGAGCCTGTACAAAATCTTAATTTTAATTATCATTTCCCGCAAAATTTATTTTACAGACTCTGTCTAAGCATAGGACAAAGGTCCCTGGTTCTACTATAAATCTGTTCTCTTCACTTTTGTAATAAGATCGCTAACGATATGCTCCTCTAGCAGGTAACTGCATTTTCGTATGATTCGTGGACTCACGAAATGTAGCTGATGTCGTGTTACTTATCTTCGGAAGTCCATAGGTACGAGTACAATCAGCGGAATCATCATATACCTCACCGTATCTTCTATCTAGGCAGAGACTTACTGTATGTGTTTCCGCGGAAACGTCTGACTCGAGATATTGATTGTTGAAACTGAAGCACTCTTTGTCTGGAAACTTCTCAACAGGAATCGAAAACTGATGATAATGGCCATTCCCAAAACTTCACTTAGCGAGTGTAGCTGATATTCACGTATCGAGACCGAATTTGTTTTTGGAATAATGACTGGGCAAAGAAATCAGCTCAATAATTTTCCATAGTGCTTTGAATGAAAAATTGAATTGTACTTGCCATACAGGTTCAGAAGATTTAGTGAAACAGAGTCTTAGTTCTAGGTAATGTATATGGTCAGAAAACTGCAAACAACACACAACATCTTGAGTCTCTCAATGTCTGAGTACGTGACTGGATTCAGGACTTCCAAATAGATAGAATTCGTCATTCTCAATTTCACGAAGGTGACAGATGTACAAATAACTTTTAGAATAGCCCAATACAGTTAGTCTGTTACAGTTTACAATGTATTGGTTTGGTCCATAAGTTCGTAGCATTTTTCCATAAGTTTAATAAACACAACAGACACCCATAACAGAGATTTTATTCATCAATAATGTATTCTCCTTCACTATTCACAACAATCTGCCAACAGTGCAGTAACTTTTCGATTCCACGACTGTAGAAATGACGCGGTTTTGAGGCGAATAACTCGTCGAGCCATGTTCGGAGCTCAGTTTCATACGGAAAGGAAGATACTCGAAGGTTGTTCGATGGAGAAAGCTAAAGGTGAAAATCTGAGGGTTCAAGATAAGGTGAATAAGGTGGGTGCGAAATTACTTCCCCACTCACCTCCTGTACAGTGATTTTGTCGGTCTGGCAGGATGGGGGCTGGCGTTATCGTAGAGAAGCATCACTTCACGCAGTCTTCCTGGTCGTTGTTCTGGGATCGCATGTGCAAGACGTGTCAGTTGTTGACAATAAGTGTCAGCAGTGATGTTACGCCAGGGAGAAGTAATTCGTTGTACACCACAACGCTGCTGTTCCACCAAATGAATAACATTATCTTTCGTGGATGCACGCGGGTCCTAGTACAGGAAGTTGCTGCTTTGTTTGGGCTCAACCAGTACTTCTTTTTCCTTATATTAGCACAAGACACCATTTCTCGTCAGCAGTATGGCAATGGTCGGTGGTGTTCAAGAGCCAATTGGTGACGAGCAAGCAGTGATGCGCATATGGCCACCCATCGATTTTTGTGAGTTTGGATTAGAGCATGCCGTACCCATACACCCGATTTTCGAATCTTCCTCCATTGCATGTAAATGTTGTTCAAAGGTGGAATGATCTTGGTTCATCACATTTGCCATTTCTCGACTACGCTGACATGGGTCATTGTGCATTAATGCGTTTCAACGACCTTCATCAAACCCCGAAGATCTTCCTGAATGTGGAGAGTCACTAATGTCAAAACAGTCCTTAAACCGAAAAAGCATTTTCTTGCCGTGCTCTGTCCAATGGTACTATCCTCATGCACGGCGCAAATGTTTCTGGTTGCCTCTGCTGCTGTCACCCCTCTACTGAACTCAAACAAAAGAACACATCGGACATTTAGATTTCTCCATTTGGCACTCCATTTTATAGCGTCCACAGCTCCACTCATTATCTATAAATGACAAAATGACAACATGTAAACTCAAATTGCAACAGTGAGCTGCAAATAAAAAATTGCAATCGTTAAATAAACCCATAACAACCGGAATACCAACATGCAAAACAAAAACGCTACCAACTTATGCACTAATCTAGTACATAAAATGTTTACATCCAATAGAAGGACAACACTGGAAACTTCGTTTGGCTGTTCGAGGACAACGCTTTTATCTGCAAGTAAGTTACATCGCCAAAATATTGTAGCGAAATACAAGGTGACCTGCAGGGGATCGGCGAGACGTGCAGCGACGGACGATTGAAAATCAACGTAAATAGCT
Source organism: Schistocerca serialis cubense (assembly GCF_023864345.2). NCBI lineage: Eukaryota > Metazoa > Arthropoda > Insecta > Orthoptera > Acrididae > Schistocerca > Schistocerca serialis. The sequence continues at coordinate 826,050,871 of NC_064638.1, forward strand.
GTAAGAATATGTAGGAGTAACCGGCCAGGGTGACCTTAAGTTGAACAACGACATAAAACTAGTAGTAGAAAAGGCAGATGCCAGGCTCAGATTCGTCGAAAGAATTCTAAGGACGTGTAACTCATCCACAAAATAAAATGGATTACCAGACACATTCGACTGATTCTTGAGTACTGCTCATCAGCACGAGGCTCTTACTAGGCAGAACTAACAAAAGAGACAGAAATATGTAAAAAATAGCGCAACGTTTCGTCACACATTCGTTTAGTAAACGCAAGAGCATTACAGGAATGCTTATCAAACACTTAGTGGCAGGAGCTACAAGAGAGGCGCTGTGCATCATCGATATGTTTATTGATAAAAATCCGAGAGCAATAAGTTCTTAAAAGAATTAGGCAACACACTACTTCCTCCCACATACATCGTGCTAAATGATTCCGACGGGGACATCAGAATAGAGCTCATATGCTGACTAAACAACAGTTCTTTCCATGCTGCATTCGTGTGTAGAACTGGAGGGCGGTGGAGGTATCCTCCGCCATGCACCATGAGGTGGCTTCGAAGTATACATGTAGATACAGACATGTTGCCATGACAGTGTTGCTTACGTGGATAGAGGGGGTTGCTGAATCTTGTCCACGTTAGCCATCTCTCCACCCTTACAAGGCACAATTGAAGTTCAGCATTAGATGGTGTTCCGACAATAAAGTCTGCGCTTTTTGATCGTACGTTTCGAAACTAAGGTTTCTAACATATCCATTTGTTGTCAGAACGATGGCTTGTTAGAACTTCAATGTAACACTAAAGACTGGGCTTTATTTACTTTCAGGTAAAATAGTCTCGTTGTAATGGCTTTCTACTCGCGACTGACTGACAGTATAGCTCACAAGACATCAGTTATGAAAGATACAATGAATGACTGGAGACCACGATAATCCTTATCGGATGCTGCATTACCAGTCTTTCTCTTCTGAATGCTCTTTTGAGGAATTATTTCCAAGCTTTCCGTTATTCTTTCACACCCTGCCGTGAATTCTCTATCCCTATTACACCATAATGCCTGTTACGCAAGTTTCGCATTCTAATGCGTAACTTATGGAACCAAAAAGGTTCCAGTAAATATGGATCCGCAAGCGACCAGTTTGCGAGATATCTTCTTTGTATGGTTACGAGCGAGCACTGACTTCAGCATGAAATATTGTCTTAGTTAGTTCAAATTAATTTCAGATGTAAGACTTTCGATTAACTTCCCCTGTAATTGGGCTCTAATTTCTTTTATTTATACCTTAGTAAAAAATGCAATACTACTTCAGCACTAAGATGCTGCGATTTACTGTACACTCCTACCTGGTAAAGGGAGTGTTGAAATATGTCAGCCAACCTACCTTTCACGTAATTTTCTGTTTCTACATCTACATCTACATCTATACTCCGCGAGCCACCTTACGGTGTGTGGCGGAGGGTACTTATTGTACCACTATCTGATCCCCCCTTCCCTGTTCCATTCACGAATTGTGCGTGGGAAGAACGACTGCTTGTAAGTCTCCGTATTTGCTCTAATTTCTCGGATCTTTTCGTTGTGATCATTACGCGAGATATATGTGGGCGGTAGTAATATGTTGCCCATCTCTTCCCGGAATGTGCTCTCTCGTAATTTCGATAATAAACCTCTCCGTATTGCGTAACGCCTTTCTTGAAGTGTCCGCCACTGGAGCTTGTTCAGCATCTCCGTAACGCTCTCGCGCTGACTAAATGTCCCCATGACGAATCGCGCTGCTTTTCGCTGGATCATGTCTATCTCTTCTATTAATCCAACCTGGTAAGGGTCCCATACTGATGAGCAATACTCAAGAATCGGACGAACAAGCGTTTTGTAAGCTACTTCTTTCGTCGATGAGTCACATTTTCTTAGAATTCTTCCTATGAATCTCAACCTGGCGCCTGCTTTTCCCACTATTTGTTTTATGTGATCATTCCACTTCAGATCGCTCCGGATAGTAACTCCTAAGTATTTTACGGTCGTTACCGCTTCCAATGATTTACCACCTATGGCATAATCGTACTGGAATGGATTTCTGCCCCTATGTATGCGCATTATATTACATTTATCTACGTTTAGGGAAAGCTGCCAGCTGTCGCACCATGCATTAATCCTCTGCAGGTCCTCCTGGAGTACGTACGAGTCTTCTGATGTTGCTACTTTCTTGTAGACAACGGTGTCATCTGCAAATAGCCTCACGGAGCTACCGATGTTGTCAACTAAGTCATTTATGTATATTGTAAACAATAAAGGTCCTATCACGCTTCCCTGCGGTACTCCCGAAATTACCTCTACATCTGCAGATTTTGAACCGTTAAGAATGACATGTTGTGTTCTTTCTTCTAGGAAATCCTGAATCCAATCACAAACCTGGTCCGATATTCCGTAAGCTCGTATTTTTTTCACTAAACGTAAGTGCGGAACCGTATCAAATGCCTTCCTGAAGTCCAGGAATACGGCATCAATCTGCTCGCCAGTGTCTACGGCACTGTGAATTTCTTGGGCAAATAGGGCGAGCTGAGTTTCACATGATCTCTGTTTGCGGAATCCATGTTGGTTATGATGAAGGAGATTTGTATTATCTAAGAACGTCATAATACGACAACACAAAACATGTTCCATTATTCTACAACAGATTGACGTAAGCGAAATAGGCCTATAATTATTCGCATCTGATTTATGACCCTTCTTGAAAATGGGAACGACCTGCGCTTTCTTCCAGTCGCTAGGTACTTTACGTTCTTCCAGCGATCTACGATAAATTGCTGATAGAAAGGGGGCAAGTTCTTTAGCATAATCACTGTAGAATCTTAAGGGTATCTCGTCTGGTCCGGATGCTTTTCCGCTACTAAGTGATAGCAGTTGTTTTTCAATTCCGATATCGTTTATTTCAATATTTTCCATTTTGGCGTCCGTGCGACGGCTGAAGTCAGGGACCGTGTTACGATTTTCCGCAGTGAAACAGTTTCGGAACACTGAATTCAGTATTTCTGCCTTTCTTCGGTCGTCCTCTGTTTCGGTGCCATCGTGGTCAACGAGTGACTGAATAGGGGATTTAGATCCGCTTACCGATTTTACATATGACCAAAACTTTTTAGGGTTCTCGTTTAGATTGTTTGCTAATGTTTTATGTTCGAATTCGTTGAATGCTTCTCTCATTGCTCTCTTTACGCTCTTTTTCGCTTCGTTCAGCTTTTCCTTATCAGCTATGATTCGACTACTCTTAAACCTATGATGAAGCTTTCTTTGTTTCCGTAGTACCTTTCGTACATGATTGTTATACCACGGTGGATCTTTCCCCTCGCTTTGGACCTTAGTCGGTACGAACTTATCTAAGGCGTACTGGACGATGTTTCTGAATTTTTTCCATTTTTGTTCCACATCCTCTTCCTCAGAAATGAACGTTTGATGGTGGTCACTCAGATATTCTGCGATTTGTGCCCTATCACTCTTGTTAAGCAAATATATTTTCCTTCCTTTCTTGGCATTTCTTATTACACTTGTAGTCAGTGATGCAACCACTGACTTATGATCACTGATACCCTCTTCTACATTCACGGAGTCGAAAAGTTCCGGTCTATTTGTTGCTATGAGGTCTAAAACGTTAGCTTCACGAGTTGGTTCTCTAACTATCTGCTCGAAGTAATTCTCGGACAAGGCAGTCAGGATAATGTCACAAGAGTCTCTGTCCCTGGCTCCAGTTCTGATTGTGTGACTATTCCATTCTATACCTGGTAGATTGAAGTCTCCCCCTATTACAATAGTATGATCACGAAACTTCTTCACGACGTTCTGCAGGTTCTCTCTGAGGCGCTCAACTACTACGGTTGCTGATGCAGGTGGTCTATAGAAGCATCCGACTATCATATCTGACCCACCTTTGATACTTAACTTAACCCAGATTATTTCACATTCGCATTCGCTAATAACTTCACTGGATATTATTGAATTCTTTACTGCTATAAATACTCCTCCACCATTGGCGTTTATCCTATCCTTGCGGTATATATTCCATTCTGTGTCTAGGATTTCGTTACTGTTCACTTCCGGTTTTAACCAACTTTCCGTTCCTAATACTATATGCGCACTATTTCCTTCAATAAGAGATACTAATTCAGGAACCTTGCCCTGGATACTCCTGCAGTTTACCAATATTACGTTAACTTTTCCTGTTTTTGGTCTCTGAGGACGGACGTTCTTTATCAACGATGATAATGTCCTCTCTGGTAAGCCGTCAGGTATTTTATCGTTTCGCCCAAGGGGGGGTCCCTCTAACCTAAAAAACCCCCGTGTGCACGCCACACGTACTCTGCTACCCTAGTAGCTGCTTCCGGTGTGTAGTGCACGCCTGACCTGTCTAGGGGGGCCCTACAGTTCTCCACCCAATAACGGAGGTCGATGAATTTGCAACCATTATAGTCGCTGAGTCGTCTGAGCCTCTGGTTTAGACCCTCCACACGGCTCCAAACCAGAGGACCGCGATCGACTCTGGGCACTAGGCTGCAGATATTAAGCTCAGCTTGCACTCCGCGTGCGATGCTGGTTGTCTTCACCAAATCAGCCAGCCGCCGGAAGGAACCAAGGATGGCCTCAGAACCCAAGCGGCAGGCGTCATTCGTTCCGACATGTGCTACTATCTGCAGCCGGTCACACCCAGTGCGTTCAATAGCTGCCGGAAGGGCCTCCTCCACATTACAGACGAGACCCCCCAGCAAGCACACCGAGTGCACACTGGCATTCTTCCCCGACCTACCCGCTATTTTCCTGAGGGGCTCCATAACCCGCCTAACTTTGGAGCTCCCTATAACTAATAGGCCCGCCCTCTGTGACTGTCGGGACCTTGCCGGAGAATCGGCCACTGGCCCAACAGGCGAGGCATCCTGTGGTGGCTCGGAAACGATGTCATCACCACTAGGAAGCACCCCGTACCTGTTGGAAAGGGGTAAGGCAGCCGCCACGCGGCCAGATCCCACCTTCGCCTTTCGGCCAGGCACGCGCGAGCCCACCACTGTCCGCCATTCACCCTGGAGTGATGGCTGACCGGTAAGATGCTCACTGCCGGAAGACGCAGCGAGATCAGGGGTTCCATGTGATTCCAAGGCCACCGAAGTAGGCATAGGTCTCACCACAGTTGCCCCAACGCCACTACGAGCCGACGCCTGCGCCTCGAGCTCGATGAGCCTAACAGACAAAGCCTCCACCTGCCCCCGAAGAGTGGCCAATTCTCCTTGCGTCCGCTCACAACAACCACAGTCCCTACACATGACTATGTTTACCCTACTCTATACGGTGACAAATTCCCAAGATAATCTTCTGATGAGCTACTCTGATAATCAAGAAACACTCACTGAAATACGAGATGCGAAAACTACGCTAGGTTTTCCCAGAAAAACTATTTAAAAGCTAAGCGCAGCAAATAAGTACAAAAACGCTTTATACAAACAGTACTCGCTGCTGCTGGTGCTCTCGCTCTGGCTGCTACAAGACAACTGCTGATTCAAGTGACTAGTGGCTAACGGCCGCGAAACAAACAAAAGACGGTTTTAGGGCGCTTTCTGTTCTAAACGATCAAGAAACACTAAGAAATCTAACACGAAAACTACGTAAAGTTTTATCAAGAACTGTTAGTTACTATGCAGAGCAGATAAACACAAATAGAATCCCTTCCTTAGTGGAAGGTCGTAAACAAAATGCAAAATAAACGCTTTATACAAACAGTACTCGCTGCTGCTGGTGCTCTCGCTCTGGCTGTCACAAGACAACTGCTGATTCAAGTGACTAGTGGCTAACGGCCGCGAAACAAACAAAAGACGGTTTTAGGGCGCTTTCTGTTCTGCAGAGTGTCTTTCCTCTGCCTATATCTTCTCATTTTTTTTCATACCGGGGTGGAAGATCACGCTGAAAACCGAAATTGGGTAAGTTTCATTTTCACTACGTTTGATATTCAGCACGCCATGTAGCTGTAATCACCTGTCTTTAACATGGATGATCGCTGTATTGAATGGATGTGGGTGTAATCGCATGCATCTTGGAGAATTTTGGTGCACTTTCTTGCTTCATCTTTGCAGCAAAGGCCTGAAAACAGCAGTCGAGTTTAACTTTAAAAGCTGGCTCGAGAAGCCACTTAGGCGGGAAGCTACCTGCATCGTTTCTCTTAATGGGCGTCATCACAACTGCCTATTCCAGTCCTACGTGCGAGAGACGCGTTTGTTAAAATTTTAGACGTTGAAACGATGGAAAATTTTGAAGACGAGTAAACGGGCGTCGTCTCTTGTGTCTCCTGATTGGACGGGGCTTCTGGCACCATTGGAAAATTCGTCCTATTAATGGGTCAGTTTCTTCGGTCTATGTGCCTGGAGGCGAGGCAAGTTGGTCTTTGTACAGAGTTGGTCAGTGGTAAGAGTCACTGAGCAGGTCTGTGGTGAGTATGATGTCCCGCTCCTGAGCGTCCTTGGATGACGGTTTTCGATAGGAGTTAGCTCAAGTTTTCGAGTTAGGAACTTTCTGCAGTCTTAAAGCAATCTGTTTGAAGCATTACAGGTTCTCGTCAGTGATAGTTTAGCTCTCATTTAAGCAAATTCAGATGGGACAGTACTTACTCTTTATTCGGTGACGATCCACTATATGCATTGTGTTTCTCATTGAGTCACATTTATGTTTTTGCTGCGAGGCGCAAGCCAGATTTGCCGACTCAACGTTTTCCAGAAAATGCTGAAATTCATCTCCGCATATTCTGGGAATGTCTGAGTTTTCGAGTGATAGGATATGTGCTTCATGTTGCGTCTCTGTCCCAGCGTAATCCTCACTGCATAACGATGATTACTACAATTTGCTTGTACGGAACCACAGTGTTAAGAAATTGTATGTGTTACATGTTTAATAAAGCCCAGCACTACGTTTGATTTTCTAAATAAATAACCTTTAACCGTCAACTTAGTTCGTTAAACTGTTCCTCAATGCCTATACCAGCACACTTTCCCTGCTCCTGTGATTACTGACCTCAAGTGCCCTGTAAGAGAAAGCCACAAGGAAGCACTTAGTAAAGGTCAAGCCCTGATCAGTCGATCTGATTTCCGTTAGTTAGATTCCCATTGCTTATTTTCTTCGCAATAGAACCTAGGGCCTAAATTCAATTAACACAAGCTGCGTTCAATAGGCAAAGCAACACATTTTTATCTCAGTTAATTTCGGTAGAAAAAATACGAAATTTGCTGTGGGACATCGTGAAATATTCTAGCTTCAGCCCCTATAGTTCCATGAAGCTCCAGTAGGTGGCAGAGATATACAAAGCCTTCAAATTGGTGTCTAACGGAATTGCGTTCCAAGCAGAGACCTGTCATTGAGTTTCTTTGGGCGCAAACCAGAGCATAGCAGATATTCATATGCCCTTACAGAATGTCTACTGAGACGTGGCAGTGAACAAATGCACAATGTTACCTAGAGACATTGTAAAATGACAGGTTAATGTGAGCACGAGATAAGCAATTGCAAACGAGAAATACTGATACCTTAATAACCGGTCTAGCCGCCAGACAGTTGGATACAAGCACGCAAATGCGCATGCACTGTGTTGTACAGGTGACCGATGTCCGTTTGTGGTATGGAGTTCCATGCCTGTTGCACCTGATGGCGCTTAATGCTGTTTGTGAGTGACGCTGGAGTTATCGACCGACGATGTCCCGTATGTGCTCAAATGGAGACAGATCTGGTGATCGAGCAATATGTCGACACACTGTGGAGCATATTGGGTTACAACAGCGACACGTGGAAGAGTGTAACCCCATTGAAAAACGTCTTCTGTTCATGAATAGCAGCACGATAGATCGAATCACCAGACTGATGTACAGTTTTGTAGTCGGAGCGCATGGGATAACCACAAGAGTTCTCCTGCTGTCATACGAAATCGTAACCTAGACCATAAGTCCAGATGAAGTTCCACTGTGTCTAGCACACAGACAGGTTGGTTTCAGACCCACAACTCCCTTTCTTCCTTCCAACCGACATGTAGCCATCACTGGCACCGAAACAGAACCAGCTTTCATCAGAAAACACAGCAGACTTGCACACTGCCCTCCAATGAACTCTCGCTTGACATCACTGAAGTCGCAAATGTCAGTGGTTTGGGGTCAGTAGAATGCACGCTGCAAGCGTCTGGCTCGGAGCTGTCCTTGAAATAAGCGACTTGTAACAGTTCGTTGTGTCACTGTGGTGCCAACTGCGGCTTATATTCCTGTTGCAGAAGCAGTGCGATGCGCCAGAGACATACGCTAAACACGTTGGTCTTCCCTCTTGGTAGTGTCACGTGGCCGTCTGGAGCCCGGTCCTCTTGCGACCGTACATTCTCGAGACCACCGCTGCCAGAAATCATGTACAGTGGCTACATTCCTGTCAAGTCTTTCTGCAGTATCACAGAAGGAACATTCAGTTTCTCATAACCATATTACACGACCTCGTTCAAGTTGAGTCAGGTGTTGATAATGGCGTCTTTGTCGCCTTAAAGGCGTTCTTAACCACGGCCAGTCTCGGAGGTAAGTAACGCTCACAACCGTTACAGCGTGTATTTAAAGTAAACTAGATTTTAACCCTCATAGTGGCGTTATTAGCACCACTTTTGTGCTACTGACGCGAAATTTTAATTGACATCATCTTTCAGATGAAGAAAGATACCTACCAAGTATCATTTATGTCACACGACTACTTCTTGGTGTTGCTATTTTTTTTTATTTCAGTGTATTTTCCTCTTTGCATAGTATAGGGAGTTGGAAACCTCGTTTCGATGCTTACACTTAGACCCGTTTCCGAAATTTCCGGGTGTCCAAGCTCAAAACATACACTGAGGAGCCAAAGAAAGTGGTACACCTGTCTCATATCTTGTAGGGCACAAGCGAGCAAGCAGAAGTGCCGCAACACGACGTGGCATGGACTCGACTAATGTCTGAAGTTGTGCTGGAGGAAACTGACACCTTGAATCCTGCACGGCTGTCCATAAATCCGTAAGAGTACGAGAGGGTGGAGGTCTCTTCTGAACAGCACGTTGCAAGGTATCCCAGATATGCTCAATAACGTTCATTTCTGGGGAGTTTGGTGGTCAGCGTAAGTGTTTAAACTCAGAAGACTGTTCCTGTAACCACTCTGCAGCAATTCCAGACGTGTGGTGTGTAGCATTGTCCTGCTGGAATTGCCCAAGTCCGTCGGAATGTACAATGGACATGAATGGATGCAGGTGATCAGACAGGATGCTTACGTACATGTCACCGTAGTCAGACGTATCAGGGGTCCCATATAACTCCAACTGCACACGCCCCACACCATTACAGAGCCTCCACCGGCTTGAACAGTCCCCTGCTGACTAGCAGGGTCCATGGATTCCTGAGGTTGTCACCGTACCCGTACACGTCCACCCACTCCGATAGAATTTGAAACGAGACTCGTCCGACCAGGCAACATGTTTCCAGCCATCAACAGTTCAACGCCGGTGTTGACAGGCCCAGACGACGCGTAAGGCTTTGTGCCGTGCAGTCTTCAAGGGTACACGAGTGGCCCTTCGGCTCCGAAAACTCATATCGATGATGTTTCGTTGAAACTTGTTGATGGGCCAGCACTGAATTATGTAGAAGTTTGTGGAAGGGTTGCACTTCTGTCACGTTGAAAGATTCTCTTCAGTTGTCGTCGGTCCCGTTCTTATAGGGTCTTCTGCCGGCCGCAGCGACGTGAGAAATTTGATGTGTTATCGGATTCATGATGTTCACGATACACTCGTGAAATAATCGTATAGTAAAATCCCGACTTCAGCGCTACCTCAGAGATGCTGTGTCCCGTTGCTCGTGCGCCGACTGTAACACCAAGTTCACACTTAAATCTTGACAACCTGCCATTGTAGAAGCAGTAACCGATCTAACAATTGCGCCACACACTTGTCTTATATAGGCGTTGCTGACCGCAGCGCCGCGTTCTGCTGTTTACATACCTCTGCATTTGAATACGCATACCTACACCAGTTTCTTTGGCGCTTCAGTGTAGTATATATCACCTGTCACCCGTATCGTCATGTGCACATTCCCTGGTATTTCGGCAAATTTAGTGGACGTCACAAAAGAATGGTCAATATTCCGGGATATGACAGGAACAATCATTCGAAGTAAAATAGTCTAGTAAGCGTGGGCTCTAAAATGCACACCGTAAGATATATGAGCATTTTCTCGCTAGAGTAGATGTGTTAGTGTGTAGAAGTAGTCGGCGCAAACAAATATTATTCATCATGCGTTTCAAAAAAATGTTCAAATGTGTGTGAAATCTTATGGGACTTAACTGCTAAGGTCATCAGTCCCTAATCTTACACACTACTTAACCTAAATTATCCTAAGGACAAACACACACACCCATGCCCGAGGGAGGTCTCGAACCTGCACCGGGACCAGCCTCAACGTCCATGACTGCAGCGCCCAAGACCGCTCGACTAATCACGCGAGGCATCATGCGTTTCATGCGCTCCCCTGAGTCAAGAAAAAGAAGAAGAGATTTGTTTCGCCGTATCGAATATGAAAAGGTGCTCATAGCTCTTCAGGTTTGCGTTTTAGAGTCCACGTTTAGTAGGCTTTTTCACTACAAGAGAACTATTTTTTGAAGTGGAATTTTATATGTTTATCTGACAGAACGATTCCAAAATGGTATAGTTTAACGATATGTGTTAAAAATGACTGCAAAACACGAAGAATAACTAGAACTCCAGCAGAGATTGAGTAGCGCTGCTCCATAGCGATAACGAACAAACAAGTCGGCCAAGAAAGACTTGGCTAATAAATGTTAACGACGACATTTTCTGGAGGACTCCGGAACTGATTCATTTTAACTACAAAGTATATTACAATACTGTAGATATAATCGTGTAAGGGACAAACAGGGTGTTCAGAAATTTCCGTTACATACGTTTAGGACTTGTAGCGGGTACATAATATTTTGAATAGGAACCCATGTCCGAAAACGTCATCCAGCGACGCTACAGAGCGTTAAAGCTATAGGCGCCGGCGCCTGTAAATGTATGCATATACGGAGTGATCAGGTTTGATGAAGAAGGATAAAGGTATCAATTTGAGGCAAGGATCCTTGTATCAGAAACGACCTAGTCGAAAGTTATAATCACAACCGTTCTGATAACTATGACAGTGGAATACATGTACGTGTACGGCTGTTGCTAAGGTTCTAGGGTATACAACTTTCAGAGGTGGTAGTATGGACCAAAACAAGAAAAAAAATGCCTAGTAAACACAGACTCTAAAGTGTATACCTTAAGAGCTATGAGCACTTATTCAGGAGAGGAGCCGGCCGCGGTGGTCTAGCGGTTCTAGGCGCTCCGTCCGGAACCGCGCGACTGCTACGGTCGCAGGTTCGAATCCTGCCACGGGCATGGATGTGTGTGATGTCCTTAGGTTAGTTAGGTTTAATTAGTTCTAAGTTCTAGGGGACTGATGACCGCAGATGTTAAGTCCCATAGTGCTCAGAGCCATTTGAACCATTCAGGAGAGGAGTTGTGTTTAATACGAGCGAAGAGGAACAAGCTCATAGCTTCTCAGGCAAGCATATTAGAGCCCATGTTTATTACTGGGTTGTTTTGAAAATCAGCCTTATGCAAACACAATTAGTTTATTTTTTTATTTACCCAGACATGTTTCGACACCTACGTGTCGTCTTCTGTGGGTCAAATTTTTATTTCTGTAAAGTACAATATGGAATTTATAATAATTTAACTGTTGTAGGCCTAAGAATTACAATATGTGCAATTTTCTTATTTATCAAGAACTGTTTCGTGAATAGAGGTTATGTGCGATTCTGTACATTTTTTCGTCCTGTTTCGTCTGGCTGGTGTCTCGTTCAACGGTTATTCAGTCCAATGTCTCCACACAGTTTTTCACCGTGTATCTACCCACGAAACAGTTCTTGATAAATACGCATTAATTTTCTTCATGGCTACTTTGCAGATGACACGCTGTCAAAAAAAGATGAAAAAGAGCACAAAACCGGTGTATAATAATACAGTTCACTTAGCGATGTAAGTTTAAGGTGAGCGTCTAAACAAAACAAAGCAAATAGCACTTATTGTAATTCTTAGGCTTACAACAGTTAAATTATTATAAATTTCATTTTGTACTTTACAGAAATAAAAATTTGACCCACAGAAGATGACAGATAGGTGTCGAAACATGTCTGGGTAAATACAAAAATAAACTAATTGTGTTTGCATAAGGTCGATTTTCCAAACAAACCAGTTTAAATCGCATGTATTCCACTGTCAGAGGTATCAGAATGATTTTCGCTTCTAACTTTCGACTCGTTCGTTTGCGAACCAGGGCCCCTAACCCCAAATTGATACATTTATCAGTCTCCATCATCCTTGAAAGTTTTTAACTTTGATGCTCTGTAGCGGCGTTGGATGACGTTTCTGGACATGGATTCCTTTTCAAAATATTTTGTACCCTTTGTCATGTACGAGTCCAAGAAGTTTGTTTCGCGAATTTCCGAACAACCTGTAGAAACTGAAACGCCAGGCTGTTGTACGAAAACGAACTCGAAAGAAATGTATTGTTGTAGCTAAGTGAATTATTCCCGGTCATTCTCTAAAGCATTCGCTAATAACGACACATAGCGAAAGACAGGTAAACATGTGTTTGTTTGTCACTACTTGCTTACCCGAGATACCCCGCCTCCTGTACCGTACTGCGCCGCAGCGTCAGTCAGTGTTACTTAGTGAGCAGCTGCTGGCGTACTGATTAGTCTCCGTGTTTTGCTGTCTCTATTGAACCAAATATCGTAACAGACTGAAACTTCCTGGCAGATTAAAACTGTGTGCCGGACCGAGACTCGAACTTGGGACCTTTGCCTTTCGCGGGCAACTGCTCTACCAACTGAGCTACCCAAGCACGACTCACGCCCCGTCCTCACAGCTTTACTTCTGCCAGTACCTCGTCTCCTGCCTTCCAAACTTTACAGAATCTCTACTGCGAACCTTGCAGAACTAGCACTCCTGAAAGAAAGGATATTGCGGAGACATGGCTTAGCCACAGCCTGGGGGATGTTTCCAGAATGTGATTTCCACTCTGCAGCGGAGTGTGCGCTGATATGAAACTTCCTGGCAGATTAAAACTCAGTGCCGGAAGGTAGGAGAGGAGGTGCTGGCAGAAGTAAAGCTGTGAGGAGGCGGCGTGACTCGTGCTGGTGTGGCTCAGATGGTAGAGCACTGGCCCGCAGAAGGCAAAAGTCCCGAGTTCGAGTCTCGCTCCGGCACACAGTTTTAATCTGCCAGGAAGTTTCATATCAGCGCACACTCCACTGCAGAGTGAAAATCTCATTCTGGAAACATCCCCTAGATTGTGGCTAAGCCATGTCTCCACAATATCCTTTCTTTCAGGAGTGCTAGTTCTGCAAGATTCGCAGGAGAGCTTCTGTAAAGTTTGGAAGGTAGGAGGCGAGGTACCGGCAGAAGTAAAGCTGTGAGGACGGGCTGTTACTCGTGCTTGCGTAACTCAGATGGTAGAACACTTACACGCGAAAGGCAAAGGTCCCGAGTTCGAGTCTCGGTCCGGCACACTGTTTTAATCTGCCAAGAAGTTTCATATAAGCGCACACTCCGCTGCAGAGTGAAAATCTCATTCTGGATCGTAACAGACTATTTTTAGATGTATAAAATCTCAGTCTTAAAACATAGTCTGCATGTAACGAGAAATAAACCGACGTTTTCCATTGACACAGGGCGGTGCATGAAACACGTGATGAGTAGATTTTGTTTGTGCTGATTCCATCAACACATTTCAAAAGCTAAACTGCATATATATACGGAAACGTCTGAGTAAATACACCTGACGACTCTTGCTAGGTATACCCTCGCTATCTAATACGAGGGAATGTTCAGTATCCAGTAATTGTGGTTACTTACTGAACTTAGCGAATAAATTGGTTTTCAAGACTAGACTACAATGAACAACTACATTTTCGTCACTTTTCTAATATTTGTGATAAACATTGTTTTATTATAATGAGTTTTTAAAAATTATTAAAAAAAGCAATTTTGCTGAAGCCTCTTTTAATTAATGAAAGTCTACATCTACATCTATATGGAAACTTAAGTGCCTGGCGGAGGGTTCATCGAACCACCTTCACAATAATTCATTGTTATTTCACTCTCGAAAAGCGCGCGGGAAAACTAACACATACATCTTTCAGCGCGAGCTCTGATATCCCTTATTTTATTATGATGATCGTTTCTCCCTATGTAAGTCGGCGTCAACAAAATATTTTCGCGTTCGGAGGAAAAGTTAGTGATTGAAATTTCGTGAGAAGACCCCGCCGTAACGAGAAATGCCTTTTTTTTCATTATGCCCACCCCGAATCCTGTATCATGTACGTGACACTGACTCCCCTATTTCTCGATGATACAAAACGTGGTGCCTGTCTTTGAACTTTCTCGATGTACTCCGTTAATTCTATCTGTTATGGATTCCACACTGCGCAGCAGTATTTCAAAAGAGGACGGACAAGCGTAGTGTAGGCAGGCTCTCTAGTAGATCCGTTACATCTTCCAAGCGTTCTGCCAATAAACCACAGTTTTTGGTTCGCTTCCCCATAACATTTTCTATGTGTTCTTTCCCATTTAAGTTGTCCATAATTGTAATTCCTAGGTCTTTAGGTGAATTTATGGTCTTTTGATTTGACTGATTTACCGTGTAAACGAAGTTTGACGGAGTGCTTTTAGCACTCATATGGATGACCTCACACTTTTCATTATTTAGGACCAGTTGCCAGTTTTTAGACCATACAGATGCCTTATCTAAATCGTTTTTAATTTGTTTTGATCTTCGGATGACTATACTACACGATAAACGACAGCATCAACTTTCCGTGAGTCACTGTGAACTGCGACCTCTCTGATGGGAAATCTATAAGCGCGCAAGTTAGCTGCAAATCGCTTGTGAGGTACAGTATCAAAAGCCTTCTGGAAAACTAGAAATACGCACTCAATTTGAAATCCCTTGTCAATAGCACTCAATACTTCGTGTGAGAACAGAGCTAGTTGTGTTTCTCAAAAACAATGTTTTCTGAATCTGTGTTGACTGTGTGTCAATAGACCGTTCTCTTCGAGGTAATTCATAATGTTCGAACATAATACATGTTCCAAAATCCTGATGCATCTCGACGTTAATGATATAGGCCTATAATTTAGTGGATTGCTCCAACTGCTTTTCTTGAATATTGGTGTGACCAGTGCAGTTTTCCAGTCTCCGAGTTGTTGTATATGATTGTTAAGCATGGAGGTATTGCATCAGCATATTCTGAAACGAACCTTATTGATATTCAATTTGAACTGGAAGACTTGCTTTTATTAAGTGATTTAAGTTGCTTCACTACTCCGAGGATATCTACTTCTAAGTTACTCATATTGGCAGCTGTTCTTGATTCGAATTCTGGAATATTAGCTTGGTCTTCTTTTGTGAAGGAATTGCATTGCTATTGTGGAGAGAAGGGATTGATTGTGTCTTGCCGCTAGCAAACTTTACGTACGACCAGAATCTCTCTGTATATTCTGCCAGGATTCGAGACAAAGTATCGTTGTGGAAACTATTATAAGCATCTAGCATTGAAGTCCGCGCTAAACGTCGAGCTTCTGGTAAACATTGCCAATCTTGGTGATTTTGCGTTCGTTTAAATTTGGTATGCTTTTTCCGTTGTTTATGCAACAGTGCCCTGACCCGTTTTGTGTGCCTATGATATATATATATATATCCGTGGTAATTTCGTTATTAATAATCCGCGGCGATAAATATCTTCCTCCGTCATCTCGGTACATCACCACCAGATATATATCAAGCCACATGCTTCTCTCTATATAGCATCAGTGCACACAGCTATATTCAATGCACTCATTGCCAACAACAGATTGCATATGTTCGACTTTTTCAACAACAAATAATGTGTTCTACCCACCCAGTGCAATACTCTTGCAAATATTAACATAAATGTTTATATTTACATGATATTTCAGGATCTTACGGACAAACATTGAGAGATGATAGGACACACAAAGAAGATCATTTTTTCCTAAAGAACATATAATCTTAAAGACGTTCTTAAGGTTATAATAACGAATAACCACAACTTCACAAATTTACTGTTTATTATTTTTTGGCATGTCGGACAGAAATGGTTCAAACAATCCGCTGTGTACTTCAATACATGTTGCACTCCTTCGTATCAGTGCCCGCCCAACTCTGAAGAGCACATCAGGATTCTGTCGGCATTGGTAGAATGCATGAGTGATTTGGGCTATCAACAGAGCTTTAGTGGCTATTGGAGTAACGTAAACCATATTCTTAACATGTCCCCAAAGAAAGCAGTCAGGTCAGGAGAAAGCGCTGGCCACACAACGGGTCCTCCTCGTGCTACCCACAGGTCTTCAAAATTGGCAGTTAGCTACGCTCGCGTATCAAAACTGAAGTGTGCTGGGGCTCCATCTGCGCACAGCAAGTGGTAGACTGCGAGCAGTTCCATAAGTGTGGTCTGCAGAAACTGTAAGTAAGCCGCTCCAGTTAATCTAAGTGGCAATATTACAGGTCCTATGATATGATTATCCACAATCCCCCCCATGTTAACGGGGAACCTTCGCTGGTGCGATCTGACAGCACCCACGTGTGGATTCTCATAGTCCCACATGTGGCTTTCCTGTTGTTTGAATTGCCGTCACGTGCAAAGAAGGCCTCACCTGTAAATAAAATGTGTCTGTGAAAGCAACATCATTCCCTTTTTGGTGTACGGACCACTACATAAACTGTGGAAGATGTGGGTAATCAGCTGGTCCTGACACCTGCATCCTTTGAAGTGCAGGTGAGACGTAAAGTTTTTTGTCGTGCGGTCATCAAGGGTAGACGAGTGGGCCTTCGGCTCCGAAAGCCCATATCGATGATGTTTCGTTAAATGGTTCGGACATTGGCACTTGTTGATGGCCCAGTGTTGAAATCTGCGGCAATTTGCGGAAGGGTTGCACTTCTGTCACGTTGAACGATTCTCTTCAATCGTCGCCGGTCCCGTTCTTGCAGGATCTTTTTCCGGCCGCAGCGATGTCGGAGATTTGATGTTTTACCGGATTCCTGATATTCACGTTACACTCGTGAAATGATCGTACGGGAAAATCCCAACTTCATCGCTGCCTCGGAGATGCTGTGTCCCATCGCTCGGGCGCCGACTAGAACACCACGTTCAAACTCACTTAAACCTTGAGAACTGGCCTTTTTTTTTTGCATCAGTAACCGATCTAACATCTGCGCCAGACACTTGTTGTTTTATATAGACGTTGCCGACCGCAGTGCCGTATGCTCCCTGTTCACATATCTCTGTATTTGGAAACGCATGCCTATACCAGTTTCAAAAAAACTTCAAATGGCTCTGAGCACTATAGGACTTAACATCTATGGTCATCAGTCCCCTAGAACTTAGAACTACTTAAACCTAACTAACCTAAGGACATCACACAACACCCAGCCATCACGAGGCAGAGAAAATCCCTGACCCCGCCGGGAATCGAACCCGGGAACCCGGGCGTGGGAAGCGAGAACGCTACCGCACGACCACGAGATGCGGGCATATACCAGTTTCTTTGGCGCTTCAGTGTATGATGTGGGTACTGGAAAGTTGCTACAACGCTACGACATATTTCTAAGTCGGAGCGGTGACTATATAGAGAAGTAGCTAGAAGGTGTAGCTAACTGTTGCAAATAAAACATTTTTGATTTTCACAGTGCTTTCTATTTCGCGACCGATGGGAACTTACTCTCCGGATAGTCGTCGTGTACTCCGTGGCAGTACCAACCACAAGAAAATCTAAATCCAGAACTAGCAAGATGCAAGTAGATGAAGATGCCGTGTTACAACATAAGCTTAGTGACTGACACGACACCAGAGCATAACATCCTCACTATCAGCTACACTGCAGGTCGCTGAGTGGTGATGGTCATCATCATTAACGGCGGTCCAGAAAGAGTGTGATCATTAACAAAAAAAAGGATCATTTTTGCGCGATCTTTATTCCTCAATGTTTGTCGGTGAGATCCTGAAACACCTTGTATACTTTATTTTATGCTACGCATTCTACTGCTTACACACTGTGTAAACCATCAACAAAATGCATCATAAAAATAACGAAAAATAAAATTAGAACTCTTCAAACACAAAATAAAAGTACACCGCCGGAAAAAAACCGCAGCTCCAGGAAGGAGTTGTGCGACATAAACGAAAGTTGGTAGGCCTGTTTCTACGTCTGAAAGATGACGTGTGTTCAGATTTTGCGCAAGCTCCATAAGAGTAGCATTAGTAGCGACACTATGAGAATGAAAATCAGGTTTCCTTTAAATTCACGCTGTAACGGCCGTGAGCGTCAATTACCTTTGAGACTGAACATATTAACGTGATGTTACTCAAAAATGTCTTTAAGACGACAAAGACGTCATTATCAACACCTCACTAAGTTTGAACGAGGTCGTGTAATAGGGCTATGAGAAGCTGGATTTTCCTTCTGTGATATTACAGAAGGACTTTGCAGGTATGGAGCCACTGTACATGGTTGCTGGCAGCTGTGGTCACGAGAACGTACGGTCGCAAGAAGACCGGACTCCGGACAGCCACGTGGCACCACCGAGAGTGACACAACAAACTGATACAAATCGCTTACTTCAAGAATAGCTGCGAAGCAGACGCTCTGTAGTTTGTGTTCCATTGACCCCAAACTATTGCTATTTTGCGACTTCAGTGATGTCAGGCGAGAGTTCATTGGGGGGCAGGATTAAGGTATGTTGTGTTTTCTGATGTTTCTGCCTCTGTGCAAGTGACGACGGTGTGTTGGTTAAAAGAAGGCCCGCTGAGGGCCTGCAACCAACCTGTTGTGTGCTGGACACACTGGACCTAACCTGAAGTTATGGTCTGGGGTGCCACTTCGTAGGACAGCAGCACAACTCTAGTGGTTATCCCACGCACTTATTGCAAATTTGTAAGTCAATCTGGTGATCCAACCTGTTGTGCTGACGTTCATGAACAGCATTCCGTGGGGTGTTTTCCAAAAGGATAACGCGCACCCACATATCGCTGTTGCAGCCCAACATGCTCTACACTATGTCGACAAGTTGCCTTGGCCTGTTCGATCACAAGACCTGTTTCCAGTCGTGCACATAGGGGACTTTATGAGATGAAACTCCAGCGTCATCCTCAAACAGTATTAACCGTCTCTGTATCGACCGAATAAGTGCAATCGGCATGGAATTCTATCCTACAAACTGAAATCCGGCACCTGTACAATACAATGCATTTACATTTGCGTGCTTGCATTGAACATTCTGGCGATTACACCAGTTATTAACGTACTAGCTTTTCACATTTGCAATGGCTTACCTCGTGCTTACACGAACCTGTGATCTTGTACTGTTGATCACTTAAATATGTTACCTAGACAGACGTATTTTCTAACTTTCATTACTTTACATCAATTATTTTTTGATGTTGTGACTTTGTTGTCCGGCAGTGCATTACATAAGTAAATGTCACTAACACGTGACACTCTTGTTATTTTTACGGCATATTGGTGTAAGTACTGAGGTACTTCAAAATGAATTACGAGTATTTAAGAAATTGTCAAACCAAAGAAAGAAAGTTACATTGTGTAACTGCCTCGAACTTACTGTGTCGTTACAAGTTTCTTGGAGTCGTCTTATTGTAATGTACCACTCATACAATTAAGTTGTGGCAAATCTTTTGTTTACCGTATTTATTTATTTTTCTTTACTTTTCTTTTCTTCTTTCAGTGTTCTGTAATTTAAACAAGTAATAACTTGTTACGCGACTAACTAGCTCTGACTCACAAGATCCCAATTAACTAGGGCTGGCATCACTCAAATTGCCGTCTCTGGACAACGACTTAGAAATCTCGGACATTTGGATCAAAATTGGATTATTTTCCCGGACACATACACTCTGTCGACGATATATATATATATATATATATATATATATATATATATATATATATAACAAGTGAAACTACCTGTGTGGCAATCTTCCTTTAGTGATTTTTAAGTAAGATTTATTAAAATCTATTTACCTCCAGTCAGTCGAATTCTGCAGGCCCAAAAAAAGGTCCGGCTTTACTCTGGACGGTTGTACAAAAGTCACACCAAGCCGACCTCAAAACTAAGACAAATCCGGAGAAACCCGGACATATGGCACCCCTGCAATAAATATAAGAAAACAAATAGTAAAAAAGCTACAGAATACTGGTTTTTGCTCTTCTCTAGGCATATCGCTAAAAGAGTGCAAGATAAGAGACGATAGCACCCATTCGTAGCCTTTACGAGGAAAAATTAACAAAAATTTTCCTATTTACACAATTAGCAATCTAGAATCTAGGCTGTTATGAAACCGACCACTGAAAATAATGTGTTTTATAGCACAGTGACGTACAGAATAGCTAAACCGTTAGCTACAAGGTTATGAGACGGAAATGGATGAAACTCCGGAAGACGCAGACAGGAATACGTTCTTCATTTTAGATTTCTCAAAGCATCACTACAAACAAGTCCATATGGTCGCCGTTTTGCCGTCTAAAGTATTTAGGTCGTGACTCATTCTATCGAAAGTACAGTCGCTAGTTCGTGACAGAAACGAAAACCCGTGAGATCGCACAGCTGAGGCTGCCTGCAAGATGGAAACTTCCTCGTTTGACAGAGAGCAGCTCCCAGGGAAAGTGCACGCGCAAGCCATGTGTCGATCACGTGATGGCCAGCCGGCCTTTACCAGTCAAGGCCTGCCGGAAAGAATCAGATTTGACCATCCAAGATGTACAATAAGCTATTGAGGCTGTTATACCAATAGAAGGCGATTCTTTGACTGTTTTAGTCGTACTATCTTTATTCCTTGACTATGGCCAGATATCCTGACACTTCGTGAATGGTTAGAAATATCGAAGGAAATCTTATGCACAAGAGTACGCAAAGCGATGAAAAATTTTACTTCATATGTAACACTCGTATATATATATATATATATATATATATATATATATATATATATATATATATAGAAATTTTAAAATAAATAATTTCTTTAGCGGGAGAATAAACATTTTAGTGGCATTTGAAGTGTTAAATACAGCGTGTAATGTCCCCACAGAAAATACCCTCTACCACGCACCAGTTAATCATTTTCAATCAAACCATCCACATTCATTCACTTTGGAAAAGTTATCTGATCTGATTTTCTCGTAATATATGCGGCGACAGCTCGGCGACGCCAAAGTATTTTCTAGTGCATTTATTCTTTGAAATAACAGAGATGCATATATGCATTCTCCATGGTTGTTAGAGTGGTAACTAGGACAGCTTCTGGAGTATCAGTTGAGGGATTGACGTGTTTCTGAGAGATACATATTCTGCTTTTCTTCTCGCTAAAGCGAGCCAATTAACATTTGTGCCGCTAGCGGTTTGTTTGAAGAGAAAGAGACTGTAAAAGGAAAATAATTAAGGCGTGGAATCACCGGAGATCTGGACATGTAATGGAGATGGATTTAATACACAATTTCCTTCATAAATAAGGTTTGTGGCTTTTTTGTTCTGGAGTGAATGAACGAATGAGTTTTTTCTGAATCATTTGATGATCACGTTGGCCCTGTAATTAGTGGGGAACAGTGTTTAACAGTAATAATAAATGTAAAGATATCTTACAGCAAGCCAGCCGCTGATTACCAAGACGAAGGACTCCACCAAATATCCTATTTGGCTGATTTCACGTAATGAAATATTATATTAAAAACTGTACATAGATAAAGGAGAGAAGAGAGAGAGAGAGAGAGAGCAAATGAAAATAGAGATAATACTAATAATCCTCCATTAGTCTAATTTTTCGCCTGTCTTATCACGGATCAGCCAAGAACTGGGAGGGCCTTACTTTACTGTATAGATTTATGTGTGAAGGTGAAGGGATCTTAAAGACAACAGATACACGTCTATACAGACAAGACATTACACAGAGATAGCGGCTAGCTGCATTCATCATCTACTCTTAGATAAAGAGACGGCAACTTACTATCCGAACATTAAAATGTTAAAAGCGGTATGGAAAAGCTTCGCAAAAACATTCTGATCAGAGCGCCAAAGTAAGCCTGCTTGATGTAGTTTTAGTCCTGTTAAGAGTCGTTTACGTGGCTGTCGATGAGAACTGAGCTGGTCTAGCGTGGACCACATTGACAAAGCTTTTTTCATTGTTCTTCTCGTTTCAAGAGCTAGAGAATAGAGCCAGCGAATCTACATTGTTCATTTTTTAAAAAGCAAGCAGTAGTTGGTTCAGTATTCTGGCAAAACAGCCGCTCTTTGCTTACTGATGCCGAACTCCTTGTTCTAATATGAACCGTTTGTACGAGAGGTGTTCAGTACGCATTGCAACACTTTTTTTCTGAAAGCAGGTTGGTTTTATTCAGAATACCAATACTCCACACTCTTTCGGCTACAGAACCCTATTTTAACATAACCTCTTTTCAATGTGACGGTCTTAAGCCAACTTACTGGGAGGCCTTGCATGCCCACGTGGTATCATTCTAGTAGTCCGCCCCCGGTAGCTGAGTGGTAGCCGGCACCGTAACTCACCGTGTTCGGTCAGAGGGTTAGCTGCCTTCTGTAATAAAAAAAACTGAGTGAACGGATCAACGACGAACGGAAACGGGTGTCTTGCGACGTCCGCCACGAGCAGATGCAACGAACGAAAACGAACAAAATGAGATAAAAAAAGTGGTCAGCGCGACAGAATGTCAAACCTAAGGGCCCGGTTTCGATTTACGGCTGGGTCGGAGATTTCTCCGCTCAGGGACTGGGTGCTGTGCTGTCCTAATCATCATCATTTCATCCCCATCGACGTGCAAGTCGCCGAAGTAGCGCCAAATCGAAAGACTTCCACCTGGCAAACGGTCTGCACGACATTTACATTTATCACTCTAGTAGTCGACGTCGGATCCAACGTTTTGCTGCATGAATAACTTCTCCATCTTCCACCAAATGCTTCCCGAGCAATCAACTCCGCACGAATGGTCCTTCTTGGCTCTTTATGGTCTTCTGCTAGGCAACGAGGAACCAGCAGGCACACGCCTATGAGCACCCGAGCAGAGACGTCCAGTTGTGCAGCGGAGTGTTTGATTGTCATCTATCCGTCTATCGTCTCGACT
The DNA here is from genome assembly GCF_023864345.2 of Schistocerca serialis cubense. Classification (NCBI taxonomy): domain Eukaryota; kingdom Metazoa; phylum Arthropoda; class Insecta; order Orthoptera; family Acrididae; genus Schistocerca; species Schistocerca serialis. The sequence goes on from NC_064638.1 coordinate 826,074,147, forward strand.
TTCCAACACTGCAGCAGTCACAGCCGGCCGACACGCGGGAGATCGGGCTTGTTTGCGCATCCTTGTCGCGCTAATGACAGACGCCTCGCCCAACGACCCACCATGCTTTTGTTCAACGTACACATTCTGCAAGAGCTTACGGGCGTCTGCGATGCTCTGGTTTCCTGCCAAAGGAAACCTCAATGACAGCTCTTTGCTTGGACCGTACCTCCGTATTTATTATCAGATATTCTAACCTACTCTTTTGCAATGAGATAATACAACTATTCAGCAAACCGCAATGATGAACACTGGTGCAGTTTGCACGAAATACTTCTCAGTATCTAGAGAACATAAAAGATCGATTAATTAGTTCACAAAACTTGTAAAATTTTTATTGGATTTCTTTGTGTCTTCTTTGCAGTTTTTTCGATGTTCCTCGTTGGCACAGTATATTTGAAAGTATCTTTACTGTTTGAAGAGGAGAGATAGAGGATCGGGTTTTGCTTCGGCATCAACTTCAGAAATTATTTGTTGCGAAATTTTTTGTCATTATTATTTCCATAGTTTAACACTTCGTCTTGAAGAACAGATCTTAATACAAAAAAATCTTAAATTACAAAAAGCTTTCTATAAAAATGTCCGTCCTGACACTACGCTGTCTCACAACAAACCCTTCTCAACAGCGATCACTGCAAATGCGCCAAAGAGGCCAAGAGGCCAGCGACGTATTTTGCTGTACAAAGTCGTTGTTTGAAATCATTTATACAACCAAAGGCAATTTTGTGTGCAATCTATAATTCTGACAAGAGACGCTATTAATATAACAGGTGACTATAGAAAATTGTAGAGAGAATAATAATCATTATGAACTTTTTTCATAATTATAAAATAAATCTGACAAATTTTTTAGTGTTAAAATCCTTTATCCGAAACAACTTTACATAATATATGTTTATTGCGAATCTGTCAGGCCAAAAATGTCGTTGGATCGATTTGGTGGTGATTATAGTGAGTATCGTGGTGCATACTAAAAACAAACGTGTGCTACTGACCAGTTCCTTTACAAGTTGCGGAATTAAAGCGGGACGTTTCTTATAGATTTCCACAGAACTAAATTTTTTTCAGTGTTCCACCTACGAGAATAATATATTGTACCATGTATGCATTGCCACTATTATTAGTTAATTCTAATTAGCTATCATTTGAAAGCACTACAATTCACAAATTCTAAATAACTAGTAAAAAACTAAAACATTCAGGGTAACCCAAAAATCCATTAACATTTGAAAATGCACAGATTCGCTGAGTAATGTAGGTAGAGAGGTAAAACTTAACTCACATAATCGAAATGGCAGTTTTTTTTTTTTTTTTTTTTGAAACCTAAAACGAGTCCAAAAACCGACCATCAGATAGCCAACAGCAATAAGTCAGTGATGCAGCATGAGGATCGTTTATAAAATAAGCTGTAGTGAGAGCGGGAGACAGATGAGTCAGCATTCGCGGCCTGTTGAATGTATCAGAAGAGGTGCAAGTAGTGATGCTTTACTGTCAAAACGGAAACCCGCTACTGCAGCTTTACGATGCTCGAACGGGAAAAGGTCCTGTGACAACTGTCAGTGTGAAAAAAGTGATCACGAAATTCGAAGTCACGGGTTGTTTCGACGATCGGCCGTGTAATGGACGACCACTACTACTACTGGTTGGACAATCCAGGAAAAAAGGTCAACCTCAGCGGGTTCTTCTCCGCATGGTGAAGTCAGCGCTCGTGATGTCGCACGTTGCACCGGCATTCCGCGCACTACTGTTTGGAAAGCACTAAGGCCTAACTACAGCGCTATATGTACAAAATCCAACGTCATCATGGCCTGTTAGCCACCAATTTTGTGACGTGGAGACCATCTGTTGTGTGAGCACTTCAAAAAAAGGGGGAAGACGGCGACTGGTTGGTTGTCCAAGGTGCTGAGGACTGACGAAGTCCATTTCACATTCCAAGGTCTGTCAACACCCACACACTGCACAATTTGGGCTACCGAAAACACTAGAACTGTCATGGAAAGCCCTTTGCATGACGAGAAAATCACGGTGGGGTGTGGTTTTACCACATCAATCGTATCGGACCCTTTTTCATCGAGGAAATGCGGAGTGCTGCTTTTCAACTTGTCAGCGTGACGGGCGCGCGGTATGTGATATGTTACAGAATTGCATCTAGCTTGGCTGATAAATACCTGCTTGTAGGTACTCCTTTTATGCAGGATGGCGCTCGACCCAACATAGCCGCGCGTGTGAAAGATCTTTTGCGCAGAATGAGATTTTCACGCTGCAGCGGAGTGTGCGCTGATATGAAACTTCCTGGCAGATTAAAACTGTGTGCCCGACCGAGACTCGAACTCGGGACCTTTGCCTTTCGCGGGCAAGTGCTTCGGTAGCTCAGATGGTTGAGCACTTGCCCGCGAAAGGCAAAGGTCCCGAGTTCGAGTCTCGGTCGGGCACACAGTTTTAATCTGCCAGGAAGTTTCATATCAGCGCACACTCCGCTGCAGAGTGGAAATCTCATTCTGGAAACATCCCCAGGCTGTGGCTAAGCCATGTCTCCGCAGTATCCTTTCTTTCAGGAGTGCTAGTTCTGCAAGGTTCGCAGGAGAGCTCCTGCAAAGTTTGGAAGGTAGGAGACGAGATACTGGCAGAAGTGGGGCTGTGAGGACCGGGCGTGAGTCGTGCTTGGGTAGCTCAGTTGGTAGAGCACTTGCCCGCGAAAGGCAAAGGTCCCGAGTTCGAGTCTCGGTCGGGCACACAGTTTTAATCTGCCAGGAACTTTCATCTCTTGCGCACATCGTTTGACGAGGACCGCGTGCTGAGCAGCCACTTCCATCATGCTTGCCCTCTGAGGTCCCCAGATCTCTGTCCACATGGTTTTTGGTTGTGGGGCTACCTGAGATCGCAAGTCTACCGCGATCGTCCGGCCTCATTACGGATACCAGAAGACAGACGACAGTTTTCTCGCCATACCTGCTGATATGCTGTACAATGCTGTTCGCAACATTTCCCTGGACAAAAGCTATTGTTGATGAACGACGGCCGATATGTTGAGCATTTGCTATAAATATCATCGTCTCTGCTAAAAGTCAATTGTTATGCCAATTATTGCTTTTGTATCACACGAATCACAATCTGTCGGTCATTTTGCACCTTTTTGTGGTTTCAGTATAAGCATGTGCGTCAATTTTTTCCTCTCTCCTACGTTATTCTGTACTACTGATTTTTTAAATGTTAACGGACTATTGGGTCAGCCCGTGCTAAGTAAAGTAAACCAGTGTTAAGCTAACGACATGTTTAAAAAATCCTAGCTCTAAATCCACGTTAAACAGTAGTCCTCCATAACTGGCTGAGTAAATCAGTTCAAAGAGAGGTGAAAAGAAAGCGTATACGACCCCCACTGGGACCACGTATGGCGAACGATTGTGGTATTCAAACCAGTCTTCCTACGGAGGACAAGTTTACCTTTTATTCCTTTTTACCTTTTATTGGTCTGCCTACGAATAGAGATCCCCTTAGTTATAAGTGATACATTTAAAACTTCTACAAAAAGCTTGTAGCATTTCCAAGACTACGTCACAAAGCTTTCCTCAATAAACAGCGTAATATATATACTGATACAGTCATTCGGATCTCCGGGCGGGGACTACTCAAGAGGATGTCGTTATCAGGAGAAAGAAAACTGGCGTTCGACGGATCGGAGCGTGGAATGTCAGATCCCTTAATCGGGCAGGTAGGTTAGAAAATTTAAAAAGGGAAATGGATAGCTTGAAGTTAGATAGAGTGGGAATCAGTGAAGTTCGGTGGCAGGAGGAACAAGACTTCTGGTCGGGTGACTACAAGGTTATAAACACAAAATCAAATAGGGGTAATGCAGGAGTAGGTTTAATAATGAATAGGAAAATAGGAGTAAGGGTAAGCTACTACAAACAGCATAGTGAACGCACTATTGTGACCAAGATAGATATGAAGCCCACGCCTACCACAGTAGTACAAGTTTATATGCCTACTAGCTCTGCAGATGACGAAGAAATTGAAGAAATGTATGATGAAATAAAACAAATTATTCAGATAGTGAAGGGAGACGAAAATTTAATAGTCATGGGTGACTGGAATTCGTCAGTAGGAAAAGGGAGAGATGGAAACATAGTAGGTGAATATGGATTGGGGGTAAGAAACGAAAGAGGAAGCCGCCTGGTAGAGCACAACCTAATCATAGCTAACACTTGGTTCAAGAATCATAAAAGAAGATTGTATACGTGGAAGAAGCCTGGAGATACTTCAGGTTTCAGATAGATTATATAATGGTAGGACAGAGATTTAGGAACCAGGTTTTAAATTGTAAGACATTTCCAGGGGCAGACGTGGACTCTGACCACAATCACTTTGTTATAAACTGTAGATTAAAAATGAAGAAACTGTAAAAAGGTGGGAATTTAAGGAGATGGGACCTTGATAAACTGACTAAACCAAAGGTTGTACAGAGTTTCAGGGAGAGCATAAGGGAACAATCGGCAAGAATGGGGGAAAGAAATACAGTAGAAGAAGAATGGGTAGCTTTGAGGGATGAAGTGGTGAAGGCAGCGAAGGATCAAGTAGGTAAAAAGATGGGGGCTAGTAGAAATCCTTGGGTAACAGAAGAAATATTGAATTTAATTGATGAAAGGAGAAAATATAAAAATGCAGTAAATGAAGCAGGCAAAAAGGAATACAAACGTCTCAAAAATGAGATCGACAGGAAGTGCAAAATGGCTAAGCAGGGATGGCTAGAGGACAAATGTAAAGATGTAGAGGCTTATCTCACTAGGGGTAAGATAGATACTGCCTACAGGAAAATTAAAGAGACCTATGGAGAAAAGAGAACCACTTGTATGAATATCTAGAGCTCAGATGGAAACCCACTTCTAAGCAAAGAAGGGAAAGCAGAAAGGTGGATGGAGTATATAGAGGGTCTATACAAGGGCGATGTACTTGAAGACAATATTATGGAAATGGAAGAGGATGTAGATGAAGATGAAATGGGAGATATGATACTGCGTGAAGAGTCTGACAGAGCACTGAAAGACCTGAGTCGCAACAAAGCTCCGGGAGTAGACAACATTCCATTAGAACTACTGACGGCCTTGGGAGAGCCAGTCCTGACAAAACTCTACCATCTGGTGAGCAAGATGTATGAGACAGGCGAAATACCCTCATACTTCAAGAAAAGTATAATAATTCCAATCCCAAAGAAAGCAGGTGTTGACAGATATGAAAATTACCGAACTATCAGTTTAATAAGTCACAGCTGCAAAATACTAATGCGAGTTCTTTACAGACGAATGGAAAAACTAGTAGAAACCGACCTCGGGGAAGATCAGTTTGGATTCCGTAGAAATATCGGAACACGTAAGGCATTACTGACCCTACGACTTATCTTAGAAGCCAGATTAAGGAAAGGCAAACCTACGTTCCTAGCATTTGTAGACTTAGAGAAAGCTTTTGACAATGTTGACTGGAATGCTCTCTTTCAAATTCGGAAGGTGGCAGGGGTAAAATACAGGGAGCGAAATGCTATTTACAATTTGTACAGAAAGCAGATGGCTGTTATAAGAGTCGAGGGACATGAAAGGGAAGCAGTGGTTGGGAAGGGAGTGAGACAGGGTTGTAGCCTCTCCCCGATGTTATTCAATCTCTATATCGAGCAAGCAGTAAAGGAAACAAAAGAAAAATTCGGAGTAGGTATTAAAATCCATGGAGAAGAAATAAAAACTTTGAGGTTCGCCGATGACATTGTAATTCTGTCAGAGACAGCAAAGGACATGGAAGAGCAGTTGAACGGAATGGATAGTGTCTTGAAAGGAGGGTATAAGACGAACATCAACAAAAGCAAAACAAGGATAATCGAATGTAGTCGAATTAAGTCGGGTGATGCTGAGGGAATTAGATTGGGAAATGAGACACTTTAAGTAGTAAAGGAGGCCGGCCGAAGTGGCCGTGCGGTTAAAGGCGCTGCAGTCTGGAACCGCAAGACCGCTACGGTCGCAGGTTCGAATCCTGCCTCGGGCATGGATGTTTGTGTTGTCATTAGGTTTAACTAGTTCTAAGTTCTAGGGGACTAATGATCTCAGCAGTTGAGTCCCATAGTGCTCAGAGCCATTTTTTTTAGTAAAGGAGTTTTGCTATTTGGGGAGCAAAATAACTGATGATGGTCGAAGTAGAGAGGATATAAAATGTAGACTGGCAATGGCAAGGAAAGCATTTCTGAAGAAGAGAAATTTGTTAACATCGAGTATTGATTTAAGTGTCAGGAAGTCGTTTCTGAAAATATTTGTATGGAGTGAAGCCATGTATGGAGGTGAAACGTGGACGATAAATAGTGTGGACAAGAAGAGAATAGAAGCTTTCGAAATGTGGTGCTACAGAAGAATGCTGAAGATTAGTTGGGTAGATCACATAACTAATGAGGAAGTACTGAATAGGATTGGGGAGAAGAGAAGCTTGTGGCACAACTTGACTAGAAGAAGGAATCGGTTGGTAGGACATGTTCTGAGGCATCAAGGGATCACCAATTTACTATTGGAGGGCAGCGTGGAGGGTAAAAATTGTAGAGGGAGACCAACAGATGAATACACTAAGCAGATTCAGAAGGATGTAGGTTGCAGTAGGTACTGGGAGATGAAGAAGCTTGCACAGGATAGAGTAGCATGGAGAGCTGCATCAAACCAGTCTCAGGACTGAAGACCACAAGTCCGCAGCTCGTGGTCGTGCGGTAGCGTTCTCGCTACCCACTCTCGGGTTCCCGGGTTCGATTCCCGACGGGGTCAGGGATTTTCTCTGCCTCGTGATGACTGGGTGTTATGTGATGTCCTTAGGTTAGTTAGGTTTAAGTAGTTCTAAGGTCGGGGGGACTGATGACCATAGATGTTAAGTCCCATAGTGCTCAGAGCCATTTGAACAATTTTTTTTGAAGACCACAACAACAACAGTCTTATGTTGCAGTTCTGAAGACGTTTGTATGTGATAGAGGAAGAACGAATGATATAGCAAGTTAACGGTAGTGGGATGCAATAACATTTGAGAAGAAGGAAACCATTCCCCGAACGAACAACGTCGAGCCAGAGCGGGAACCAGATTTACTTTGCTCCAGTAGAATACAAAGGGAGGGCGATATAATCAGCAAAGTACTACAGATCTGTCAGAGTAAAAGTTTTCGCATGGGACTATCAAGAACGGTTCAGTTGCTGTTGTTTATAAATATCTTTGTGTTTCCTTTTTCGTTCCAATACTCTTAACCCTTTCACATACATGGGGCACATTTGTCCCACATATAAATCACCTTACTAATTGGACTGTAATCACAGTTGATGTGCTGCTGATGCTCTACTTGAAGCAGAGATATTTGTTTTCTTTAATATTGTACATCTTTGGTGGCAACAATGACTATAACTACCATTAGTCGTCTGTTATTGTTGGTGGTTCTCACTTCGAGCAGACACACAAATTTATTCACTTATTGTGTGCGTATTGTATTCTCTGCCTTAGTGTCAAAGCTTGAAAGTATATTCAAATAAGTTTCTCTTTTACTTTAGACCATTTGAAAGGTCTCTGTTGGATTCCTTTCATGTTTAATTTCTTAAATCTGTTGTCATTTACGGCATAATTCCTCTTTTAAATTTACTGTGGCGTTTCTATCTGGGAGGAGACTGAGTGGTGGAACGTGTTACTTTTACACATAAACAAGAACGATCTGTCACACTACTACACTTTAAAACACAGTTTATATGTAATTCATGTCACACAGTGCGGTAGCGTTCTCGCTTCCCACGCCCGGGTTCCCGGGTTCGATTCCCGGCGGGGTCAGAGATTTTCTCTGCCTCGTGATGGCTGGGTGTTGTGTGATGTCCTTAGGTTGGTTAGGTTTAAGTAGTTCTAAGTTCTAGGGGACTGATGACCATAGATGTTAAGTCCCATAGTGCTCAGAGCCATTTTTTTCATGTCACACAGTCTCATACGGAACCTACATCCGCTTTCTTTTATATACTGTATATGATAAGATACTGTCAACTCCCTTCCCTTCTGTGTGAGAGGATGAATGAGTAAATGTATTTCTAGTTGCATGCCTCAGGGTAGCAGACAAGCCTGTCTGCTAGAGAACAGTAGGACCAACGTCGGAACAGGTAGCTACGCTTTCTAAAAGCAAAGAGGTTTCTATCCTTAGTATGGTCCTGTCCGTCCGTTGTCATGTTGGTATAGGAAGCTGCCCCTCTGGCCACTTCCATTTGTTTTTGTGAGCCACCCCTCAGGAAGGGACCAGTCAGTCTGTCCGTGGCGAGCGTCTGAAGTGGTAAGATCTCCGGCTAAGCGCGTGTCTGCTAAGTCCGTAGGACAATGGATTCCTTAAGTTCAGCCTAACTGAAAATTTAATCACCTTTATTTCAGGTTTAGCTCTAAAATATCTAATGTTATCTTAAATTGCAGCGCAGTGTAATTCTCGTGTGAAGTTCAGAATATATTCCGGTAGTCGCTTTGCCACTACTTTGTGAGTAAAGTGGAACCACGTGTTGATCAGTAACTCTAACTAAGTACATCAATCTTAAATGCGAATGTGCGTGAGATTATAACGTCTCGTCTTGACAATATTTTTCAATATAGCAACTTTTCTTTATGTTCAACCCACGTGTGGTGTACTTTGTGAAACCAGTACCACGTGCTTATACAATTGTTTGACCCATCAGGTTAATAGTAAGACGATAGTAACCAGTTCGAGGTTTTTCTTTTGTAAATTGCTTTTCGATCAAATTTATTTTAATTATCAAAATTATTGTGGAGTTACACTCTTTGTGTAAACCAAGTTGACCACGTGAAGCATGTGGTGTAATCATCAAAGTAGCCCTCAGCTATTCTTTTCGGGAAGATTTCACAGAGAGTTAATATGAATTTAGTATACCAGAGTGTGGTAATTACATGACGGACAGGATTGTGCTACGAACGTAACTTCTTTGGGTGAAAATTGAATCGGTTGGTAGTGGTTAATTTTCTCTTGCATATGTTTCAACGTTCTTTGTGTGTTGTTTTATGAATGCAGTGTTGTATGCAGTCTCCCAATTTTGGGTCCATATTTGGTGTGTTCCGTAAGATTACAATCTCACATTTTCACAATCCTAAATAAGGCACCAGTTTAGTTAGGAATCAAGTTTAATATGCTGAAATTTCAATGATCAATGTTAAATAAATTTCCAAATATAAACTGATTTATTTCTTTTTATTTAAATTCTCTTTTATATATATATATATATATATATATATATATATATATATATATATATCACCGGTTGTTGTATGACTATTAAAAGATTATAATTAATGTTAGTCTGGTTGGGAATTTGGTAAGCTAGATTGGATACCTGGTGAAACAGTTGCTCAATAATGCAAGGTTAACTTCCCCAGACAGCTCACAGCTTTTAGCCCACTTTTATGGTCTTGAATAGCAGCACCGCTTGCAGATCAAATTAATGCAACAACGTTACACATTCATTTAGAAAATAATTGTATTTCATCAGTGGAGATCTTTATTTTCATTCTTTGGGACATAGTTGTCCCAATGTACCACAATGGTAATTTGTGTTCTTGTTTTTGAATGTCATGTAATCGTTACCATAACGTAAAAAAACGAGCAGAATGGTATTTAAAATTCGGTTGAAAATATATTATCTTTCATTTTATTAAAGAAGCGGAATAGATTTGTACTGGTATAAATTCAAATCTGCTTTTAGGTCATGTGCTCCAGAAAAAGAGAATTTTTCATCACTGATGAAAGTGTTATGCAGATTTTGGACGCTTGCAGTAGTGATGAAGAAGATAATCTGTTACTGGATGAAGAAGATAAAATTTTTCTTGAAGGCGATATGGAATATGAAAGAGAACATGTTATAGAAGACCCTGAAAAAGAAATACGTAGCCCACCTAGCAAAAAAAGGCATACAGACGAAATATCAGAACCAAATGCTGAGGTACCCGATTCCCTTCCAGATTTACCAGAATTTAAATGGTCCAGAACTTACCAACCAAGACAGTTCAGTGATAACATGAATCATGAATTTGGGAAAGTGCTTTTGTTCAGTGTCAGTGAAAATCGTGAAACGCCACAGCCATTTGAAATTTTTTCTTCCACTATTGGCGTAAAAGATTTGGTGCATGATATATTATTTCCTGAAAGTATTCGGTATGCAGAACAATCAGGCAACGCATTCAACACAAATGTAGATGAAATCAAGGAATTTCTTGGTATGGATCTGGTAATGGGGTACCATATGTTGCCTGCATTTAGAAGCTACTGGGCAACTGAACTCGATTTAGGTGTTCCTTATATAGCTCAGATTATGCCACTACATCGGTTTGAAGAGATTCGAAAGTACTTACATTTTTCCAACAATGCAGATCAGTCAATAAAGAAAGACCGCACATTCAAAGTGAGACCTGTAATTACCCATTTGAACAAAACCTTCCAGGAATCTCTTAGTGCAACTAGGGCTCAATCTGTAGATGAGCATATGATCAGATTCAAAGGACATAATATTATGCGACAGTATGTCAAAAATAAGCCAGTCAAATGGGGTTTCAAAATGTGGTGCAGAAGTGATTCGAAAACTGGCTACCTATTTTGAGTGTGATTTATACACTGCCAAAAAAACTCAGGTCCTGAAGTAGGGCTTGGTGAGTCAGTAGTTCTGCAACTGACAAAATCACTATCCGGACTGGGATGTGAAATTTACATAGATAACTTTTTTAACTCTCCAGCTTTGCAGTATTACCTTGGTTTAAAAAATATCAGATCATGTGGAGCATTGTGCACCAATCGCAAAAACATCCCAAAGACATTCCCCCCAGACAAGGAAATGAAAAGAGGTGATTCATACAGTCTCAGTAGCAATGGTCTGACAATCCTCAAATGGATGGATAACAAGCCAGTTTTTCTACTGACTAATTTTATTTCCTCAGTACCATGTACGGCAGTGAAGAGGCGTCGGTCTGGTTCTTCTGAAAAGATCAATGTTCAGTGTCCTCTTATGATAAGAAAGTACCACAAGTGGATGGGAGGGGTGGACCTTATGGACCAGAAGAAAGTGAGGAAGGCAAAGATTAGGTATTATCTGAGAATTTTGTTTGATCTTCTTGACATTGGTGTAAACAATGAGTATGTAATACATTCAAAATTGGCAGAAGAATTAGGATTCAAATCAACACTGTCATCCCTAGAGTTCAGACAATGTATTGCGAGAAATCTAATTGGAAATTAGTCAAGTCGACAAAGGAATTTATCAACAGTAGTGAAAACATCAAGAAGGTTGCAGATCAGTTGCTATCCAAAGGGTCCAGAGCACCGAATGATAAAATCAGACGTAAGGAAGAGATGTGTTCATTGTGCTTCAAAGTGTGTTGAAAATCGCACTTACGATATTTGTGAACAGTGTGGTGTTAATTTATGCTTTGCTTCAAGCAGAAACTGTTTTGCAGAATTTCACATCAAATAGACAACATATACACAGCCTCTGTAATTTTTCGATGTATTAAGTGTAATGTGTTATGTAACTGTCCTTTAAGGACCACAGGGACAAATACGTCCCAGCTTTTTTTTTAGCAGTACAAATAAAAATGTTTGAAATAATATTTTGTTTATAAAACCTCCAGTTACCACACAGATACAAAAATTTTAATCACAAGCACTTTAGTTTTCTTATGTACCTGAAAGGGTTAAAGACGTAATAAAAATAGTATATAATAAAGTATTGTACGTAAGGAAGTGATAAGGGAGGTAGTTTGGGAAAAGTTGGGAGGCTTTTTCGTCCCTGATGCAGACTTTCTGCAAGAATTCTAATTTCGTTCCGTGAATGATGAATGCAATGTGGGGAGTCCTGGAATACATTAAAGTTGTTTTCGCATTGACAAGACGTTCTTTCCACAAAAAAGCGATTAGTATTAGCTTAAATTTAAATCTTTCGTTTCGTTATTATAAAGAGCAAGGTTTGCCAGACAATCAGAAAATGTACTGTGGGCCGGGAGTCCCCCATTCGGGGAATTTCGGCCACCGAGGGCAAGTACTTATTGCATTCGACGCCACATTCCGACGCCACATTGGGCGAAATGCGCGTCGGAGAGGAGGACGAAACGACGATGAGGACAACACAACACGCAGTCCCTCAGCGGAGAAAATCTCCTGCCCCAGCCAGGAAACGAACCCGGGCCCCATGGCGTGGCATTCCGCTGCGCCGACCACTCAGCCAGAGGGGGCGGACAATCAGATATCGCAGATATTACTTGCAACAAGCCAGAAATGTAAATTCCTGGACAAGATGTGGAGGAAACAAAGGTAATAAAATGTAAGTTCATGACGGCTCCTGAAAACTTCTTAAAAATGTAAGAAGCACACAGTGACCACCATTATAACCGTAAAATTGCACCTTCAGTAGAGTTTTTCAAATATACGAGGTCCAGAAAGAAAACTGAACCGCGATAATCAATCAGAAGATGGTATGAATCTTCCAGAGAAATTTCTTCAAGGATGTCAGCTTCGGCGATTTTGGAAGCAGAACTTTCGAGCATTATGAAGTGATACTTCAAAAAACCAAGGGTATTTAAAATTTAATTTCTATTATTTCATTGGAGTCTTAATTCACAATTGCTGTCTACTTGTGAGAATCAAAGATCATTTATGCACTCTGTACAAGTGAATTTTTGTCTAACAAAACCAGGCAACTCAAACAAGGAGTTAATTTAATCACTTACTGAGCTCTTTAGTTGAACAAGTTATCAGGTAGGTCAAGCAGGGATAAATGCCAAAACTTTTGCACTGCATAAATATTTTCTCCTTGATCTGAATAAGACTATCTCCCATGGCGACCGGAACTTTCCACATTGACCTCTTCTGATTTTCAAAAGTCAATTTCTGATTCACATACACAGTTTCATTAAGTTTACCACGTTTTATGGAGAACCAAACCTGCAACACAATTACTCTACATAACACAACAATTTCTACATTTGTTACCACATCATAATACTCTAAAAATATGGGGTGGTCTGAAACAGACCAAGGAGCTTGTAAGGTTGTTGCGGGTAGCTTGTGCTAAGAAATAATTCAAGAAAAAAATTATATACATTGCGCCGTTTCCGATTTAATCAGCGTTGTAGTTAGCCAGTCACGTCGTTGCGTGTGCAAATTCAAGTGGTCTGCCAGAGACGATGTTGCCAGATGTTTTCTTTGTTTGATTTCCTAACAAAAATTAGACGTGATATATTAGTAAGAATCGAACATAAGATAACGGCTGGGTAGCCTCGTGCGCTACATTCTACGCTATGAGAACAACTGAGATTAATTGTATCTTGCAGGCTGTTTGAATTTACGCGTGCAACGACCTGATTGGCTAACTTCAATGCCAATTAAATCGGAAACGACTCAACGCATGGAATTTTTTTCTTAACAATTATTTTTCAGCGTAACCTCCTCTTCAACATCCTCAAAAGCTTATCAGACTGTTTCTGGCCACGTTGTGTACCATCTTTCTACGATGAACCTTCATTAAACATGTTACCCCACACGTTGTGCTCGCTGCCACTGTCTAATCCTTCCTCGTTACATTCTTTTTCCTTTCGCGCTTCCATCAAGACAACAGCTGAACTTACTTTGGTCGCAGTCTGTTCTTCTCTTTGATCCCTCGTCAAATATTCATCCTCACTCACCTCTTGAACTTCCTTTGGTGCATTCAACAGCGCATCGACAAACTCCCTCAAATCAAAAATGTCAAATCAATACCGCCCTCTCCTACTACACAAACAGAAAGAAACTCGCAGGACGAATGACTTGTGCGACATCAACGAAAGTTGGTAGACGTGTTTCTAGGTCTGAAAGATGATGTCTGTTCAAATTTCGCGCCAGTCTCATAAGAGCAAATCTGGTTTGCTTTAAATGCACGCTGTAGCGGTCGTGAGCCTTAGTTACCTTGAACGTGGTGAGTTGATGTTACTGAAGAATGCCTTCAAGGCGACATGGACGCTGTTATCAACACCTCACTGAGTTTGAACGAGGTCTTGCAATAGAGCTACGTGAAGCTGGATGTTCCTTCCGCGATACTGCAGAAAGACTTGGCAGGAATGTAGCCACTATACATGATTGCTGGCGGCAGTGGTCACGAGAATCGACGGTCGCAGAAAGACCGGACTATGGACGGCCACGGGGCACTACCGAGAGCAAACACCATCGTGTTCAGCATATAGCTGTCGCTCATGATACTGCATTTACTGCAGCGATTTGAGCAGCAACTGGCACCACTGTAACACAAGGAACAGTTACAAATCGCTTACTTCAAAGACTGCTCGGAGACAGACGCCCTACGGCGTGGATTCCCCTGACCCCAAGCCACCGTCTTCTTACTTTCTGTGTCGGTGATGTTTCTCGAGCTATGCATATTTCGCTATGTATTGTGTTCTACTTTGCTGTTTTACCGTCACAGAAAATAAGCAGTCTACCTTGGTAAAATCTATAACAGAATTAATGCAGTTTCTAAAGCCACAAATATTCAACTAGCCTTTCGAACCAATAACAACATTTCAATAAAATTACGTTCCGCCACCACTGGAACACCGAAATATGATAACCCAGGTATACATAAAATCATGGGTGGCAGCTGTAATAGCTTTTACATTGGCCAAACAGGAAGAAATTTTGATGTGATATATAAAGAACACATTAGAGAGAGCAAATGTAATCAGTCGAGCTTCTTTCTATACTTGAAAAATCAAAATCACACCGCTGATACGAACGAAAATGCACTACAGATACCGCACAGAATACCAAACGGTTTTGCAATGAACATTCTTGAAGAATTAGAAACCTTTATGTACACAAAAAAATACCCACAAGAAATATTAAACGAACACACAGAATTTAGACACAAGTACTACCTCAAAAACTTTATTCAACTTTTAGATCATGAAAATGGGTGAACTGGAAGTAATATATGCAACAATCAAAGACAATCGTAAATAAATTTTAGTTAATAAAATAATGTCGCCTTTCATCTACATAGTATTTGTAAACGTATAGCGTCGTAAGAGCGGAACTGTCAAACTGCTGTCACATCGTAATTAACATTTTATTTTCAACATCTTGATGTCATTTACCATTTAGGTATAAAATAATCTGCTAACGACGTAGTATGGACGTCACGTCAATCTAGACGTGAGTACAATACAGCTACAGTAATATAAACGAAATTGGCATCCATACCTGTTCTCACCAAAATTGTAATTGCAGGTACTTGAAAATAGCGATACAGCCGAAAAATTCTGTCGTAAATAAAGATTACTTATTATAAGCAGCTGTTTGGTGTATCTATTCTAATAACCTCGATAATACTTTAAAAAGTCCTCATGCCACTTTTACTATATATATCACTAGAAAGTTTGCACTGAGTATTATTGATTGGCACTCGAGCTCTGTTCTTACTTCTCCTTTCAATTCTGTGTACCTCTATTTACCTCTCCGCATTTCTTTATGTCATGCCTTTTGAACATTGGTCATTTCTTCTCCCTGTTGCATATTTTGTTCTCTTCTTTATCTATCACTGACATCTGGCGTCCCGAATCCAGCGCACATGGTTCTGTTACTACCACCCATATTTTCATATATAATCCTCCATCCTTTTGTTGAATTTCTTTACTCCTTGTGAAAATGTTTTTTTTAGTCATCGAATGGTGAAGTTAGAGACTCAACTGCTAGTCAGATTTTCTGATCATTTGTTTGATCTGCATTCCACTGATTTATCTCAGAGTTTGGATTATTTATCTGTACCATTTCAGTTCCCTGTCTGTACTGACCATCTGTTCTCTCATCATTTCTTCAGTCATCTGGTCTATTTTGAGGCCCACATTGTCAATGTTGGTTCAGATGATTCCACTGTTTTCCATTTCTTCTACGTGGATGTATTACTCTTCAATCATGATTGTCTTTTTCATGTCTTTCTGGTTGAAATTGAGTCTGCATAAAGTGTATTGGCTCCTTTACTTCTGCACCACTATTGTATCCAATCTCCTGAAATACGTGTCGGAATGCTCTTGCATCTTGCATACGTAGGCCTGCTTTCATAAGCTCTCCTTGTGGGCGATAGGACAACTTCGTCAGACAAATCATAATCAACTATGTTGTTTCATATAGTGTATCTAGAAACTGATTGCTGGTAAAAATATCTATGAAATACTGAATTGGACCTGGCCAGCTGGAATCATGAGAATTCCTAGTTTTAGTTGATCCTCTTTAGTCTTCAACTACTATTTGTTCAAGAATGTATGATTAAAGTCTTCATGCGTCTTAAAGTCTCCCATGATTACTCACATTCGTGCAGCTGCTTCTACATGAAGATGCTAGCAAACAGATTTTATTTTCAATATGTGATCATGACATTGGCAGTACTACTTGAAATTGTTCTATCCAAGTTTCTGGCATGTAAATTATTTGAAGGATCCAGAAACAAAGGGTGTTGTGGTACGGAAACATAGTGTTTTCGAATCTTATAATTATCGTCATCTTGTGAATTGACATGTGGAGATGAATGTTTGGGCACACATCTAATAGGAGAAAGTCTGTCCATTGGGTTTCATCATTCTTCTTCTTTTCGCCTCTTTTATGCTTCCCTCATGCTCGAATCACTAGCTTTTCCATTGCTTTCGGGGTTGTATCTCCCCTCCTCCTCCTCTGTATTGCAGGTAAAGTTTCGTTGTTATGCTGATTCATGTGGGTATATGTTTTCTTAAATTGCAATAAATCTTTGGTCTCCTCGTGATCACGCAATTTTTCGGAATGATCATATCGGACGATGAATCATCACTCATAGACAACTGTTGTATGGCTGTGGTCAAAACTTCGACTCGCTCAACTACTTTCTTTATTGCATCTTCCTGTGACTTGATACTTTCTGTGGCTTCCCCTTTTCACACACTAACTGCATCAATAGTCTTCGTGTTACTGTTAATGTCTTTTTTATTCATTGGTAATTTCTTTAGCGTTTTGCTCCAGTGTCTGTAACTTATCAAAACCACATGCATATTTGTCAAACTTCTGCATTAATTGATCCTACAGCTGCTTTATTTAATCTTCAAGATTCTTGTCTAATTTTTTTGAAATGCTCGATATTCTCTTTACGTTGTTCTTTATTCTTTCTTGTATTGGTTCTCAGTCTTTTTGTGCAGTTTTTTTGAATAGTCCATCACGCATTTTTGCCCATCCATCAGCCTTCTTTGATTGTCCTCTGATAAATGTAGACTGGCAATGATAAGGAAAGCGTTTCTGAAGAAGAGAAATTTGTTAACACCGAGTATAGATTTAAGTGTCAGGAAGTCGTTTCTGGAAGTATTTGAATGGAGTGTAGCCATGTATGGAAGTGAAACATGGACGACAAATAGTTTGGACAAGAAGAGAATAGAAGCTTTCGAAATGTGGTGCTACAGAAGATTGCTGAAAATTAGATGGATAGATCATATAACTAATGAGGAGGTATTGAATAGAACTGGGGAGAAGAGGAGTTTGTGGCACAACTTGACCAGGAGAAGGGACCGGTTGGTAGGACATGTTCTGAGGCATCAAGGGATCACAAATTTAGCATTGGAGGGCAGCGTGGAGGGTAAAAATCGTAGAGGGAGACCAAGAGATCAATACACTAAGCAGTTTCAGAAGGATGTAGGTTGCAGTAGGTACTGGGAGATGAAGAAGCTTGCACAGGATAGAGTAGCATGAAGAGCTGCATCAAACCAGTCTCAGGACTGATCACCACAACAACAACAACATGTTCATCTATCATTTCATCTATTTTTCTGAACTGTTCGTTACTCTTATTGTCTGGTTTTTCGAACTTTTCGTCATTCTTCGCAAACTGCTGTATTAAAAAGATTTGTAAATGACATGCTGCTGGAACGTGAGGATTCAGTTCACGATTCTGTGCCGCTGATTCGTGACCTGTATCTTTGGATGCCTCCGTAGCCTGTGGACTTTTCACACTATCCTTGTCTATGAACTCTGTTCCTAAGATCCCACTATTGTGCAGGTTACTCTGTTCCTCTTCTACTCCACAATGTAAGCTTTCTCTCTACAATTCGTCAAAATTAAATTGCTGGAAACCTTCCTGTTGAATCTGCATGTCCAACCCACTATCTATTGTTTCTAAATTGCCACACAATTCTCTCCCAACTTCACTCATCCACGCGTTACCTTCAGCATATTCGCATAAAATTAACCTTGAATATTTCCAACACTTGTACACAACCTACAAGTTCCGACCAAATTCCATAAACTTACGTGCACTACACAATAAGACCCTCCAAAACTACAGGATACACAGGCAAATCCCTCCAAAGGTACAACAACGATCTTCAGCTGGAGCAAGACTGACTAATACAAACTACCTCTTCATGCTGAAAGACAGCATATGGATTAGTTATGTGCCAGTACCTTAATGATAATTTAACTTCGTTAGTTCAATGATTATTGAGGTTACAGTGAAGATTCTTTCTGTATTGCGCTCACTGTTAAGGAAAGGGCAAAATTTTAACTGAAAGTAAAAGTTCTGACTGCTAAACCAGCGCCGGCCACGGTGACCTCGCGGTTCTAGTCTGGAATCGCAAGACCACTACGGTCGCAGGTTGGAATCCTGACTCGGGCAAGGATGTATGTGATATCCTTAGGTTAGTTAGGTTTAAGTAGTTCTAAGTTCTAGGGGACTGATGATCTCAGGTGTTCCCAAGTCCCACAGTGCTCAGAGCCATTTGAACCATTTGCTAAATCAGGAGATCGCCAGTAAGCGAAATCATGTACTCCTGTGGACATCAGAAAGAGTTTTATGGGTTGACCTCGCTGATAATGAACTGACAACTCATATAATACATTAAATTAATTACAAGTTTCATGCAATGGATAACTCAATGAATTTATTTTGTTACGTAAGGGTGGCCCCAACATACGTAAAGCATGTTTGCAGCAGCTCCCAAGATGATAAAATACTGAGTTTCATGAAATAAACAATGGTCACTATAAAACCTTATTTATTAGAGCCTGATGTGAACTTCAAACTAAACACAAAATACATAAGGACATTATATCATTAAGTCCGTTGAGCATCAATTCAAGCTTACAATGAAATTAAAGTAACAGCACTTTGCAAAGGTAGGGGAATGAGTTTGAGGTGAATCATTAAAGTCAACACAACATTAGAGGAAATACTTAGCGTTAACGGCCCCTGTGACTGGCAGCTGAGGTAGTTGAAAATGCCAATTCCAAGTCATCTTATCTGCCCGAAGGGCTGCTCTCCATTAGATTCGAAGTTCGTCTCTTGAATGAAGTGTCCTTTTCGCGAGTCTCAGTTGGAAGCAAGTTCCACACAGCGTTCTCTGCAAGAAGCAGAATTCTTGCTTGTGCACGATTTTGATCACCCATGACAGTGATTCATCTGAGTGACAACCAATCCGGCCCATTCTAATATTGTAACAATCTCCCTACTGTATTCACTTGAAACGTAATTAACCAGTTTTTAGTGTTAGAGTTCAGAAACAAGCAGCGCCTGACTCCTACCATCTGTCCTATCTCGTGTATTTAACCAACCCCACAAGTCTCCTACACATACACACAGCGATTCCCCTTCTCGCGCTCCGGATTTTATCCATATAATCTATTGGCAGCAGCTCTTACTATTTCTTGACAGCTTCAATAACAAAACAGTTTACTTGGCGCCAGTCTGACAGCTACGGTTCCCGAGTTCTTAAACACAGAAGCGCCGGATGGTCCGTCGTTTCACTCCACTTCAGAGATTTCTGTATTTTTATTGCTTCTCGGAATGCTGACTACCTTCTGAGGGCAGGGAGCAGCAAAATTGCGCGCTCTCTCTCTCTCTCTCTCTCTCGGCTTGTCCCTCCGGCGCCAGCAGACTGATCACCCTCAAAACAAAGTACAATAGCTTCTCGTCATTTAGGACACAACACAGACGGTGCCTCTTTGGTGGAGTTTAGTCCGCACACAATATACTGTTCCGACTTCCTACCTGCGCTTCTCATCCGCTTGGCAGTGTTTATCCTTTGAAAACGCCTGCACTCCACGTAATGGCTGGATGCGCTGGCTATTTCCTTCTGCTCGGGGGGCCTCTGCCAACCTGTGCTCAATAAGACTCCCAGCTGCATTTACACAGACCTCTAGAAGAAGAATTTTATATGGAAATATGGAGTGTCTGACACTGGCAGTAACTGTCACGCACTTTTACTCTGGTTTCTAGCTTGGTGTTAATTTGGATTAACTGGACTTGTTAATTACTGGATTTTAATTGTGATATGTGACAGGTTATACAAAAAAAAGTCGCGAAACACTCTCCAAGCAGTAACAGCTATTCTAGAAAGAAAATTGGGTGTTAATAGGAACACAAACATAAACAAAGAGGGAGAGCTCCTCGTGCATGCCCTGAAGGCCAAAGGATATGTAAGGACTGTATCCATTATCAGGGGAGTGAGACGAGGTTGTGCACATCCCCATACTTACTCAGCATATGCATAGAGGAGGCCCAATTCAAATTTAAGCAAAAGACCAAAGCTGGATCGAGATCCGCTTATGACTTTCTTAAATTTATGGTTTTGTAACACTAATCATATTACACACATCAAAAAAAGTTTTGCATCACCCCGGTTCCCAGAACTCCTGAATACAAACGTTAACTGTGGATATTGTATTACAGACACAGTCCCTTTGACTGTTCCGAGACGTCACTAAAACCGCCCAAAGATGTAAACAACCATGCATGCGCAGCGCGTATTAGACGGAGGGGGTTCGACAGCCGATCAGTTCCAGTCATTCCACCAGGAAGGAAGTACATGGCTTGTGTTTTATGTAGTTCAACCATGCCTAGACGGTCAATACCGCGGTTCGATCGCGTCCACATTGTTACTTTGTGCCAGGAAGGGCTATCAACAAGGGAAGTGTCCAGGTGTCTTGGAGTGAACCAAAGCGATGTTGTTAGGACCTGGAGGAGATACAGAGAGACAGGAACTTAGATAACATGCCTCGCTCAGGCTGCCCAAGGCCTACTACTGCAGAGGATGACCGCTACCTGCCGGCCGGAGTGGCCGAGCGGTTCTAAGCGCTCCAGTCTGGAACCGCGCGGCCGCTACGGTAGCAGCTTCGAATCCTGCCTCGGGCATGGATGCGCGTGATGTGCTTAGGTTAGTCAGGTTTAAGTAGTTCTAAGTTCTAGGGGACTGATGACCAAAGCAGTTAAGTCCCATAGTGGTCAGAGCCATTTTTGACCGTTACCTACGGATTATGGCTCGGAGGAACCCTGACAGCAAAGCCACGATGTTGAATAATGCTTTTCGTGCAGCCACATGACGTCGTGTTACGACTCAAACTGTGCGCAATAGGCTGCATGATGCGCAACTTCACTCCCGACGTCCATGGCGAGGTCCATCTTTGCAACCATACCACCGTGCAGTGCGGTACAGATGGACCCAACAACATGCCGAATGGACCGCTCAGGATTGGCATCACGTTCTCTTCACAGACGAGTGTCGCGAGTGTCGCATATGCCTTCAACCAGATAGTCGTCAGAGACGGGTTTGGAGATCCTGGTCAGGCTGAACGCCTTAGGCACACTGTCCAGCGAGTGGAGCGAGGTGGCGATTCCCTGCTGTATTGGGGTGGCATTATGTGGGGCTGACGTACGCCGCTGGTGGTCATGGAAGGCGCCGTAACGGCTGTACGATACGTGAATGCCATCTTCCAACCGATAGTGCAACCATATCGGCAGCATATCGGCGAGGCATTCGTCTTCATGGACGATTCGCGCCCCCATCGTACACACCTTGTGAATGCCTTCCTTCAGGATAACGACATCGCTCGACTAGAGTGGCCAGCATGTTCTCCAGACATGGACCCTAACGATCATGCTTGGGATGGATTGAAAAGGGCTGTTTATGAGCGTCATGACCCACCAACCACTCTGAGGGATCTACGCCGAATCTCCGTTGAGGAGTGGGACAATCTGGACCAACAATGCCTTTATGAACTTGTGGATAGTATGCCACGACAAATACAGGCATGCAACAATGCAAGAACGTGCTACTGGTTATTAGAGGCACCGGAGTGTACAGCAATCTGGACCACCACCTCTGAAGTTCCTTCTGTATGGTGGTACAACATGCAATGTGTAGTTTTCATGAGCAATAAAAAGGGCAGAAATGACGTTTATGTTGATCTCTATTCCAATTTTCTGTGCAAGTTCCGGAACTCTCGGAAATGAGGTGATGGAAAACTTTTTTTGTGTTTATATCTTACACATTACATCTGAAACGTAATACGATGAAAAGACACGTGTATTAGCAAGAACTGTTATTGAATTACCAACGTTATTTGGTTGTTTGCTGTCACAACAAATATTACATTTATAACTATCGATAAGTAAACGACCAAACGCATAAAGTTTTCCTGAAAATGTATGCCTTTCGTGATTTTCTAAATTCCTTACATCTGCAGTCTGATAAGGTACCGAAAACTGCTTTGCACCTGACGTTTACATAGGTTTCAAGGACGATGGACACGCTTCGAAAGTCCAAGTCGAACATCGATAAATAAAACTGTAAATAACTTTCTTCAGTAATACAGTGAGTTACAATATGCCAGAATATGAGGGTAACGTACGATTAATCGTCGAATGAGCTACACTACATGTCGTAAGAGTGGGACTGTCAAACAGAAGCACTTGAGAACGGCGAGAAATGCCGAAACAGTCTGCCGTAAATAAAGATTTATTATTATAAGCAGCTACTTTGGTGCATGTATTCTAAAATATTGAGAAAGTGTGACTAGCGCGGCGAACTCCTTGAAGAGACACCTACAAGGCGAATGTGGGTGAATACGACAATCCGTACTGCTCGGTTTTGCGTAGTGAATACATTCTCTCCAATGACGACTCACATCTAAAATTAATTCGTGACAATAGGTAAAATACGTTAACACGTTTATCTGTATGCAAGTTAACATGTTTTATTTCCATTCATAAATATATTATGCTACAATTTTATGGGATAAATCAACCATTCAAAAAATGATGTGAATAGGAAGCTAAAGAAATTCAAGTATCAATGCGGCAAAATGAAACGGTACTTTAAAAGCAGTGAACTTAGTGGCACTCTCAGACTTTTCGCAGATGATGTTGTTGCTTATAATGAAGTACTATCCGAAAAGGCTTCACAAATATCCAGATACTGATAAGATTTCAATGTAGTGCAAAGACCGAGATCTTGCTCTACGCGCCCAGGAGTGTAAAATTGTGCACTTCAGGAAACGCAATAACGTAGTGCCTTATCATTACAACGTCAGTGAGTCGCATTTGAAATCGGTCAACTCATAAAAATGTTTGAGTATAAGAATTTATATGGATATAAAATGGAATGTTCACGCAGGCTCACGCGTTATGAAAGCAGGTGGCAGATTTCAGTCTAATGATAGGATGCTTTAGAAATACTCTTACTCTACAAAGAAGACAGCCTACAAATCAGTTTTTTGTTTATCTTTGAATACTGCTGAAGTTAAAATATTCTACCTACACCTTATAGTAATTAAGCCAATTTTAAATCTCTAAATAACTGAACGATCCATTTCTCGGTGTTCCTGAAGTAAAAAAAAAAAAGAAAAAAGCAGGTTAATTACGGCCAATGTATAGCATTTGGTGCAAGGTTTGTCCCAATATGGAAGTCGTCGTTCACGTAGCGGTGTAGAGAAATACATTCGATCGTTTACTGCAGGCCTGTCCGCTGAACTGGCGTCTCCATGTCAGCGCCGTACCATCGATCTGGAACCTTCATGACTAATTAGTGAAATGAGTAGGCGCAGAAGCGAAATTTAGCCTCACCAGCAATGGAGCGATGAAGGCATTTATAAGTCTTTCAATTCTTGCATCAAAATAATTCCATGTACAACATTGGCGTAATTCCTGATTCGCCTTCTTATAACTCCTTTCCGCACTGTAATGGACAACTTAGCACAGAAATCGATATCTCTTCAGACAGAACTGAACTGAAACTTCTTATCTTCCCCTAAAACAGGACCAATCAATATGATATCCCTGTATCGAGAGTTATCCACAGACTAAAGGCAGCTATAACAGTACAGTCTCAGCTTTCGTTATATCTCTGCTCAGGAAGGAGCTTTACAGTATTACTTAATTACTACGAATGCTCGTTTTTACGTGAATCTGTACGATAGTAGAGTTTGGTCACAAAAGGGGATAATACAAAGTATGTGTACCAAATAGCACTAACAAGGAGTATTGAAAGTATTGCAGTGCGGTCAGCACAAAAGGTCACATGTTTGTTTGACCCATGGGGGACCGTCACGTAAGTGCTGAAAAACCTGGACTGGCTGACGTTTAAAGATAGATGCAGTTATCCCGCAGAAGCCCACTTACAAAGTTTTAAACACCAATACTGAGTGAAGAATCTAGAAAATATATATCTGTACTTCACCCCTACGAATCGCTCCTGTCGAGACCTCGAAGACAACAGTTGGCTAATTACAACGCACACAACGACCTTTAAGCCGTCATTCTTCCCACAATCCATGCACGACTGGAACGGGAAGAAATTCTGAGACGTGGCACAGTTCTAGTTACCCTCTGTCGTGTGTTGTACAGCTGTTTGCAGAGTATGTCTGTAAATGGAGACGTAGGAGAGATAAATTGCTTAAGTTGTATAAAGAAATGGCAGAACCAATGTGTATGGGTGTGAATGTTCGCCACATGGTGTGACAAAGCAGGTTGATGCCCATCATCGTACATAAATTTAGGCTAATTTTCTTTTCAAAATTCCGATTTTAAGCTTCCTACATTAAGCATACACACTGAGATGACAAAAATCATGGGATACCTCCTAATATCACGTCGGACCTCCTTTTGCCCGGCGTAGTGCAGAAGATCGACGTGTCGTAGACTCAACAAGTCATTGGCAGACCCCTACAAAAATATTGAGCCATGCTGCCTCTATAGCCGCCTATAACTGCCAATGTGTTTCCTGTTCTGGATGTTGTACACGATCTGACCTCTCGATTATGTCCCATAAGTGTTCGATGGGACTCATGTCTGGCGATATGAGTGGCCAAATTATTTGCTCGAATTGTCCAGAATGCACTTCAAACCAGTCGCGAACAACTATGGCCCGGTGATATGACATCATTGTTTGGAAACTTGAAGTCCATGAATGGCTACAGATGTTCTTCAAGTAGTGGAACATAGCCATTTCTAGTGAATGATCGGTTCAATTGGACCAGAGGACCCAGTCCATTCCACGTACACACAGCCCGCACCATTATGGAGCCACCACCAGCTTGCATACTGCCTTGTTGGCAAGTGGGGTCCTTGGCTTAGTGGGGTCTGAGCCAGGCTCGAACCCTACCGTCAGCTCTTACCAACTGAAATCGGGACTCATCTGACCAGGCAACCGTTTTCCAATTGTCTAGGGTCAAACCGATATAGTCACAAGCCCAGGAGAGGCACTGGTCGGTGGTTTGCTGCCATAGCCCACTGGCGCCAAATTTCGCCGCACTGTCTGAACAGATGCGTTCGTCGTACGTCCCACATTGATTTATTTCACGCATTGTTGCTTGTCTGTTAGCTCTGACAACTCTACGCAAAACTTCAGTGCTCTCAGTCGTTAAGTGAAGCCGTCGGCCACTGCGTTGTTCGAGATGAGATGCAATGCCTGACATTTTTGTATTCTCGGCACACTCTTGACACAGTGGATCTCGGAATGTTGGATTCCCTAACGATTTCCGAAATGGAATGTCCCATGCGTCTAACTCTAACTACCATTCCGCGATCAAAGTCTGTTAATTCCAGTCATGCAGCCCCAAACACGTTGGAAACCTTTTCTCATGGATCACCTGAATTCAAACGACAACTCTGCCAACGCACTGCTCTTTTATACCTTGTGCACCCGATAACACCTCCATCTGCATATGCGCATATCGCTATCCCACGAGTTTCGTCACCTCATTGTATTACGCATATTATTATGACTGTAGAAAAATACCCCACATGACTTTTTTATTTAGATCATTCAGTTTGTTGTCTGGAAACAATGAGCTAATTAGTTTCTTCAGAAATGATGGCAGTCAAAAGTCATTGCATTTATAAAATTTCGTACATCTAGCCAGAGGGAAAATCATATGAGCTAATAGGTAAATTCGGAAGGAAAGACCACTTCCAAATTTTTGTACATCTAGCCACAGGGAAAATCATAGGAGCTGATAGGTAAATTCGAAGGAAATACCACTTACAAATTAAAGTTCTATTTTTCCTCTTTTCTGTAAAATATTTACATTAACTGGAAGTTAATTGGTTTAAAATAGATTGTTAATTAAAAATTATACTCCGTCAAAACTGTCAGTGCCATTTGTAGCTAAATTACTTTAAATTTCCGCGATCTGTTGATATACTTTCGATTGACTGATTTTCCGTAATCTGGTTGGGTGGTTGGTTGGTTGTTTCGGGGAAGGAGACCAGACAGCGAGGTCATCGGTCTCATCGGATTAGGGAGGGACGGGGAAGGAAGTCGGCCGTGCCCTTTGAAAGGAACCATCCCGGAATTTGCCTGGAGCGATTTAGGGAAATCACGGAAAACCTAAATCAGGATGGCCGGACGCGGGATTGAACCGTCGTCCTCCCGAATGCGAGTCCAGTGTCTAACCACTGCGCCACCTCGCTCGGTCGTAATCTATTGACACCAATATTGATGAGCAAGAATCCTTAGTTAAAAATTTCTGAGTTTTCAATAACTAAATTTTAACTTACAAGATGGATCCCATGGTCATAAACCTGGGATTCCCAACTGCGTAAGTATAAATTATACAACATATTTTCATAAATGCTGCCCATGATAAATAATATACAAGTATAATATAGCGACCAAATTAATGACCAATAAAAGTCGAACTTTCTGTCTTGTAGAACTGGTAAAAATTAGAAAAACTGACAAGTGTGCTGGAGCGAGTCTTTGTAAGACCCAAGTTCGCGCCAGTCTGTTAGTCTGCCCTCTCGCTCATTTTGCTTTCATTCTGTTCATTCTGCTCTTAGTCTTCGTGTGGTATAGTTTCAGGTAAGCTAGTCTCGGGAAACGAATGTGTTGCTTCTCCTTTCGTTTCATTCAAGCTGAGAAAACATACTTTGTGATTACGATCAATAGTCATCAAAATGTGTGTTTTTGGTCATTTGAGCGATATTTGTGATTATAGCAACAGTTCTGTGACTTTTTCTACTTAATAGCGTGTGAAACAGCTTTTAATCACTTCATCTGTACTGTGTGATCTTTTTACTTTCTGACAAGAGAACAACAGTCAAGTTCCGCATCTGTCCGCACTAACTGCCTATCTGTAACCATTAGAGACTGTAAGAGACCTGCTCATCAACGGTAGGATCTTAAAGGTGTGTTAAAGATTGGTAAACTTCCATATTTGATCCTAAAAAAGAAGCTCCTAACTACTCGTTTCAAGGGCGAGTCCTACAACAGCAATTTTAGGTGGTGCTCCAGCGAAACTGCGCAACTTCCAGGGCTTATTCCATAACAGGTAGAACTTGTTTACGTAACGTTGTCAACGACAAATAAAAAGGATAGAAAGTGGAGATGTGAGATTCTTGAGAGCAGTAGAGCTACACATTGTATGACAGGAAGAGAACTGAAGAAGTCGGAAAAGAATTAAACATATTTAATCTAAGTGAAGAAACAGTGAACAAATGAAAACAGCAGCCAATAAGAATGCAAGAAATCCTAATACCAAAGTCATTGCTAAACTGTAAGTCAAAATATGGAAGAAAAGAGATCGTACTGCCAACGAAAGGCCGGACGGAACAAATTGTTTGAGAGTGTAAGAAACCAGAGAGGGATTAATCGTTGTGGTCGGTGATGATGATATCAATCTATTTGTTCCCGTCAGCAGCAACCATGCTAAAGACGAAAGTTTTGGAACATAACTGTGAGGTTATTCACCAGTATGTACAACTAAAAATCTGGAACATTCTGCCCTATTCACTAATTCCCGTTCCTGTGCTGTATTTATCATTGCTACTATTCCACCTATTTTTCTTAGCTGTTATATGACATTCAACCGAGACATAACAACTTCGAATCCTGTCGTAAAAAATGAGGTTCATCGACAAAATTTACACAACGCGTGTAGCTGGATTGCGAGATCTCGGCCAGGCGTTCTTTGTTAAAGCACAAACCTCTGTTCGGTGTTTTGTAAGAAGAGGTCACGTCACCGTTGATGCTGTGCTATCAAGTGCATTGACCTGATGGCCGTCTTGATAATGTCAGAATATGTAGGCTATGTACTAGAACCGCGTTACAGTCCTTCGCATCGTTTCATTATTGATTCATAGCGACGTAAATACTGAAGCAAAGTTAAGTGTAATCACTATAGGAAGCAGCACATGCAATTACAAACTGGTTTTCAAAGACGAACAGATGGAGATAAAACCAAATCACCCCTTCTTGGACACTGAAAGAAAGAGTAACACGAAATTCTCATATTGCTAGCACGCTCAAGAATAATTGTACAAATTATATGTTACGTCATCAAGGCGACTCGTGAAAAGAGCTCTTGTCACCTAGCGAAGCATTTAGTCGCCTATTAGTTATTTTATTTTCCGTAGATGCGAACCAAGCAACTTTATCATGGAACAGTATACTACGAAATTCACAGTATAATCACAGTTTTTTAAATGAAAAACTAATTAAAGCAAGATATTTGCGATACCACGTATCTGCAACCACATCTACATCTACATCGACATCTTCATGATCACTCTGCAGTTCACAAGTGCCTGAAGGAGGGTTCATAGAACCACCTTCAAACAACTCTCGAACGGCGCGCGGGGAAAACGATCACTTAAATCTTTCTGAGAGAGCTCTGATTTCCCTTATTTTATCGTGGTGGTCGTTTCTCGCCATGTAAGTGGGCACCAGCACAATATTTTCGCAATCGGAGAAGAAAGTTAAGATCGAAATTTCACGGGAAGATCCTACCGCAACGAAAGACGCCTTTGTTTTATTGATTGCAACCCCAATTCATGTATCATATTCGTTATTGCACTCTCTTCCCTATTTCACTATAACACAAAACGAGCTGCTCTCCTTTGAAATTTTCCGATGTCCTCCGTCAGTCCCATCTGATGCGGATCCCAAACGGCGCAGCAATACTCCAGAAGAGGCGGACAAGCGTGGTGCAAACCACCGATTCTCAGTCTGTGAAGGCGCCCCCGCTAGGGGCGCGTGAAAACATTAAATGGGGAACGCGATCTTGTTGAAATGAAAAAAAAGGGAATTCAAACATTGATTAACTTATTCAAAGGAATGGAAAGCAAAGTACATTCTGAAATAATAAAGTTCACGTTTACGCTGATACGCATATAATGCAATGGGGCGAGCGACTATATCTGGCTCAGGACTTCGTCAGCCACAGATAGGGCCTGAAACCTATTTGTCAGACGAATCAGGGAGACTCTCTGATCAGCTCCTCAGAAAGTCTCTCACTGCCTGCCCTACCATGGGATGACCCCCGCTCGACCACAGGCGAGGTTACAGTAGCGGACCAAACAGTGGGCACGTGGAATATGCTGGACGTCATTCAGATTGCCACATCCGGCACCCCACAGTGACACCCACTTCCAGCAGTCTCAAACTGTGTGACCGAAGCCAACATCGGCTGTAACTGTGAGCGAAGGGTTACCTACTCAGTTTCAATGGCGGCATTAGGCAACGACTGAGTGAAATAGGCGAAAGGAATATAACAGAAGAGAAAGTAATGGGTAGCTTTCAAAGGTGAAACAGTGAATGGAGCATGCAAACTAGGCAAAAGAAGAAAATACAATATAGATCCTTGGTTAAACACATGAGAAACTGAATTTAATCGATGAAAGGGGAAAATATTTAAAAAATGCAACCATAGAAAGAGGCCAAAGGGAATACGGACGTTTAAAGTACGTCACTGGTAGAAAAATCCAAATGCCAAAGCAGGATGGTGACAAAATAATTAACAAAGCTGCAAAATCATGCATGACAATGGGAGAGACAGACGCCACCTATAAGAAAAGTAAATAAACCTTTGGAGAAAATAGAACAAGCTCTGTAACTATAGTATTCAGATATGCAAATGGGAGGCTGAAGTGTGGAAGGAATATATAGATGGGCTATAAAAAAAACTTCAATACATATTACAGAAAGAACAGAGGAAGTAGGTGAAGACAGGAGGGAAATGCGACATTACGAGAAGAATTTGATACAGCACTGAAAGGCCTAAGTCGAAGCGATTCACATGGAGTGAACAACATGCCCTCAGAATCGTTTAGATGGTTGGTTCTACGTGGTCTGCCAGATATATCAAACACGTGAAATGCTCTCAGACTTTAAGAAGAATGTTATAATCCCAGTTCCAAAGAAAGCAGATGTTGACAGGTGTAAATATTATAAAACCACCAGTTTAGTAAGTCACGGGTGCAACATACTTGTCCGTGAATTATTTATAGAGGAATACAAAGACTGACAAAACCGACCTCCGATAAGTTCATTTTGGGTTCCAAGAAACTTAAGAACATGAGAGTCTGCATAGATCATGCCACTTTTCTTAGAAGATGGATTGAAAAACACAAACCAACATTTATAGCATTTGTAGATTTAGAGAAAGCTTTCGACAATATTGACTGGAAGACGAGGTGCTACCCAAAATTTTTCGGTGTATACTAGTGAAAATTATCTTACGTTTTAACTTCCACCATCGCCTGTAAAGTCCTCTCGCTCTTGTATGTAGCGCTTCCAGCGATTTTCACATCTTTGTAAGCAGTCCTGGTAGCCGAATCATATTCAAAAGTAATTGCGATTTTACTTTAATCTCTTATATGGATTAAAATGTCATCCTTTCAATTTCGACTTCACATTCAGGAAGAGGAAGAAATCTCATTGGTTAAATCGGGCGACTAGAATGGGTGGGGGACGGTAATGCTTTTTTTTTTTTTTTTTTTTTTTTTTTTTTTTGCCAGGAATTCCCTCACAATGAGCGGCGTGTGTGCAGGTGAGTTATCTACATGCAGCAACCAGTCTCTGTTGTCCCACCTCTTGAGCCGTTTGCGTCTAATATCTCCTCAAAGCACCGCAGTTTAATTTTGCTTTGACTACTGACCACATGGAAGAAAGTCCTTGTTGACTGGATGTTGCTGGGAACTTGGCGTGCGCTTTTGTGCGCCTGCGGGGAATACTGGGTCTTCCTTCCTTCAGCACATTACATGTTACAACCTTCCCCTTGCGTTGGCAAGACCAGTATCAGTCTCCATTTGTACAAGAGCAACTATACACGGCGAGATCGTCGTTGGAGATAAGGAAGTCCGTCACATCGTGCGGTTGTTGATCTGAAATCCACCATCTTGCTTCTTTCAGATGCTGTCCCTTTGATGAAAGCGCCTGTAACGGGTTCGCCGGATCTGGAATTCGGAGGTATAGCCACAATGATTTCCTGTTTCACTGCTTTCAAAAAAATGGTTGAAATGGCTCTGAGCGCTATGGGACTTAACATCTGAGGTCATCAGTCCCCTAGAACTTAGAACTACTTAAATCTAAGTAACCTAAGGACATCACACAAGCCATGCCCGAGGCAGGATTCGAACCTGCGACCGTAGAGGTCGCGCGGTTCCAGACTGAAGTGCCTAGAACCGCTCGGCCTCTGCGACCGCCTCACTGCTTTCAACAGTAGTGTGTGCGACATTCCCACACTTGTAGACCAGGTTATGGACGTCTGCCTAGTACTCACACAAGTCAAGATCGAGGCATTATACGAGCAGTGGTGGGCAACCGAAGATCATGTAGGGACTTAATCTGTCGTAAGTGACCACTTGGAA
This sequence comes from Schistocerca serialis cubense, assembly GCF_023864345.2. Lineage (NCBI taxonomy): Eukaryota > Metazoa > Arthropoda > Insecta > Orthoptera > Acrididae > Schistocerca > Schistocerca serialis. Next base: position 826,106,099 of record NC_064638.1, read on the forward strand.
CCGTCTGTTTGCAGCAGGGTTAAGATCGTTTACGCCTCTGACCAGGCTGCCGCTGACACTATGACACCCCAAAGGATTGCCACTCTGGTATCATGAAAGATTTGTCGGAAGAATGGAATGCCACTCTGTTGTCTTCAGTGATGAGAGTAGATTCTGTCTGCATGTGAGTGATGGTCATCCACGTGTATAGCGTAGGCCTGTGAGCTGCCTATTCCGGAGTGAAGTCGCCTACGACACACGTGGCCCATCTCAGGCATCATGGTGTGGGGGCCATTAGTTACAATTAGAGGTCACATTTGGTGTTTTCGCAGGGTGAAGTAACCAGTGCCCGTTACAATACAGAGTCTGTTATCACCATGCTACTGCCACTTATTCTAGATGAATATGATATGCTTTTTCAGCAGAACAGTGCATGTCCGCGTGTGGCTGCTGCGATGCAACGTACTCTTTGTGTTGTTCAACAACTGCCCTGGGCAGCAGGATCACCAGATCTCTCGCCAAGTGGACAGGCATGAACTTGATGAAGTAGGAACTTACTTGTTCTTCAGAGCATGTAAGAACCATCGCCGAATTTGAACAAAAGGCACAACATGCTTGGGACAATGTATCGAAGGACGCCATGTGGTACCTATATTATGGTATGCTTATGAGAATACACGCCTGTGTTGCTGCCAGGGAGGAATATTGGTGGCTATTGGTGCAACTGTTTGGTTGGTTCAGATGGCTCAAATGGCTCTAGGCACTATGGCACTTAACATCTGAGGTCATCAGTCTCCTAGACTTAGAACTACTTAAACCTAACTAACTTAAGGACATCACACACATCCATGCCCGAGACAGGATTCGAATCTGCGACTGTAGCAGCAGCGCAGTTCCGGCCTGAAGCGCCTAGAACCGTTCGGCAACTGTTTGAGCACCCTTTACTGTGACATACGTGTTTCAGTTACCCGAATGAGATTTTCACTCTGCAGCGGAGTGTGCGCTGATATGAAACTTCCTGGCAGATTAAAACTATGTACCGGACGGAGACTCGAACTCGCGACGCAGAAGAGCTTCTGTGAAGTTTGGAAGGTAGGAGACGAGATACTGGCAGAAGCAAATCTGTGAGGATGGGGCGTGAGTCGTGCTTGGGTAGCTCAGATGGTAGAGTACTTGCCCGCGAAAGGCAAAGGTCCAGAGTTCGAGTCTCGGTTCGGCACACAGTTTTAATCTGCCAGGAAGTTTCGTGTTTCAGTTAGTCTGAACTTGATATCATATTCTTCTAGAATAATGGAGTATGTGTCAACTTACTTGTCAATAAAAAAATCTTGTCCTTGAGGGTGTTACATATTTTGCTAGCAGTGAGTAAAGCGATCTAGGGAGGTTATAAAGTGATACTGTTCGATTAATAAAGAGCATACACGATTTAAACAGGGATGCCAAATAATTACATTTATCCAGTAGTGCCGCCATATACAATGCACTTCACACAGTTATATCCAGTCTGCTCTGTAAGCAGAATATCAAGAGATCACACTCACGCGCAGTCTTACACTCATGGGCTGCGAATTTACCATATAAACAGTAAGTGCAATCATTGTGAAGCCACATGCTACATGTTGATTATGGAGGCCACCGATAATGGCTAATTAGAAACGGTATGATTACTACCATAATGAGATGGAGCTATGACCGACACACAACCGGCCATGATGGCCGCCTCCATCTCACTGCTCGTCCAGCTCCTATGGCACAGGATAGGGAACTCCTTCCTTGTTTTTTTCGTCCAGTCAGCGTCACGGAAATTCTGACTGTCTATTTATATTGCAGACAAGCTCCATCAATGGCGTTCTTTTACATGGCTGAAGCAGTGGCACATCACCAAGGCACCACATTTGAAGTGCTATGTCATCCCACGCTGTCTTCCATCTCTAACAATGGTAACATATTGCACAATATATGCTATAGTAGGTACCACATATTGAAATAATTGTTATGATGCTACAACATACTTGTACATTCATTTTCCTCGTGCAGGCCTCACACCTGGATACATTACGACTCACAAATTCTTTCGAACACATCCAGATAATCTCTTAAATCTTGACAAGACAGTAGATTCACTGCTCCAGTTCTTCAACTCTGTCAATGGAATGCCTCACACTTCATTTTTGAGACGATTCCACATATGTAAAAAATCCAGAGGCCTCAGGTCAGATTTACTTAAATGTCAAACTACAACGTATGCTCAACCAATCCTTCTCACGCCATACTGTCGTCTTACACCAGCAACAAAATGTTGCTGCGTCATGCATGAACCGCGTTACCAACATTGCGTTATGGAAGGGAGGCCATTGTTGAAATATTAGCCTAAATAAATGAAGACTTAATCGAAAATTGCATTTTAAATAAATACAGGGGTTGAACGAAAAACGGAAACACCATGAGAAATGCATGCTTGAACATAAATGCAGATGGTAACAAGCTTGCTGGTTGCGCGGTTGTATGTGACCACGAATGGCACCAATGAAATGTCTTCAGTCGGTTGCAAGTGTGATTTGTGGTCAGAACAGTGTTCTGTGTACTCGTGAGTACATTATATGGGGCTAAGTCTTGGTCCTCATGTGGTGTATGCTTGTATAACCAAGGTAATCGAAGTGTTTGATGTTACAAGAGTTGCCGTATCGAAGATTTATACCACAAACAAGGAAAGCAGAAAAACATCATCCGCTAAGTTACAACGCGGGCGAAAGTGTATGTTGAGTGATACTGACAGAAGATCATTGAGGATTGTGGCAAACTAAGAGACCAACAGCTACACAAGTCACTACAGAACTGAATGTCACACTCGAGAATACGGTCATCACCAAAACAATATAAAATGGACTCCATAAACAGGGAACTGCAATGCGAGGTGAAATTCTGAGGCCACTTATCAGCGAATCAAATGCTCGTAGCAGGAAAACCTGGTGCTAAAGCCATAAAACCTGGACTATGGACCAATGGAAGGAGGCATTTAGTCAGATGAGTCGTTTTTCCAACTTCTGGCCGAGTTGACGCCGCTAGAGTGGATTGTGGCCCCACGGTTATACTGCAAGGTCGCACTACTGTCAAGGATTATGAAATCATTTTGGCTGCTCATTTCCAGCCTATCGTACAATGCTTGTTCCCCAGTGCTGACGCTGTGTTCCAGGGCCCCTTTTCACATCTTTTCCATCGTCCAGGACTGGTTCTGCGAGCGCGAAGATGAATTTCACATCTCGTGTGGCCACCACAGCCACCGGCTCTCAATATTATTTAGCCTTTGTGGTCTTCTTTGTAGAGAAGATTGCGTGATCGCTATACACATTCATTATTGTAAACTGAATCTGACACTATTTTGCGGGAAGAATGGTGTAAGATTCCCTTTAAAACCACTCAGCACCTGCATTTATCCATTCCGAGACAACTGGAAGCTAGTTTGAATGCAAGGGGTCCCTACAACGTATTAGGCATGGTAATGTGTTGTGTTTTGGTGTTTCCATGATTTTATCCACCTACTGTACTTAGTAACTAGGACAATATTTCATACTGGAGTCAGAAGCGGCTTGTAACCACACATTCACAGTTCTCTCGCAAACGGCTTGTTTGTAAGCCCACGTCTACTGAAACGCGTATGTTCAAAAGTGTCAATTTTCGCTATTGATTTTCACCCTCCCTATGTATACACTGTGTAGCCAAATTAAAGTGACAGGTGTCAAAAGCCTCATTAATCATCATTAGCAGCGTGTGACACTGCGAGATGTGCAGGAAGAGAATCAGTGAGATGTAGGAAGGTACACGGATGTTGAGCAAAGCTGATTCCAGTACCATGGCCAGCTGCCCCTGATTTCTCGGCTGATGACCCATGGCGTGAACAGCCTGACAAAGGTGGTCCCACAGACTCTCGATTGGCTTTACACCCTGGGAGTTTGGTGACCACGAGCGTATGGCAAACTCATTCTGGTGCTCTTCGAACGACACACATACACTGCGAGCTGTGTGACATGTTGCATTGCCTTGTTGGTAGATGCCATCAGGCAGGAAAACAGACAGCATGTAGAGGTGGGTATGGTCTCCAGGGATAGATTTATTCTTGTGGTGGTCCATTGTACCTTACAGAATGACGAGATCGCGCAGGGAATGCCATGAAACATACCCAGTCCATAGCGCTCCCTCCCTCCTTTCCGATGATTGAGCAGGGTGTTTGCTTTCAGACGTTTCACGCCGTACACGCCAATGGCCATCTGTCTGATGGGGCGTAAAACGTTATCCATCTGAAAATGCGGCTTGTCGCCAGTAAGTGGATGTTCTGTTGCGGTGTCGACTTTCCAATTCCAGCCTTCATCGCCGGCGAACCGCATCAGCATAGAACACTGCTGGCCATTAACATTGCTACACCACGAAGATGACGTGCTACAGACGCGAAATTTAACCGACAGGAAGAAGATGCTGTGATATGCAAATGATTAGGTTTTAAGAGCATTCACACAAGATTGGCGCCGGTGGCAACACCTACAACATGCTGACATGAGGAAAGTTTCCAACCGGTTTCTCATACACAAACAGCACTTGACCAGCGTTGCCTGGTGAAACGTTGTGATGCCTCGTGTAAGGAGGAGAAATGCGTACCAACACGTTTCCGACTTTGATAAAGGTCGGATTGTAGCCTATCGCGATTGCGGTTCATCGTATAGCGACATTGCTGCTCGCGTTGGTCGAGATCCAATGACTATTAGCAGAATATGGAATCGGTGGGTTCAGGGGGGTAACACGGAACGCCGTGCTGGATCCCAACGGCCTCGTATCACTAGCAGTCGAGATCACAAGCATCTTATCCGCATGGCTGTAACGGATCGTTCAGCCACGTCTCAATCCCTGAGTCAACAAATGGGGACGTTTGCAAGACAACAACCATCTGCACGAACAGTTCGACGACGTTTGCAGCAACATGGACTATCAGTTCGGAGACCATGGCCGCTGCTACCCTTGAAGATGTATCACAGACAGGAGCGCCTGCGATGGTGTCCCCAACGATGAACCTGGGTGCACGAATGGCAAAACGTCATTTTTTCGGATGAATCCAGGTTCTGTTTACAGCATAATGATGGTCGCATCCGTGTTTGGCGACATCGCGATGAACGCACATTGGAAGCGTGTATTCGTCATCGCCATACAGGCGTATCACCCAGCGTGATGGTATGGGGTGCCATTGGTTACACGTCTCGGTCACCTCTTGATCGCGTTGACGGCACTTTGAACAGCGGACGTTACATTTCAGATGTGTTACGACCGGAGGCTCTACCCTTCATTCGATCCCTGCGAAACCCTACATTTGAGCAGGATAATGCACGACCGCATGTTGTAGGTCCTGTACGGGTCTTTCTGGATACAGAAAACGTTCGACTGCTGCCCTGGCCAGCACTTTCTCCAGATCTCTCACCAATTGAAAACGTCTAGTCAATGGTGGCCGAGCAACTGGCTCGTCACAATAAGCCAGTCACTACTCTTGATGAACTGTGGTATCGCGTTAAAGGTGCATGGGCAGCTGTACCTGTACACGCCTTCCAAGCTCTGTTTGACTCAATGCCCAGGCGTATCAAGGCCATTATTACGGCCAGAGGCCGCGCGGGATTAGCCGAACGGTCTTGGGCGCTGCAGTCATGGACTGTGCGGCTGGTCCCGACGGACGTTCGAGTCCTCCCTCGGTTGGGTGTGTGTGTTTGTCCTTAGGATAATTTAGGTTAAGTAGTGTGTAAGCTTAGGGACTGATGACCTTAGCAGTTTAATCCCATAAGATTTCACACACATTTGAACATTTTTTTGAACGGCCAGAGGTGGTTATTCTGGGTACTGATTTCTCAGGATCTATGCACCCAAATTGCGTGAAAATGTAATCACATGTCAGTTCTAGTATAATATATTTGTCCAATGAATACCCGTTTATCATCTTCATTTCTTCTTGGTGTAGCAGTTTTAATGGTCAGTAGTGTATTTATTCACAACCTATACAAAAGAGTTGCATGTTTGCACCTGTTACTGTCCTTCAAAGTAGTCACCAGCGTTGTGTAGAACCCGTTGCCAGCGATGTGGAAGGCGTAGTATACCGTTAGCAGAGCCTGTTCTGTTGATGGTGCGAATGGAGCGGTCTACTGCCTGTCGAATCTCTGGAACAGTTCTGAAGTGAATTCCACAAAGTGGTTCCTTCATCTTCGAAATCAAATCAAAGTCACAAGGACATAAGTCCGGGGAGTATGGTGGATGGTACAGTACTTCCCAGTCCCATCAACCGAACAGAGCAGCCACAGCTTGCGCTGTATGCGCCCGCGCATTGTCGTGCAAAATGATGGGTGGGTTGCGCAGAAAAAGTGGCGCTGCTTCATTCGTAAAGCTGGTCGGAGGTGACTTAAGTCCTTGTGACTTTGATTTGAAACCGAAGGTGAAGGAACCACTTCGTGGCATTCGCTTCAGAACTGCTTCAGAGATTCGACAGGCAGTAGACCGCTGCATTCGCACCATCAAACAGAACAGGCTCTGCTGACGGTATAGTACGCCTTCCACATCGCTGGCAACAGGTTCTACACAAAGCTGGTGACTACTTTGAAGGAAAGTAACAGGTGCAAACATGTAATTCTTTTGTATCGGTTGTGAATAAATAGTTGCCACTATTTAAGTTCCAACTCTCGTATAATATCGTAATAGGCCACTGTACTACAAAGAAATCCGAATACCGGTAGATCTCTTGCACTACCTGAGGTACTGTTTCTTCCAAATGCATCTACTTTAGAATCTTCACTAACATCATAAACAGCAATATACACTTGTTCCATGTAGTACAAAAAATGGTTCAAATGGCTCTGAGCACTATGGGACTTAACATCTGTGGTCATCAGTCCCCTAGGATTTAGAACTACTTAAACCTAACTAGCCTAAGGACATCACACACATCCATGTCCGAGGCAGGATTCGAACCTGCGACCGTAGCAGTCACGCGGTTCCAGCCTGAAGCGCCTAGAACCGCACGGCCACACCGGCCGGCCATGTAGTACAAATGTAAGAGCTTGTAAGGTATCTCTTCAGCTTTCCTAGTGTGTACCGCTGAGAAGTTTTACAGTCAGATTAGGTATATGGTTCTTCAAAATACCCCAGTGATAGGTACATGCAGAAAACAAAAACTTCTCGAACGGTATAGAAAAAGTTGACAGCAATAGGACACAGTGCTACATCGTTCATGAGGAGTTTTAACGAAGGAGCTCCGCATGAAACAAATATATCTTTAATTCGTTTTTGTTCTCCAACATTTTTCTGTTTCATACTCGAACCGATTTTTCAAAGGAATCTGCGGGCTTACCACCTCATTTAAGAGAGCTTCGGTTAGAAATTCACCAGCAGTGTTTCTAACTGGAATAAAGAAAAGGAAAAGTTCCTTGATAATTATTTCTGTAACATACTCTTTCTGGACAAAACCAACAGCCACTGACACTTGTTCTGTGTGACTCACGTCAGGAGTATAGTCTACAGTATCTGAGCAGTAAGCACTATGATGCTTTTTTACGTTCATTTAAAATCTAATCTTGGTTACATGTTGATAACGAGGTGATTAATTCCTTTCGTACTACTTTACCGGAATAGTGAACATTGGTTCTATGGGAACCCACCCTTCCCAGGTACTCTTTCAACACAACAACCAACGTGACGACTTGTGTTGTCAGTGTGAAGAAATTGCTGTTATTTACTTTAAAAAGAATATTTCTTGTTCCTCGAAGCACCAGTCCACGTGGCCCCACCAACTGCGTTGTGCAAAACAACCTTTTTACACCTTAAATTAACGCTCATTCTCAACCTGAATGATTACCTGATTTTCTTCATTAAGCATGTTGTCTAGACGCAAACGCAAGAGTCATTCTCGCCAGCATTGGTACGCATTTATTTGGTTTGTGAATCTCTCGTGTTGAGCTAGATATGCAAACGTTTTCCAGTCTGGAAACCCTAACGTACGTGCAAGCGGGGTAGTTTCCACCCTGAAAAGTTAGTATGGGCGCGAAACGATTTCATAGCAAGTTAACGTCCCGAATACCACTTTAAATAAATAATGCTCTATTATAAATAACACATTTACAGTAGTCAACCGCACAGCTCAACAGTGAACAAGAGACTGCCTGATTAGATGGTACAGGCCCAAGATTTTAGTACAGAAATCGATACATCGATCCACCACAGAGCCTCCCCCCCTCCCCTCCCACCTTCAGAGTGCGGAGCACAGGGTAGGAGCAGTTAGAGAAAAGGAGATGCATAGAGACGGTGGAAAAATGAAGACACAACTATCTTGTAATTATGCCGGTTAGTGCGGAGGTCGATCCGCATGGGACAGTGGGACATGGATAGGCGTAGGTCACATTGATGACCCCGTGTTACACATTTTCGGTGAACGTCCGTTATTTGGGCAGTTCCCGCGCACGAAATAACACAGGACAATGTGGCCGATATCAACGACTGCTGCGACTCAGCAACCGACTTCATGCACCACGTCATCGCGTGTGCTCATCTCTCCCGCTCCGATTTGCCACCATGATGCTTCGAATCGTGTGAAATTTGAAAATTGTGGACCTTTGCTTCGTCACTGGCACACCTCGCTCAGCAAACAGTGCAGACAATGAACTTTGCTGCACTAGTGTCTTCGCCCCACATTCATTTCTCAGGACATTTTACCCATAACGTCGCTCCGTCGAGTGGCCTTTCAGTCCATGAACATTCTGTAATGGGGCGTGATCCTTTGTTACGCTTGCTGAGCCTAACCTACAACCCAGGCCGCCGGCTTTCCACCGCGTCGTCATGTTGCCGACATGTACACATAATCTCGTCCGACTGGACAATCCACAAGCGTTCAACCAGCGCAACAGCGGCAGTGTATAAACAGTGAACTTTTACCAATGAACAATGTGACTTTCGCCGTTTCCGCCTCGTCCGGTGCACCTACATGGAGCATTTTTAGTGCACCTGAACGTGTAAACAATGCAGTGCACTAAATCGTGCATTCCGAGTTTTTCGACGGACGCGGTCGTTTCTGGCTCTCCGGTTGTGTCTGCGCCTGCCAAGGCATTTTATACGAGGGTAATCCCAAAAGTAAGGCCTCCTATTTTTTTTATAAATTCATAGACGTGTTTATTTCTACAATGGTTTGCATCAGTTTACAGCTTGAACATTTAGCTATTTTTCGACATAATCACCATTTCTGTCGATGCATTTTTGTAGAAGCTGTGGCAGTTTTTGTATGCCCATGTCATACCTGCCTGCCGCCATGCTGTTCATAAAGTTATGAACTGGCGTGATTGTTGCTTGGTCTCAGGTGTAAAGTGGTATGCACAGGTTTCGTCACCCGTGACAAGTGAGCCCAGAAGGTTGTCCTGTTCGGCTGCAAGGCGGTGAAGAAATGCGCGGGAAGCATCAAGCATCAACTCGTTGCCACAGGTGGTCCTCAGTCAGCATGCGTGGCACTCATCTTACGCACACCTTCCGGTAGTTCAATGTTTCCGTTAAAATTCTGTGAGCGGTGCTTCGTGAAACCTCAGAACCAACGTGCAGAGATCATCCAGGGTGATCCGCCGATCTTCACGCATGCTTTGCTCAACTTTCAACACCGTCTCCTCAGAAATTGACGGTGTCGCGCTCCTTTGTTCGTCGTGAATTTCGGTCCGACCAGCTGCAAACTGCACCAGTTACGAACATTTTTGACATCCATGTACGACTCACCATACACTTCCGTCAATTGGCGATGGATTTCAATCGACGCATTGCCCTTTGCGTTCAAAAACCGAATACCTGCGCGCAATTAGCACTTGGCGGCAACATCGAACGGGAGCTCCATTCTCGACGGCTGCCAAGCCAAGACAGCGCCTGAGCGCGGCGTGCGCATGTTTACTCACAGCGCGTGAAGCACTCTTCATAACAGTGTGACCAACTGCCATACAAACAGAGTTCTGTACTTATAAAAAAATAGGAGACCTTACTCTTGGGATTACCCTCGTATGTACGTACTTCAAGGTCAGTATAAAGTCGAGTGTTCGGATACGTCGCCGGTCTCTACAGTCTTAACACCTTCGTCAGTATTTGCTCCATCTGTTCTGACGCCTTTCTCGGGACGTTTACCACAAATGCCACCACTTAATAAGGATAGTCCGAAGAAATGGTTTTCTCTTGTGGACAGAATTCTCAACGTTCACAGCGTTGTATCCGACGAAGCACGGTTCATCGCACTGCTTACAGCTCTAATAAGCACACGGATTTGACGTCCGATCTCATCATCATGGCACCGAGGAGGGACCACTGCGAACATGCAAAATCTACAATTCTCGAACGATTGTCGACAACCAACATAGTACATGAAGTATCACTTGGCAAGCTCACACCATCTCAACTTTGGCGAAAGATCAGATTATTAATAGACGCTTCATTCATTTCAGACAAGGCACCATGGTCGCTGTGGATAGATAAAATACCATCAACCCTCCGACTACAACTCTTATCCCTTGCCATCGATCCACTAGAAACACGTTTACGGCTGGCAGACGACGCCTGCAAAATCATAAGACATGATCAGCTCATCTGTGTGCCGAGTTCATGGACACTGTCGATGGTTGGCAATCCTGTAAACGATTCAGGATGCAATTTAGCGCGAGGCCACTGGAAGTCGCACCAGTCGACAACCTCAGTCGAGGCGCTACGTGATGGCAGCGGTAGCAGGTCTGCTGTCCCCACCACTCCTGCTCGCCTAACCTCCAACGTGGCCTGAACCGGGTACACAAGCGCAACGACAGATATCGCTCCCAGTTCGCAGCCGCACTCCGTGTATTCTCTGTGATGGTATCACGCGGCTCTGAAGTGCCACTAGCCTCGATCGCGGGACCCAAACTTGCGCCACGGAATGAATTAGGCGCATCATCTCGTGGACATTCTACAGGGTGCCTACATCAGCACCAATCATCACATAATCAACAACTACCTCATCATCGACACACACTTCCTGGTCGAAACCAGTGCAGTTGTCGATACTTATGGGCGGCGCGCGCCTCCTCCCCCTCCACGCCCGCCCTCCCCCCCCCCCCCCCCTCCCTTGCGGGGCCGGCCGAATTGCTACCCGCGCCGCCCTCGCCAGTCAGCCAGCACGCTATTCGTTCGTTTCATTCGTCAGTCGACTCAACTTAATCGAGTTATCGGGTAATTGTATTTTCTTATTAGCACTCGCGTCCGCGTCATCGTATTTTATACGTTTCTGTCTGGCACATAGCTAACACATCCCTACGAGAAAAGTCGCGGCCGTTCTAGTGATCTCGATATGTCGTGAATGTTCTACTGTTTTCTTGTATAGAGAACCTTCGATACGTAACGTTAAAAATACAGACATTCGTCGAATAGGAAGGTAGTTTACATTCAGAAGCAGAAATATTAAGACTGAAGGATGAATAAGTAAAAAGTCCTAGTTGTAGCAAGTGCAAGTTTGAAGATTACTCAAGAGTGAGAATGATCAGTTGATTTTGAAGTATTAATAACATTAATTCATAGTTACTTCTCAATAAAAATATTGTTACGAGACTCGCAACAATATTTTTACTAATAACGTCCAAATCCACCGGTAAGTCCCTCAGCCGTTAGGGGTAAAACCCAATGGGACCCGAGGCAAGTAAGGCTAGCAACCTGCTTCCCTGGTACTTTAAATATGATGCTGGCAACAATCAGAGCAAAATGCCTCGGACCTTTGGAGGTGACGGAGTCCCACCTCTAACTGACAAACCAGGGACTCCTAAGATACGACTTGGCAAACAAATGGTAATGAGATGGGGAGCTATTAATATCAATGGGGGCTACTCTGGGAAGAAGGTAGAGCTGGCAGGGGCTGCAAGTAAGATGGGGCTGGACGTTTTAGCTGTTAGTGACATTCGGGTAAGGGGTGAGAAAGAAGAGGAAGTGGGAGAATACAAGGTCTACCTGTCAGGAGTCAAAGCAGGAATAGCACAATGGGGTGTAGGGCTTTACATCAGGAAAGAAATGGAACCCAGCGTAGTTGCAATAAGGTATGTAAACGAACGACTGATGTGGATAGATTTGACAGTGTCTAGCAAGAAAATTAGGATTGTGTCAGTATATTCGCATTGCGAAGGGACAGATCAAGATAAGATGGATAGTTTTTATGAGGCACTCAGTGATGTAGTTGTTAGAGTAAAGAACAAGGACAGTGTTCTGCTCATGGGTGATTTTAACGCCAGGATTGGAAATCGAACAGAAGGGTATGAAAAGGTTATGGGTAAATTTGGAGAGGATATGGAGGCCAACAGGAACGGGAAACAACTCTTGGATTTCTGTGCCAGTATGGGCTTAGTAATCACAAACTCCTTTTTTAAACATAAGAACATTCACCGGTATACTTGGGAAGGCAGGTGAACCAGACCTGTCATTGACTATATAATAACAGATCAGGAATTCAGGAAGGCTGTGAGGGACACACGTGTATTCAGGGGATTCTTTGATGACACTGATCATTATTTAATCTGGAGTGAAATTGGGATTGTGAGGCCGAAAGTGCAGGAGGTCAGGTCCATATGTAGTGGAGAAACTTCAGGATAAGGAAATCAGGCACAAGTACATAACAGCGATCTCAGAAAGGTACCAGTTAGTTGAATGTAGTCAATTACAGTCGTTGGAAAAGGAATGGACAAGGTACAGGGACACAGTACTAGAAGTGGCTAAAGAATGTCTTGGAACAGTAGTGTGTAAAAGTAGGATGAAGCAAACAGCTTGGTGGAATGATACAGTCAAGGCAGCCTGTAAAAGGAAAAAGAAGGCTTATCAAAAACGGCTACATACCAGAACCCAGGTAGACAGAGAAAGTTATGTTGAAGAAAGAAACAGAGCCAAACAGATAATTGCAGCATCCAAGAAGAAATCGTGGGAAGACTTTGGAAACAGGTTGGAGACTATGGGTCAAGCTGCTGGAAAACCATTCTGGAGTGTAATTAGCAGTCTTCGAAAGGGAGGTAAGAAGGAAATGACAAGTATTTTGGACAGGTCAGGAAAACTGCTGGTGAATCCTGTGGATGCCTTGGGCAGATGGAGGGAATATTTTGAAGAGTTGCTCAATGTAGGTGAAAATGCGATCAGTAATGTTTCAGATTTCGAGGTAGAATGGGATAGGAATGATGATGGAAATAGGATCACATTTGAGAAGTGGAAAAAATGGTCAATAGATTGCAGTGCAATAAAGCGGCTGGGGTGGATGAAATTAAGTCGGAACTCATCAAATACAGTGGAATGTCAGGTCTTAAATGGCTACACAGGATAATTGAAATGGCCTGGGAGTCGAGACAGGTTCCATCAGACTGGACAAAAGCAGTAATCACACCAATCTTTAAACATGGAAACAGAAAAGATTGTAACAACTACAGAGGTATCTCTTTAATCAGCGTTGTGGGTAAAATCTTCTCAGGTATTGTTGAAAGGAAAGTGCGAGTATTAGTTGAGGACCAATTGGATGAAAATCAGTGTGGGTTTAGGCCTCTTAGAGGTTGTCAGGACCAGATCTTTAGCTTACGGCAAATAATGGAGAAGTGTTATGAGTGGAACAGGGAATTGTATCTATGCTTTATAGATCTAGAAAAGGCATATGACCGGGTTCCTAGGAGGAAGTTATTGTCTGTTCTACAAGATTATGGAATAGGAGGCAAACTTTTGCAAGCAATTAAAGGTCTTTACATGGATAGTCAGGCAGCAGTTAGAGTTGACGGTAAATTGAGTTCATGGTTCAGAGTAGCTTCAGGGGTAAGACAAGGCTGCAACCTTTCTCCGCTGTAGTTCATATTATTTATGGATCATATGTTGAAAACAATAGACTGGCTGGGTGAGATTAAGATATGTGAACACAAAATAAGCAGTCTTGCATATGCGGATGACTTAGTTGTGATGGCAGATTCGATTGAAAGTTTGCAAAGTAATATTTCAGAGCTAGATCAGAAATGTAAGGACTATGGTATGAAGATTAGCAACTCCAAAACGAAAGTAATGTCAGTGGGAAAGAAATATAAACGGATTGAGTGCCAAATAGGAGGAGCAAAGTTAGAACAGGTGGACGGTTTCAAGTACTTAGGATGCATATTCTCACAGGATGGCAACATAGTGAAAGAACTGGAAGCGAGGTGTAGCAAAGCTCTTCTGCAAGAAGGAAGTCAGTACCAAGACTAAGTTATCTGTGCACCGTTCAATCTTTCGACCAACTTTGTTGTACGGGAGCGAAAGCTGGGTGGATTCAGGTTACCTTATCAACAAGGTTGAGGTTACGGATATGAAAGTAGCTAGGATGATTGCAGGTACTGGTAGATGGGAACAATGGCAGGAGGGTGTCCACAATGAGAAAATCAAAGAAAAACTGGGAATGAACTCTACAGATGTAGCAGTCAGGGCGAACAGGCTTAGATGGTGGGGTCATGTTACACGCATGGGAGAAGCAAGGTTACCCAAGAGACTCATGGATTCAGCAGTAGAGGGTAGGAGGAGTCGGGGCAGACCGAGGAGAAGGTACCTGGATTCGGTTAAGAATGATTTTGAAGTAATAGGTTTAACATCAGAAGAGAACAACAATTGTAACTTTTTTATATGATAAGATGGCATTGTCTTGTATATGTGTATAATCAGTTTAAATAAAACTTTGTCAAACTTTGCATGTGACTTGATTAGTTTTTATTACGGTAAAAGTAAAGGTAGCTCAAGATATCTTTAGCGCCCCCTGTATCCGTCACTGCACCAGTGCAGATACTAGTGTTCTACCTCTGCCATTGTCTACTACGTCACCGACACCTTCCGCCATGACTCTGCAAGTAGCTAACAACTCGTCGGTCGTGGTCTATGGTTCTACTCATCTTAAACTTAAATTTCAACTAGCATTTTGTGTTGATTGGACATTCAACGTGACTGACATCGATGAATTCGTAGACTTAATACTGCCCTATGGGCTCTCTCTGGATCTTTTGACAACCACGTTGTTACAACATCCCTCTGACCAACGCATTCAGGGCTCTTTCATCGCAACGCATACGCATTCGAGAGTGACGACTGCTGCCTCTCTGCCACAGTTAGCTGAACTTATGTGTCGCACTTCTGACTTGGTAAATTCATTGTGCAAACTGCTCAACCACCGTCATGACATTGCAGCTCTTCTCAAGGCAGATACTTTACTGCAAGCAATCAACAACTCACCAGCGCATCTGGTGCTTGCATAGACAGATATCACTGCACTCACACAAGGACAGTCGTTACTAGTGCACGTAATGTGCAGCCAAATGCAGCCACTACACGCACGGCCATCGCCGAGACTTAATGTCGAATTAGCATCTTGCTCATGCAGCGAGCAAACTTCTTCCTGCGCAACACAGAGCTTCAACGACACGTCCGCCGCCGCGCAGACAACGCGTCCTTCACTACAGTCGAGCCAGAGAGCTATGGAGCTGCATCCACCACTCTCACTCTCATCTGATACTTTCCCCTCTGTGGGGAAGTGTGTGGGGGAGTTTTTAGCTTTGCGGCTTTTACTCCACTTTGTACTCGTGTGTGTGTTTATTTCTTTGATTTTTGGGTGTCTGCGTGATGTAATGATTGTTCTGTGTGTGTCTGGTACTTGCCTGGGGTTGGTGAGATGATTGATATTATGGGGGAGGGAGGAGGATCAGGAATTGGATATAGGGATTTTCTCTTCTAGTCGTCGAAGATCGTCATTGGGCGTTTGTGCTTCTCACGGGACATGTCATACCGACCTAGGGAGTGGATGAGGACGTTTCCTGATCTGGAAGAGCCTTCACAGAAGGCCCTGCCTCCACCATCCGCGCCGCCGAGCCTGTACAAGCCTGCGCCACCGTCGACGCGGACCATGCGCCGCTCACTGAGTCACCGCACCACACAGGAGCCAATCCGGCCTCCACACCCGCAGCTGACGCCGACCACGCCCAGCCGCTCTCGACAGGAGGCTGTCTTCGCAGCCTTTGCACCTATACTTCAGGCAAGTCCTTCTGGATTTAACAGTGCTGCGTGTAACGTTTTTCCCCCTCCTGGAATGCCGCTGCGTATGTGACTTCAAATCCATTAAGATTATTACAAACGGTACATGTCATAGGCTACATAGCACCGGAGGACCTCCTGTCCACGAGAAAGCACGCCGCCTCTCGGCTAAGAAACTTCGCGCTGACAAAGAATGCATTCAGGAATTGTTAAGCTTATGGATTGTACATCCTTCCGACAGCAATTAATCATCACGTATTCATCTCGTCCCCAAAAAGGATTCAACCATCAGATTTTACAGGGATTACTGTAGACTCAATGCTCGCACCATTTTAGACAATTACCCCACCCGTCACATTCAAGATTTTGCATTCCAGTTACATGGTGCTTGGCATATGTGCCTTATTGACTCTTGTAAGGCATATCACCACATTTAGTGTACAAAGACGACGTTCCTAAAACTGCCATTATAGCTCCCTTTGGCTAATTCGAATATTGCTTTATGCCGTACAGGCTTCAAAATGCAGCTCTGACGTGGCATCGTTTTGTGGACTGTTTCTCCAATTTCCATTTTGTTACGCTTATGTCGATGACATTTTAGTTTTTTTTTCGGGCCCTGCTGAAGAACATCAGCAGCATCTCTCCCAGATAATACGCGTACTGTCGGATAACGTCGTAGATATAAATGGTGACAAATCACAGCTGCGTCTGTCAGAAGTTTCCTAGGCTCTAAAGGCGTACGTCCCACGTCTGAACGCGTCGCTCACGTTACGAGCTTATCACCGTCTGTCACTTTTCGTCCGCGATCGACGCTGTGCTGCAACATATAGGCAAAGACCTCTCATCCAATACGCTTTTTTTTCCAAAAAACTGTCTGCTTCTCAGTGTAAGTGGTCCGCCTTTAATAGGGAACTTCTTGCTATCTATGAAGCCAAACGTTATTTTCTACGACAGACATCCATTTTATCAAAGGCGCGGATAACATTATAGCAGACTACATGTCGCGCAGTCATGCTGTTACAAGCCTCTTCGACCCAGCAGAACTCGCACGACTACAAACTACAGACCTCGAGCTGTAGTCACGAACTACAAACAACTTCACCTCCTTGCTCATCCGACCATGCTCTTTCCCCAGCGTCTTGCAACTGATCCTTTGTGATACGACAAGCACACCACGGCCACTTGTGCCTCTTCCCCTTCGCCAGACCATCTTTTCTTCACTAGTTCACCCGAGCATCAGAGTGACAGTTCGGCTCGTCACTCAACGTTTCGTGAAGCCGAACATTAAGAAAGACTGCCTTGAGTGAGCTCGAGTACGCATGTAGTGCCAGCGCGCTAACGTTGGTCGGCACGCTCAGCCACCTCTCGGACACAGATTCTGAAGGGACATTTTAGCCACGTACGTATGGACCTTGTCGGCCCCCTACCCCCCTCTAACGGCCACTGCTACATTTTGTCGGTCATTGGACGCGTAACGAGGTCGGTAGAAGCTGTCCCTTTGAATGATAACTCGGCAGATGCACGAGTAACATCTCTAGACGTCATATCAACATGTATCCTTTTCTTGTTCAATCTTTGTAGCTAATAGGTAAAACTACCACACTGGTGACCTACGACGAACGCATAACGTGGTCAGTTGTTTAGTCCATGTTGTGATAATACAGAGTATCAGTGCAGCCATCTTGCATCGCTTACACCACTTCACTAGGCCCTCAAGACCGCATTTCAAGAATTAGTGTGAGTGGTGTGCATTATCAGCGTAACTATTGTCAATCAGTGCTCAAGCACAAACTAAATATGACCATGGGTGGTGTTTCTCAAAACAGTGCATACCTCGTCATGCCACAACAATGGCCACCACTGAACAATCTACTATTGGACTGTACAAGATTCGGCACAAGTGCATCAGTTCATATTCAGCAGGACAGGTCGGACTAAATATGACCAATCACCTGAATCCTGAGCTAACCACATCAGCTGTGACACAAACGCTATTAGGAGATACGAATGCCATCTACGGCAGAGTGCAACAGGCCACTCACTACCTCCATGTAATTATCGGACTCATATCAGTGCTGTGAGTGCTCCACAATAATTCTTCAGGCTAATGCCACATTAGGCGATTTTCTGCCCTCAATAATCGCAGCTGAAATAGTCGCCTGGGGTGCCACACTTCAAAAGATTATAATCGCGGCGGATGAAGTCGCACCGACGAAATTGGGTGCCGCACTAGCGACAAAAATCGGTGGCTTCTGCAGGTGTGTTGCAACCAGCCACGAGAGATACCATGCATAATGACATCACATTCAAAATTGAAATATTTACCTGGGTAGCATTATACACTCCGGGAAATGGAAAAAAGAACATATTGACACCGGTGTGTCAGACCCACCATACTCGCTCCGGACACTGCGAGAGGGCTGTACAAGCAATGATCACACGCACGGCACAGCGGACACACCAGGAACCGCGGTGTTGGCCGTCGAATGGCGCTAGCTGCGCAGCATTTGTGCACCGCCGCCGTCAGTGTCAGCCAGTTTGCCGTGGCATACGGAGCTCCATCGCAGTCTTTAACACTGGTAGCATGCCGCGACAGCGTGGACGTGAACCGCATGTGCAGTTGACGGACTTTGAGCGAGGGCGTATAGTGGGCATGCGGGAGGCCGGGTGGACGTACCGCCGAATTGCTCAACACGTGGGGCGTGAGGTCTCCACAGTACACCGATGTTGTCGCCAGTGGTCGGCGGAAGGTGCACGTGCCCGTCGACCTGGGACCGGACCGCAGCGACGCACGGATGCACGCCAAGACCGTAGGATCCTACGCAGTGCCGTACGGGACCGCACCGCCACTTCCCAGCAAATTAGGGACACTGTTGCTCCTGGGGTATCGGCGAGGACCATTCGCAACCGTCTCCATGAAGCTGGGCTACGGTCCCGCACACCGTTAGGCCGTCTTCCGCTCACGCCCCAACATCGTGCAGCCCGCCTCCAGTGGTGTCGCGACAGGCGTGAATGGAGGGACGAATGGAGACGTGTCGTCTTCAGCGATGAGAGTCGCTTCTGCCTTGGTGCCAATGATGGTCGTATGCGTGTTTGGCGCCGTGCAGGTGAGCGCCACAATCAGGACTGCATATGACCGAGACACACAGGGCCAACACCGGGCATCATGGTGTGGGGAGCGATCTCCTACACTGGCCGTACACCACTGGTGATCGTCGAGGGGACACTGAATAGTGCACGGTACATCCAAACCGTCATCGAACCCATCGTTCTACCATTCCTAGACCGGCAAGGGAACTTGCTGTTCCAACAGGACAATGCACGTCCGCATGTATCCCGTGCCACCCAACGTGCTCTAGAAGGTGTAAGTCAACTACACTGGCTAGCAAGATCTCCGGATCTGTCCCCCATTGAGCATGTTTGGGACTGGATGAAGCGTCGTCTCACGCGGTCTGCACGTCCAGCACGAACGCTGGTCCAACTGAGGCGCCAGGTGGAAATGGCATGGCAAGCCGTTCCACAGGACTACATCCAGGATCTCTACGATCGTCTCCATGGGAGAATAGCAGCCTGCATTGCTGCGAAAGGTGGATATACTCTGTACTAGTGCCGACATTGTGCATGCTCTGTTGCCTGTGTCTATGTGCCTGTGGTTCTGTCAGTGTGATCATGTGATGTATCTGACCCCAGGAATGTGTCAATAAAGTTTCCCCTTCCTGGGACAATGAATTCACGGTGTTATTGTTTCAATTTCCAGGAGTGTATGTAGTGCGACGTCGCAGAAGGCGTAACCGCCAACGAAAATGGTGGATTCGTCCAATTATTATGAATCGTCCAAGTGAAAGCAAGTTCGTGTTGTTACTCAAGAAGCTTAGGAGTTATCCGGAGAAATTTTTTTATTATTACCGCATGTCCGTAGCATCTTCCGACTTACTGCTATCGAATATAGAAACTAACTTACGAAAGAAGGATACTAAGTTATGTACGTGACTGTAGGTGCGGAAGAAAAACTTGCAATAACATTGAGGTACGTTTTTTAATTAAATAGAGTAAGTAATTTATGGACATGAACATACACTTAACGTAAGGTTAACATAAACTAGGTTACAATGAAAGGGTGTACATTACAAGTTCATATCAGCTGCCTGATCGCTTGTAATATTCTTCAAATGACAACATCGAGTCTACATCCGGGAGTCCAGTAACTGGTGAAAAATAAGTGATTGAACTCTCAGGTGTAGGGCTTTGTGCGCTTGTCGATATCGACATACCTGACGGCGCAGTATTTATGAAGGAGTCAGTAGTAGTGCTGCTCTCTACAGTCTTTCGGCTGTAAGATTTTATTAATTCAAATGTTTTTCTTTGAAACTCTACTTTATCGTCGTTTGTCATTTCTTTTAAATAAGGCAAAAGAGAAGTCAAAAACAACTCATCAGGATCCTTTTGTGGTACAGCACAAGTTGAACTGTGTGTCAAAACTATCAACTCTCTTTCAAATGGGTTCTGATGTTTCCTTTTATCTGCTTTAGCAATGGAAGGCTTAGCAACAGTGTTAGGTGGCGGTGCACTGTCTTCATAATGCTTTTCCGCTTCATCATCCTCATGAATGGAGGTATCATTCATATTTCCTGAGGTCCTGAAATTGAAAGAAACAGTTTTGGAAAAACCCACATACCAATTTGTACTGTGCAAACGTGTGTCATGTGATAAGTATGTAGTAAGTCGGTATTGAGTAGGTAATTAACAACCATATCGATTGAAAATACATTTAAATGTTACAAAATTGCAGAAGAAATTTTTTCTTACTGCCTCAATCCCATGGATTCTTGCAGGAAAGACATCTGTCTATAGTAGACACATGGGTTTTTTTTAGTCGTTGCGCTGGCACTCTTTTTATTTTTTTGTAATTCTTTCAGGCTGCGACTGTATGCATCACGCATATTTTTCCACCGTTTCTGTACTTCTTTTTCTGTAGTAAAGTTAAAAATAATTATTCTTACACCTGCTCATTGACATTAATTAATTTCCATCAACGTGATGTTGTGTTTTATACTCTACTTGGAACAGGATTCTCCATGAATTCTCCGAACTATGAGTTTTTACTGGGACGTTCAACTGTTGTTGTTGTTGTTGTGGTCTTCAGTCCTGTGACTGGTTTGATGCGGCTCTCCATGCTACTCTATCCTGTGCAAGCTTCTTCATCTCCCAGTACCTACTGCAACCTACATCTTTCTGAATCTGCTTAGTGTATTCATCTCTTGGTCTCCCCCTACGATTTTTACCCTTCACGCTGCCCTCCAATACTAAATTGGTGATCCCTTGATGCCTCAGCACATTTCCTACCAACCGATCCCTTCTTCTAGTCAAGTTGTGCCACAAACTCCTCTTCTCCCCAGTTCTATTCAATACCTCCTCATTAGTTATGTGATCTACCCACCTAATCTTCAACATTCTTCTGAAGCACCACATTTCGAAAGCTTCTATTCTCTTCTTGTCCAAACTGTTTATCGTCCATGTTTCACTTCCATACATGGCTACACTCCATACAAATACTTTCAAAAAAGGCTTCCCAACACTTAAATCTATACTCGATGTTAACAAATTCCTCTTCTACAGAAACTCTTTCCTTGCCATTGCCAGTCTACATTTTATATCCTCTATACTTCGACCATCATAAGTTATTTTGCTCCCCAAATAGCAAGACTCCTTTACTACTTTAAGTGTCTCATTTCCTAATCTAATTCCCTCAGCATCACCCGATTTAATTCGACTACATTCCATTATCCTCGTTTTGCTTTTGTTGATGTTCATCTTATACCCTCCTTTCAAGACACTGTCCATTCCGTTCAACTGCTCTTCCAAGTCCTTTGCTGTCTCTGACAGAATTACAATGTCATCGGCGAACCTCAAAGTTTTTATTTCTTCTCCATGGATTTTAATACCTACTCCGAACTTTTCTTTTGTTTCCTTTACTGCTTGCTCAATATACAGATTGAATAGCATCGGGGAGAGGCTACAATCCTGTCTCACTCCCTTCCCAATCACTGCTTCCCTTTCGTGCCCCTCGACTCTTATAACTGCCATCTGGTTTCTGTACAAATTGTAAATAGCCTTTCGCTCCCTGTACTTTACCCTTGCCACCTTCAGAATTTGAAAGAGAGTAATCCAGTCAACATTGTCAAAAGCTTTCTCTAAGTCTACAAATGCTAGAGACGTAGGTTTGCCTTTTCTTAATCTTTCTTCTAAGATAAGTCGTAGGGTCAGTATTGCCTCACGAGTTCCAACATTTCTACGGAATCCAAACTGATCTTCCCCGAGGTCGGCTTCCACCAGTTTTTCCATTCGTTTGTAAATAATTCGCGTTAGTATTTTGCAGCTGTGACTTATTAAACTGATGGTTCGGTAATTTTCACATCTGTCAACACTGCTTTCTTTGGGATTGGAATTATTATATTCTTCATGAAGTCTGAGGGAATTTCGCCTGTCTCATACATCTTGCTCACCAGATGGTAGAGTTTTGTCAGGACTGGCTCTCCGAAGGCTGTCAGTAGTTCTAATGGAATGTTGTCTACTCCCTGGGCCTTGTTTCGACTTAGGACTTCCAGTGCTCTGTCAAACTCCTTACGCAGTATCATATCTCCCATTTCATCTTCATCTACGTCCTCTTCCATTTCCATAATATTGTCCTCCAGAACATCGCCCCTGTACAGACCCTCTATATACTCCTTCCACCTTTCTGCTTTCCCTTCTTTGCTTAGAACTGGGTTTCCATCTGAGCTCTTGATATTCATGCAAGTGGTTCTCTTTTCTCCAAAGGTCTCTTTAATTTTGCTGTAGGCAGTATCTATCTTACCCCTAGTGAGATAAGCCTCTACATCCTTTCATTTGTCCTCTAGCCATCTCTGCTTAGCCATTTTGCACTTTCTGTCGATCTCATTTTTGAGACGTTTGTATTCCTTTTTGCCTTCTTCACTTACTGCATTTTTGTATTTTCTCCTTTCATCAATTAAATTCAGTATCTCTTCTGTTACCCAAGGGTTTCTACTAGCCCTCGTCTTTTTATCTACTTGATCCTCTGCTGCCTTCACTATTTCATTCCTCAAAGCTACCCATTCTTCTTCTACTGCATTTCTTTCCCCCATTCTGTCAATTGTTCCCTTATGCTCTCCCTGAAACTCTCTACAAGCTCTGGTTTAGTCAGTTTACCCAGGTCTCATCTCCTTAAATTCCCACCTTTTTACAATTTTTTCAGTTTTAATCTACAGTTCATAACCAATAGATTGTGGTCAGAGTCCACATCTGCCCCCGGAAATGTCTTACAATTTAAAACCTGGTTCATAAATCTCTGTCTTACCATTATATCGTGTATCTGATATCTTCTAGTATCTCCAGGGTTCTTCCATGTATACAACCTTCTTTCATGATTCTTGAACCAAGTGTTAGCTATGATTAATTTATGCTCTGCGCAAAATTCTACCAGGCGGCTTCCGCTTTCATTTCTTAGCCCCAATCCACATTCACCTAATATGTTTCCTTCTCTCCCTTTTCCTACTTTCGAATTCGTCACCCATGACTATTAAATTTTCGTCTCTCTTCACTACCTGAATAACTTTTTTTATCTCATCATACATTTCATCAATTTCTTCATCATCTGCAGAGCTAGTTGGCATATAAACTTGTACTACTGTAGTAGGCGTGGGCTTCGTGTTTATCTTGGCCACAATAATGCGTTCAGTATGCTGTTTGTAGTAGCCTACCCGCACTCCTATATTCTTCCTTTTCCTATTATTGAATTCCAGTCCCCCATGACTGTTAAATTTTCATCTCCCTTCACAATCTGAATAATTTCTTTTATCTCATCATACATTTCATCAATTTCTTCATCATCTGCAGAGCTAGTTGGCATATAAACTTGTACTACTGTAGTAGGCGTGGGCTTCGTGTTTATCTTGGCCACAATAATAAGGAGTACCACTTGCATGAATATCAAGAGCTTTGATGGAAACCCAGTTCTAAGCAAAGAAGGGAAAGCAGAAAGGTGGAAGGAGTATATAGAGGGCCTATACAAGGGCGATGTACTTGAGGACAATATTATGGAAATGGAAGAGGATGTAGATAAAGATGAAATGGGAGATACAATACTGCGTGAAGAGTTTGACAGAGCACTGAAAGACCTGAGTCGAAACAAAGCCCTGGGGATAGACAACATTCCATTAGCACTACTGACAGCCTTCGGAGAGCCAGTCATGAGAAAACTCTACCATCTGGTGAGCAAGATGTATGAGACAGGCGAAATACCCTCAGACTTCAAGAAGAATATAATAATTCCAATCCCAAAGAAAGCAGGTGTTGACAGATGTGAAAATTACCGAACTATCAGTTTAATAAGTCACAGCTGCAAAATACTAACGCGAGTTCTTTACAGACGAATGGAAAAACTGATAGAAGCCGACCTCGGGGAAGATCAGTTTGGATTCCGTAGAAATGTTGGAACACGTGAGGCAATACTGACCCTACGACTTATCTTAGAAGAACGATTAAGAAAAGGCAAACCTACGTTTCTAGAATTTGTAGACTTAGAGAAAGCTTTTGACAATGTTGATTGGAATACTCTCTTTCAAATTCTATAGGTGGCAGGGGTAAAATACAGAGAGCGAAAGGCTATTTACAATTTGTACAGAAACCAGATGGCAGTTATAAGAGTCGAGGGCCATGAAAGGGAAGCAGTGGTTGGGAAGGGAGTGAGACAGGGTTGTAGCCTATCCCCGATGCTATTCAATCTGTATATTGAGCAAGCAATAAAGGAAACAAAAGAAAAGTTCGGAGTAGGTATTAAAATCCATGGAGAAGAAATAAAATCTTTGAGGTTCGCCGATGACATTGTAAATCTGTCAGAGACAGCAAAGGACTTGGAAGAGCAGTTGAAAGGAATGGACAGTGTCCTGAAAGGAGGGTATAAGATGAACATCAACAAAAGCAAAACGAGGATAATGGAATGTAGTCGAATTAAATCGGGTGATGCTGGCAATGGCAACGAAAGCGTTTCTGAAGAAGAAAAATTTGTTAACATCGAGTACAGATTTAAATGTCAGGAAGTCATTACTGAAAGTATTTGTATGGAGTGCAGCAATGTGTGGAAGTGAAACGTGGACGATAAACAGTTTAGACAAGAAGAGAATAGAAGCTTTCGAAATGTGGTGCTACAGAAGAATGCTGAAGATTAGATGGGTTGATCACATTACTAATGAGGAGGTATTGAATAGAACTGGGGAGAAGAGGAGTTTGTGGCACAACTTGACTAGAAGAAGGGATCGGTTGGTAGGACATGTTCTGAGACATCGAGGGATCACCAATTTAGTATTGGAGGGCAGCGTGGAGGGTAAAAATCATAGAGGGAGACCAAGAGATGAATACACTAAGCAGATTCAGAAGGATGTAGGTTGCACCGAACTTCACTAATTCCCACTATATCTAACTTTAACCTATCCATTTCCCTTTTTAAATTTTCTAACCTACCTGCCCGATTAAGGGATCTGACATTCCACGCTCCGACCCGTAGAGTGCCAGTTTTTCTTTCTCCTGATAGCAATGTCCTCTTGAGTAGTCCCCGCCCGGAGATCTGAATGGGGGACTATTTTACCTTACCCCGCCCGGAGATCTGAATGGGGGACTATTTTACCTCCGGAATATTTTATCCAAGAGGACGCCATCATCATTTAATCATACAGTAAAGCTGCATGCGCTCGGGAAAAATTACGGCCGTAGTTTCCCCTTGCTTTCAGCCGTTCGCAGTACCAGCACAGCAAGGCTGTTTTGGTTAGCGTTACAGGGCCAGATCAGTCAATCATCCAGACTGTTGCCCCTGCAACTACTGAAAAGGCTGCTGCCCCTCTTCAAGAACCACATGTTTGTCTGGCCTCTCAACAGATACCCCTCCGTTGTGGTTGCACCTGCGGTGCGGCTATCTGTATCGTTGAGGCACGCAAGCCTCCCCACCAACGGCAAGGTCCATGGTTCATGGGGGGAGGGACGTTCAACTATTGCATCTGTAATTGAAGATACATGCAGAGAAATTTGGAACTGCTTATAACCAAAGTACACGCCAATACCAACGAATAAGGACTTACAAGCAATAGCTCTAAATTTTTAGAAAACTACAAATTTTCCTCACTGCATAGGTGCAAGTGCGGTTGGTGAAGCCCTGGAATAGTGGAAGTGAATGTTTTTGTCATAGGCCGTTTCATTTCGTCGTGCTTACGGTAGTTGCGGATTGTCACTGTTGCTTCCGATACATTGATATAGGAGGATATTGACACGATGATGATTCAAATATTTTAAAAGGAACTAACTTCGGAAGAGCACTTTATAATGGAAGGGTACCTTTTCCAGGCGCCTAACATTTGACTAATGAACCAAACAATGAAAATGTGCCTTTCATTTTTATAAGTGACGAAGGTTTTGCTCTTGATAAACACTTGATGCGGCCTTTTGCAAGAAAATCATTCACATTGTCGGGAAGACTTTTTAATTGTAGGCTGAGTAGACCAAAGCGGTAGTAGAATGTTCGTTTGGCATTCTTGCTAACAAGTGGCGAATTTTCCACAGGCTATAGATGTTAATATTAACTTGGCTGAAAGTATTATAAAAAGTTGTTGCGTACTGTATAACATTGTGCGGCAGCATGATGGCTGTCGGTTTGAAGATACTTTAACCATGTTCCCTGGAACCTATGGAAATCGTAGGACTAACTGTAAGAGGTCGCAACCGTGGTTGTGACATTAGAGATACGTTTTGCGACTACTGCTCAGTGGAAGGATCAGTGCCTTGGCCAAACGTGTACATTGTCGGCAAAGATAACTAAACGTCCGCAGATGAGGATGTCATTGTTGTCATAAGTTGTACTTCATGTTCACATTATCATGCTACACTATTTGATTTATGACTTAATACGTAATGCTGCGAATATGTTCGCAACAATACCGTCCTTTCAAGCAACCCTTTGAAGTTTTCCTTTTCACTTTTGAAATAACTTGTTCCATAAAACCTTAAGTTTTCGATTTTTTTCAGCTGTGTCTTCACCTGCGTGTAGCGGCAGCCGCCGGGCCGAGAGGACGCGCGGCAGCAGCGCAGCAGCAGCACTTGCCTATAAACAGTAAATTAATTTAGTCTTTGTTTTTTTTTTCACGTGCTTCTGCAAAGAAGTGAACTGTACGTGTGTATTTTACTGTGTAGGTGGTTGGTCACTAAATTAATCATAGTTTTTGTTTTGCGTAAGTCTTGCGAATATCCTTATGGAGGGGCGGCTTCCTAGTGTAAATTTTCCCGTCTCCCAAAACTTCGTCACGCCACAAAGTTTTAATTTTTGTGCTAGCAGACAGCATACAGTTTAGATCAGTGCATTCTAGTTTGAATATTTATCTCGTGCAGTAACTTTTCGATAAACAGGATTTCTTAGAACAGGTATCTGTAAATACATCAACCTCAGTAGAGAAATTTATTTTTGTTTAATAGGTTGCGGTCTCAGAGTACAGTGAGAAATCTGCACAGCAACTTTTAGTGCTACTTTAGTCTCCTTTGGTATATTTTGTATACACTTCAATCTCAGTAGCGCCATTTGAGACCTTATATCTATTTTATACACAGTACGATATGGCTAGGGAGTGTTCTTGTTGTGAGCGGACACAAGGCGAGTTGGCTGCTATCAGAATACAGCTGGAAGCTGCGTTGGCTTCCGTCGACAAGCTTCTAGCTAATGCTCAAAGTTGCGGTGACGTCGGGGCGCCAGTGACGAGACCTGCGACACCCTTGGTGCCACTGGAATCCCCTGCTGACCCGACGTCGCTGCGGCTTTTGATATGAAACATCTAACGGGTCCGTCCTCACTCTAGAATGGGTGGCAGGCAGTGGTGGGTTCGCGTGTCACGGGGCGGAAGGCGAAAGAGGGAGCAGGCCATGCGTCTTAGCAACAGGTGCGAGGTGTTACCCAGTGTTGATGATAACTCTGAGCCAGCACGGGATGCCTCTCCTGTTTGGTCAGCGCTCGATTTTCCTGCCCAGTCCGGACAAGTGCAGAGGGTAGGTATACTTGTCATTGGGAGATCCAATGTTCGGCGGGTGATGGAGTCCCTCAGGGAGATGGCAGGCAAGGCGGGAAAGAATTCAGTGTGCGTTCGGTATGTTTGCCGGGAGGTCTCGTCCGTAATGTGGAGGAGGCCCTGCCGGCGGCTATCGAGCACAGTGGGTGCAACCGGCTGCATGTAGTGGCACATGTCGGCACGAATGACGCCTGCCACTTGGGTTCTGAGACCATCCTCGGCTCCTTTCGGCGGCTGGCTGATTTGGTGAAGGCAGCTAGCAACGCACGCGGGGTGCAGGCTAAGCTGTCTATTTGTACCATAGTACCCAGGGTTGATCGCGGTCCTCTGGTTTGGAGCAGAGTGAAAAGTCTAAACCAGAGGCTCGGACGACTCTGCTGTGGTATCGGATGCGAATTTCTCGACCTCCGCTATCGAGTGCAGAACTGTAGGGCTCCCCATTAATAGGTCAGGCGTGCACTACACGCAGGATGCGGCTACTAGTGTAGCGGAGTATATGTGGCATGCACATAGGGCTTTTTTAGGTCAGATAACCACTCCCTTGGGATCAAAGACGATTTGCCAGTTAAATAAGCCACAATAACCTCAGAGAGTCTTGGTCCTCGCCCATCAGAGATAGAAAAGATCAATGCTTTTAGTAAACTGCAGGAGCATCCAAGGAAAGATCCCAGAATTAGTATCGCTTACTGAAGGTTATAATGCACAGATAGGATTGGGAACAGAAAGTCGGTTGAAACCAGACGTCAATGACAACGAAATCCTAAGTTCAGATTGGAATGTTTATCGTAAGGATAGGTTAGTCGACAATGGTGGCGGGGTGTTTATTGCAGTAAATATTCGATAAAGTCTATTGAGGTTATCACGGATTCCGAATGTGGATTAATCTGGGTGAAACTGAGTATCAAAAACGGTGAAAAATGGAGATCGGATGCTTCTACAGACCACCTGGGTCAGGATCTGTAGTTGTAGAGCGCTTCAGACAGAACTTGCAGAATATCATTAGTAATTTTCCTGATCATGCCGTTGTAATAGGGGGTGACTTCAACTTACCAGGTATAGATTGGGAGTGTTATGCCATCAGAACTGGTCCCAGTGACAGGGATTCGTGTGGCATTGTTCTGGATGTCTTGTTCGAATATTAC
This sequence comes from Schistocerca serialis cubense, assembly GCF_023864345.2. NCBI lineage: Eukaryota > Metazoa > Arthropoda > Insecta > Orthoptera > Acrididae > Schistocerca > Schistocerca serialis. The sequence goes on from NC_064638.1 coordinate 826,135,368, forward strand.
CTTGAGCAGATAGTTACAGAACCAACTCGAGATGGTAACGTCTTAGGCCTCCTGGCAACAAACAGACCTGAACTTATCGAATCAGTTAACGTAGAGGAAGGTATCAGTGATCATAACGCTGTGACAGCATCTATGACGACGGGTCCTACAAGGAATGTAAAGAAAGATAGGAAGATATATTTGCTCAGCAAGGATGACAGTATACAAATTTCAGAATACCACAGCAGTCAGCATCAAACATTCGATGATGAGGACGAAGATGTGGAGAACAAATGGAAAAAATTCAAAGGCATCGTTCAGTACGCCTAGACAAGAATGTTCCGAGTAAGGTTTTAAGGGATGGGAAAGATCCACCATGGTTTAATAGCCATGTCAGAAAAGCGCTACTTCAACAAAGAGCACTTCATCTCACATTCAAGAGAAGTAAAAACCTGGCTGACAAACAAAACCTAAACGAAGCGAAAATGAGCCTAAGGAGAACGATGACAGGAGCGTTCAACGATTTTTGAAAATAATACGTTGTTAACCGACCTGACTAAAAACCCTAAGAGATTTTGGTCGTATGTAAAATCAGTAGACTAAGTGCGTCAAAATCATCTACTCATTCTCAGCGACTACACCAGTACCGAAACGGAAGACAACAGAGAAAAGGCGAGATAACCGATCGCGGAATTGAAAAGCAACTACAATCGCTTAGTAGTGGAAAGGCGTCAGGAACTGATGAGATACCTATAAGGTTCTATAAAGATTATGCGAAAGAGCTTGCTCCCCTTCTAGCAGTAATTTATCGTGGATCCCTTGAGTAACGAAAGGCACCTAAAGACTGGAAAAAAGCGGCGGTCATTCCCGTGTTTAAGAAAGGCCGTAAGACAGATCCACACAATTATAGACCTATACCGTTGACGTCAATCTGTTGTAGGATTATGGAACACGTTTTATGCTCAAGAATTATGACGTTTTTGGAAAATGGATATCTCCTCTATAAAAATCAACGGATTCCGCAAACAGAGATCCTGCGGAACTCAGCTCGCTCTGTTCCTCCATGAGATCCATAGCACAGTAGACAAGGCGCTCAGGTTGATGCCGTGTTCCTAGATTTCAGTAAGGCATTTGACACCGTCCCGCATTGCCGTTTAGTGGAAAAAACACGAGCTTAAGGTGTATCGGAGCAGACCTGCGATTGGATTCAAGACTTTTTAGCAGACAGAACTCAACACGTCGCTCTTATCGGAACAAAATCGACAGATGTAAAAGTAATGTCCGGTGTACCACAGGGAAGTGCGATAGGACCATTGCTGTTGACAATATATATAAATGATCTAGTGGGAAACGTTGGGTGCTCTTTACGGCTATTCGCAGATGATGCAGTTGTCTATACCAAAGTAGCAACGCCAGAAGATAGTAAGAATTTGCGGAACGATCTGTAGAGAATTGATGATTGGTGCAGACTCTGGCAGTTGACCCTGAACGTAAATAAATATAACATATTGCGCATACATAGGAAAAGAAAGCCACTACTATACAGCTATACTATTAATGACAAACAGCTGGAGACAGCGTCTGCCGTAAAACATATAGGCATAACTATCCTAAGCGACCTTAAGTGGAATGACCATATAAAACAGATAGTGAGAAAAGCAGACACCAGACTCAGATTAGTCGGAAGAATCTTAAGGAAATGTAACTCATCCACGAAAGAAGTGGCTTATAAGGCGCTTGTTCGCCCGATTCATCTATCTGGGATCCCTGTCAGGTAGGACTGATGGAGGAGATAGAGAAGATCCAACGAAGATCCGCGTGATTCGTCACAGGATCCTTTAGCTGGCGAGAGAGCGTTACGGAATGCTAAACAAACTCCACTGGCAGACGTTACAAGAGAGGCTTTGTGCGTGACGGAGAGAGTTACTATTGATATTTCGGAACAGAACTTTTCAGGAGTCAGACAACATATTACTTCCCCCCACATACATCTCGCGTATTGATCACGAGGAGAAAATTCTTGAAATTAGAGCCAATACAGAGACTTATTGACAATCATTCTTCCCACGTGCTATTCGCGAGTGGCACAGGATTGGGGGGATCCGATAATGGTACCGAAAGTACCCTCCGCCACACACCATTAGGTGGCTTGCGGGGAATGATGTAGATGTAGATAATCGTTTTTTTACCTTAGGTAATACTGGATTAAGATATTAGTAAGAAAAATTTGTACAAATTCAAAAATGGTTCAAATGGCTCTGAGCACTATGGGACTCAACTGCGGAGGTCATTAGTCCCCTAGAACTTAGAACTAGTTAAACCTAACTAACCTAAGGACATCACAAACATCCATGCCCGAGGCAGGATTCGAACCTGCGACCGTAGCGGTCTTGCGGTTCCAGACTGCAGCGCCTTTAACCGCTCGGCCACTTCGGCCGGCTGTACAAATTCAGAGTATTTGTTTTTCTGAATTTTTTAAAATATTGAAAATAGTATGAAAATACCTCTAAAAAACATTATATTAAATCATGCAAAGTTTCTACATATTTAATTAAATTTTTTTGGTGCAACAGGTTTGTGTGCATGAAGGAAAAATAAAAATTAAATTACTTTTTAGTAGTTGTCTAAGTGAAAGTTACGCCGATTGTTACGAAACTTTGCATCCACCTATATACAAGAATGTACACATATCATCTTACCTATTGCACTTTGTGCATCCAGTGATAACGAGTTCCACTTCTCAGCCTCAACGACATCTGCACACACCTTTTTCCATGCTTCTGTCTCCAGCAGTTGTCTCTATAATCTCCCGACTTTATGTTGTAGAGACAGGGATATTTCGCCACCTCAATTATTATCAGTTCACTGTCCAAATGGTCCATTGGAGCGACATTTACAGTTTTCGGACGTTGCCACACACAGACGAAACAGAACTGAGTGCAATATTCTTGTTGTTACTGCGCGACTGGCGACAACAACAGTCTAGTGTAGCAGGGATGCCGACGATTATTGCCGCGCCAAAGAATAGGCCCGCGCCCATTCGACAGCGACAGTTCCGAGCGGAAACTTAATGGAGCGACAATTACAGCCCTGTATGGCACCTTCTGTTTGCAACTTGAAATTCCATTTACGGCGCGACAAAAATCGTTGACCATCTGCGGAGAAAATCGCCTAGTGTGGCATTAGCCTCAGTTACGCCATTTTGCACAAAAGTATCAATGCAACAGGCAACAACAATTTGTTCAGATTTCAATTCAGAGACTCAGCTTACTACCCAAACTTCTGCCATTATGGTCGGCGCAATCGGCACTTTGGTTCACGACAGTAGAACGTGTGTTTACTTCATTGGGAATTTTGGACGAAAACTCTCGACTTGTGACAATGTGCCATTTAGCGGAGCATGCTGACATCAGCGATGTCATCCTCGCTCCACCTGAAAGAAAAAATTATCAAACGACAAAACCTGTCTTTATCAGATGCTTGTCATGCACCCCACAACAACAACTGAAACAGGCAATTTAAGAGGAACAACTCACTGACAAGATGCCATACCAGCTAAGGACACTGTTCAGTGTGAAGCCCATGCTAGAAGCTGTGTTGTGGATTCTACGGAACGTCAAGTCTCTGCTGCAGCTACAACACACCATGGTTGCTCAGTAGTCAGAGCTGATAAAGAAGAACCTCTACCTGGTGGACAGATTGTTCACTGTGCAACAGCACAGATAATGCATCACTGCCACGCAGCGCTAGCTTCAACATTTTGCACTGTAGTATATATACATAACGTGCACTGCAGACCGCTCCACTACGAGAAATAGTACATTGGTGCCCTGTGTTGCAGCTGGCCAAGGCACAGTTGGTCACTTTCATTATGTTAGATCGAAACTGAGAATGGTCCAACCTTGTGCTTCTCAGCAGCCGTCCGGAACTTGGCTGGTCAGGCTCATCTGTAAACGATCCACGGTCTCGACCACACCCCTGACCTCCATTTCCCCGTAGTGCTCCATTTTACAGGGGACGGTGATGACGACACCAGCTCGAGTAACACCTCTGAAAAGAGAACACAAGTGGCTGAATGTATATCTGGTTTGACTCCAAAGAGAGTGTCTGAAAATCTTGTACCTGTATATTTTGAGGATATCTTGTATATCGGATTATGAGCAATAAAGCAGTCTCTTGTTTACTGTTGAATTGTTCGGTTAACTTGAGTAAATGTGTTACTTACACTACTGGCCATTAAAATTGCTACACCACGAAGATGACGTGCTACAGACGCGAAATTTAACCGACGGGAAAAAGGTCCTGTGATACGCATATGATTAGCTTTTCAGAGCATTCACACAAGGTTGGCACCTACAACGTGCTGAAATGAGGAAAGTTTCCAACCGATTTCTCATACACAAACAGCAGTTGACCGGCATTGCCTGGTGAAAAGTTGTTGTGATGCCTCGTGTAAGGAGAAGAAATGCGTATCATCACGTTTCCGACTTTGATAATGGTCGGAATGTAGCCTATCGCGATTGCGGTTTATCGTATCGCGACATTGCTGCTCGCGTTGGTCGAGATCCAATGACTGTTAGCAGAATATGGAATCGGTGGGTTCAGGAGGGTAATACGGAACGCCGTGCTGGATCCCAACGGCCTCGTATCACTAGCAGTCGAGATGAAAGGCATCTTATCCGCATGGCTATAACGGATAGTGCAGCCACGTCTCGATCCCTGAGTCAACAAATGGGGACGTTTACAAGACAACAACCATCTGCACGAACAGTTCGACGACGTTTGCAGCGGCATAGACTATCAGCTCGGAGACCGTGGCTGCGGTTACCCTTGACGCTGCATCACAGACAGGAGCGCCTGCGATGGTGTACTCAACGACGAACCTGGGTGCACGAATGGCAAAGCGTCATTTTTTCGGATGAATCCAGGTTGAGTTTACAGCATCTTGATGGTCGCATCCGTGTTTGGCGACATCGCGATGAACACACATTGGAAGCGTGTATTCGTCATCGCCATACTGGCGTATCACCCAGCGTGATGGTATGGGAACCCATTGGTTACACGTCTCGGTAACCTCTTGTTCGCATTGACGGCACTTTGAACAGTGGACGTTACTTTTCAGATGTTTTACGACCCATGGCTCTACCCTTCATTCGATCCCTGCGAAACCCTACATTTCAGCAGAATAATGCACGACCGCATGTTGCAGGTCCTGTACGGGCCTTTCTGGATACAGAAAATGTTCGACTGCAACACTGGCCAGCACATTCTCCAGATCTCTCACCAACTGAAAGCGTCTGGTCAATGGTGGGCGAGCAACTGGCTCGTCACAATAGGCCAATCACTACTCTTGATGACCTGTGGTATCGTGTTGAAGCTGCATGGTCAATGGTGGCCGAGAAACTGGCTCGTCACAATAGGGCAGTCACTGCACTTGATGAACTGTGGTAGCGTGTTGAAGCTGCATGGGCAGCTGTACCTGTACATGCCATCCAAGCTCTGTTTGACTCAATGCCCGGGCGTATCAAGGCCGTTATTACGGCCAGAGGTGGTTGTTCTGGGTACTGATTTCTCAGGATCTATGCACCCAAATTGCGTGAGAATGTAATCACATGTCAGTTCTAGTATAATATATTTGTCCAATGAATACCCGTTTATCATCTGCATTTCTTCTTGGTGTAGCAATTTTAATGGCCAGTTGTGTATAATAAAGCATTATTCATTTAAAGTGGTGTCCAGGACGTTATTTCGCTGCGAAATCCACTGGCAGCTACACTGAGGCGTGAAGACACGACATAATCTTGCAGCCACGCCAGTCGCCGCAGAGGTCGACTCACGTGGGAGAGTAGTACATGGATAGGCGTAGGTTGCGAGGGCTGTGCCTGATCGCATTGGACATGAACTAAGCAGACCCTCTTTGCTGATGGAAACTCAAAGAGAGCCGTCTACAAAGTAAGTAGGAGTAGGTAACTGGAATTCTCAGATGAGCGTTAGGTTACAATCAGAGTCTCCGAGGGAAGCGAGGTGGTGCATGAATAACAAACAAATAGTCTTTATGACATTGCAAAGAGATATCCTCGATGTCGTTTGCAGAAACACTGACAGTGAACGTAGCCGTGGTGCGGAAGGTATGGGCGGTGAGAAGAAAGGTACGGCCGATTCGTTACCGCTGTGGTACATGACTATAGTTGCGAAAAAATGTTCAAGCGTGTGTGAATTCCTAAGGGACCAAACTGCTGAGGTCATCGGTCCATAGACTTATACACTACTTAAACTGACTTAAGCTAAGAACAATACACACACACACACATGCCTGAGGAAGAGACCGCGCAATCCGTGACATGGCGCCTCAAACCGTGCGGCCACTGCGCGCGGCTATAGTTGCAGGATTTGGCTGTAGTTGTGCGGTAGTAACCGGGTGTCCTCGTTGCGAGTGCAGCGAAGTTTGTCCTTGCACGGACCAGATCCGCTGATGTGTTGAGTGAGTGCAGCGAAGCATTTGCCATGCGTAGAGCTGGGATGTCGTGTCGCTGGTTGAGCAGTTTGCACAGTGATCTTGCCAAGTCAGAAGTGAGACACGTGGGTTCAGCTAATTGGCAGACAGGCAGCAGTCGCACTCTCGAATGCGTAGGCGTTGCGACGGAGCCCACAGTGTGTTTGTCGGAGGAATGTCGCAACAGCGTGGCCATCAAAAGGTCTGGAGAGAATCCATAGTGTCACAGAAAGTCTATGCCTAACACAGGTGACAGAAACTTAAGTTCGCATATAGTAGAGGAAGAAGCTGATTTCGTAACATGATAAGTTACTAAGTACGAAGAGGGTGCGTGTTAGACGTCTTTTATTGGTGTTGGCTTTTTTCTCCTCATTCGCGACAACAGACGTCCTTTATTGGTGTTTGCTTTATTTCTTGCCGTTGGTGAAAACACGCGAATGAGAGGCGGGGACAGCTGCTGTGACGTAACGCTGCTTATTTGCTGGTGTTAGTGCCGGCTAACGTGTGCGTACCCTTGTGCATCTACGGCTGCTGTAGCCTCTCTCGCGCCTGTGAGAGCTGCTCCCCATTCTCAGTACCCTATCTGATTACGAATATCGGGCCTTTAGTTTTTTCACTCAGGAGTCAGCACGACACACTAAGGAAAGACATTTTCAACAGTGACCGAAACGTTGGAGAAGTTTACATATTGACAATATGGACACATAATCTGAAGAACTTTGTTGATAGTGACATGGCCGCGAAAGCCTACGCTCACAATTACTTATTAGTGAGATTTATTCACATTAACATACAACGTACACAGTAAAACGGTGTCACATTTAACACGCCAGAATTAATTTATTTCTGATCCACATTTTCCTATGAGAAGTCAAATAATTTGTAAGTTTTAGAATGAAAAATTCCATTATTAAACAAAACAAAATAATGAAAATTTCGTATTTATATTCTTTCCTATCAATTTAATAGGGGGAACATTATTATTGAACCTAGAACAATACGTTAGGTCTAGTTCTTTCTGCTTTCACTAATAGCTTTTAAAGATCTCGTGAATTACTTCAAGAGGAAATGAATCGTTCCTTCTTCTAATATGTATCACTATAATAATATTCACAAATTTACTTGTTTGCAGAGAAATGTCTATGTAGTACTTATATGCAAAGAAAAAAATCCACTTCACATGATCGCTAGATTTAGAGTTGTTTCTAAAGTTATTACCAAGAGCCCAAGCAAAGGGACCTATGTCTCACGGGTGGGGAGGGGACCAAAAAATTATATGTTGCTTATGTGACAAAATGTTTTCGAAGCGACGCTGGAGATGGCGTGTCCACTTACTGTGCCTTGTGTGTGGAATGATTAGTGTCTGTTAACACAGTTGTCCTGGCTTCCAAGAGCAGTGATAATTCGCTAAATCCTAGTATTTGCTTCGCTGTGTTAGCTGGACCTGCAGAGTGCTTACTGCCCATGAGCCCACTGAGCCGGAAGGTAAGGACTGTTTCTTAGTGGGCCTATTGTACCTCTGCTTAAAGTCAGCCGACGCATTCGCCGTCCTTATTTTACATTAAAGTTTACTGATATTTGCACGGAGAATAATCCCTTTTCCAGGCAGTTTTAAAATCTCGTGCAAATCGTCAGTATCATGTACACTAGGTTCAATTTCCACAATTTCGTTTTTACCATTAATTCCCAGATGCAGTTTATTGTTAGCCTGTGTAATATTTGGGATGGTGTTGAATGTTTCCAGTCCAATCAGCGCGATGCCTCAATCTCGAATCCTTAAAACAATTGGTGGGAAGTAATTAGCACTTAATACAGACGATCGTTCTTTTGAAGTCAGAGTATTCGACATTGCATCTAAACTTCGACGAAAATTTGAAGTTGTCGTTACTGGTGGAAGCAAATTAAATTCCCTAAGGCTTGAACGAAGCTATTCAGTCCGGCTTTTTTTTAGTGTGTTATTGCCGGTTCTCATATGAGGTCTCAAAGATCAGCGTTGTTCAGTGAATTAATACCTTCTCCAGATTGGTGGTCAGGTTCTAATACGTTGCTGGAAAATAAAAGCTCTTGTATTTGTTCGTCAACTTGTGTATTCTGTAGATAATCCTGGTACCGGGAAAAGGATAGGATCATGTGGGATTGGTTTGGAAACTGTGGGAACGTCTGGATACCTTATAGAAGTACGAGATTTGTATGAAAATCTGGTGACATTCGCCAAACAGATCTGGTTACTTGACTCACGCCGTACCACAGGACCTCCGAATGCCAGGTGGTTGCCCTAATTCGCCTTCCTTATCGAACCGCGCAGGTTGCGTGCACATATCAAACAGATGAACTGTGGTGCCTACGATTGCCATTATCCGCCTTTGAATCGAAGTATAGCTGATATGTTTTCCTCAGAAACGGTGTGAAAGTCTATCGATAGGACTTCTCTCTTAGATAACTCTACATATAGCAAAACACATCTGTTGAATTTATGTAACCCGTGGACGCCATAATATCGCCTTAAACTGACATTGAAAATATTTTGGCGTATTACATTATGTATGTCTATTTTCACTGGAGATGAAAATATTGTAGGTGTTGCTTGGAAGATTACTAAGAACTTGAGGCTAAAAAATAAATAAGACCAGAAATGTTCTACGAAAATTAATTATTGTCAATATCTTCAAAACCTGACGTGGTAGAGCAAAACTTTTTTCAGATTTGAAATCAGCATAAAAAAATTGCATTCGAAAAAGTAAATACCATACCAGGTATCCAGACCTTGTTTATTAGTAGCATAAACTTGGTTTGCACTGACAGTAGATAACAGTAATTTTTTGGTTACTATTATTACAGGCCTGTAAATATGTAGCTTGATGTAGCAGAAAGGGTGCAGATTATTTAGTACAGCTAAGATACGACACTCTTTTTTTAATTTTTTAACTAATGGATTTACTCGTACTTCCGTTATGATCATCTTAGCTCGTGTATGTACAAGTAGCATACAGCAGTTTAGCGATTGTTAAATATTGTTACAGAATTGGTTAGCAACAATTATTGATCGTCTTTGTTAACGTATACCTTGACTTGTTCCAAATCCCTAAATCAGTTATTTTATTATCTTCAACATAAAATTTGAAGAGATCGATATTCATTCTTAACTAATATTTCTACCACGGTACTTTATTTTGTGGGTATTCATTTCATGAACAACTTTTATTAATTCACGTAATGTAAAATAGAGGGAATATTGTAATTATAGCCAAGACTGTTAACTGATTAGTCTAATAAATTACATCATTTTACGTTCTCAAAGACTGACAGTCAAGTTTACGTGGCATATATGAAGCTTTTCTCAACCCAAAGGTTCGTTTGAACATGAGAGTGTTTTACTAGCCATGGGGCTAGTGCAGATGACACGCCCTTGAATTCGTCTCACATGTTGGAGGAATAGGCTTTACCCTGTGATTTCTTGTCCTTGTCAGAGAAACAATACACATTGACCTTCACAGTTCTCGTGGCATTTTCAATCTACCTGGACTGCAGATGAGGATCATTACTGTGTTTTTAAAATTTAGTAGTGTATCTGGGTCTAACATTTGACTAAACACTGACATAATTACCACACCTGAAATATCTCAAAGCAAAAGGCCCAGAGAAACCCAACATATTATTTAACTTCTTCTACCACAGATCTTGGGGACTGGCTGGGCCGTGAGAGGTAAGGGGTGAGTGGAGGAGTGGAAGGGGGGGGGGGGGGCGGCGGAGAGTGTCCGTTGCTAGTCTAGAAGGCATCTGTGGGATCCCATTTGGATACTGAAAACTCAATAATGCGTCAGGGCAGCAATCGTATATCAAACTAATCGGTACTAGTCACTGTGTTGGTTTCAGCTTGCAAACGAGACTTGTTAGGATCGGATCTGTTCCTAATATCTTTGCTCAGAATGCTGGCTTACCACTTGTCACCAGACAGTGCATCCCCTTGTTGCGCCAAGCAAATGGCATCACACAGTGAACCCAACCACCATCCCTGAGCAACAAGGCTGTTATTCATCTGGAAAACTTATGAATTAGTAGTATTAGGTGTGAATGCAATCTATAGAACCATTTAAAACCAGGGAAATATAGATACCATCTACAGGCATGTTAAAGATGCCTTCGGAGAAAAGGGAAGAAGCTGCAGGAATATCAACAACTCAGATGGTAACCCTGTACTAACCAAAGGAGGGACAGCTGAAAGGTCGAGGGAATATATAGATTGTTTAAAAGCCTTTGCGACAAACCTCCAGTCGTGATAGCTCAAGTTTATGAGGAACACTTTTGTTAGAGACAAAATCTTCGCTGACATTTCTCAGTGACATTAGACATTCTTTAATATTCTGCAGACCCGGGAGGATGAGATTTCACTGAGCTATCATGATTACTAACCCGGCGTGCTGCTTAATACCCACTCCAGTAAATTGATAGAGTGAATTTCAACAAGTAAGCCATAAGAATGAGTGACTGTAAGCGGTGAAAAATATTTTAGACCTGAATCAGAAACTTCAGTTGTGTTCGGCCTTTTGCCTTTCTCATGCAGCAATGACTGGATGTTAGGCAACACATACTGCATATGAATGCTGCAGTGTGCCTACAGCCCGCCGTATCTCAGAGGCCTGCAACAACTTTCGTCACAGACGTTATCTATCAGTCCTACACGTTTCTCGTGAAGGTTCAGAATCACCCTATATAGAGGGCTACACAAGGAAAATGAACCTGAAGACAATAGTACAGAAAAAGAAGAAAAGCAGATGGAAGATGTGACACAACTCAACTACAGCAGAGCGACCTGGTAACCGTTACAGTCTGACATCGCCGATGCAGTGGCATTGGCACCAACTGAGAGGTGCTGCAACGATGCCTCGACCAATTCGAAACAAAGTTGGTTCACATATGACTGAGGAATATGAAAAATCGACGGGTTAACCGCCGATACCGGTGTTTTAGTTCTGAATAACGGTATTTTTCGGTATCTTTTTGTCTCAGTTATAACAAGTTTTTTATTCTTTACTAACAGCCGTTTAAAAAAAACGTCTTTTATAAACAAAACTTGTCGTTTTCCTGGTGACTTAGATGATAAGCAATAAGTACAGTGCAGCCTTTCTAGGTAGTTAGATCACCACTGGCTAATGTAAGGCACTTTTCATTAACTGCAGACTGTTGTACTCTCATCAATTCGGCAAAGGCGTTTCTGGTAGCTCCAGCACACTTTAAATGTAAGTAATTTTTATTGCTTTTTTAAAATATCCGAGTAGTATGTAAATTTTATTATAAATAATAATATTTTGTTGTCTCAAATCCCTTTGAAAGCAATAGTTAGCCAGACCGAATAATGTTGAGCGTTCGCTGTCTTGCAGAGAGAGACACTGACGATTACATTGCTGCATAAACAAAAGATCTCCTTGAAGTATCTGGCATATCGAAGTCAAAAATATTTGGCATCTGCACTGCTGGGGGGGGGGGGGGGGGACAAAATGATGGCTGGTATAAGAAACTTGTCGGGTAACGGAAGTCAATTTATTGTTTTGCCAATCTTCCACACCTAATATTGACAGGCGACCTAGAGGACGTTAACAATAAAATTTTGAAAAGCGTAGTAAGCGAAATGAAATCAATCGTTCCACTTTCAAGACAGAGTAAGGACGGGAGGGCACATTAGAGGTAAACGTAGTGATTTTGGTTCAATCAGTACAAAAATGACGGAATAGCATCTACCTTATGTTGAAAGGATTCCTAAAACTGTCACCATTAATTGCCCACGTACTACACAATCCCTCTATGAAAAATGCATTCCTGGTGCACACGCTGAATTGCTGTAAGAAATATCAGATATTGTAATGCCTTTCGACAACGCCACGAGAGAGATTTCTGGAAGGGAATACATCACAGGAAATCTTGTCACTCTCCCAGTAATCATTCTCTAAAATGGGTTCTTCTGTGCAACCTTAGAGACAAAAGTCATAATGTATTACATAATTCTGTTCTTTGCAATTCTATGTTATCAGATCCATGATTAAAATAATTTGCATGAACCCCCTCATTTGCCATCAAAGCCGCTACAAATTTTACCCAAGAGGTAAATAAGTACTTGTGCAATAAGGGTAAACTTTCACATTCACTGCAAATCGAGAGAGTCAAAACAACTGCAACTCCTTATTGGTCATCAAATGATCATGAAGCATGCAAGAGTAGTGTAAAGTATCTCGAAATTTTCTCTCGAAACGAAATACGGCTTCGTTTTCAGCATCCTTTACTAAACACAAACATTGATGCTGTCACTTTTTAGGAACAGATTACAGGGTGTGTACCACGCGTGCCATTTGTAGCTCAAAAATATTTATCTTTGGTGGGGAGTTCTGGGGCTTCTGGAAGATTAGCATTGTCTTCGAATGATATCGTTTCTGACGAAAGGACTCGACTTAAGGATCAACATAATATAGGAAGGAAGAAAGGAAGACTGGATTCTGTCAAGGAAGGGGGAAGAAAACGGCAGTGCCCTTTCAAAGGAACCATTCCAGCATTCGCGTGGAGTTATTTAGAGAAATCCTGCAAAGCCTAAATCTGGATGGCTGGGCGTGGGTTGAACGCATTATAGAACGAGTGTTTATGAACAAATTGGATAATAAATATTGCCCAATGGCTTAATTCATTATTAAAATTTCTACTATTGTCATGCAATTGCTTCTGGCAAATGTGGAATTTACCTACCCTACCCTATTGGCGGGAATTCCGAATTTCGGCGGGAATTTCAATTTTTGGCAGCAATTCCGAATTTTCCCTGTACAATTCAACTGCCAATTCAAAGTGCACACTTCTGGTATCATAGCACCTACTGCATCAGCATCCCACTTTACGTCCAACCATCGCGGGATGCCTGCATCACAGGGTGTATATTCACCAGCGACTGTCAAAACAAAGACTTACCAGCAGCCACAACACAACACACCACCAGTCTCCACCAACGGCCACCAGGGACCACTACCCATTCGCGGAGCCTACAGAACAGTTTCACCAGAGGTCGCCGCTAGCCTAGGAACTACTGTGCTATGCCAGACACGTGTTCACAAATAGTTCCGGCAGATACATCCGTCAACGGGCTTTATAAGGTGGCGCACTGCAGGCAAAAGGCAGTTCGATGCACCACTTGGCAGGACACAGAGCTGCCGCCCTGGCAGCCACGGCCAGACGTCTCTTCTAGATGACCAATTTCTTGGTATAGTCAACGAACCTCTTGACGTTGTAGAACTGTTTGTTTTCGCTCCTGATGCAGAGACGGGTGTTTTTTTATTATTATTATTATTATTATGTTCTTTCCTTTCTCAGACCTTAGATCTGGTTAAAAATGGAAAGTGACGCAGACCTTCATCAAGTGTGACTTCCTTTTAACTGTACGGTATATGTTACATTGCATTTAGGAACTTTCGGGTCATTGAACATGTATCAATAATTACGGATTTCTGTAGTTGTATATATAAGTTTGGATGCAGCTGTATTGCATTGATGTACTGGTGGATATTGTGTGGTATGACTCCTGTAGTTGATAGTATAATTGGTATAATGTCAGCTTTATCCTGATGCCACATGTCCTTGACTTCCTCAGCCAGTTGGATGTATTTTTCAATTTTTTCTCCTTAATTTGTATTCATCATTCTCCAGTACATTTTGTGGCGCATACTTGTATGTGGGAACATGTTGTTTTATAAGTTTATGTTGTAAGGCAAGCTGTTGATGTATTATTTTTGCTACATTGTCATGTCTTCTTGGGTATTCTGTATTTGCTAGTATTGTACATCCACTTGTGATGTGATCTACTGTTTCTATTTGTTGTTTGCAAAGTCTGCATTTATCTGTTGTGGTATTGGGATCTTTGATAATATGCTTGCTGTAATATCTGGTGTTTATTGTTTGATCCTGTATCGCAATCATGAATCCTTCCGTCTCACTGTATATATTGCCTTTTCTTAGCCATGTGTTGGATGCATCTTGATCGATGTGTGGCTCTGTTAATGATACGGGTGCTTGCCATGTAGTGTTTTCTTTTTCCAATTTGTTTTCTTTGTATCTGTTAATGTTATGTGATCTAAAGGGTTGTAGAAGTGGTTATGAAATTGCAGTGGTATAGCCGATATATTTATATGAGTGATTGCTTTGTGTATTTTGCTAGTTTCTGCTCGTTCTAGAAAAACCTTTTTTTATGTCGATAAATCCCCTTCCTCCTTCCTTTGTGCTTAATGTGAATCTTTCAGTTGCTGAATGTATGTGATGTATTCTATATTTGTGGCGTTGTGATCGTGTAAGTGTATTGAGTGCTTCTACGTCTGTGTTACTCCATTTCACTACTCCAAATGAGTAGGTCAATATTGGTATAGCATAAGTATTTATAGCTTTTGTCTTGTTTCTTGCTGTCAATTCTGTTTTCAGTATTTTTGTTAGTCTTTGTCTGTATTTTTCTTTTAGTTCTTCTTTAATATTTGTATTATCTATTCCTATTTTTTGTCTGTATCCTAGATATTTATAGGCATCTGTTTTTTCCATCGCTTCTATGCGGTCACTGTGGTTATCCAATATGTAATCTTCTTGTTTAGTGTGTTTTCCCTTGACTATGCTACTTTTCTTACATTCGTCTGTTCCAAAAGCCATATTTATATCATTGCTGAATACTTCTGTTATCTTTAGTAATTGGTTGAGTTGTTGATTTGTTGCTGCCAGTAGTTTTAGATCATCCATGTATAGCAAATGTATGATTTTGTGTGGGTATGTTCCAGTAATATTGTATCCATAATTTGCATTATTTAGCATGTTGGATAGTGGATTCAGAGCAAGGCAGAACCAGAAAGGACTTAATGAGTCTCCTTCGTATATTCCACGCTTAATCTGTATTGGCTGTGATGTGATATTATTTCAATTTGTTTGGATATTAAGTGTGGTTTTCCAATTTTTCATTACTATGTTTAGGAACTGTATCAATTTAGGGTCTACTTTGTATATTTCCAATATTTGTAGTAACCATGAGTGGGGTACACTATCAAAAGCTTTTTGGTAATCAATGTATGCGTAGTGTAGCGACCTTTGTTTAGTTTTAACTTGATATGTCACCTCTGCATCTATTATCAGTTGCTCTTTACATCCTCATGCTCCTTTGCAACAGACCTTTTGTTCTTCATTTATAATTTTGTTCTGTGTTGTATGTGTCATTAATTTCTGTGTAATGACTGAAGTTAATATTTTGTATATTGTTGGTAGGCATGTTATGGGGCGATATTTAGCTGGGTTTGCTGTGTCTGCTTGATCTTTAGGTTTCAGATAAGTTATTCCTTGTGTAAGTGTATCAGGGAATGTGTATGGGTCTGCAATGTAACTGTTAAATAATTTAGTTAGATGTGAATGTGTTGAGGTGAAATTCTTTAGCCAGAAATTTGCTATTTTATCTTTTCCAGGGGCTTTCCAATTGTGAGTAGAATTAATTGCTTGGGTGACTTCATGTTGCAAAATTATCACTTCAGGCATTTGTGGTATCATCTTGTATGTGTCTGTTTCTGCTTGTATCCACCGTGCATGTCTGTTATGTTGTACCGGGTTTGACCATATGTTGCTCCAGAAGTGTTCCATGTCTGTTATGTTTGGTGGATTGTCTATTTTAATGTGTGTGTTATCTATTGTCTGGTAAAATTTCTTTTGGTTTGTGTTGAATGTTTGGTTTTGTTTCCTTCTATTTTCACTTTTTTTGTATCTTCTAAGTAGTTTGGCCAATGCTTGTAATTTCTGCTTCTTTTCATCTAATTGCTCTATCGCTTCCTGTTGTGAGATTTTACCTAACCTTTTTCGTTTTTTTCTGACATTTCATTTCTTATAAATTGTGTTAGCTGTCCGATGTCTTTTCTCAGTTTTTCTATTCTGATCTGTAGCCTGTGTTGCCATGCTGGTTTTGTGGGTTTCTTCTGTGTGTTGGTTGGTTCTGATCTCTGCCTAGTGTGTATATTTAGTGTAATGAGTGCTCTGATATAAACCAGTAGTTGTAACTCTTCCATAGTTGTGTTTTCATTTATTTTGTTGTGTATGATTGTGTTGATAGTTTTTATTGTTGTTTCGACTTGTGGGCTATTTGGGGGTCTGTGCAAGAATGGTCTACTGTCTATATTTGTGTCTTTGTATTCCATATATGTCAGCTGAAATTTTTCTGCTATATCTAACACGTGTGTCACTCCGTGTTCTATTTGTGCTTGTTCTGGTGGCTGTCTTAAGATTTCGTTTTCCTCTGATTGTTTAATTGATGCGTGTTGTCCTTTGTTTGTTTGCTCTGGGATGTTTGAGTCCATTACTGTATTTTCTTCTTCTTCTGATTGCACATTATTTTGTTCCAGTATTTGTTGTACTTGTTGTTTGATGTTTTCTAATTCTGACTGGGGTATCCTGTTATTTTTTATTATTACACGGATCTGATCAGCTAGTCGTTGTTCTGTTAAAAATTTTAATTCTGGGTATCTGGTAATAAATGTTGTGTATACTTGTGATCTGTATCCAGTTGTGTTGGTTCCTAGGTTTGTTGCTTGGTAATAACAGAACATGAGGTGTCGGTTAACTTCATCTGACCATCTCATCCTCTGTCTTTGTTTTCCTTCTAGGGTGGTTGCAGGAAGCCATATCCTGCAAAACACCTATATTTGGATTTAAATCAATTTCCAGTTGGCTAGCAGTGTCGTCACCATTGTGGGCGGGCATAGGGTTCAAGCGTCGTCCCCGACCATGATGGCGCTTGTCCGAGGCTTCTTTAGTTCTGTCCTAAACCAACTAATCACACTAAAAGGGGGGTTAGCCCTATTAGTGGTTTGTTCTTTTCGTCGCCTTTTACGACTGGCAGAACATACCTGAGGCCTATTCTTTTCCTGGGCCTCCACGGGGTTTATTATTATTATTATTATTATTATTATTATATGTTATTTTGTGTTTGTGTCAATCCGCAGGTGGGATCGAGTTGGTTGTTCTTTTGGATATTGTACTATTGTTTCGTTTTGGTGAGTACAATAAATTGTTTTTGGATTTGCTTTTTCCGCATTTCTATTCTGCTAGCACAGATACTTCAGTGGCGACGAGTTGGTTTCGAATTTCCCTTGTTTACTAGGTTGTTGTCTGCTGTGGCAGAAGATATTCCAGGTATTGATGAAACCTCAGTGCGAGTCATAGCGCTGTTGGAATGTATGCAACAAATGAACGAGCTCATTATTCAGCGTTTACAGTCGATGCCCACCTTCCCTGTTGAGATGCTTATGCAGGGGTTCGCCACCCAGCTTCCCCGTTTCTGGGCCTCTGTGACACCCCCACTGCATTTCCCAAGTTCAACGAATCCGATGAACCTTGGGGCAAATATGTGGCTTGTCGGGAGCAACACTTTATTGCTCATGATGTCACTGGCGATGTTCAGTGCCACACATTTTTCCTCGCATATGTGGGCCCGGAAGTTTATCACCTGCAACATTTCCATCCCAATATGGAACCTCATGAACTCTCCTCCGAGGCCTTGATTTCTAGCCTATTGGATTATTTTGACCCTCAGGTCCACGTGACGTCGGCAAATCACAAGTTCTTCTGTTGTCAGACTCTCCCGCACAGTCATACAGGGAATGGATTGCTACGCTGCAAGGCCTCTCCCGTGACTGTCGTTTTTTCTGTGGCAACCCCCATTGCAAGCAGTCTTATGGTTCAGCACTCATACATGATATGATTCTTGTCCATGCCCCTGATGATACCTTATGGACTAATCTTCTGAAGCTTAAAGATCCCTCTTTAGACACCTGTTTATCCATTATCCACACTCATGAGCAGTCCATTCGCACTGCTTCCACACTGCAGTCCCTGGCCCAGGTCTTCGCCGCCTGCCCCCCTCGTCGCCGGTTCCCATCACTGCAGCCGCTGAGGCGGCACCGGGGGAACTTCTTGAGACTGCGCCCGCCCTCCAGGACCAGGACGTTGGTCCCCATCTGCGCCAACAGCGGTCGCAGCGAAGCAGTAGCAGCGACAATGGTTGCCCTCCTGTAGTCAATCCTTTGTCTCACATCAGAGGTAAGATTGCCGCTTCCGGAGGGTGGCCTGTTTGGCCTGCGGAAAGCAGGGTCCCAGAGCTGAGGTCTGTCAGCCGTCTGCCTTGATGGCCGTGGACCACACTACTGTCAACGCCTCTGACCCCATGGTGGATGAGACAGATCCACTGCCACCAATTTCCTTCACACAGTCGGTTTTTTCGCACACGACAGTGATGCTCACTCTGACTGTGCAGTTGAACAGCACTCCTCTCTCTCTTTTCAAGTGGACAGAGGGTCCTCCATGACTATCATCGATGGGGATTCCCACTGTCAGTTGGGTTCACTGCCACTTCATCCATTCCATTCTTCTCTGAAGAGCTACAGCAAATGACGTCATCTGACTACAGGGGAAGTTCTTGACTCACTCTAGTACCTCACTCACAATGTAACAGCCCAGGTTTTGGTCCTCGCCGCCCCCAAGGCCACCAACTTATTGGGAATGGATCTTTTTCCCTTACTGGGCCTCATGATACATGACTCGGGCCCGGCTTTCCAGTCGTTGTTGGCAGACAAACACTTGCAGCAGCTTATGGATGATTTCCCAGAAGTGTTCTCTGCCACATCTCCGGGGGTCTCTGGGTTCAAAGCCCATATCGAAGTCCTCCCTTCAGCGATCCATAAGTTCCACAAGGCTCACTTGGTACGGTTTTCCCTGCATGACAGACTACAGGAGGAGCTTCATCACCTGGAGGTTGAGGGCATCCTGACCCCAGTCCACCATAGTGTGTCCATCGTGGTCCTTGAGAAGCCAATCGGATATCTTAACTTTTGTGAGGATTTTAAGGCCACTGTCAATGCTAAGTCTGTTATTGACTCATATTCCATACCCAAGGTTGATGACATCCTGTCCCGGTTGTCTGGTGGCAAGGTGTTTGCCAAAATTGACCTGTGGGAAATGTACCTCCAGTTGCCTTTGGATGAGTTGTGGAAAACGACATTGGTAATCAATACCCCTTTTGGGCTCTTCCATTACAACGGCCTCCCGTTCGGAGTCGCCAGTGCCCCAGCCATCTTCCAGCAATACTTGGAAACATTGATAAGAGACACTCTGGAGATGGCTAACTATCTTGTTGACATCTTAGTCACTGGCATCTCCACCCCAGACTTGGCCCAAAACCTCTGGTGCCTCTTCTAGGTTCTTCCGGGTGTCGGCTTACGTTGCAGCAAGGAGAAATGTCTTTTGTTTTTTTCCTCAGGTGACCTACTTCGAAAAATTGGTTCAAATGGCTCTGAGCACTATGGGACTTAACATCTGAGGTCATCACTCCCCTAGAACTTAGAACTACGTAAACCTAACTAACCCAAGGACATCACACACATCCATGCCCGAGGCACAATTTGAACCTGCGACTGTAGCAGTCACGTGGTTCCAGACTGAAGCACTTAGAACCACGTGGCCACTGCTGTCAGCTGACCTACTTCAGCCATGTTTTGAGCGCTAATGGCATTCAACCAATGCCCCAGTATGTTGAGGCTATTCAGCAGCTGCTGCCCCCAAAGGACATCTCCCAGCCCAAGTCAGTCTGGGGTCAACTCAATTACTACCACCATTTCATCGCACATGTCACGCCTCTGGCGGAACCACTTCACCGCCTCCTTCATAAGAATGTTCCCTGGGAATGGTTGCCGGCGTGTGATAGGTTGATCCACCATCTGAAGTCTTCTCTCTTGACACCTTCTTATCTTGTCCCTTATGAGCCCCACCAGGCCTCTCGCCTCGCCTTGGCTGCCGATGCATCACACTATGGTGTGGGGGCCACCTTGTCTCACATCACTGACAGAGTCAAGCGTCCGGTGTCCTTCGTCTCCAAAAGGCTATCCCCGGCTCAGCATAACTACAGCCAAATTGAGAAGGAGACCTTGGCCATCATCTTTGGGTTTAAGAAATTCCACGATTTCATCTACGACCATCGCTTCACCTTATACACTGATCACAAGCCTCTGGTCTTGTTGTAAAGTGCTACAGCCGCCATCCCCATGAGAATTGCTCGCCACCTCCAGCACTTGGCATTGTTCCTCTTGGAATATTCCTTCGACATCTGTTTGTGGGTCACAGCTCTCCATGCCAATGCAGATCTTCTCTCTCATCTCCCAGTGGGCGTTGACCCAGAGTTTGATGCTAACCTGGCTGCCTGTTTCCACCCAGATGACACCACTGCAGAGACAGTCGCTGATTTGCCACTGGATGCCAAGCTAGTCGCACGTCACATGGCACACAAACCGACCCTCCAGGTGCTGTTGTACAATGTTCAGCACAGTTGGGCATCAGACCATCGTCAGATGCTACAACCAGGGATCTGTCTGTCAGAGATGGGGTCCTCCTCAGCTTGGGTGATAATGATCACTGGCAGGTGGTGCTGCTGCCCTCCTCCCACCAGTGGGCATTGGAGCTCCTACATTTGGCCATTGGGGGATGGTCCTGAAAAAAAGGGTTTGCGCGCCAGTGGGTCTACTGGAGGGGGATGACGCCACTAGCACTCACATGGTGATGGTGGCCTCATGTGCCTCTTGTCAACAGCACCAATCGGACACCCCTTGCCAACTGTTACCGTGGCCTCCTACTCCTTCTCCTTGGTCCCATTTGCACTTAGATTTTGCAGGCCTGTTCGTCGGCTCCTCCTGGCTCATCCTGGTGGAATCTGGCAGTGCGTTTCCTTATGTCTCCTGCATGTCCTCCACGACCTCCGCCCATACTATCCAAGCTCTTCCCTGCATATTTGCCATTGAGGACCTTCAGAAGACGTTGGTGACCGACAACGACCTTAAATTTACATATGGTGAATTTACTTCCTTCTGCATCTCACAGGGCATCCAGTTGATTCATACTGCTTCTTTTCATCCTGCATCTAATGGATTAGGCAAACGGTTTTTCCAGATATTCAAAGTCCAGATGTCGAAATTGCATCCGCAACACTCTCTGGATGACGCCCTCAACATCTTTCTTTCTTCCTACCGATCCACTGCTCAGGATGGATCATCCCCAGCTAAAAACTTAATGGCCATCCTCATCAGCCCCTTGTCTCTCCTGTCCCCATCTTCTCCCCACCCAGCTCCACTGCATTAGACAAACCCCAGTTACTCTGTACAGGATCCAGTCTGGGCACTGATGTTTACCTGGCATCATCCCCGGTCTCATCGCTCATCGGCTGCTCTACGGTGGCAGTCACCCTCAACGATGGTGCAGTGTGCTGGAAGCACACCAACCAGCTTTCCCTCCAGTGTGGTCCGCTGCCGCCGTCTCTGCTATCTCCTGACCTGTTGGCCCTTGGGGCTGACTGTGCTCCTCTCCCCACCCGACCACCGCCCCCACTGTCACTGCTGATCACACCCCAGGTGGACCTTTCGGCAGAGGGCCCTATGCCCATTGAGGTGGATCCTGCACCTGCAACCACCCCCAGTCTCTTGACACCCACAGTCCTGACGTCGAGGTGGGCCTCTCACTCCCCCTTGGGGGAGGGGGGGGGGGCGGTGGAGCGTGAAGGTTGCTGTCGCCGCACACTTCAGACATCATAGCACCTACTGCCTCAGCATCCTACTTTACGTCCAGCCATCATGTGACGCCTGCATCACCAGGAAAACCCACATCGACTGTGTTGTCAAAACATAGACTTACTGGCAGCCACAACACAACACACAACCAGATCTCCACCAACGACTGCCAGGGACTGCTACCCATTCGCAGAGCCTGCAGAATAGCTTCACCAGAGGTCGCCGCTAGTCGAGGAACTACTTTGCTACGCCAGACGCGTCATCGCAAATAGTTCCGGCAGATACATCCGCCAACGGGCTTTATAAGGCGGCGCACTGCAGGCAAAAGGCAGTTCGACGCACCGCTCAGAAGGATACAGAGCTGCCGCACTGGCAGCCACGGCCAGATGTCTCTTCCAGTTGGCCGATCTCTTGGTATAGTCGACGAACATCTTGACGTTGTAGAACTTTTAACATTTTTATGTTCGGATAATAAGTTGCCGTCTCTTTAATCTAAGAATAGATGATCAGTGCAGCTACCCGCTATCTCTGTGTAATGTCTTGTCTGTATAGACGTGTATCTGTTGTCTTTAAGATCCCTTCACCTTCACACATAAGTCTATACAGTAAAGTAAGGCCCTCCCAGTTCTTGGCTGATCCGTGATGAGACAGACTAATGGAGGATTATTAGTATTATCTCTATTTTCATTTGCTCTCTCTCTCTCTCTTCTCTCCTTTATCTATGTACAGTTTTTAATATAATATTTCATTACGTGAAATCAGCCAAATAGGATATTTGGTGGAGTCCTTCGTCTTGGTAATCGGCGGCTGGCTTGCTGTAAGAGATCTTTACATTTATTATTACTGTTAAACACTGCAGTCAGTCGGGGGAATCCATAGTTTGGACAATTTGTTCCTTCTACGAAAGATTGCGAATTCCAGATGTGCACGAAGCCTTTTTGGACAATTTAACACAGACTCAGTGATTGCAGGCTCTCTTCAACACAGCTGAAACTTCCCCACTAATTACAGGTCCAACGTGATCAACAAATGTTTCAGAAAAAATTCATTCGTTCATTCACTCCAGAACAAAAAAGTCACAAACCTTATTTATGGAGGAAATCGTGTATTAAATCCATCTCCATTACATGTCCAGATCTCCGGTGATTCCACGCCTTAATTATTTTCCTTTTACAATCTCTTTCTCTTCAAAACAAACCGCTAGCGGCACAAATGTTAATTGGCTCGCTTTAGAGAGAAGAAAAGCAGAATATGTATCTCTCAGAAACACGTCAATCCCTCAACAGATACTCCAGAAGCTGTCCTAGTTACCACTCTAACAACCATGGAGCATGCATATATGCATCTCTGTTATTTCAAAGAATAAATGCACTAGAAAATACTTTGGCGTCGACGAGCTGTCGCCGCATATATTACGAGCAAATCAGATCAGATAACTTTTCCAAAGTGAATGAATGGGGATGGTTTGATTGAAAATGATTAATTGGTGCGTGGTAGATGGTATTTGCTGTGGGGACATTACAAACTGTTTGTGTTCGCTCCCCTTGAAGAGATGAGTCTTTTTTATTATTATTATTATTTGTAAATTTATGTTTGTGTCGATCTGCAGTTGGGATCGAATCGGTTGTTCTTCTGGATATTGCATTTGTTTCGTTTTCGAACTTGTATTTTCGGCATTTCTATTCTGCTAGCGCAGATACTTCACAGAGGACGTAGTATTAAAGGAAATTGTTGATGGAAATTATTTATAAAACCGAAATAGGTGGTAGAAATCGGGAAAAAACAGTTCAGATTATGGGAAAACAGTGAATTGTGCTCTGAGAAGGACATTGCATTTCGTAGGATAGGGATACTCTTCTTTAACTTCTAAACACTTCATTGCTTCGTATAGTGCGTTCATAAAATCATCAAGTCGCTATACAGTGCACTGCCGGGCACGAGTGCAATACTGGTGTGCCCGGCTACACACAGCATCAGGCAGCAGCCCCCTCCCCCCCCCCCCCCCACCCCACATAGCCTTGGCGGCTCAGTCCCTCACGACGGCTGCCTCGCGGGACACTGCTGGACCTGCTTACCCTGCCTCCTGGCCTGCTGCGGGCGATTTGAGATGAAAAGGCCCCACGCCACGCATGCTCGTAGCTCTCAGCCAGCCTTAGATGGCTCAACCACACCACGTGCGGTGCTTCGTTAGGCGTCCGGCAGTCCGTTGATGACCACTTGTCTGCCTCCCTAACATTCCCCAGCCCTCGACTTCCACGCCACAGGGAGGCGGGAGGCGACAGCCAGCAGTTGAAAATTGGCAGATGATTGTAATATACAATGCTGCTCTCAAGGCGCACTTTTTTGGGCATCTACTATGAAAAACAGATTTGTTTTCGAAGGTTAGTGTCTTCCCCCACAGCTCTATCCTAACGAAAACAGCAACATATATTTTGAGGGATGCAGCTGGCATTGAGTGTGCCAGACTATCAGTCTGCCTCAGAATGAAAAAAGGGTGTTTTTCTAAAGATAACAGATGTGTCCAATTTTCCATCCACTTGCCGGCAAACAAAGGATATTTTCAGAAAGGGACCTCTACCTGTATCACAGAATTTTTTGTCCACCAACTACCTGCACCAAGCCTGCTTGAAGAAGAAAAGGAAGGCGAGGTTAGTGTCCTCAACCCACAGTTATACCCTGACTAACAACAACATGTACTTCAAAGGATCCAACTAATGACAGAAGTATCAATCTATATGTTTGCTTTAGAATGATCAAAGAGTGCTTTTGTAAAGCTAGCAGGTGTGTCTAATTTTAGAATTTTTTTCCCCCACAGAGCGATATTTTACTGACACCTGCACCAAGTCTGCTCGAAGAAAAAAGAAGGCAAGTCATAACTTGCTGGTATGACATTCTGAGTTCCTTGTGGGTCCTCTGCAAAATGGATGGTGGAGTCTCAAGGTACATAAAGCCCAACCTCCACCACACTCATCACCATTCTTTGACAGTGCCTAGCTGTGTCTGGGTGATTCCTTCAATATGAAATGGCAAGCCAGCAGTGATGCCAGCGGTAATGTTGATGAGATATGGCCAAACTTGGGGCAATTGCCTTGTAAGTGTCAATAAAATATATTATGAGTTCAAATTGTGACATTTATAAAATTTCGTTAAATTTTTTGAAATTGTGATACATTTTCGTAACAAGTGGTTATAAAAGTTTTTTTTCTTGCTATTACAGCATTCGTTCCCGAAATATTGCCAGAACTAAAACGTCAGCTGGAAGCCGAAAGTCGCCAGCAAGTGGAAGAGCTTGTGCTACCATCATGCAAATTCGTCTCCAAATTCTATGTGATAGTTTACACATTCAGAAAACGGCTCTCGATGTATTTCGATCGTAAGCAGTATTTATAAAATTTTTGATCTCGCTGTTGCAGTATTAGAGCAGCTGCTGGTGGAGGATGAGCTGCTGCTGCAGGCTGAAATGCAGCAAGAACATGAGTAAAGTTGTTTTATATTACTGTTAGACCTTTCTTTTCATCGTACACAGTTGTGTGAGGCATATATTATTCATTGTTGTAGATCTAGCTTCAGAGCAAGAGGAAACTGAGATTCTAGAAGGTGTATGCATCGGTAATGATGACCAGGAGTCATCACTTCCATCTGATATGAACTTTTTATTTATTTATTTATTCGTAGTTATGTATAATCAGTATCTCTCTGTAGGCAAATTCAGCACAATTCAGTACAATTTTGTTTCTTGTAATCAGTATCTTGTTGTAGACGACTTCCATCAGATGGATTGGTGGCTCCACAACGGCAACAATTCCGGTGAGGGTGAAATACTGGAGAGGGAGCTTTATTGGTGGCTGTTGAAAGGCAATATGATCTCTCCCTTCTGGAACAGGAGATTGGGCTATTTGACTGGGTGGGAGAACTACCAGAAAGATCGACTGCACTGCTCAATCCTGGTACCTAGAGCGTAAAAGATGATTATAATGTGACCACCACCGTTACAGCATGTAATTATCACTCTGGAATTCTGATGTACTTAGTTATTGTTGTTTGTTTGCAGCATGTATTAAAAAAGTCTTGAGCATTGTGCTTAACTTTTTTTCCACTATTCCTATGTTACAAAGGTGCCACCAACACCACCACAACAACAGCTTGATGTAGCAGGTGTACCTAGAGCTGTGGTTATGGGGCCGGTATGAAACACACGCGAGTGGCGTGCACCACCACCCAAATTGCCGCTCGTTGCTGCACGAGAGGCGGCCGTGGCTGCTACAGTGCCGGCCCCGGATCCACCACATACCCTCTGGCGTCTTTGGGTGGTTCAGTCAGAGGAACGATCTGCCACACCAGGCTGACGGTGGTGAAGAATCAAACATGCATCAGCGTTAACGAGCGCCCTCATCATCACCGCCAGCTCCTCCTACTCTGTCTCCGGGTGTTCACCCTCTCCAGCAATGGAAGGTATGTGTACCTTGGCACATACCCCTTTTCCATGAAACCGCCTCCTCCCCAGAGCCCTCATCCGCCAGGTGAATGCAGTTGTGTGCTAGCTGTAGTATCAATGATAATGGCCGGACATGGTGGCCGAGAAGTCCTAGGCGCTACAATCTGGAACAGCGCGACCACTACAGGTGGTGGTTCGAAGCCTGCCCCGGACATGGATGTGTGTAATGTCCTTAGGTTAGTTAGGTTTAAGTAGTTCTAAGAGACTGATGACCTTAGAAGTTAAGTCCCATAGTGTTCAGAGCCTCAAGCCTCAATGATAATGGACCTGTGGCTAGTGGTAACGCTCTATCCCATCCTGATAGTGAAGGGAGGGGCGTATCTTGTTTACTAGAATTGAGAAACCAGGGGTGGGGGTATCTCGACCCAGTCAGGTTTCTAGCAGTATGCCTCTCAGTGCTGGAGTCAGAGCTCCTAAAAGCCCTAGATAATCCGAGATATAATTTAATTAAATGGAACGCAGTACTCTGCTGGGAGTTAACTCACCCTCCCAAACAGCAGGGTGCTGTTGAAGAGTGAAGCCTGCACTACATCTGGGGTGATAATGTTGTTATATCTCAGTGTATCAATCGCTGGGTGCTATTGATAATCCACTTTGTGTGCTATACCGTCCAGGTTTTTCGAGATGGAAGTAAGAGGCCCAGCTGAAGCAATGAGCCATCCGTACTCATGTCTATGATCCGTTAAATGGAGGGTCCAGTTATATCTAACTCCTTGAGGATATTAAGAACAAGCAGACCTTTATTAACGTTCAAAATGAAAAATATAACTCTTGATTTGCAAGGTCAATCCTAGCTTGCGAAAGAAATTCGACAAAACATCTACAACATACATTTCGATAGGAAGTAGGTCTTAACATTCATGAATGTTATGACTTTGACAGCATCAAGTTCCCCATAAAGATTCAGCCTGATTCAGGACATACCAAAATTTGAGGCACAAAATCCTGGAATATTATTTCACATTTAAGGCCTGAAGAAGAAGCAGAAAAGCAAGCCAGATGAGCAGAAAAGCATACTGTAGTTGGACCACTCGGTTTTTCGAAAGATGCAGTGAGGGTGGTCGTCAAGTAAACATACAGCTCTTCTCTGTAGGTGCTATTCATCATTACATATGGATCAAAGACATGTCCCACCTCCTTTACAGTCAATTGTCGAAACATAAAGATAAGAAAAACATTTGCTTCAGGTGTCTAAATACTTTTTCAGAAGAAAAGTCTTTGAAAAGGCATCTGGAGGACTGTGAATCTAAGAAACTGGTATATATTGTTGTGCCCAGAGAAGAAAACAAGTTCATTAAATTGAAGAATTCTCGCCACCACGACCGATGTCTGTTTGCTGTACATGCAGACTTCGAAAGTCTCCTTGCCCCTGTCACCCCCTGTGAAGGGAATCCCGTAGCCCCGCATACCACCTTCATACAGAAATACCTACCATATGGGGTGGCATATCAACTTGCATGTTCGTATAATTCAAGTCTTAACCGCTATGAATCTTATGTCAGGAATGATCCTGCGGCTTGGCTGCTCACTGAGCTCGAGAATCTCTCATGGGAATTCTCCAAACGAATCACACCAAAAATTACACTCTGCTTCCTTGACACACTACATTTTATGTAGGTGCCACTCCAGAAACTCGTTGAAACACTACCTCAGGAGGATAAGCATACCACATGATCTGCTTACCTCAATGAGGAAAGTTTCAGCTTGTAATTAGGAAAGGAGTTTTTCCTTGTGAGTATCTGGATAGTAAGGCGAAAGTAGTGCTACAGGTGACGCCATAACTAGTGCAGATTATGAGCATGCCATGAATGTCTGGCTGAAATTCAACATTCCAAAGCTGGGTGAATACGCAAGACCATGCATGAACACCAATGAACGCTTGCTTGCAGATGTTTTTGAAAAGTTCCGGAGTGTACGCATGGCCATGTTTCTCTCTGGACCTTACCTTTTATTACATGGCACCTGGCTTATTCTGGGAAGCAATGTTTAAGAAAACAAGGCGCAGCATCGAACTTTCGATTGATGCTGATATGCTTCTTTTCTTTGAGCATGGGATCCATGGTCGACTGTGCCAGTGTCCATAGACACGCAAAGGCAAATAATCTATACATGGATGCAGAGTTCAAAGCATCCCTACATTCAAGTTATATTCTACATCTGAATGTGTATAAGTTATTCGGGAATGCCATGATGCAACCACTGCTGGTTGGTGGGTTTCAATGGGTGCCTGAAAACAAATTAGAGGGATTAGGTGGAAAAATCTTGGGACTGGCGTCTGATTCTGATGTAGGGTATGTGATGGAGGCAGAACTCATGTCCCTGATAGTTTGCATGAAATTACAAGCGACTTGCCATTGCATCCAAGGCAACAAGTTCCGTGAGGAAGCACTGACCCTAAACATGACCATTGCTGGACACAAGCAGAGGTATGTAATTCATTACTATAATCTCCAGCAGTGTCTCATCTTAGGGATGATGGAGCTAGGTGGAATCACCTGGGCTGTCTCCATCGATCAGTCTGCCTGATTGAAGGAGTATGGAGAATTAAATACCGAAAAAACGGCGGGCGTGGCTAGTGGATTCGAAAAAAATATTTATAAATTGATGAATAATTCAATTTTCGGTAAAACCATGCAGAATGTAAGGAATGAAGGCGTTATTTTGATTAGGACCAACTGGGTAGATCTGTGGAGCATAAGAAAATGCATAACCAGATAAAATTTTAAGCATGTTACTATCTTCTATGAGAACTTTCTTGCTGTGGACTTGTCAAGGGTTTCAGTGGAGTTTACGAAACCAATCTATTTGGGTATGTGTGTATTGGACAACTCCAAACTCCACATGTACTGCTTCCACTATGAATTTGCTAAAACTTATTTCATGGAGTCAAAGTTACTTTATATGGATACAGAGAGCTTCATCTATTGGTTGAAGAACTGCAATCCTTATGAAGTAATTGGGTGTCATGGTAATGAATTTGACACATAGGGATACGCAACCGACAATACATATAGTATTGTTCCTCACAACAAGGTTATCAGATTAATGAAAGATGAGGCAGATGGAGTGCCGAGTGTGGAGTTTGTGGGTCACAAGATCCAAAACAAATGCATATCGTACAATAGATGGAGCCACCCAGAGACAGTTTAAGGGTGTGCAATTTGCGGCATCACATGTCCTGATGCTCGAAGACTACTTGCAGTGCCTGTACGGTGGTGTTTGCAGTGCTCCGTCACAACCTCCGCATTTGGTATAGCAAACTAGTATTTGACCGTGAGTTCAGGAGTAGTACACTGTGTTGCAATCTAAAGTTGGATTGTCATGAGGTGACAATAAAATAGACATTTGTGATTAGGGGATCGAAACCCTCCTGTACTCGCAGTGTTTACTTGAATCGCGAGAGGGGAGTGCGAGACACATATGGTGTGAATGAGAGAGTGGCTGAGCGAGAGTTTGTGCAGAATAATATGGCTCTTTTATCATAGTGTAAATATTGTATGTGTGATGTATGGTGTGTGTGACGACTGCGGTTCTACCCTGTCGCTAAGTATCGCCAAAATACCCGAAAAACACCGTGTTAACTAATGCAGTCCAAATCAAGCCGTATCTAAATAGACGTTTCTCCAAATTTTACTTACCAACACAATATCTGACCGTGCAGTTATCCTAGTTTAGCATAGAATAACCATATTAAATAAGATTTAAGGACATTGACAAAAAAATTTGTTTCTAACATCCATAAACAAAAGAATACCAAAGTTGAGTGATGAACCCACAATTTTACACGACGCTCATTCAAAGTAATCACAACCTGTGTGGTTTGACAGCTACCCACCTTTGAATTACCCACTATAGAATGTTAGCACCAGTAGCAAGCGAGCTTCACTGTCATTGGTCGACGTTTAAGAAATTAATGGCGGGCGCCCTTGTCCAAGTAGCAAAGCATTACAATACTTCTGGTAAATGCTACGACGCACGAATTTAGACACATACCCTCCAAAAGTTATAAAAAATACACATGCAGCGGCAGCGGATTTAAAATGTAAAAAAAATAAAAATGGAAATAATTAAAAGGGAAATGGCTACTGCTAATGAAAGTCAACAATGTCTACATAGAACACACCACTTCGAGGGGAACACTTTTATTCTAAAGAAGACAAATGTTACGTGTATGTCAGCCAAAAGGAAATTAAAATTGTTTGCAATAATTTTGAGTCTTTGAGAGGAGAGCGCTGCTTTTAAATCTTATCTTGTGTGTTGTGACGATGGTTGCGATATCGACGGCAGCTGGCTGGTCCTGGTGAAATGCTGAGATCTGCTCCCACGGTCGTGTGATTGCAGCTGATGATTTTTCCTCGTAATCGGGCGGGCAGTGGTATTCATTAAGCTGTAAATCTGATTACAGTGGCGTTTTGCAGGCCACAGGTTGGTCGATGTAATTGTTGTTACAGATGTCCGTATGTGCACAGTATTAATGTTTCTGGCACACACAATTTAAGTTTACTTATGCCACACACAGTTTATAAAACTTGGCGACGGCGAGTTCTATGGAAAGTCAATTCGTATTATGACTGCCGCGATCGCGAAAAACCGTCCTGGGTGGGAATGTACTCACACACAATAGACAGTTCGCATAAGTTCATAACGACTGTTACTGATTATAGGCGTCCGACAGTTCATCGAAACGCGAATAAATATGTAAGTTCACAGTACCTGAGTGTACGGAAACACAGTCAAAATACAAGTGCAGTTCAATTCACAGACACAGAGCTACAATACCGCCCATTCTCGGTTGCATTCTCATAGTTACTTCGTCTCACGGCACAGTCTCAGTATTTACTTCGCCCAGTTTCTACACTCACTATTATCATATCACGTACTGGTATAAAACAGTCATTCAAAACGTACATCGCTTGCCACTAAACTCAATCTTCACCAGTTCGTAAAAGTCACAACTCCCACAGTAAAACATCTGTCCACCTCTCTCGCTACCCAACAACACACACCCCCTTTGTTGGATCGACTATCGATATTGCTCTCTCTCTTTCTCAATACTCTTGCCCACAGTTTATACAACATCAAAGTAAATTACATGTATCTTCACACAACTATTTTCTACCAAACTTATTACAGTAAATGATAAACACAAAAAAATTAAAGCTTTCCACAATCAATAAACTCTAAACTTACAGCTCTAAACTTATAAAAAAGAAATAATTTCCAGTTACATATTACATCTAGAAAACAACTTTTATCTCTATATTACAGGACAAAAGAAAAAATGCGCTATAACATCAAAGATATATGAACAGACGGGAAAAAAACAATATATATATATATATATATATATATATATATATATATATATATATATATATATATATATATATAGCAAAATAACGATGTCTTCACATGTGCCCCCCATTTTATCATGAGATGTTCCCAAAAACCTCTCAAGATAAAATGTCCATGACCCATATGAGACAACTGACCTCATAAAAGTAGATAATATTCTGGTATATGTTGACTTGACTTATCCAAAACTTCTATTTACAAACATTACCTCAGTAATTTCTAATATTATTTAATGACACATAATCTACCTAACAATCATGAAAACAATATTCAACAATATTGCTACAGAATAATGATTTCAATTAAGCAAACCAATTAAATGAATGATTAGTTTATATTCTGAATCCAGCACTAAGAAATGTATGAGCAGTAACAATTTTAAAAAAATTATCATAGAAACAAATAATTACAACAAACTTATACAATATAACTGAAGACTAATCTCATTAGTCCATTCCTCACTGTGTACATCACTTTTTACCACATACTTTTGAGTCTTTGTAACAAGTCATGTTTCCACACAAAATTTATGGCTCCAAATTGTCGAGTCTGTCATAATGTTGTGTATTTTAATGTACTCAAATAATTGATTCTACAACTCAAATTCGATTGCCTATAGCGACTAATATAATCCTATACTCCTTAAACATGTCCCTCAGTTCATCAAATTCTGGTTCAGATTTGAAAAAGAAAAGCGAGAAGGGGTTCATCACCCAAACCTCATGCCCTGGGTTTATATGGTTTCAAATCTACTATATTCTTCAGACCAAACTTCTTTTTTGTCTTTGGATACACCAGATAATAAGCATTGTGATGCGGTATACCCAATACCTCAAATGGACCTTTAAATACATCAAAAAACTTTGATATCTCATTGTTAATCTCCTTAGGTTTTTCATAAGTCTTCACCAATACCAAGTCTCCCACCTTAATTTCAACCTTCTTTAATTTTTTATCATGCTGTCTCCTCCTCTCCTCTAACCTCTTTTCCACTAATTCTCACAGTCTTTTCTTCTTCTCATCCCAACTTAACTCATCCCTCAGTGGAAATGACAACTTCTCCTCTACAAAACTCAAGGATCTTTCTCCCTTCATAATCTCATATGGGGTAAACACAGTTACATCATGAGGCACTGTGTTCATTACATCCTCAATATTTTCCACAACATCTCCCCAGGAACTGTGATTATTACTACGATACGTGCAGCATAACCTTCCTATTTCCCTCATATAGCGCTCCGCCGGGTTCCTGGCTGGGTGGTAAGTTGACGTATATATTACCGCTATTCCCTGGTCAGTAAGACCTTCCTTCCAATTCTTGCTAGTAAACTGGGATCCGTTGTCAGAAAGTATTGCTTTTGGCTTACCAAATTTTACAAAATAGTCCTTTTCAAGTTTAGTCAGAATCGCCCTACCAGTGACTTTACACAAAGGGTACAACCTAATAAATCTAGACAATACTTCCAATACCACAAAAACGTAGGCAAAACCTCCTTTTGTCTTTGGCAAAGGGCCATAGAAATCGACAGCTAATAACTCCATCAAATCATTAGGTTTTACATTCTGCATAGGAAGCCGGCATGTCTGATTTGTAACCTTGGCTCTCTGACACTTATCACATGTCCTAATCCTGTTATTTACTCTTTTTACCATGTTGTCAAAGGCCACACATTCTCTTAATTTCTGTATACATTTCCTTGCACCTATATGCCCAAAACTCAAATGAATGTAGTCAATTATTTCATCAGTGCAGTCACTAGGCCAACACACCTTCCAATCCTCTGAACCTTCATTAATTCGCCTGAGCAAGATTCCACCATGCACTTTATAGTATTTCAGCAGTTTATCATTACCATTTGGCATATCTAACTCTCTCTTAATCATTTTCCAGATCTCATCATGGTTTTGATACCTCCTCATTTATTTACATATATTTTCTATTTTCTTTTCCCCTTGAACTCCCTTAATATAGAATAATTTCGCATGCTCTTCATCTATATCTTGTCCTGTTTCCCCATTTTCCCCCAAAGGTAATTTGGATAATGCATCTGCAACTTTATTTTGAGTACCCTTAACATACTTGATTTCAAATTCAAACTGTTGCATGAACACTACCCATCTTGTCAACCTAGTATGCATCAACCTAAATTTCTTGAAAAATATCAAAGCCCTATGATCAGTATATATGATGGTTTTATTTCCACACAGATAATCCCTAAATTTTCTAAATCCCCAGATTATTGCCAAAGCTTCTTTTTCTGTCACACTATAATTCTTTTCATACTTAGTTAATGACCTGCTCGCAAATGCAATTGTTCTATGATCTTCCTTCCCACCTTCTCCAAAATCATGAAATAATTCGACTCCAATACCATATCCACTAGAATCAGTCCCCAAACAAAAAGATCTAATAAGGTCAGGATGATGCAAAATTCTATCCTCTTTTAAAGCTCCCTTAAGCTGCGTAAAAGCTTCCTGACACTCACTGGTCCAAACAAATGGCACTTTAGGACTCAATAACTTATTTAAACTTGGATTGTTAAATACTTGTCCTGATACAAAATTTCTATAAAAGTTACATAAACCGAGAAAGGACTTCAATTGTTTTCGATTGTTCGGAGGTGGGCATTCTTTAACAGCTTTGGTCTTCTCAGGGTCAACTTTGATACCCATAGTGGACAAGATTCTACCTAAAAACTTTATTTCCTTTCTCACAAACTCACATTTCTTAAGTCTAAGGGTCATGCCCCCTTTTCTCAAAGCCTGAAACACGTCATCCAATAAACTAAAATGTTCCTCCCATGACTCGGTGGCAATCAACAAATCATCTACGTACACAGTTATTCTAGAACTCAACTCTGGTCCCAAGACTTGTTCTAATGCTCGAATGAATACGGACACACTAATATTCAAACCAAAGGGTACTACAGTATATTGGTAACATTTCCCATTTACCAAAAAGGCCGTATACTTCCTATACTCCTCCACAAGTGGAACCTGCCAGTACCCGGCAGTGAGATCAAGGCTAGTCATGTAGTTCATATTATAATACTTCTGTAATATCCCGTCCATATTTTTGGGGCGATCGGTCTCTCTACTCACTATGTCGTTCAAAGCTCTAGCATCAATAACCACTCTTACACTACCATCTTTCTTACCCACCACTATTAAGGGACTATTGTATTCACTCTTGCTTCTTTCTATAACTCCACAGTCTACCATTCTCTCAATCTCTTTATGTACAGCTTCCCTCAACGCAAATGGTATAAAAAACGGCTTTCTTGCAAATGGTTCATGCTGTTTCACATCTAATTTACACTCAAAGTTCTTAACTTTACCAAGTCTGTCTGAAAATACCTCTCTATTTATCCATAATACTTCCCTTAACTCTTCTTTCTGTTATCTACTTAACCCTTCTACCTTGTCCATCTGGTTCTTCAATTCTCCTATTATCTATCTCTCCTTTCTGCTACCCCTATAGTCCAAGTTCAACTCTAAATCTCTCATATTGACTCCTACTGTCATCACTCTCATTTTCAACTGACCAACTAAATCATTGCTACCCACTATCATTCCATCAAATTTCACACTTGTTTCTAATCCTTCATTATAAAAAGTGACAAAACCGTCCCCACAATTTACTCCTGCTTTACACTCTGTCAACCAGTCCATGCCCAGGATAATTTCCACACTGAGCCCAGGAACAACAAAAAAATTATGTACTAAGCTTATGCCCCAAGTTCAAATTCTAAGATGATCTGTCGCTTGACCGCTTTGCTCAACTTGCCCGTAGCACCCATTATTTTTAACCCCAACACAGGTATGTCCATTACCTCTTTACCTTCCTTTATACAGTTATCGAATCCCTCTGATACAGCACTTATTTCACTACCTGTATCCAAAAAAGCCTTTTGTTCCCTACCATAGGTTTTCATTTTCACAAAAGGTTGTCCAGCTTTAATATCCCCCATATCTTCACCCTCATGTAACAAATCTCTTTCAAAATTATCATATTCCCATTTTCTACAACCTATCTCGGAGCTTTCCTCTTCTCTTGACTCCCTTCTGATTGCACATAAACTCTCTTCCTCCTCACTACAAGTTGCCACATCCTTATCCTTGCCAATAATAAACACATTAATTTTTTCCTCCTCATCAGCATCTACACCATGGTTCAAGAAATCGGTAGAAATCTCTCCCTCAATAACTTCAGATACTGGCCCGTTCTCTTCCCCTTTACTCCTATGCAAATTACTCTGGAAAAGAAACGTATCCTCTGGTACCTCTTCTTCTCCCCCTTCACTGTCACTACTACCACTACTTGTCTCTTCCTCCTCACTTTCAATACTTTCCATTTGTATCACTTCATTCTCCTTCTCCCTGTCTATTTGCTCCTTTTCATATTCTGAAACACCATCATACATATGAGAAAATACCCCCATACATGAACCTCCAGATTCTATATTATTCCCACACTTAATTTTGGGCCCTACCTCTTCAATTACTAAGTTCTGACTTCCACACCCCCCTATCACCATGATTAGTATTACTATTGCTGTACATCACAAAACATCTGACATCATTGTGGCAACTGGCAACATTGGTAGGCCCTGATACTTGACCCGCTCCAGCATGGGCCCTTACTGTTGCGGTGTACCGTTTCCCATATTAAAACTTCCTCTCCTATCATAACCTCTACCATTACCCCTAAAATTCCCTCGACCTCTTTCTCCCCCACTTCTCACATTTACCTGATTCACTCTACCGGTCTGTTCCCTGTTCTCTTGGTACCTCCAAGAACCTCTATTTACATTAAAAGAACAATTTGTCTGCCATCTATCCACATCTCTCACCTTATTCAGAAAATCTTTCAGATTATTATTATGCTCTATTAATCCACATCTCCTATTAGGAGGTAACTTCTCCATCAATACTTCTATTTTATCTCGATCACTCCAAGTACTGTCCAAATGCTTCAACCTATTGATCCATCTTTCACAATATTCTCTCATGCTCTCCCTATTTCGGTTATCATACCATGGTGCCTTCTTAAAACCCTCAATTACATCACTCTGTTTTTCTTTAGACCAGTACTCTGCTCGAAAAGCTCACACAAAATCCTCAAAAGTTTCATATCTATCTGGTGCATCTGCTCCCCAATCTAAACTTTCACCCTTTAAACATGCACTTGCCCTCCTTAACTAATCTTTCTCAATCCACTCTACAGTAAACTGACTTTGTAAACTATTCACAAAAGCCACTGGATGGACTTTGCCTTTAGGATCAAATACTATATTATTAAAAGTACTACCATCTCTCATATGTACTACCACAGATGGAGCTGTACGATTCCTATCTTCTATTTTTCTTTCCAAAGCTCCTACTCTTTTCTCAATCACAGAAGTGGACTCCCTGATTCTTCCCACTTCTACTTGAGCTTCCTTCACTACTGTCTGTGTTTTATCACACACTTCAGTCTGTGCTACAATATTCTTATCCAAGCAATCTACCCTTCCATTTACCTCCTCCCTAAAACTCTTTTGCTTTTCCATCAGTTCGAATTCAGTTTCTTTAAATGTCTCTTTAACATCATCTTAAAATTTGTTAAAATCTTTGCCTATATCCAACTTTATATTTGAAATCCTCTTTTCTATCGCATCATCTAGTTCCCTTTTAAAATCCTCAAACCTTTGTTCAAATTTCCTATCTAAATTCTTTAGTTCTTCTCCCATATCATTTTGTGATTTGCTAACATCTTCCATTTTCTTATTTATACCCTCTATATCTTCTCTTAAACCTTTATGGCCCTCTTTCATTCCTCTCATTTCCGCTAACAGTACAGCAAACATACTTTTTACCCCTCCTGTCCCATCTACATCTTTATCAACCTCTGGTTCTGTCTTAATTACTATATCCTTTTCCACCTTTTCCATAGCAATTTCATGTTCTTTATTTTCCCCTTGCTCGTCATCCCACAGTTTAAAACTGGCTACACATTCATCCTCTTTAATAGTCATCTTGTCTATTTTCTGATCCTAACACCAACAAACCACTCCCACTAATTATCAAAAATTTTGAAACTGAGATCAAAAGATTGCAATTCTTTAAGACAGCATCAAAATACCCTGTCCTGTCACGGTCGCCATATGTGACGACTGCGGTTCTACCCTGCCACTAAGTATCGCCAAAATACCCGAAAAATAACGTGTTAACTAATGCAGTCCAAATCAAGCCGTATCTAAATAGACGTTTCTCCAAATTTTACTTCCCAACACAATATCTGACCGTGCAGTTATCCCAGTTTAGCATAGAATAACCATATTAAATAAGATTTAAGGACATTGACAAAAAAAATTGTTTCTAACATCCATAAACAAAAGAATACCAAAGTTGAGTGATGAACCCACAATTTTACACGACTCTCATTCAAAGTAATCACAACCTGTGTGGTTTGACAGCTACCCACCTTTGAATTACCCACTATAGAATGTTAGCACCAGTAGCAAGCGAGCTTCACTGTCATTGGTCGACGTTTAAGAAATTAATGGCGGGCGCCCTTGTCCAAGTAGCAAAGCATTACAATACTTCTGGTAAATGCTACGACGCACGAATTTAGACACATACCCTCCAAAAGTTATAAAAAATACACATGCAGCGGCAGCGGATTTAAAATGTAAAAAAAAATAAAAATGGAAATAATTGGTCGATGTAATTGTTGTTACAGATGTCCGTATGTGCACAGTATTAATGTTTCTGGCACACACAATTTAAGTTTACTTATGCCACACACAGTTTATAAAACTTGGCGACGGCGAGTTCTATGGAAAGTCAATTCGTATTATGACTGCCGCGATCGCGAAAAACCGTCCTGGGTGGGAATGTACTCACACACAATAGACAGTTCGCATAAGTTCATAACGACTGTTACTGATTATAGGCGTCCGACAGTTCATCGAAACGCGAATAAATATGTAAGTTCACAGTACCTGAGTGTACGAAAACACAGTCAAAATACAAGTGCAGTTCAATTCACAGACACAGAGCTACAATACCGCCCATTCTCGGTTGCATCCTCATAGTTACTTCGTCTCACGGCACAGTCTCAGTATTTACTTCGCCCAGTTTCTACACTCACTATTATCATATCACGTACTGGTATAAAACAGTCATTCAAAACGTACATCGCTTGCCACTAAACTCAATCTTCACCAGTTCGTAAAAGTCACAACTCCCACAGTAAAACATCTGTCCACCTCTCTCGCTACCCAACAACACACACCCCCTTTGTTGGATCGACTATCGATATTGCTCTCTCTCTTTCTCAATACTCTTGCCCACAGTTTATACAACATCAAAGTAAACTACATGTATCTTCACACAACTATTTTCTACCAAACTTATTACAGTAAATGATAAACACAAAAAAATTAAAGCTTTCCACAATCAATAAACTCTAAACTTACAGCTCTAAACTTATAAAAAAGAAATAATTTCCAGTTACATATTACATCTAGAAAACAACTTTTATCTCTATATTACAGGACAAAAGAAAAAATGCGTTACAACATCAAAAATGTCCATGACCCATATGAGACAACTGACCTCATAAAACTAAATAATATTCTGGTATATGTTGACTTGACCCTTAGCCTCGGATCTTTCCTGTGAACTACTAATAAGCAAACAGTATTCTTAGTAGGAACATTGAAATTTTTTTCTCTACTTTTTTTTAATGTCTAATACCCAACTTCTTTTTCTTGTAGTACCGTGATTAGTTTTAAGTAGCGCCGCATGATTACTGTTCTTGTTTTAAGCATATATATTTGTTTGTTTGTTCATTGTTTTATGTGTTTCTTTGATGTGGTGTCCGTACCACATTACACTTTGTCGGGTTTGTGTGCAGCTTCTGTACCACAACAAATTGTGCATGTAATTACAGCGTTGGAACGGCGTTGTTGAAATTTTATGTCTATGTGGAAAAATATATGGAGTAGATTATTTTTATTGTGCATTTTAGATAAAATTGTCTTTCATGAATGATCACGAGAAGTAAGGTACGACTATTATCGAGCGAAGCTAAAGCAAAAGAGGATAGCATAATGGATAAGGGACAGTTTACTGACGGGTATAGGTTCGGAGATGAGATGGGCACATTTTTAGCAGGACAGGACGACAGGGTCATTGATGAGGAAGGTGATTTGGACGCGATCTTAGAGCAACGTCGCGGCCGTGATTATGATAGTGAGGTAGAGGATGAAACGGAGACAGGCACACAGGTCGAGACGATAGCAGAAGTTTATAATCAAACGAACGAGAGCAGACAGGGGCCAGCTCGGTCACGTCAGAGCTCTAGCGCCCAGGTGTCCAGAGTTACATCGCCCATGTGTGACGAGGATCAAAAAGATGACATAAACCCAATACTGAGCTTCCTACGATCAATGAAAGAAGAAGCTGACGAACAACGCAAGAAGGAGAAAGAAGAAGATAAGAAACAGCGTAAGAAGGAGAAGGAAGAAGATGAGAAACAACGTAAGAAGGAGAAGGAAGAAGATGAGAAACAACGTAAGAAGGAGAAGGAAGAAGCTGAGAAACAACGTAAGAAGGAGAAGGAAGAAGCTGACGAACAGCGTAAGAAGGACACTGAGGCAATAATTTCGCATATAGGGGAAATTCGTGGGGAATTACTAACAATAAAGAAAGAATGTGGAGAAGCAAAACAAATGTCACTGGTAGCACAAAAAGTAGCAGGCCTAGCCAAAACGGCAGCAACAGGGGCAATGAAAATCGCAAAAGTAATTTCTCAACTCGCACGGCGCTTGTGACGTGCGACACAAGCACGCTCAAAATCCCTAGCGTTCTTAAGGGGCTCCGGAACGCCCTATACTTGCAATGTTAAAATAACGCTTATAAATTACATCTTTCCTCACAAAGTATTTGAGATAGGAAGTTGAACTTTTTACAGATTATTTATTGGAATATGGGCTACAACTTAACGCAGGGATTTTACAAAATTTTAGTTCAGTTATTAAAGATGATTTTTTTTTTCAATTGTAATGAAAATTCACAACATTTTTTTGCAATTTTTTATTTATATATTCAAAAATATACAGTTTTTTGGAAAAAGGCTGTGTTAAATTATGCAGAAGGTACTGTGAAACATTTACTGAAAGTTTGAAACAAATATGTTTGGAAGGTCCTTACAAA
Source organism: Schistocerca serialis cubense (assembly GCF_023864345.2). NCBI lineage: Eukaryota > Metazoa > Arthropoda > Insecta > Orthoptera > Acrididae > Schistocerca > Schistocerca serialis. Next base: position 826,176,481 of record NC_064638.1, read on the forward strand.
ACATGTAATTAGTATGAGAAAATAAAAGTTTTGGGAATCGAGCGACAAAGATTGGATTAACTTTTTAGTGCATTCCAGGTCCATAGGATGGATTATCTTCATCCTCTGCAAACTCCTCCTCCAGCTTCCTCTTGTTCCTCATCCTGTTTACTCTTGCTTGTATTTCTAGACTCTTTACAGCCCTGTCTGCAGCCCGAAGGCGTTCCTTGTCTAAAGCAAGCATTGCTCGTTGTTGTGTTCGTAGATTTTGATACCATTTTCTTCAGTTGCAGTTACTGCAACACTGTTCCAAAAGGTGGTCATGTATGAACACTTATCACATTTCAGTTGTATTTCACTAGCAAGTCCTACGTGCTTTATTATGGAGAGTTCCAGACCAACTTCACTACAATGAATACATCTTACACAGTTTGAAAAAATTCCTTTGAGAACCGACATATCAAATATTTCATTCACATCCGATTCGCCCATAAAACATTCATAGTTTTCTTTCCCACTTTGACTGCTATGGGCAGGTGTACTTGAGAGGTTAGGTTCACTCAATTGGTTATCGTCTTTATTGTTTACAGTAATAACACATACCTTTGGCTTTCCAACATTTCTCCTTTTCTTAAAAGCCCTCAGAGGATTTCTAATAACTTTACTTTTACTCATTATTATACTTCAACAAATCAGAGACTCAAGAAACAGAATTAATTACGAATATTTTCGAGATAATGACAGAGTAAATAAACATGAAACAATCGACAATCACACCAGCGATATATATTGAACCATCACAGGTTAGCCACAACACATACTTTATCTCACATCACTAAAATGTACCTGATGAACACGGACGTTAATAATAACACCATTTGACATCAGTTTAACAGCGCCACAGTGGGTCACGCCCATGTAGAACACATTTCAACAAAAATTTAAAAATAGTTTTAGTCTTCGGAATTGAATAAATTGTATGTCTATTAAAAGGTAATAGTCTGCAGATTCAGAAAACGCAAAAAAGTAAAAATTGAACTTTTCATGATTTTGAGCCTTTCCGGAGCCCCTTAAAGACTCAAGGTAATATTGCGGTTACGAACATCACGAAACGAATGAAAGAAGTAGAGAGTCGGATAGCAAAACTAGAGCGAAACGGGCACACGAGCACTGCGCGCACGGATACCAATGATGGAGTACACAGAATTGTGTCTCTGAGGAAAAGCCCGCCGCGCTCTAGCCCAGTGACAGAGTGCGGAACTAACAATGCACACGCAGAAACAGCGAGTAATAGCTCCAATAATTGCAGCCCACTTAGAAGAGTGAATGCTGAATGCCACTTCCACTGTGAACAGAGGTAGCACATCACAGTTATCAGCAAGATAGATCAGGACACTCAGCAGACGTGCAAGTACCGGAAACGAGTGACAACACCAGTGCGAGGATCGGACAGGATTCTGATCAGAGTCACTTCCTGTCGATACTAAAATTCCAGAAGTTCAAAGATAATGGAGGGTCGATGCATCTGAAGAGCTGGGTGATGCAGTTTACAAATTCATTACCGTTGTCATGGCCAAACCAGGCAAAATTTGAATTCATGTGTGGACACATCGAAGGCCAAGCCGCGGAAAAGATGCGGAGTGTGGCAGCGACGTGTCGGACTTATCAGGAATTTGTTGGTGCATTCCTGCGGACCTACTGGCCAAAGGAAACGCAAGACAGGATTAAAGAGGAAATAATATTTTGTCCTGAACTGGAAGTGTCCGGGCATAGGAGCGCAACCAAATTTTTTGATGATTCAAGAAGAATCAGTTTTTAGATAGTCCATATAGCAACGGAGAAATCATTAAATTTTGCTTTTCCAAATTGCCAGTTGGGTATCAACAGACACTTGTCGGGAAGTGTGGATCTGACATAGAAGCATTCAAGAGTCTATTGCGCGAACTCGAAGTACCCAAAGGACAGGAAGAAGGCGCAAAATGACAAATACCACGAGCCAGCAAGGGAAGACGACAACAGATCGCATAATCACACTGGTCAGTTAGGAAACCAGGGTTACGGAAATCACGGTTACGCTATTCAAGGTTATGGAAACTAGAGACACGGAAACCAGAACGTCAGGGAACAGGGTCAATCTAGACAAGGAATCTGGGACAGGAGGAATAACGAACGGCAAAGCGACCGTAATTGGAGAGAGCGAAATGAAGGACAACAGGAGAACCAGGAGATTGAAATTCGACCTGCAAATCCTAATGCACGTCAGAGGAGGGGGAGTCTAACAAGGGATTAGCGCTAGTCCATAGGACTCCACCACATCTCTCACAAAAAGAAGTTCGTGGAATAATAGTAGTTTAAGTGGTGTACATAGTAGAATAGGCAAATATATGAACCTTTCTTCGGAGAACAATAATCGTTGCACTAATAGATTAAGATTATTAAACTGTTAACACGCTGCGTTGTCTCGCATAAGAATTTACTGCTGCTTTCCTTTTTGGTTTATGTTCGCGACTTACAATGTTGATGGAGTAGGAGGCACTACCATTCCATGAGCAATGTTTTTGTCCTTTCCTGCCTGGTGTCCATGTTGAGGGATAATGCTGAGTGAGGAGATGTCGCACAAACGGGCGCATGCAAGAACGTGCTCCTATAAGTCTTCTGGGAAGTCGTGATACGCTCCAGAGCGGCCACAACCAGTTCGCGAGACATTCATAACAATGCTTGCAAGCACGCGTCAGTGCACTGCAAGATTGTGGTATATTGCGTGATTTAGAGGAGGAATATGGACAGTATAGTTTTTTAAGTGATGTGCCAGCATCGTTGCCTTGCAAGTCGGGGTGAACCTGTGAGCGTTTGACTCCAATGGTGCCCTAGACAGTAGAAATGCGGGCATAAAGCCTACCATGCCAATGTGCTGGTTGGGGATTTAGCGTGCTGCTCGTGACTGTCACAAATGAATAACCAAGCAATTCTACTTGGAGATTCGTGACATACTGTGTAGCTGGCGTGCGGTGGGCGACTGAATCCTCAACAGGAACCAGTACTGGCTTGGTCATATTATATTGTCTCTGGAAAGGTGCACTTTGATCGCTTGCAACTCTAAATTTATTGTCTTGTATAGCCATGGCTAGCCCAGTCTCTGAAGTTTCAGTGAGGCATAGTGAGAACTCGGAGGCCGTGTCGTACGGCGCGCACATCACTATCGTCAATAGAGGCCAGCAACGAGACATCTCAGCGTAACAGGAATTATGTAAGAGTATTGTATAAGGTAAAAAAAAGGTAGAGTACCATATACTAGGATAAGTTAAACTTTAGGATTTAACAATAACTAGATCCTTAATATTGTGGGGGTCTTCTACCACAAGTGTTGTTTGGCGCGCGCCTGTTGGGATGCTATTTTTCAGGTCACCAAACCACAGACCCGAGATGGAGGAACGACGGGCGAGTGAAAGTAGAATAGTTGCATGTTCTTTATAGCTCAGTAATTTATTCAAAAGACATAGAATGTAGATCCTTGGCAAATGGTAGTTAATTCTTGAGCATGTCTACTATCGATCTATATAAGTAATAGTAATATTAGTGCGGGCCCGCACATTTAGTTGTTCATCCAACACATAGCATCAGTTGTCACACACCATGTACAGTAGTGAGATCGGTCTCTACACAAATATCAAGATAAATTATTTCCATGTCTAGATTAGATACACCAAGATATTGTTATAATTATAAAATTAAAATTAGAGTGTCTGAAATGACAGACCATCAATGTATCGTTATGTAAATTTATTATAATATAGAAGGTCATGGGGAAAAGTTAGGCATAAGTTTTTTGTAAGAATTGTGCAGATGACAGGGATCGTGGCAATGCAGAGGCCAGCCGAAGCAAAAACAAGAGGTCATCGGCTACCTGCAAGAAGGGGAGCGTCAGCGCGCCATCTGACGAGAAGGACGCGAGAGCGTCCAGTCCTACAAGCTGACAGCCAGCGGGCCGCATACCTGAGGGATTAGGCGGGGGCCACTGTCGCCGGGCCACAAGTGAAAGTGAGGCTGGCCGTTGACACTGACACGCGACCAGCACGCAACAGCCAGATAGCTCTCCGGACGCGGCAGCCGTTTGGAGGGATTCCCTGCAGCAGACCGCGTTGTCGTGAGCACAGGTGTCAGAACCTGCACCTCATGTGCCTCAGGACAGAAAGGGACGCTATATAATCATCTCTTTGAGTTTTTACAATTGACAATTGAATTGTACAGCGAAAATTCCGAAATGCCACCAAAAATCGGAATTCCCACTGAAATTCGGAATTCCCGCCAATGTCATGGGTTGCGGAGAGGGAGTGGTAGCAGTGGGGTGGGGAAGAGAGGGAACTGGGACCCACTTGCAGGCTGATGAAAACACATCCTGGGGTGGGAGTGGGGGTGGTGGGGGGAATTAATTGATCAATTTAGTTGATTTGCATATCCATTTGATGTCAATTTGATTTTGAAAGTGGGATCATGCCCCGCTACCCTGTTACTTATGTAACTTCAAATGTCTAATGCAAAGGGCTGACAGAGTCTTAGAATTTTTCAGCCTTTCTTTGACATCTACATTTATTATTGGCAATAATACCAATAAAGAACCGAAAACATCAAAAAATGCTTTTTTAAGCAGTTTTAACATTCATATTAATCTGGAGCCCAAAAAAAATCTGTAGCCTAAAACCAGTTGTTTGAGCTGTATTCGCTGTCCGTATTATGAGTTGATACAAAGAAACAATTACTGTAGTGGTAAGACACGCCTAGTGATTTGTAGGAATAACTCCGGAGTAAAGAGAGGTATTTTAACTCAACTTGGCACACAAATAACTTAACAAGCAGGCCATTATTGTATAGATACGACACATCTAACATCAAACAATAGAATCTCCAGGTTGTAATACCACCAATATACGGAGTAAGAGTGATTGCTACTCGCAGTAAAGACACATCGAGTCGTAGACAGGCACAACGAAAATACTTGTCACACATTTAGCTTTCAGCCAAAGACCTCTTCAGAAAAGGATACACATATACATTCATTCATACAAGTAAGAACACCTCACCCACACCCTCACCCTCCCCAGCAGCTTAGACCGGAGCTGTCAAAAATGGAAGCAATATGTGCTTGAGGTGTACATGATTGTGTGTCAACTTTTCAAATAAGGGCTTTCGCTGAAAGCTAAATGTGTAACGATCTGCATCTCAATGTGTCGTCTTTATGGAGAGTAATAGCCATCCAACGTCCCTATTTCTGAGGAATGTGAATGTGCTCTAACTATGTAGGGTGTTTACATTTTGCGGCGTGCAATGCAGCTGTAATAACGCTAGTACTGGCAAACTTATTTGTGCACTGTTATACAGTTATTAAATTTAATAGTTTTCAGCGGCGTTTCGTGCTGTTTGTGGCGAAATAACGACTTAATAAACTTTTGTAAACGTTCGCTCGCAGTGTTTTTTAGAGTTTTCTGTGCTTGAAGTCGTTTAGTAAATTTCATTCACTGTTTTAACTTCGTTGAGTGTTCCAGTGCCTTTGAATTTTTTGTTTTAGCTAGTAATTTTGTGAAGTTTTGTTGGTATTGGTATTAGCTGTAGTGTAGTAGTATTAATACAAGTAGTTGCTTTCTTAGTTGACAGAGAATTTCGAGACCACTGTTGTTATTTGTATAAATAGTTCTGCTGGTGTAAGTGAAATTTCGTAACATAGATGCATAATTTTTTCGGTAATTGTAAAATTTTACCATGAGTGAGAAGTGGTGTCTCTGTCATAGGTTTCTGAGTAGTTGGTTACAGTGTGGGATTTGTTCAAAGTATTTTCATGGGGGGGGGAATGCAGTGGGGAAGCCAGTGGGCATTCTAGCGAGATCCTCTCTTGGGAATGCAGAATCTGTAGTAGAAATAAGTTGATAGAGGGGCAGTAACAACGCGCAAAGGAGAAACTAGCTAGGTCGAAGAGGGTGAAGGGTGGTGGGGAATGGGAACCGGCAGTTGGCAAGAGGGCACCTAGTAAGAGGAGGTATTCAGACAGTAGTACTTTGCGTATCTACAACAAATTTGACAAACTGTCAGAGTTAAGTGGAGAGGAGCCTCGTGTAGCTGTAGATGTAGGGAACATGCAGCAATCCTTAGCAGGTAGGAGGCCTAAGTCAGTTTCAAAGCCTAACAGAAAGAAGAAGGTTCTGCTGCTAGGTAGCTTACATGGTAGAGGTGTGGGCCAGCAGTTGCAGAAAGTGTTGGGGAGTGAATACCAGGTCACAAGCGTTGCAAAACCTAGTGCGGGGTTGGTTCAAGTGTCTGACAGTATAGGGGAGTTATGTAGGAATTTTATGAATGAGGATCAGGTAATGATAGTGGATGGAGCAGGGAACAATCTTTGAGTGAAGCAGGGAATATGATGTAGGTGGTGATATGGTAAAGATAGCTATTCAAACTAGTGGCACTAATGTGCATTTAGTGCAACTGTTTTGGCGTCATGATCTGCCTCATATTAATGTGGCTGTTAGGCGCATTAACGTAGGGCTGGGGAGGGCGCTGATGGCACAGGGCATGGGTCACATCTCGGTGGTGCCAGTTGAGTCTATCAGTAAATCGGATATCACTAGACATGGCCTGCACCTCAATAGGTATGGAAAGGGGAGGCTGGCGAAACTTGTAGGTGACAGTGTAGTGGGTGGTGGTGGTGGGATCACTCATGGAAAAAATCCTGTAGAAGTTGGTGTTAGAGCTGCACCTTTTTTGGGTTGAAGTCAGCTGATAGGTATACATGCTTAAAGGAAGTCCCTCTAAGGGCTCACCTTCAGAGGATGTAATGTTTCCAAGCAGAGAAGGAATTAGCATATTTCATCAAAATATAAGAGCTATTAGAGATAAAGTTAGTGAACTGCTTATAGATGTTGACTCTGAAATTACTGTTATATCAGTGCACCACTTAAATAATTTGACTACTCAGAGGCTTCCTTTACTAGGATACAGGTTAGCTGGCTGTTTTTCAAGGAGTTCCTTGCAGGGTGAGGGAGTGGCTGTGTACATAAAAAACAGTATTCCATTTGAGTCCATAGACATATTACAGCACTGCACTGAACAGATATTTGAATGTTGTGCAGGGGCAGTTGAATTTAGTGAAACTAAACTTCTAATTGTTGTTGTTTATAGGTCCCCTAACTCGGACTTCAGAGCATTGCTGTTCAAGCTAGAGAGTGTTCTTGATTCACTTTGTAGGAAGTACCAGAAATTAGTTATATGTGGTGACTTCAAAATAAATTTTGTGTATGATGTTGTAAGAAAAGGGATTTTGGTAGAACTCATAAATTCATATGATCTGATGCAGACAGTGTTTTTTCCAGCTAGGGTGCAGGGGAACAGTAGCACAGCCATAGACAATATTTTTATTCATTCTTTATTACTAGATGGGTACTCTTTTAGTAAAAGGGTGAATGGCCTTTCAGACCATGATGCACAAATTTTAACACTAAAAGGTTTTTGTGCTCAAAAAAATGTCACATTTCATTATAAACTATGTAGGAAAGGTAATCCAACAGCAATAGAGAGTTTTGTAAGCCTGTTAAGGAACAAGAGTGGCATGATGTTTATAGCGCCGATAACATAGATGATAAATATAATGCTTTCCTTAGTCCGCAGCTCGTGGTCGTGCGGTAGCGTTCTCGCTTCCCACGCCCGGGTTCCCGGGTTTGATTCCCGGTGGGGTCAGGGATTTTCTATGCCTCATGATGACTGGGTGTTGTGTGCTGTCCTTAGGTTACTTAGGTTTAAGTAGTTCTAAGTTCTAGGGGACTGATGACCATAGATGTTAAGTCCCATAGTGCTCAGAGCCATTTTTTTTATAATGCTTTCCTTAACACATTTCTCATGCTCTTTGAGAGTTTCTTTCCATTAGAACATTCTAAATGAGGTACTAGCAGTAATAGACAGCCCGAGTGGGTGACTAGTTGGATAAGGATATCATGTAGAACAAAGCAAAACTTATATCAAAATGTTAGAAGTAGTCACACTCAAGCTACAGTAGCCCATTGCAAACAGTATTGTAAGGTGCTTAAAAATGTTATTAGGAAGGCAAAGAGTATGTGGTATGCAAATAGAACAGCTAATTCACAGGGCAGAATTAAAACCATATGGTCAGTTGTGAAGGAAGTTTCTGGTCAGCAGCACAAGGTCGACGTTTTGAAGTCAGTTCATAGTAAAAATATTTCTGTTACTGATACATCAGATATATAACAATCATTTTCTGAGCATTGCTGGTGAATTAAATAAAAATTTAGTCTTTACAGGGAATCATGTTACTTCCTTGGCAAATGCCTTTCCGAAATTGGGCTGAAATACTCCTCTGTGGTAGAGACAAGGGGGATACTGAGTCAATAATTAAATCACTGAAGACTAAGGACTCTCATGGTTGCAATGGAGAGCCTAACAGAATATTAAAGCACGGTGCTGCACATGTTAGCCATGTATTTAGCCACATCTGTAATTTTTGCTTTTGGAATGGTCAGTTTCCTGAGCGATTAAAGTAGTCAGTCGTAAAGCCAGTTTATAAAAATGGAGAAAGGGACAATGTACATAATTTTAGACCTATTTCTATATCAACAGTGTTTACTAAAGTTATTGAAAAGGCTGTGTATGTAAGGATAATTGATCATTTTATATCACACAATTTGCTATCAAATTTACAATTTGGTTTCAGAAGTCGTTCAACAACTGAAAATGCTATATTCTCTTTTCTCTGTGAGGTACTGGATGGGTTAAACAAAAGGTTTCGAATGCTTAGCATATTTTTTTAAATTTAACTAAGGGATTTGATTGTGTTCATCACAAAACATTGCTCCAGAAGTTGGGCCATTACGGAATATGGGGAGTAGCTCACAATTGATTCACCTCTTACTTTAGCAACAAGCAGCAAAAGGTCATTATTCACAATGTTGATAATGGCTGTGACGTGGGGTCTGAGTGTGGTATGGTCAAGTGGGGGGTGCCCCAGGGATCAGTGTTGGGGCCATTCTGTTCTTTATTTTTATAAATGATATGCCCTCTAGTATTATGGGTAACTCTAAAATATTTCTGTTTGCTGATGACACTAGCTTGACATTAAAGGATGTTGTGTGCAACACTGGCTCGGTCTCAAATAGTGCAGTACATGACCTAAGTTCATGGCTTGTAGAAAATGAACTAGCACTAAATCACAGCAAGACTCAGTTTTTACAGTTTCTAACACACAATTTAACAAAACCTGGCGTTTTATTTCACAGAATGGGCGTATGATTAGTGAAACTGAACAGTTGAAATTTCTAGGTGTTCAGATAGATAATAAGCTGTCTTGGAAAGCCCATGTTCAGGATCTTGTTCAAAGATTTAATACTGCTATATTTACTATTCGAATGGTATCTGAAGTGAGTGATCATTCAACATTTTCATTCGCTTATGTCGTATGGTATTATATTTTTTGGTAACTCTTCCCATTCTAAAAGGACATTTTTGGCTCATAAACGGGCGATTCGGGCAATAATTTGTGTAAGGTCACAAACCTCTTGTCGACCCATGTTCACGAGTCCAGGTATTTTAACATTGGCTTCTCAATGTATGTATTCCTTACTGTCATTTTTGTTAACAATATTATCTTATTACTCAGTTAATACTCGGCAGAAATCAAACCTGCATTTCGATCAGATTTCCTTAGCTCTTGTGCAGAAAGGTGTGCAGTATACTACTGCATCCATTTTCGATAAGCTACCACTCGAATTCAAAATCTTAACAGTAATCCACGCATTTTAAAATCGAAACTGAAGAGTTTCCTCATGGGTCACTCCTTCTATTCTGTCGAGGAGTTCCTTGAAAAATTAAGTTGATTCTTGCTGTATTGTTGATTAAACTGACTTTTTCAGGTTCATAAACATTTATTTTTATCTGCTATTGCTTTTATGTTGTAATTTCATGTACTGACACTTTCCATGCCCTTGGATGTTTACTCCTCAATTGGATCTTGACGTGTAAATAAAAAAATGGAAATTCTGGAGCAATTGCAACTAAATGTGGTATATTTATGTCTTACTAACTGAAAAAGATGCTGACTTTTTTCAGGTTCATAAACATTTATTTTTATCTGTTATTGCTTTTGTGTTGTAATTTCCTTTACTGACACATTCCATGACCTTGGATATTTGCTCCTCAATTGGTCCTACGGAATTTGATATGTAAATAAAGAAAGTGGAAATTCTAGAGCAATTGCAACTAAATGTGGTATATTTATGTCTTACTAACTGAAAAAAATGCCGTTGGGATGAGGGACCCTTATCACGCTTGGGGCCAAGATGATTAGCTATAGTGCACAAAGTCTTCAAAGATAGTTCTGTGTGTGCAGAGTGTGATAGGGAAATGTGGAAGGTGTGAGGCGCCAGAGAGGAGTCAAACATCTTCAAGCCTTAAAAAGTGTTGTTTCAGACAAGCAAAGCAAAGCTCCATGTTCTGGCCTAGATGGACCAGTCGAGACCGACAGACTGCCATGTCATCCTCGGCCTGTGGGGCCATTCTGATGTGGCACAGATGGGTATGGGGTCAGCACACTGCTCTTCCAGCTGTTGTCGACTTTCTTTGACCTTGGAGTTACTACTTCTCACTCAAGAAGCTCCTCAGCTGACATCCCAAGGATGAATGTACCCCATTTCAGTCCTCTGGCCAAAGAAAAATCCTTGGCAGTGATAGGAATCGAACCAAGGTCTTCCACTTAGCAGCCAGACACGCTGATCATTGAGTTATGGAATCTGGCAGAGAGAAGTTTTCATCATACAGAGCTGTTCACGGAAAGAGATCAAGAGGAAATCTAAATCTAAATGGCTGCTGGATGTTAGCAGAGGGGAATGCGTAAAACAGTTCAAAACTGTGTTGCCTTCCAACATGATGCACTCAGTATGTATGTAGTCATTCAGTCACTCTATTCAAGACACTGCTCAGCGCTGTGCTTAAGTGCATCTGTGTGCTATGGCGTAATGCAGGTACCACCAACAAGCAGAAACTGCAGAGGGACCAAAACCTAACGCTTGAACTGGCACTGTGTGTCACAACAGTTTCTCTTCTGTAATCGCAGACTAAATGGCTGGCATTGCACACATGTGGGAACGCTTATTATGAGCCCACGTGACACTTACATACCAAGAATGCAACTGTAACAACACAGACATGCAGGTGCTTGCCAGCTTGCGAGCATTTACTGGACAACCTCAACTGTAAATGACTGGGGCATTTAACACAGCATATATTGCACACATGATCACCTAGAAGACATCCACATGAGTAGTAGAAGAAAGAAGACAACAAAATGAAAGGAGAAGGACATCGCAAGATGTATGAGGCCCAGACTTCTTTTTGATTTATAACAGTTCAGGAGTAGCGCAGCTATAGAAGTTTCGGCACAGGCTGCATTGTAGCCAGATTTCCAATTATGTGATTGATGATGTCAACATGCACTGTTCTTGGATTTCTCCTCTTATACCTCTGACATCACAGATCAATTGCTCTATGTATAAAACCGAGAGAAATTCAAAAAATGATGGGAAATTCATACAGCCTAGGATGGTGAACCTAGTCCAATTGTCCTAAGTATAAAAGCAAGGTATCAGGCGTGAGCACAACTTCTATGACAGCAGAATATACAATGACAAACTTGGTGGATACTAGCACATACTGTGCTGTTCTCAGGGTTTCCTGGGTTTTTGACATCATAATCAAAGGCTATTGATCCGAGCACAGCCTGTATGGTGCCTAATCGCTTGTGTTAACTGTAGAATTCAATATGGCGGACCTTATCTCAGCCTCCTTAGTTGTCAGATTTTTTAGACTTCCCCAACCCTATGACAAAACTCAAGATGGCAGACTCCATGGATACTGGCACAGAAGATGATTGTTGCTAGCACAATTTGCACTGCAGGCAATCCAAGATGACAGGCCTCAGCATAGCTCTCTGACATCACAGGCCATATTTCTTAAGTACAAAATCGATGAGCTCAGTTTAAAGTGATAACAGCCTAGTTGACCTAAGTTACACAGTCTGCTCCCACCCCTCTGATGTTACAGTTCATGGACATAGCTTGCATGCTTAAACAGTTTTCCCTCACCCCACATGCCACTGGTGAGAGTCCACTTGCAAGTAGCAGTTGTTTTCACTTGATTCTAGTACATGATCTGTTAAGTGAGAGGTGTAGTGTATGAACGTTCTGAAACAATATAAAGATTAACACAAGGCAAACTGTGTGCTGGTTTAAATTATTTAATATCATTGGCTTTTCACATTGATCTCTGAGATTTCTGCAGTGAAGAAATTAATATTCTGCACCCCAATTAACATTGAACTGGTGGAGAAAAGTCGTCGAAACCTATAAGGTAAGTACACACTCCAGGCATGTCATTGAACTTAACACATACTCGAAATCTACAAGTATGTTAAATGAACATTTTTAGTTAGAACCTAGTAAAAAGAGTGTGTTAGAAAGTGTGAAGGAACTGGGATTATTGGAATGTGTTGGGACATGTTGTTAATGTTAGTATGTTACAGGTACCAAAGAGGAAGTATTTTACATCAGAAAACGAGAACTGAATGTCACAGTGTGGTCAAAGGATGAGTGGACAATAACAATTAAAACAGTTTGGATCTCAGATGAAAGATAACACCAAAAGAAATTATAAAAGGACGTTTTTGGACTGGATTGGACTGGACTGTGGGCGCCGACAGCTGCCAGATAAGTAGTCCATTTTCTTTCATTTTATTATCAGTGACAGTGATTTGATGTTTTTGTAAATTGCTTGACACTGATACGCCAGTACCAGGGTCAAGTGTAATCATGAGTAGTTCACAAGCAGAATCAGGTGGAAACAAGCTCGCTATGTTGGAGGAAATGTTTGTCGAAATACACTCCAAAATCGCAAACTCACAGTTACAGTTAGGATAACAAGTGAATACCAGAACTGGAAACTTACAATCCGAATTAGGACAGAAAGTTAATACCAAAATAAAAAGTTTACAATCCCAATAAGGAAAGAAAATAGGATCACAGCTGAAAACAAAATAAGATGGCATAAAAAAGGACCTGAAAGAGGACTTTGGAAAAATAGTAAAAGGCCTTAAAAGTTAAGGGTCAGCAAACAGTGGCGGCTGTTGTGTTACAGCGCAAGAGCATATGAACACCCTAACTTTCGACACCATCCAGATTTATTGGTTATTTTTCTTTGAATGCTGTTAAACATAATGTAGATGTGGCAGTTTGAAATACATGGTACTAAGTATACTGTGCTGTGCAAAATTGCTCCTCTAGATCCAGTGAAAGTTGGCATCAGGGTCGTGAGCACACCTTTACTTGTGCATGTTTTAAGGAGCTTCTGCATATGTGAAAGTGGCGTGACATAATTGCCTTACAGGTCAAATACATATAGATTTTATAAACAATGTGCATGGTTTGTGGTGTGCACTGTTAGCCCTTATCATTTGACTACATATTTATGTCAATGCAAACAAATGGTATCTCACTGCAGCAGACTTTTATCCACATTCACTTGGAATAAATCTCACTAGGTAGTAGCACTCTCCACAGATATGCCAGTTCAAACACAATATAGTAAAATTACATCAGTTGTCAGTGTATTCTGAATTAGATATAATAGATTAAGTTTTGGATTTTATCATATAGTAATCAGTTTGAGACACTGAGAACATAAAGCACATCATCGTCGATTGTGAGACTGTAGCATTTATTCACACTTCTGATAGCTGTTGTGGGTCAGATTTGTCTGTACTGTAGGCCCACATATCTGAACATTCATGAAAGGCTGTCCCATTGGTTTCTCTGATATTCACTTAAATATGGGGGGGGCAGACGGTGTGCTTTTGATCCTTATGGCTCTCAGAGTCTTATTTGTATTCTGGTCAAGTGTCGTTATTGGTAGACTTGAATTTAATAATTTCCGCAAATGGCAGTTTGTGTTTGGAGTTGGTTGTTTACTGTGCAGGAATCGGCTTCCTGTGAAGCGTCAAAATGAACTCTGTTGAATCTGTAGTATATGCTAACAGAAAATCAAATTACCACGAAAAATTAGCTGCAAAGAAAGTAGGGCCTCCCAGACCATATCCATTGCCTGAGAAAGTGACAAAATCAAATAAATGTGACTACAAGCAAACATTTAACAAAGAAGTGTATAATAAGTGTAAGTCATTTTGTGGGTGCAACATAAGAATGCCTGATTTTCAGCCCAGTAGTTAATTCGTTAAGTAATATATGAATTAGGGACCTTGTACATTTGTCTGCAAAAATAAAAAAAGGTCAAAAAGCTCCCACTTATTCAAAAATACGAAATGGAGAGTAGCAAAAGCTTAAATATTATTTCATCCTTGCCATAAACTGTACTTAATTATGTACAAAACAACAAAATTCCACAAAAGCAATTCTTCCTTTTTTGAGACAAGTTATGAATATTACTACTATGACTACAACTACTACTACTATTATTATTATTGACAGCAGCTGAAGTTGTATAAATATATTGATAAGCATAACTGCTACATAGCGGATGCTATTGATTTCGCACTCTGATATTTATCTGAGTTTAAAACTTTGTGAACACCCAGAATATATACCTATGAGTTGCGAGTATCAGCAAACATTATGCAGATCATAGAAATGAGACAGGAATTCCACACGTTCAAAACCATGGTTGACTCTGGGCCAAAGCAGCTTGGTATTCATGTGGAAATTGCAGAAAATCGTAAAGGGAATGTAGAATCTGAAGTGAAATAACCACTTTCCAAAAATGATGAGGACTTAGAAAACATAGACTCGTTTGTTGTAAACGAAATTTCTAACTCATCCCCCTGCTTACAACAAAGGACAGCTTTCTTTCATAGAGACTTCTTGTTGAGATGTGCATGCAGTTCACTATAGAAAATTATAATCTACATTAAATAAGTACTGCCAATTTATTCTCATTTGTCTTGTCTTTTTATTTCCGGTTTTATATCACTTATGGAAAAATTTGGGCCAATTCATTAAATATTTGTAATTGTTATTAACAGCATAGCTGATCATCAGTTTTCCCTTATCAATGTTAATTACTTCAGCAGAAATCTGACTGTAAAGACATAACTGCACTTGAAAATATATAATGTTTTTGTAACATGTCACAAATCCTACACCTGAACAATACATTCGCAACATGCATCCTTGATTCCCTGGTGTAACAACCCAAAAATAAAACAGCATTCTATGTCAGGCTCAGTGTCGTGCATGTTGTCCTACCAGAGTCACTAGATGCATTTACTTTTCCTTGAGAGCTTTAATTCCAATAGTGGCACATATATCCGATATTTTGATTGCAATTGGTGTATGTAATATCTTGAGTCATAAAGAAAATATTTTGTTACACATATTCATAGCACACTAGATATGCCTGTCACAGTACAATAATGTTTTGAAGCTCTCTCAAAACGGCATGTAAAAATTCGGTAGAAGTTGAGAAACCAATCATGACCTGCAATATTGATTAAAACGGCTTATAAAAGTCACAGCTACATTAAATTGATTTATGAAATGAAAATCTAACCTTATTTTGGTGTGATTCATGCATGGAACCTTAGGGACGTTCACCTATATTCCGTTAATACACTGTTATTAGATAATCCATCCAGAGGAATATTAAGAGAATGTAACTATTTATAAAATAATCCGCCAAGCTTTTAGTGCATAGGTAAATGCCTCTATACTTCTATGTTGATTAATATGTCGAAGATAGGTAATTTTTTAGTATTGCATGTAGCCTATTATTGTTGAAGGTTTATCATAGACAATTGGTCTATAACAGCCGCTTCTTTGTATTAATTTAGCCCATGAAGCGGGAGAGACCCCGCAGGAGAGGAAAATAAGGTTGATTTTGCTTTACAACATGCCCCACGGTTAATACTAGTACTTAGCACGGAATCTTTTGAAACAATTTTCCAAAAAAAAAAAAAAAAATAATTCACTTCGTCTTTTTCTGTGTGTTCATAAGTATGTATGAGTAAATACCTTTCTAAATGTACTAACGAACTAGTTTGTTGATTATATACGCGTTCAGGCTTTTTCAACTTATGTTTTGTCCAATTAACATTAATATTATAGATTCTGAAAGCGTAGCAAACAAATGAAAATATAGACACAGAGAGCTATCTGAACTCTTTGTTTCGTAGCTTGTATGCTCCTTCTTCACTCGTTGATTTTTGTTACACTCTATGATACACTCTGATGGAGTGGCCTCGAACAATGAAGTCTAACCTCCTTGGTCTCGAATGACGCAAGTGATGTAAAGGTGATCTGTGGTGTTTGAATGATTGCTGGTACTGATGCCAGTGTCGTATTGTGTGACAGGAAGTTAAGTGCAGGTTAAACGTTTATTTCTTGGCTATATGTGTGTAAGTTTCTGTACCACACAAGTGAATGACTGTGTTTTTAACTGATATTGTGAAATAACAATGCCACCCAAGCAGAGAAAGATAGCGATTATGGGGTACAGGTCTGTTGGTGAGTAACGTTGTTGCATTGTAAAATTTGTATTTACATGCAGTGAAGTGGAGTGACATCTGCGTTTTTTCCACAGGGAAATCTTCCCTAAGCATACAGTTCGTGGAAGGGCAGTTTGTCGATTCATACGACCCTACAATTGAAAATAGTAAGTATTATTCATTATCAGCTTTTTGTACACTTAATTCATCACTCATCCGGTAAAATGAAGGCTGTTCGTAGTATCTTCGGAACTGACACCGATAGTTGTCTGCTATGCTGCCGTTCACACATTAGATTGCGACGCCTAGCTGAGCTAGTTATTGCCAGCCAGTGGAAAATGAGTTCACTACGTAGCTGTTTTTGCCCACAACACATCTGTTTTTCTGTTGCTCATTTGGGCACGTTTTTCAGAAACAACTAGAAAACGAAGGCAATTTTATGCCTAAGACGCATCATATCAGCCTTCCATTTATTTAATTTTTTCGTACTGAATTGGCATTACATGTTACAGCTAAAATTGTTGCTGTAGGATTTTCCATAATAAAATTTGTCTTATCCTGAGTGTTTTTAAGTACAGTGAACTTATGTTATCGTGGGAAAGACTGAGCTTAATATTTGTAAACTTTCAGGTGGCAGTAAATGTCAGGTGGCTTCTATTATTTTGCTGTTGCTATATTTCATATTAACTCAAGACAGACTGACTTCTTAATTTGCTAGTATTGCATGGTGTTTCTTGTTGTGGATTTGTAATTCAATATTTTCATATGAACTTGTCACAATATTGTTGCATATCCACGAAGTAGATGCAGTGCTACAGACATTTTTAAACAGATCTGTTGATGAAACATGTTTTGTTGTAGTGTTATGATTGTGCTGGATAAAGATGACAGTGAGACATGTTGACACATACACTGTGATATGAGATTTTCAAGGCTGTAAATTTTGACTAGAAGTCCAATGAAGATCTGAACTTTTTCTGGCTCCTATCACGTGCACTAGTGTGTTATGGTTCATCTGCTTGTAAGCACCCATAATGCACTTGTTTATGTAACCAGAGCTTTAATTTTATGTAGCACATGCATACCATAAGGAGGAATACTCTGTAAATATCCTGCAAAGGTACCTCGAGTAAGTTTAAATTCATTCTCAAGATGTAGGCTAGTTATGATAGTTTTTGTAGTGTTTAATGTATGATGGAGGTGCTGGTTCTGGTGTTTTATAGAAACTGCTATAGTAACCATCACATAAATAGTGACTGTTCCTCGGACTTTGGGAGGTAGATTTTAGCTGAACAAGGAAAGCTGCCTTGGAGATAGATTTGAGTAATGTGCAAACTCAAAAATTCTTGCAAAGTAGTGTTAGTGTATCAGTTGATTAATTCAGATGCTGTTGATTGACATTAGTACTACAACTGGCCATTTGAGATTGTGCTTGGAGAGATTGATTTTGAAATGCTCTTACTTCTGGTGAGGCATGGCTTCATTTAATCGGAGTACGTGAACTTGCAAAACAAACAGTGGTGTTTTCAAAATTGTTGTCAGTAACATGAAGAGTATCTCCATACTGTGAAGTGTGCTATGCATTACTGTAACACTAATTACCAGACCAATCTTTTTTCATAACTTTTGACAGCTAAGTGAACAAAATGCGGTAACTTCTGCCCCCTCCCCCTGAGAAAAGGCTTAAAATTATTTCATGAAGGACAGTGCAAGACTGCATATATTGTGTAGACACCATTATTCTGAGGGCATGTCCTATCATCAAAAACATCTCTTTTTCAGAACTCCAATATTGACTGCAAGAAAAATTTGTGTAGGTTACTGGCTACAACTGTGAGCAGCTGATGGCAAAAAAAATCTTTTCTGTAAAATAAGAGTACCTGTACCCAATGCCTGCAGCCATGCTTAATCAGAAAAAAGGAGTATTTCAGGATAGGATTCTCCATTAGGCCCTGGATACAAAAACCATTTGAAGGACTCATACCAAGTGACTGTAAGTGAATTTTGGTCAGTCGATCCACTGCCATTACTTTTTAATGCCTCATTTTGACTGATCACAGCATCTGTAAGCAGATGCTACTGAACATCAATGTAAACTGCTAAATGGAACAACAGTTTTGTCATAGTCCTTTTCTAGGCCATTCCTAACTCATTTAGTTAATCTAAAACCATTGTGCCACCTGCCAAAGTCCAGGCAGTAGGTCGTAGCATACACAGTGATTGGAACCTGCCTCCCAGTATTGGTTCACACACAATCCCAGAAACAGTACTTTTGTTGTACCCTGTACTTCAACTTATATGAAAAGCTCTCTACAAATGACAAATGGATAATATAAATATTGGAAACTCCTAATTCTAAGTTTTCATTACATTCATTTCCAAAAATTTTCCTTGAAGTGATGCTATGGCATAGTGAAGGTCTTTGTCTTTTTTACAGTGATAGAACTCGGAATTTGAAATGATACAGGATCATTACCCACTGTATTGGAATTAAGATACATTTTAAATTGTACTGTCAGATTAGAAGAATCTAGAAGCTACTATGTAATGCAAAATTGACCACAAGATGTCATGGGAGGCAGACCTGCCAGCATAAAATGAGGTGGAGGTAATGTGTAGCCAGTAGAAAAGCAGCAACAGTCAATGGGTCAGTAATTCAGGAGAGCTTATTGACTGCGAATGTGGACCAGTCATTGAATGTCACCTGAGTGATGAATCCATCAGGGACATTTCAACCCACCTAAAGCTGCCCAAGTCAACTGTTGCTGATGGGATAGTGAAGTGGAAACATGAAGGTATAGCCGCAGCTAAACCAATACCACGCAGACCTCATGTACTGATCAAATTCGACTGGGACCATCGAGTGTTGCAGAGAGTGGGTGCAAAAAATTGCTTTAAATCATCTGAAGAAGTCAGCTGGGAGTATCAAAGTGATGCCAGCAGTCCAGCTAGCACTGTGACTGTGTGTAGCGAGTTAAAAAGAATAGGGTACAGTGTTCTCACAAGCGATACGTTTTTGTAGTCGATGCCAACTGGCGTTTAGGAGGTGTAAAGTGATACCACTAGAGAGTGGATTACTGGAAATGAGTGATTTGGAGCGATGAATCGTTCTAGATCCTGTGGCAATCTGATGGAAGAATTTGGTTTTGGCAAATGTGTGTGTAGTTCGAACAGTGAAGTACAGAGGAGGGGGTATTACAGTATGGTAGTTTTTTTATGGTTGGGGTCTGATACCCCTATTACACTTCAGAAAACATTAAATGCAGGAGGAGATGAACACATTTTACAGCATTATGTACTGCCTACAGTATTATTGAATAAGCATGACAATGCATTGTACTGTAAAGAGTCTCTGAGGCAATGGTTTGAGGACAATAACATTCCTGAAATGGCCTCGTCTGCCTAGAAATTCGACCTGAACCCAGTGGAACTCCTTAGGTAAGAGTTACATTGTCACCTTTGCCCCAAATCCCAACATCCAACATCACTCCCGTCTCTGGTTTTATAACGGGCATTAAAAAAGAAATGAACTGGAGGCATAATTACAGAAACCAGTACCTGTATGTTAGAAGTATTGACTCTGGCTGTTGACACACTTGTTCCAGTGTGACACAAGGCAGTGAATGGCTGTCTCATAAAATTCCGGGGCTGCGATGTTAACCAGTTCCACACATACAGCTGGGTGTCGTTGTCCGAATCGTTTGCCCCTCAGAGAGCCTTTTTAAGGGGACCAAAAGTGGTATAATCATAGGGGGAGAGGACCAGACTGTGTGTAGCATGGCCGAGAACCTCCCATTTGAATTTCTGCAGGGGTGCCGTGACTGTTGGCTGTATGTGGCTTTGCATTGTTGTGGAGCAGAATGACCCCATGGGTGAGATTGCCTGGTCGTTTTGATTTGATTGCTTGGCGAAGGGTGGTCAAGGTTTGCGAGTAATGCTGGGCATTCATTGTTGTCCCATGCTGCAGGAAGTGGATCAGAAGGGTCCCCCTTAAAAAGGCTCTGAAGGGCAAATGGCTCACCTCGGACGACAATGTACAGCTGTACGTGCAGAAATGGTTAACATTGCAGCCCCAGGAATTTTATGAGACAACCATTTACTCACGGCCTTGTCACTGTGGGAAAAGTGCTTCAATAGCCAGGGTCAATACTTCTAACATACAGGTACTGGTTTCTGTAAGTATGCCTCCAGCTCATTTCTTTTTGAATGCCCCTTATAGCCCCTTGAGGAAGAATACACTGCAATTCTTCCAGGCATTCAGACACCTCATTGAAAGTGTCCTCAACAAAGTTCAAGCCACTATAAAGGAAAGGGGTGGACACAACCCATATCAATGTTTGCTGATAGCAGCCCAGATACTTTTGATCAAATAGTGTATTTAACATTTTAATGTTTGTTTACAGTTCCTTCATAGTGGCTACTGCTTGACATGTATATTCAAGAGACTTAAATATAGATTATTCTGAATTTAAAATACAAGTCTGTTTTTACTGAGGTGGAAATATTGTTACTTTGGTCTATTTAATTTTTAAAATCTTTATTAAAGATAAAGTAATTAACTATATTTGTTGATACCTGGTGTAGCTAATAGTCAGTTGACAACGAATTCAAGAAGCAGTGAGCAATAAACAGAATTTTGATGCAGTTGTGAAAGGGTGAAGTCAGTGGGTCAGTAAAAGTATGTAACAGCCAGACTATGTAACATGCGACAAGATGTCTTCTGCTGCCATCCTTGCCCCCCCCCCCCCCCCCCTCCCCCACCCCCTCATTTCTTTTCCTACGTTATTCTGTTCAGTGATTTGCCTGTGTATCTAATTTTTAATGAAGGTATTGTTAGTTTTGGAAAATCCAGGACAGAATGCAACAATATTATTGTTAGTTTTAAGTTTTTATACAATTATGAAATATTTGGTGTTTTAATTATATAATCCACATGTATAGTTTTCCATAGGTAATAATTAGTATTTGGTCTTCAGTGTTTACATTTTTAAGTGGACTACTTTAATTTTTCTTTCTTTTTTTCAGCTTTTACAAAATCGACTCGTGTCAACAGTCAAGAATATGAACTTAAACTAGTGGATACTGCTGGTCAAGATGAATATTCTATATTTCCAGCACAATATTCAATGGATATTCATGGTTATGTACTTGTGTATTCAATTGACTCTGCAAAATCATTTGAAGTTGTACAAATAATATATGACAAACTACTTGATATGACAGGAAAAGTCCAGTTAGTATTGCTGCACAATTGTGTGGAGAACCTTTTTACTTAATATTGTTGAAATAACTTCTAAAAAAAATGTGGCTTGTTAATTTAGAAATGTGTTTAGTATAGAGAACTTAAAACTTTAACTTATTCTAATTTCTCTTCAGATCTAATTCAGAATAGATGTTTTTGTATGGTATGTTAGGAACTAAAACATAACATTGTTCACTTTTTTACTCACATTGTAGTATATAAATATTAGCTATCATCTTGACATTCATCAGGATGACTGACAAAGGCATCTCACTTTTAGCAAGTATGGCAACAATGATGTCACAGATTCGACAGTGTGAAGTGATCAAAGACAATTACACAGTACAAAATTTATTTGTGGTAATTAAAATAAGAGCCAACAGTCTTGCTGCCGTGGTAACACTGGTTACCATCATATTACCAGGCTGGGCTAGCACTTGGAATTATCACTGTGCGGTTCTGCCAGGAGCTGTTGGCGAGTGAGGTGCACTTGGCCCTTGTGGAGCCAGTCAAGGAACTACTTGATGGAGAAGTAGTGGCACTGATAATGACTAGTCGAGCAGTGTGCTGATTACCTGCCCTTCCCTATCCCCATTCGCTGATGGCTAAGGCCTGAGGATAACACGGCAGGTGGGGTTTAGGCAGGAGCAGACAAAATAAATGACTTTCTTTTCCTACACACACACACACACACACACACACACACACACACACACACACACACACACACACACACACACACACAGAGAGAGAGAGAGAGAGAGAGAGAGAGAGAGAGAGAGAGAGAGTGTGTGTTAGGGCTAATACGTCACATGACTAAGTCCACAATACCGCCAAACCATCAGTAAACAATATTAACTATCAGAC
The DNA here is from genome assembly GCF_023864345.2 of Schistocerca serialis cubense. NCBI lineage: Eukaryota > Metazoa > Arthropoda > Insecta > Orthoptera > Acrididae > Schistocerca > Schistocerca serialis. Next base: position 826,199,103 of record NC_064638.1, read on the forward strand.
ATCTGAAATGTGCAAATTCATACTTGATGTGAATTTATGTTGTTGTGGTGGTCTTCAGTCCTGAGACTGGTTTGACGCAGCTCTCCATGCTGCTCTATCCTGTGCAAGCTCCTTCATCTACCAGTACGTACTGCAGCCTACATCCTTCTGAATCTGCTTAGTGTATTCATCTCTTCGTATCCCTCTACGATTTTTACCCTCCACGCTGCCCTCCAATACTAAATTGGTGATCCCTTGATGCCTGAGAACATGTCCTACCAACCGATCCCTTCTTCTAGTCAAGTTGTGCCACAAACTCCTCTTCTCCCCAATTCTATTCAATACCTCCTCATTAGTTATGTGATCTACCCATCTAATCTTCAGCATTCTTCTGTAGCACCTCATTTTGAAAGCTTCTATTCCCTTCTTGCCTAAACTATTTATCGTCCATGCTTCACTTCCATACATGGTTACACTCCATACACACTTTCAGAAATGACTTCCTGACATTTAAATCTATACTCAATGTTAACAAATTTCTCTTCTTCAGAAACGCTTTCCTTGCCATTACCAGTCTACATTTTATATCCTCTCTATTTCGACCATCATCAGTTATTTTGCTCCCCAAATAGCAAAACTCCTTTACTACTTTTAGGTGTCTCATTTCCTAATCTAATTCCCTCAGCATCACCCGATCTAATTTGACTACATTCCATTATCCACGTTTTGCTTTTGTTGAAGTTCATCTTATATGCTCCTTTCAAGGCACTGTCAATTCCATTCAACTGCTCTTCCAAGTCCTGTCAGAGACCGCAAAGAATTACAATGTCATCGGCAAACCTCAAAGTTTTTATTTCTTCTCCATGGATTTTAATGCCTACTCTGAATTTTTCTTTTCTTTCCTTTACTGCTTGCTCAATATACAGATTGAATAACACCGGGGAGAGGCTACAACCCTGTCTCACTCCCTTCCCAACCACTGCTTCCCTTTCATGTCCCTCGACTCTTATAACTGCCATCTGGTTTCTGTACAAATTGTAAATAGCCTTTTGCTCCCTGTATTTGACCCCTGCCACCTTCCGAATTTGAAAGAGAGTATTCCAGTCAACATTGTCAAAAGCTTTCTCTAAGTCTACAAGTGCTAGAAAGGTAGGTTTGCCTTTCCTTAATCTAACTTCTAAGATAAGCCATAGGGTCAGTATTGCCTCATGTGTTCCATTTCTACGGAATCCAAAGTGGTCTTCCCCGAGGTTGGCTTTTACCAGTTTTTCCATTCGTCTGTAAAGAATTTGCGTTAGTATTTTGCAGCTGTGACGTATTAAACTGATAGTTTGGTAATTTTCACATCTGTCAACACCTGCTTTCTTTGGGATTGGAATTATTATATTCTTCTTGAAGTCTGAGGGTATTTCGCCTGTCTCATAAGTTTTGTTCACCAGATGGTAGAGCTTTGTCAGGAATGGCTCTCCCAAGGCTGTCAGTAGTTCTAATGGAATGTTGTCTACTCCCGGGGCCTTGTTTCGACTTGGGTCTTTCAGTGCTCTGTCAAACTCTTCACACAGTATCGTATCTCCCATTTCATCTTCCTCTACTTCCTCTCCCATTTCCATAATATTGCCCTCAAGTACATCGCCCTTGTATAGACCCTCTATATACTCCTTCCACCTTTCTGCTTTCCCTTCTTTGCTTAGAACTGGGTTTCCATCTGAGCTCTTGATATTCATACAAGTGGCTCTCTTTTCTGCAAAGGTATCTTTAACTTTCCTGTAGGCAGTATCTATCTTACCCCTAGTGAGATAAGCCTCTACATCCTTACATTTGTCCTCTAGCCATGCCTGCTTAGCCATTTTGCATCTCCGGTCGATCTCATTTTTGAGACGTTTGTATTCCTTTTGGCCTGCTTCATTTACTGCATTTTTATGTTTCCTCCTTTCATCAATTAAATTCAATATTTCTTCTGTTACCCAAGGATTTCTACTAGCCCTCGTCTTTTTACCTGCTTGATCCTCTCCTGCCTTCACTACTTCATCCCTCAAAGCTACCCATTCTTCTTCTACTGTATGTCTTTCCCCCATTCTTGTCAGTTGTTCCCTTATGCTCTCCCTGAAACTCTGTACAACCTCTGGTTTAGTCAGTTTACCCAGGTCCCATTTCCTTAAATTCCCACCTTTTTGCAGTTTCTTCAGTTTTAAGCTACAGTTCATAACCAATAGATTGTGGTCAGAGTCCACATCTGCCCCGGGAGATGTCCTACAATTTAAAACCTGGTTTCTAAATCTCTGTCTTACCATTATATAATCTATCTGAAACCTGTCAGTATCTCCAGGCTTCTTCCATGCATACAACCTTCTTTTCCCCCCTGCGGGTTCGGGGGTTAGAATATGCCCGCGGTATTCCTGCCTGTTGTAAGAGGCGACTAAAAGGAGTCTCAAATGTTTCGGCCTTATGTGATGGTCCCCTCTCGGGTTTGACCTCCATCTTTCTAAATTGTTCCTAAGAGCGAGCCAATTGGGGAAGGGCGCCTTACATGGTGCACTGTATCTGTCGTGCATTGAGACCTTTAGCTGGCTTTCTCGTCGTTGCAATGGTGTCCAGCTTGTTTTCCATCTCTTGGGCGAGGATACGTCCATGGGTGCGATTTCCACGCTGCACTGTGCAGTGTTGCTTTCGCTGCGACGACAACCTCATACATTTTTGCACCTAAGATCCAGCACAGTAGCCAGTCCGTTGTCGTGGGGCCGCCTTGTACCCTGTTGGTTGTAGCCCCCTGACAACACAGGGATCGCTCTACTGATGCCTGCGCCGTTTACTCCCCATGTATGCCAAGGAGTAGATGCCCATCTCCCTGGGGCATCAGGACTCCCGGCAATGGCCATCCTGCCAGGTGGCCCTTGCTGTGGCTGGGTGGCGCCCATGGGGAGGTCCCTTGGTTGGAGTAGGTGGCATCAGGGTGGATGACACGCAATGAAGCGTGGCACATCATCTGTTGCTGGTGGCCAGCCACCAGCAGTCTCTAAGTGTTCGAGGGCTCATTTGAAAGGTAACGTTTATGACCCCAAATCGTTCCCATCCCTGGCCACACCATGGGAGGAACGAAGGGCAATGAATGACAGTGACACGTATTCGCCCCGGTATCTCGTCTGTACCAGAGCTGATGGGGAATCCTTTGTATCCGTGAAGTCTCAGTTCTTTGTAGAGCATTTAGAGGACAAGTTTAGGGAGGTGGAGGGCTTGTCCAAAATGCGCTCTGGGTCAGTTTTGATAAAAACGGCATCCTCCGCCCAGTCACGCAGGTTACTTGCTTGTGACAAGTTGGGGGATGTTAACGTTACCATCACACCACATAAGAGTTTAAATATGGTCCAGGGTGTTATTTTCCATAGGGACCTACTTTTGCAGTCTGATGACGAGCTGCGCGCCAACTTAGAGTGTAGAGGTGTTCATTTTGTCCGGCGCATTCATCGGGGTCCGAGGGACAGTCAGGTTGCTACCGGTGCCTTCATCTTGGCCTTCGAGGATGATACATTACCGGAGAAGGTCAAGGTGATGTTCTACCGTTGTGACGTCAAGCCCTATATCCCTCCCCCGATGCGGTGCTTTAAGTGCTGGAAGTTCGGCCATATGTCTTCCCGCTGCACTTCCAGCCTCACATGTCGAGATTGCGGACGCCCATCTCATCCCGATACTCCATGTGCTCCGCCTCCCATCTGTGTCAACTGTGGAGAGCCTCATTCACCTTGCTCGCCAGACTGCAGGATCTTACAGAAAGAACGCAAAATCATGGAATGTAAGACCCTGGACCGACTGACTTACACTGGGGTTAAGCGGAAATTTGAACGGCTACATCCCGTGCGCATGATGGCATCTTATGCCTCAACTGTCACTCCTGCTCCAGCTCCTTTAGCTGCAACACAAACAGTCAGCTCTCAGAGTCAGAGGACCTCACCTGCCCCCTTGACGACGGGGGCCCCTTCTCTCGCTGTTGCTCCCACACCATCTACCTCGTGAGCAGCACCCACTAAACCACCGGGGACACCAGTCCCCACTTCTAAGCCGGAGAAGCGTAAGTCTTCTTTTTTTCTCTCGCTTGGAAGGGATCCCTTGGGTCACTCCCTTCCCAGGTTCCTACCAGCGGCACAGCAGACACCAACCAGTGGCTGAAGAAGCCACAGGTCGCTGGTTGTTGAGCTTCGCGATCATCTTCGGTCCCGGAGACTGACTCCAATAAGCCCTCTCAACAATGACAACCAAAGGAACAGCGACAGAAAACGACATTGAAGACCCGTAAGACCAAGGCACCTGCGGTGGCACCTACTCCACCGCTACCTACAAGCTCTGCGTCTGAGGATGCGGTGGAGATTCTTGCGTCGCTGAGGACCTCGATCTCGCCGGTCCCTCAGACGCAATGGATAGCACTTGCACGGGTGCTCCATCGGAGGCAGCAGGTGACCCAGAGGCGTAATCTGCCTTCCCAGTCCCGTCACGCCTTTCTCAGCCATGGACAATACCATCCTCCAGTGGAACTGCAGCGGTTTCTTCCACCATCTAGCTGAGCTCCGACAACTTATCAGCCTTCACCCTTTATTCTGCATTGCTCTTCAGGAAACTTGGTTTCCAGCAATGCAAACTCCCGCCCTCCGTGGCTATCGGGGTTATTATAAGAACCGAGCAGCTTATGAAAGGGTGTCTGGTGGTGTCTGCATATATGTCCTTAACTCTCTTCACAGCGAGTCTATCCCTCTACAAACAGCTTTAGAGGCTGTCGCTGTTTGGGTGTGGACGCCATAGGCTGTTACCGTCTGCAGTCTTTACCTTCCACTGGACGGTGATGTCGCGCAGCATGTCCTGGCTGCGCTGATAGCCCAATTGCCTCTACCTTTCTTATTACTGGGCGACTTCAACGCCCATAACCCTCTGTGGGGTGGGTCAGTGGCGACAGGTCGAGGCGCCACCATTGAGCATTTATTAGCACAGCTCGATCTTTCGCTGTTAAATGATGGTTCCTTCACACACTTCAGTGTGGTGCATGGCACGTACTCCGCCATTGACCTTTCGATCTGCAGCCCTAGCCTCTTACCATCTGTCCAGTGGAGAGTGCATGACAACCTGTGTGGTAGTGACCACTTTCCGATCTTTCTGTCACTGCCACAGCGCCAGTCTTCTGGGCACCCTTGCCGGTGGGCAATGAATAAGGCTGACTGGGACTTGTTTTCCTCCATTGCCACTATTGAGCCTCTCTCTAATGATGGCATTGATGCGGTGGTTCAATCGGTCACCACCAGCATTGTTACTGCCGCCGAATCTTCCATTCCCAGTTCTTCTGGGTCCCCTCGGCGGCGGACTGTGCCTTGGTGGTCGCCTGATATCGCTGAAGCGATTAAAGATCGCCGGCGGGCACTCCAGTGTCACAAGAGACATCCCTGCATTGAACACCTCATTACCTTCAAACGTCTGCGTGCGCGGGCCCGCTGCCTTATCCGCCAAAGCAAGCAGGAGTGCTGGGATCGGTATGTGTCCACCATTGGCCTTCATGTCTCTCCATCGCAGGTCTGGGCCAAGATCCGACGCCTCTATGGCTATCGGACCCCTGTCAGCGTCCCTGCGCTCTCACTGAATGGAGTAGTTTGTACAGACTCCGACGAAATTGCCAACCGCTTGGCAGAGCATTTTGCTCTGAGTTCCGCTTCTTCCAATTACCCCCTGGCCTTCCGCTCCATTAAAGAGCGGATGGAACGTCGGAGCCTTTCTTTTCGCATCCACCATTCTGAATCTTACAATGCTCCATTCAGTGAGTGGGAATTTCACAGTGCCCTTGCTGCTTGCCCTGATACCGCTCCTGGGCCAGATCGCATCCACTGTCAGATGCTGAAACACCTTTCAGTGGACTGCAAGCGACGCCTCCTCGACCTTTACAATCGTCTCTGGGTCGAGGGTGAGTTTCCGTCACAATGGCGGGAAAGCATTGTCATCCCCGTTTTGAAACCGGGCAAGAGCCCTTTGGAGGTGGACAGCTACTGCCCCATTAGCCTCACCAACGTTTTTGCAAGCTTCTCGAACGGATGGTGAGCCGGCGCTTGAATTGGGTACTGGAGTCTCGGGGCCTTCTGGCTCCGTCTCAAGGTGGGTTCCGTAAAGGCCGCTCCGCCACCGACAATCTGGTGAGTCTGGAGTCGGCCATCCGTACTGCCTTTGCCCGCCGTCAGCACCTGGTCGCTGTCTTTTTAGACATGCGGAAGGCGTACGATACGACATGGCGTCATCACATACTTTCTACACTTCATGGATGGGGTCTTTGGGGCCCTCTGCCGATCTTTATCCGAAATTTTCTGTCGTATCGTACCTTCCGTGTGCAAGTCGCGGCCTCCCATAGTTCCTCCCGAGTCCAAGAGAACGGGGTACCACAAGGATCTGTCCTCAGTGTCTGCCGGTTTTTAATCGCAATAAACGGGCTCGCTGCGGCGGTGGGATATTGTCTCCGCTTCCCTGTATGCTGACGACTTCTGCCTTTACTACCGCTCTACTGGCATTGCAGCTGTTGAACGTCAGCTACAGGGCACTATCCGCAAGGCGCAGTCTTGGGCTGTAGCACATGGTTTTCAGTTTTCGGCTGCCAAGACCCGCGTTATGCATTTCTGCTGGCGCCGAACAGTCCATCCTGAGCCACGGCATTATCTTGCCGACGAACTCCTTGCTGTGGTGGAGACCCACAGGTTTTTGGGTGTAGTTTTTGATGCCCGGCTGACTTGGCGGCACCTAAATGCTCTGAGATGCTTGAGCCACACCCGCTGGGGTGCCGACCGATCTACCCTGTTACGGCTCTACCAGGCGTTAATCCAGTCTCGTCTGGATTATGGGACCCTGGCTTGTGGCTCAGCATCCCCATCTGCGCTGCAGGTACTGGACCCAATCCTACACAGCGGAATACGCCTTGCCACTAGTGCTTTCCGGACCAGCCCAGTAGACAACATACTTGCGGAGGCAGGTGTCCCTCCATTGCGGTTCAGGCACCAAAATTTACTGGCCGCTTATGCTGCCCATGTTTTTAGCTTGCCCGGGCATCCAAACTATCGTCTCCTGTTCCCGCAATCGGTCGTCCATCTGCCAGAACGCCGGCCCCGGTCAGGTTGTACGATCGCGGTCCGCGTCAAAGAGCTTCTCTCCGGGCTTAGGGTTTTCACTGTTCCACCTCCTTTTCGGGCCACTTTGCGTACACCCCCATGGTGTGTTCCTCGCCCTTGCCTTCGGCTCGAATTGGCACAGGGCCTGAAGGACTCAGTCCCTCCAGAGGCCTTACGCCGCTGCTTTTATTCCATCCTGGCCACGTATCAGGGCTCTGATGTTGTTTACACTGACGGTTCGATGGTTACTGGTCGTGTCGGTTATGCGCTAACTCTAGGGGACCATTCCGAACAACGTTCCTTGCCGGCTGGCTGCAGCGTTCGCACTGCTGAGCTGGTCGCCATCTTTCGAGCCCTAGAGTATATCCACTCCTGCTCAGGTGAGTCCTTCATGATCTGTAGCGATTCTCTGAGTGGTTTACGAGCTCTTGACCAGTATTTCCCTCGTTCTCGTCTGGTGATGGCTATCCAGGAGTCCCTGCATACTCTTGCCCGTTGTGGCCACTCTGTGGTCTTTGTGTGGACCCCCGGTCATGTCGGTATCCTGGGCAATGAACATGTTGACCGCCTGGCGAAAGAGGCCACCAGGCAACCATCTCTGGATGTTGGCCTCCCAGAGACTGATTTGCGAGCCGTCCTCCACCGAAAAGTTTTTGCGATTAAGGAGACGACGACTGTGTGGCGGTCATCCATGCGAGCCAACCGCAGGGACTCAGTCATCCTTTGTCGGCTCCGCATTGGCCACTCCCGGCTGACACACAGTTACTTACTGCGTCGGGAGGACCCTCCTCTGTGTCGCTGTGGGGCAGCTTTGACAGTGGCCCACATTTTGTTGGCCTGCCCCCTTTTAGCTGTGGTCAGGCGGACATTTGCGCTGCCTGATACGCTCCCTGCCCTTTTAACTGATGACCCTGCTATGGCTGGCTTAGTTTTACGTTTTATTCGGGCAGGGGGTTTTTATCATTTAATATGAGTGTTTATGTTTTATTTATTGTTTTGTGTTGATTCTGGCCTTTGGCATATGGTTTTAAATTGAGTTTTTAATGTGTTCTCGGTGGTTGGCTTTTCTTTTTTTTATTCTATGGTCGGCCAACCACTGCCACACTCCGTGTGATTTTAATTTGTTATGTCTGTTCTTTGAGTTTTTCTTGTCCTGTGTTGTCTGTTTTCTCTATTATCCGATTTTTTACTCTGTGTGGTAGTTTTTAAGTTTTGGAACAAGGGACCGATGACCGTTGCAATCTGGTCCCTTTAACCCACAAACCAACCAACCAACCTTCTTTTATGATTCTTGAACCATGTGCTAGTTATGATTGGGTTATGCTCTGTGCAAAATTCTACCAGGTGGCTTCCTCTTTCATTTCTTACCCCCAATCAATATTCACCTACTACATTTCCTTCTCTTCCTTTTCCTACTATCGAATTCCAGTCACCCCTGACTATTAAATTTTCGTCTCCCTTCATTATCTGAATAATTTCTTTTATCTCCATCATACATTTCTTCGATTTCTTCGTCATCTGCAGAGTTAGTTGGCATATAAACTTGTACTACTGTGGTAATACCCACTGTATCTAACTTTAACCTATCCATTCCCTTTTTAAATTTTCTAACCTACCTACCCAATTAAGGGATCTGACGTTCCACGCTCCGATCCATAGAACGCCAGTTTTCTTTCTCCTGATAACGACGTCCTCTTGATTAGTCCCTGCCCGGAGATCCAAATGGGGGACTATTTTACCTCCAGAATATTTTACCCAAGAGGACGCCATCATCATTTAACCATACAGGAAAGCTGCATGCCCTCGGGAAAAATTACAGCTGTAGTTTCCCCTTGCTTTCAGCCGTTCGCAGTACCAGCACAGCAAGGCCGTTTTGGTTAGTGTTACAAGGCCAGATCAGTCAATCATCCAGACTGTTGCTCCTGCAACTACTGAAAAGGCAGCTGCCCCTCTTCAGGAACCACACGTTTGTCTGGCCTCTCAGTAGATACTCCTCTGTTGTGGTTGTATCTGTATCGGTGAGGCACACACGCCTCCCCACCAACGGCAAGGTCTATGGTTCATGGGGGTGTGTGAATTTCTATGTATAATTAAATATGATCCACAGAACCAAGTACACACATATAACTTAGTTCTTTAAACAAATAAATATTATAAACATATGAGGGCAAATAAGTATGAGAGCAAATTATAAAGTTTTTGCCCCTATTGTTTTTATCTAAAGTAAGGTACTTACAGCTAATGACATATGTTATACTTGCTATTCTATGTTCCTTAAACTATTTTTCCCCATAGTTCCCACATCATTTCACACATTTGTCCCATCACAGCACTAAATTTGAGATCCCGATGCTGTAGAATTTGTCTGGCTATGGAATTACCATCAGACTGCTGCCTTGGCTTCATCATTACTTGTTAATTGCTTCCTGTCAGGACCTTGTTCAGTGGTCTGAAAACATGGAAGTCACTAGGGGCGAAGTGTGGACTGTATGATGGGTGGTTCACAATCTCCCAGTGAAATACCCGGAGATTTTTGGCAGTTTTGATTGCTATATGCCGTCATTGTCCACGTAACGAATCCCAGGGCGCCTGCTCCTGGTGGCAGCCCTCAGATGTAACAGTGTGGAAATATAACTTGTTGGCATTGATGGTTGCACTATATGGCATGAAATCCAGCAGGAGCAGTCCATAGCTATCCCAGGAGGCTGTTAACATAACTTTCCCAACAGACTGTGCTGAATGGAACTGTGTCACAGGCAAACCTAGATGTTTCCACATCATGCTCTGCTGCTTGGATTCTGGCATGAAAAGTCCATGTTTCATCACCAGCAACAATGTGGCCCAGGAAACCTCCACCCTCCTTGGAGTACCTTTCCAGATGGTTCAGTGAGGACATCATTCACTTGCCTTTCATCATGTCATCCAGCTGCTTAGGCACCCACCGACATGAAACTTTCCTGTATCCTAAGGGCCCGTGAAAAATGTTATGCCAAGCTCCCAACTCCTGGGCAATGGCCACGATGTGCACACATCTATCTGCTTTCACCATTGCATCCATGTGGGAAATGTGGTTGTCGGTCAGTGATGAATGCCGCTGCCGCCCCCCCCCCCCTCCCCCTGACAGCTCATTGTCATGCTAGACTTCATGGCATTTGTCACACTACCAGCACCTCAATTCATCCCTTGCTCCGTAGAAAATGAATCGCACTTCGTTGCTCTAATGCCGTGGCCGTGTGTTGCACAACCTCCATCTTTAACAACTGACAGCAGAGCCATGTGGCGGAGCTACCAGCAGGTAGGGCTGGCACAAACCAAGAAAGGTCCAACGCTGGGAATGGATATGTTGACATGGCACCTACAGCCGTGATTTGGCTTAAAAAAAAATGTAAGGGCAAAGACTTTCTGATGTACCCTTGCACTTGTCAACCAAAATCCGCCTTCACACAAACCTATATTGGTGGAACACAGAAAAAAAGAAGCCATCATTCACTAACAAACAAAACTTGTAGAAAGAAATAAATCACCCATTATTTGCCACCCATCACCCTCCCAGACCTCAATCCCATCTGCCACTCAACTAGTACCTGTTCCCAACACTAAGTTTAAATGTAATATTACCATAAAGTAAATGTTAAACTACTTCAAAAAGAAAAAATGAAACCAAAAATACTCCCCCCACCACCACCACCACCACCACCACCACCACTTTCCTGCTCCCCACAGAAACAAACAAAACCTGTGTAACTACCTTAATACTCAAACTGAATTAAACAACCTAGTCCCAGTTAAACTCTGCCCTTACCCATCCACACCCATCACTAACTCAACTTGTAACTTTTGTCCTAAACATTTTGCCTGTAGCATTCAGCATATACTGAAACAGCTAAAATTATTGCTTAGACATCTTACTTTTAAATGAGACAGCAAGGTGAAAGAGCACCTCTTACTCTTCCCTAACACAGATTAAATGAGCCCCCAGTATCCCTTTATTTATTACACACACACACACACACACACACACACACACACACACACACACACAAATCACCTAAGAAGGCAGCTGCATGAGAGAGAGAGAGAGAGAGAGAGAGAGAGAATAATAGACATTGTTGACTGTTTACTTTCTGTCTCTCTCCCACGCATAACATTCCAGGTGTTGACTACCCTGCTCACTGGGGTGAGCACTACACTGAGCCACTATTTCTGCTTCTGACTCTTCATAGGCCAGTTTATACACTTGGGAAACTATCTGGCACTTCTCAACGCAATGCTTGTCATTTTTTCTTTGGAAGCATTAGTGGTGAGAGTGCAAACTGAGCTACCACTATTTGAACAATTATTTATCACCAGGCAGGGCACTTACGTCCCTTCAGATAAGTCTTAAACGAACAACACTCCTCACCACCCCCTACCCCTCTCCCTCCACTCTCCCAGTTTCATGGGGAAGTAACATTTTGTCTGGTAGGGGTCTTCTGATAGTGCCACCTCAGTGACGGTACTCCTACACGTTTCAGTGCCACACATGGCACCTTTTTGGCTGTCAACCTTATGATGTGTTGTCCCTACCTTTTGGCTTTGCTACATTAGTCATTCCTGCATTAGAGAGGTAGCCAGGTAAGAATAGGATATTGGAACTGCCACAATGTGGATTGCAAAATGTTTAGCACTTTGTGGTGGTCACTTCCTTGTCACCGCTTGATGGTCCAGTTACCTCTTCAAAGAGAAAACTGGCAGTTATACATGGGAGCTGATCAACAAAGACAAGCTGATTTCTTTTCACAGGTGTTTATTACTCCATTTCAATGTTTGCATGATCTTTTTCAAAGTACTCCTTTCCTGCTTGAATGCTGTTTTTACAGCATCTCTGCCAGTTCTATTGACACACAGTGAAGGCCATTCTTTTTGAGGTCCTTCAAAATTGCGTCGCATTTCTTGACCACTACTTCAGACTTCTCATATTGAATGCTGCAAAGCTTTGCCTTTAGTGATGGAAATAGGGGGGGGGGGGGGGGATATTACAGGCAGCAACATTGGGGCTATAAGGCAGATGCGCTGCATGGGTAATGTTGATGGGGCTGGAAATTGCTTGACTTGATTTACAAGATAAAGTCGTGCATTGTTGTGATTAAGTCGCCACCCTGTCCAAGAAGTCGTCCTTTGAAGTCCTTGACGAACCATCTAAACGCTGTTGCATGAGGCGGTGCACCTTCACCTTATGCTTTCTGCAGCTATTCGTTAGTTTTGGTTGCTGTATAGTTTAAATGAACACAGAATTTTATTTCGCCATACTACTACTATCACGTCACCTCCGTTGTTTATTATGCAAAGAGTGTCTACAAAATAGAGCATTACTAGCAATCTACCGCTACAGGTGTGTTGCCGCCTATGGAATTATACATAAAAGCCCGCTCTTTTCAAACATTCATGGTACATGTGGGAAACTATTATGGAAGGTACAGGAAAAAGTCATTCTGTCCCTGTTGATCAGCCCTCGTCTCTCTGCCGTCACCTTCACCATACACAATCACCTCTGCTGCTGGAACTGCTATTATTAATTCTGCTGGCAAGTTTCACTGCAAGTCAGTCCAAAGGTGGTCCAAAAACATTGCAACAGTTGTTCAGGAAAGTCTTAGGGCCCTACAACATCATAGGCCACAGTCCTAACTTTTAAGTTGATCTGCACTAAAGCTCGCTCTGTAATGAAGCACAGTAAGAAGGAATACTGGGAGCATTACATCCCATTTTTGGGAATGTATGTCACTTCTTCCCAAGTGTGGACCAAGCTCTGTTGTCTTTTGGGCCACCGAAGGTCAACAGCTGTTCCTTCTGGGTGTTCTTTGTACCAATGCGTCCAGTCTTGCTAAATATCTTGTAACTCACATTGTGGCAGCTTCAGTGTCCTGTTCTTACCAGATTACCTCTCTAACACAGGAATGATACGTTGAAGATGTCGTCCTATGTTTCAGCCACAAGCCAAATTATACACAGAACCTTTCTCTGACTAGGAACTGCTTCAAGCTCTTTCCTCATCTCACAGTATGACCCCAAGCTATGATTAAATTGATAATCAGATGATCCAACATCTGAATGTACTCATAGCCTACATCTACTCAGGGTCATCAACTGTATGTGGCTCAAAGGTGTCTACCCTTTACAAAGGCTGCCTCGTGTCACGTGATTCTTTTGCAAACACAGACCCTCAAGCTACTGCAGCACCTACTTCCTTTCATATGCTGCATTCTCTCTCTCTCTCTCTCTCTCTCTCTCTCTCTCTCTCTCTCTCTCTCTCTCTGTGGTGACAGCCTTGTCAATCTGGCTGTTCCCTAGGCTCTGCTTTCCTTTCTTGTAATATTCTTTCATTCTTCACCTTCTTGGCTGAAGTAATTTGTGGTACCCTTTTCAATTTGGCCTTCATTTTCCAAATTTTTTTGCAGTACAGACCAACTGGAGAAAAACATCTTAAATAGTGCCTACTGCTTGCAGTGTTAAAGATCTGTGCACAATATGTGCTTAAGCTCTTATTTGTGCTTCAAAGCCAATGCGGTAGCCAATACAACATGTGGGGATGTTAAGTACCCTTTCGGTTTAACCCCCCTGACAACACAGGTACCACACTTTCTGATGTTTGAGTTACTAGTTCACCACACAAACCAAGGAGTAGATTCCTGTGTTCCTGGGGCATCAGAGCTTCTGGCAATAGCCTACATTCCAGATGGCCATTGCTGCGGCTGGGGCTCCTATGGGGTGAGCCCTTGATTAGAATAGATGGCATCAGGGTGGTCATTTGATGCATGAAACACTAAACACATGAAATCAGTAGCCATTTTAATCCAGGCATGTCAGGTATAGAAACTTCAGTGCAAATAGCTATATTCCTACTACTTTCCCTACACTGGCTATTCCATGGGAAAAGGGACAAGCTAGACGTCTAGGAGCGAAACAATTTAACAGTTATTAGTAAGTAATCAAACTGATGGAGACATTTTTATTGCGACAAAGCTGTTATCTTTTGTGAAGCGTATTGAAGATAAATTTGTAGAAGTTGAGTTTTGACAAAAATGCGAAATGGATCACAATTTATTAAAACCACCTCTGCTCCACAATCACAGCTCTTCAGGCATATGCACATCTGAGTGACATACCAATGACCATTGCCCAAGGGACTGATAACCCAGCAGTTTAGATCCTTTACTCCCCAAACCAACCAGTCAATCATTGCCTCACCCAAGACTTCACTCAAGAAGTCATCTTCCACCACGCCTTTGGCTTCAAAAAGACGAGATATGGGCTAATCTTGAGCAGGGGTCTGGGTGTGGTGTACATTTTGTTGGACACATCCAAAAAGATAACAAGGATAATGAAATATATACAAGAATCTTTATCTTAGCCTTAGAAGGGAATGTCCTCTCAGAAAAAGTTAGTCATTGTATACAGGTGCGATGTGAAATCTCATGTCTCACTGTCCGCGAGGTGCTTCCAGTGCTTGTGCTTGGATAAGATGTCATCCTGCTGCATGGCAGATCCAAACTGTAATAACTGTGCGTGGTCAGTCCATGAAGATAGTTCTTGTGTGAAGAACTGACTTTGCATGTCACTTGCAAGAAACAGTGTCGTCCACCTTCACTGGTTGACCCAATCTTCTGGGAAGAAAAGAAAATACAGGAATGTAAATCTATTGACCACCTGTCTTAGGTATACTGAAGTGCATAAAAAATCTGAACTATGTACTGTTGATATAACATCCCCATTATGTGAAAGTCACAGCTATCACTCTCGCTGTCTCAGTTGTCTTTAAACCATTTCTCCCACTGCCATTTGCTCTTGTGGTTCTCCTGGCACATCTTCAGGAACCACTTCCCACACTTGGCCGGAGGAGCAGCTTCCTCCTCTGGTGTGTACCAGTAACAGAATTCCCTCTCAGGAGCTCTCTCCCTGGAAACCCACATGTCAGAGGCCCAAATCCAGACAGTGGCTGAAGGAACCGCAACCTGGTAATCCCAGGGCAGTCTGTTCTTCATCCACCCACACGTGTGTTGAGGATAGGACCTCACAAGAATCCCGGCAACCAGTGGCTGCAAAGAAGAACCAGAAGAAGAGTCATAACAAGGCTACTCCAGTGCCCCTGTAGGCACCCATGCTGTATGACTGTGAACCAATGCTCATTGGTGTGGTTCCAACTGCATCAGTGACAGGCAGTGATCCTGGGGTGTGACCAATCCTGATCCCTTCACGGCTACTAGGGACACTTGTAACATGGCCATTCAGAGAAACTTTAATGGATATTATTATTACCTGCTGGAATTAAGACACCTTATTTTCTCCTTTGCAGTTTGTATTGATCTATGAGAAATACATGTCACTGATGACCATTCACCAGTGCTCCATGGTTATTGTGCATTTTGTTGGAAGTGGCCCTGAGAGAGCAATGGAGGGGTCTGCACATTGTTTCACATAGATCTGATCAGTGAGTGGATTCCCCTTCATGTTACCATCTTTGCAACATTTTCCTGCAGGAAGGTTACTTACTTACCCAGTGTTGACCATCTGTGGGCGAGTAACTCTCCGTCTGGTAGGGGCCTTCTACTTATTCAGCTTTTTACTGGCTATGATCTCTCTCCCCCTCAATGGTGGTACTTGTACCCACTTCAAGGTCACCCGTGGCACCTTTTCAGCTATCAGTCTCTCTCTTCTCCCTCGCGACCACTTTCTGGTGATCCTGTGACTTGCTGCCACCAGGTGGACTGACTATCACATTGGGTGCTCAAAGAGCCAACTGGTGGTTGTATGCCTCTGCTTCTACCTCCGCCCTCTCTCGTCAGATTGCATCAACAAGATGTCTCTGATGCGATCATCCACACCACTAGAACCACTACTCCCCTTTCTAAAAGACCTCAGGCTGGCACCATGGTGACTCAAAGCATTGCAGCAGCTGTGCATGGTTTCCAAAGAGCCCTGCAATGTTCCAAGCAACATCCTTTGCAAACCAGCGTATCACTTAGTGCTAAGGCTCAGTAGCTAATTAAATTCAATAAGAAGGAGTACTGGAATCATTACATCTACTCCCCAAGAACAAATACCCCTCCTTTCCAGGTATGGGCCAAGCTTTTCTAGTCTTCTGGGCCACCAATGATAAACGACTTTTTGGGTCTTGGCCTTCAGGGTTTCTTTCTACTGATGTGCCAGTTCTTGTTAAATGCTTTGCAACAGTATCAGCATCCTTATCCAGCTACCTTTCTGCTGCTCCCCACAAGGGCCTTGCATCGCTTTTTGTTAGTATGTGCTTGGCCAGCATGGAGCTCTGGCCCTTGCAGCACTACTACCTTTTCTGTGATGCAAGTATGTCCTTCCATTATTCTTTTCCCTCTGCAGGTCCGGGCATTAGAATAGGCCCGAGGTATTCCTGTCTGTTGTAAGAGGTGACTAAAAGGAGTCTCTCACTTTTTGGACCTCTGAGTACGGGTCCCATTCTATAGTTTGTCCTTTCAAAATTCTACAGAAATGCGGGCCTTATGAAGAAGGATGCCTTGCATGGTGCACAAGTGCCCTTATGTTATATCTTCTGAATCTCTTGTCATGGCTTTGTGTCTCCACCTACGATTCAACTATTTGGGCGAGGACATTTTCCGGGGTGTGTCATCTTCTTCCGTTGTCTCCTGTCCCTTTCGCCCCCGTGGCAATATTGGATTTCTCTGCACCTAATATCCAGCACGGTGGCCAGTATATTGTGGTGGGGTCGTCATGTACTCATTTAGTGGTAGCCCCCTGGCAACACAAGGATCGCACTGCTGATGCCTGAGTGTAAACTCCCCACATATGCTAAGGGGTAGATGCCTGACATCCTGTGGCATCAGGACTCCCGGCATCGGCCATCATGCCAGGTGGCCTTTGCTGTGGCTGGGTGGCGCCCGTGGGGAGAGCCCCTGATTGGAGTGGGTGGCATCAGGGCGGATGACCCGCAATGAAGCAGACTAAGTCATCTCTTGCTGGTGACCTTACGGCACCAGCAGTCTCTAAGAAGGGCAAGATAGAATTTAATGCCAACAGGTACGACCCTAAATAGTTTCCCTCCATCGGTACACCATGGGAGGAACATAAAGCTACAGAACGGAGAGAACCATATTCGCCTTGGTTTTTAGTCTGTAGCAGAACTAATGGGGACTCTTTTCTACCGATGAAGCCTCAATTTTTCTTTGAACACCTTGAGGATAAGTTTGGAGAAGTGACAGCGCTCTCCAAGATGCAAAATGCCACAGTCTTGATTCAGACAGCATCCCCGGCCCAATCCCGAGCATTACTCGCCAGTGACAAGCTGGGTGATATTCCTGTTTCCATCACTCCCCATAAAAGCCTCAACATGGTCCAGGGGTTATTTTCCATTGTGACGTCCTCTTACAGTCTGACAACAAGCTCCGTGCCAATTTAGGATGGCGGGGAGTTCATTTCATCCAGCGCGTTTGTAGGGAACCCAAAGACAACAGGGTTGCTACCAGTGCCTTCATTTTGACCTTTGAGGGTGATTCATTGCCTGAAATGGTCAAGGTGGTGGTTTACTACTGTGACATTAAACCATGTGGTGTGCTGGAAGTTCGGGCACATGTTTTCCCGCTGCACTTCACCAGTTTCACATGTCGAGACTGTGGATGTCCAATGCACCCAGATACTCCATGTGCGCCACCTCCCACTTGCATCAACTGTCTAGAGCACCACTCCCCCTGCTCGCCAGACTGCCCAGTACTCCAAAAGGAGTGGAAAATTATGAAGTGCAAGACCCTGGACCAGTTGACTTACACAGCAGCTAAACGTAAATTCGAAAGATTACACCGCTTTCGGTTGACGTCAACATACACTACAGCTACATCACCATCGCTGTCCCAAGTGCCAGTGGTTCCTCACTCCATGCCACGAACAGTGGGCCCTCCAGGCTACCAGAATGCATCTGCCCCTTGGTGGTAGGGGGCAAATCTTCCTCCATTGCTCCCAAAGCACCTACTTCAATAGCAAAGTCCCCCAAACACAGGGGACATGAGTCCCCTCCTCCCTGCCAAAGAAGCAACAGCCTCCTCCAGCGCCTCTCGTGTGGAAGGGGTCCCTTGGGGCCCTCTCTTCCAAGGTTTCCACTAATGCCATGGCAGACACTCGTCAGTGGCTCAAGGAGCCAAAAGCTGCTGGACGAAGAGCTTCACGGTCTTCCTCTGTGCCTGAAGCTGCTTTGGAGAAATCTTCCCAGCAAGCTCCTAAAGAGAAGCGAGAGAGCAAGCAAACTAAAAAGAAGTCTGCTAAGAAACAGGACCCTCTGGTGGCCCCAACACCACCATTCCCTATCAATTCTGCAGATGCAGTGGGGATCTTAGCATCCCCTGCTGACCTGGATCTCACTGATGCCTCATCCTCCACAGAAATGGCTACAAATACTCAGTCACAGGCAGCACGTAACCATGAGGCATAACCTGCCTCCATATGTGCTTCGTGCCTTCCCAGCCTCACGATAACATCATCCTCCAGTGGAATTGTGGAGGTTTTTTCCACCACCTGGCTGAGCTACAGCAACAGTTAAGCTTTACACCTGCTTTCTGCATTACCATCCAGGAAACCTGGTTCCCACCATTGCGGACCCCTGCCCTCTGTGGCTATAAGGAATATTGCAGGAACTGTAGCAACTATAATAAGGTGTCAGGTGGACTTTACATCTATGTCCTGAATTCAATATGCAGTGAACCTGTGCCCCTCCAAACCCCTCTTGAAGCTGTGGCTGCGAGGATAAGGATGACACAGGAAATAACTGTCTGAAACGTATATCTTCCTCCAGATGGTGCAGTACCACTGAACGCATTGGCTGCACTGATTGATCAACTCCCTAAACCTTTCCTGCTTTTGAGATGTTAACACCCATAACCCCTTGGGCGGCACAGTGCTTACTGGCCGAGGCGGAAATGTCAAAAATTTACTGTCACAACTCTACCTCTGACTTAAATACAGGTGCCCCCACACATTTCAGTGTGGCACATGGCACATATTCGGCCATTGATTTCTCGGTTTGCAGATGTACAGCAGCACCCTCCTCTGAGGCACCTCATAGCCTTTAAGCAGCTGTGTGTCCATGTTCACCTGCTTATAAAACGACGGAACCAGAAGTGTTGGGAGAGACAAGTCTTAACCATTGGGTGCCATACGTCACCTTCCCAAGTTTGGGCAAAGAAACGAGAGTTTTTGGGTACCAGATCCCAACAGGTTTTCCTGGTATTAACATAAATGGTGTTATCTACCGACGCAAACGCAATTGCCAAGCACTTTGCTGAGCACTATGCTCGAGCATCTGCATCAGAGAGAATTACCCCCCCAGCCTTCTACACTCTCACACGGCGGCTGGAAGGGAAAGTCCTCTCGTTCACTTCACGCCACAGTGAATCCTATAATTCCCCATTTACGGAGTGGGAGGTCCTCAGTGCCCTTGCACATTGCCCCGACACAGCTCCTGGGCCTGATCGGGTCCACAGCTCGATGATTAAACATCTCTCATCTGACTACAAGCGACATCTCCTTGTGATCTTCCACTGGATCTGGTGCGATGGTGTCTTTCCATCGCACTGGTGGGAGAGCACCATCATACAGTGCTCAAGCCTGGCAAAAACCCTCTTGATGTGGATAGCTATCAGCCTCACCAACGTTCTTTGTAAGCTGGTGCGTATGGTTTGTTGGCGGTTGGGTTGGGTCCTGGAGTCACGTGGCCTACTGGCTCCGTGCCAGGGTGGTTTCTGCCGGGGTTTTCAGCCTGGGTTGCTCTACCACTGATAACCTTGTGTCCCTCGAGTCTGCCTTCCAAACAGCCTTTTCCAGACTCCAACATCTGGTTGCCGTCTTTTTTGATTTACGAAAAGCGTATTGCACAACCTGGCGACATCCTATCATTGTCACATTATATGAGTGGGGTCTCAGAGACCCACTCCAGATTTATATCCAGAATTTCCTGTCGCTTCGTACTTTCCGTGTCAAGTTGGTGCCTCCCATAGTTCCCCCTAAATCCAGTAGAATGGGGTCCTGCAGGGCTCTGTGTTGAGTGTATCTCTATTTTTAGTGGTCATTAGCGGTCTAGCAGCAGCTGTAGGGCCGTCTGTCTCACCCTCTCTGTATGCAGACGACTTCTGCATTTCGTACTGCTCCACCAGTACTGGTGGTGCTGAGTGGCGCCTACAGGGAGCCATCCACAAGGTGCAGTCATGGGCTCTAGCACACGGCTTCCAGTTTTCAGCTGCAAAGTCATGTGTTATGCACTTCTGTCAATGTTGTTTCGTTCATCCAGAACCAAAACTTTAGCTTACTGACGATCCCCTCACTTTAGTGGAGACACGTTTATTTTTAGGGTTGGTTTTTGATGCCCGATTAACTTGGCTTCCTCACCTTCGTCAGCTTAAGCGGAAGTGCTGGCAGCACGTCAATGCCCTCCGCTGCCTGAGCAACACCAACAGGGGTTCAGATTGCTCTACGCTGCTGCAGCTATACAGAGCCCTTGTTCAATCCCTCCTTGACTATGGGAGTGTGGTTTATGGTTCGGTGGCACCCTCAGTGTTGCGTTTAATCGACCCAGTGTTCACATAGTGGAGGGAGCTTTTAGGATGAGTCCTGTGACCAGCGTCCTGGTGGAGGCTGGAGTCCCTCCATTGCAGGTCAGGCATGCACAACTGCTCGCCAGTTATGTTGCACATGTTCCTAGTTCTCCTGCGCATCCGAATTACCGTCTTCTTCTCCCACCCACGGCAGTTCATCCTCCGCATCGGTGGCCCAGGTCAGGGCCTACAATTGCAGTTCACGTCCAATCCCTTCTATCTCAACTGAAGTCCTTGCCTTTACCACCTATCCTTGAGGTCCATTTGCGTACACCTCCATGGTGTACACCTAGGCCGCGTCTTCGCCTGGACTTTTCACATGGCCCAAAGGACTCAGTTCACCCCGCAGCTCTCTGCTCTCACTTCCTCTCTATTCTTGACATGTTCAGAAGTGGTTTACACTGACGGCTCGATGGCTGATGGTCACTTCGGCTTCGCGTATGTCCATGGAGGACATATTGAACAGCATTCCTTGCCCAATGGCTTCAGTGTTTTCACTTCAGAGCTGGTAGCTGTACCTCATGCTCTTGAGCACATCTGTTCAGGCCCAGGGGAGTCGTTTCTTCTGTGTACTGACTCCTTGAGCAGCCTACAAGCTATCGACTAGTGCTACCCTCATCATCCTTTGGTAGTGACCATCCAGGAGTCCATCTATGTCCTGGAATGGTCCAGCCGTTCAGTGATGTTTGTGTGGACCCCAGCACACGTCGGAATCCCAGGCAATGCCCCCTTATGTGCCCTTCTATCTTTGCACCCTTCCTTTTTGGCAAAAATAGTACACCCAATACCCAATGTGGTAGCTATCCCGTTGAGTGTGGGGGGGGAGGGGGGGAGGAGGCTATTAAATGTGTGTGTGTGTGTATGGGGGGGGGGGGGGGGGCAGACTAACAAGTACACACACAGTGATAGCCACCTGACCACTCAGGGATTGCACTATTGGGGCCTGAGCTGGAAATGCCCTGTGCGTACCAAGGAGTATGTGCCCATCATGGCTGGGGCATGGGGTATCCAGGGCAGTGGTTAACCGGCCAGATTTCTGTTGCTGTGGCTGATGGTCTTGAGAGGAGAGCCCCTATTTGGAGTGGGTGGTACAAAGGCAGATGACTTGCAGATGAAGCAGCTCAAACTGTCTTCTGCTGGTGGCCGCACGGCCCCAGCCATCTCTTCCGAAAGAGAGGTTTAATACAATGCAGGGAGATATGACCGCACTATGTTTTCTTCCCAGACTACTCTGTGGGAGGAATGTAGGGCTAAGAGACAAGGGGAGAAACACTCCCCACAATACTTAGTTTGCTGTAGGACAGACAGGTATTCCTTTTCATCAAAAAATCATAAGTATTTGTTGAACACTTTGAGGGCATGTTTGGAGAAGTGGCAGCAATTTTGAAAGTGAAAAGTGGTTCAGTTCTGATTAAAATGGCATCACCTGCTCAGTAGCAGGTGCTGCTCTCTTGATACAAGCTGGGTGGCTCTCCTGTAACTGTGACCCACCCCCCCCATAATGGTCTCAATATAATACAAGGTATCATCCACCACAGCCTGCTTTTACAGATGAGTGACGAGTTATATGCCAGTTTGGAGTGATGGGGTGTGTATTTCATCTGTCATGTCCAGCAGGCGTTAGAAAACAGTAGGGTTGATATTGGGGCCTTCATCTTGGTCTTTGGAGGTGACTCTGTGCCTGAAAAGGTCTAGGTGGTGGTGTATCAATGTGATGTGAAACTGTATGCTCCCCTCCCATGCAGTGTTTCAAATGCATGACATTTGGGCACATGTCTTTGTGTTGTAACACTAGTCCGTCTGTATGGACTGTGGGTGTCAGTTGCATGCGAAAACTTCTTGTGCCCCTCTGCCATCTGTCGCAGCTGCGGGGAGCACCATTCCCACTGTTCAGCAGACTGCACTGTCTTCCAAAGGGAAAAGAAAATCCAAGAATAGAAGACCCTTGACCGGCTCACTTACCAGGAGCCCAAGAACAATGTGATCGTTTGCATCATGTATGAATGACAATGACCTTAGCTACAGTTAAGGTGAAGTCATCTTCTCTAATGACAGCACCCTGCCCTTTGTGCCTTTTACGCCAGACCCTCGTTGCTACCTGACTACTTGCGTTCCCTGTGTGGTTATGGTCCCCCCTTATGCAGTTTCCGCCACACCCACTTAAGGAGCATTGGCTCCTCACCCACCGGTAAGATTGATCCCCATCTCAGCCAGAGAAGCAACACCCTCCTACGGCATGCCTTGCCATGTAGGAGGTTCCTCAGTATGCTCCCCTCAGGATTCTGCTTATCTGCAACTAGCTACCAGCCAGTGGCTGAAGGTACGGATTGCTGGTCATAGGGCTTCGCATTCCCGCTCTGTCCATCAAACTAGGGCAAATAGGCCCTCGCAGACATCAAAATCGTCCGAAGAAAAGGGAACTAAAAGAGGACCTTCAAGACGGAGGAGGTTCTTATTATCCCCATGCTATAGGACACCACCTTTTCCAGCTCTGTAACTGACGCAGAGTTCCTGGTGACCCCTGTTGCACCAGATCCACCCACACAACCCGCTTCATAACCAATGTGTATTGATGCCATTATTCTGCAACTGTTAGTAGCTGGCGACCCTGGAGCATGACCTGCCACCTTGATCCCTTCACGCCTACACAGGTTACCTATAATGGGATTCTCCAGTGGGACTGTAGCAGTTTTTTACATCACCTGGCTGATTTCCAATGTCTCTTATGAGTTTCCCCTACTTTCTGCAGTGCCCTCCAGGAAACTCAGTTCCCAGCTTTGCAAACCCGTATTCTCTGCAGTCATCAGGGCTATTTGAAGAATTGACCTGACTGTGACAGTGTCAGCTGGAATCTGGATGCACGTTCTGAACTCTGTGTACAGCAAACATGTGCCATTCAAAAAGACTTTAGAGGCTTTGGCTGTTTGTGTGAGGATCTCTCTGCCTTTTACTGTCTATAATGTTTATCTCCTTCTCAACAATGATGTGTATCAGACCGTGTTATCTGCACTGATTTCTCAGCTTCCCCCACCCTTCCTCTGGCTGGGTAACTTCAATGCCCACAATCCTTTGTGGAGTGGAACTATGACCATTGGCCTCAGTAACCATCAAAACGTTTCTTACAGAGCTTGATCTTTGACTCCAGAATACTGATGCCCCTACACACTTACTGTGGCATATGGCTCTTATTCATCCATTGATCTTTCCTTTTGCAACCCTGCTCTTCTTTCCTCCATTCATCGAAGAGTCCATGATGACTTATGTGGCAGTGATTGTTTTCTGATTGTCCTGTTGCTCACTGAGTGTCATCTGTCTGGGTGTCCATCCAGATGGGCCCTCCACAGTGTTGTTCGGGATGCGTTTGCCTCTGCTGTCACCCTGAACACCCTGCCACATGGAGGTATTTATGTGGGTGTCCACAGCACAACCGTAGCCATTCTATCAGCAGCAGACTTACTTATCCTCAGGATCCACCCATTGGGAACAGTACTTTTGTGCACTTCAAAAATCGCCATGGTGGTTAGAGATCACAGACGGGTGCTCTAATTCCATAAATGTCATCCATTGATTGAGCACCTCATTGCCTTTAAACAGATGCATCCACCACCTAATAAAACAACAGAAACAAGAATGGTGGGAACAGTATATTACTAACTATTGGGCCACATACCTCACTTTCACAGGTTTGAGCAAAGGTTCAAATGGCTCTGAGCACTATGGGACTTAACATATGAGGTCATCAGTCCCCTAAAACTTAGAACTACTTAAACCTAACTAACCTAAGGACATCGCACACATCCATGCCCAAGGCAGGATTTGAACCTGTGACCGTAGTGGTCGCGCGGATCCAGACTGAAACGCCTAGAACCGCTCGGCCACACCGGCCGGCAGCAAAGGTTCGACACATGTATGGACACCAGTCCCCCACAAGTGTACCTGATGTCTCCCAGAATGGTAGTGGCCATAATGACCCAGATGCTGTTGCAGAACACTTGGCTCAAGCCTCTGTGTCCGAGAATTGTCAGCCTGCATTTTGTGCCCTCAAACAGTGGGTGGAGCAAATTCACTTAACTTTTACTATACGTCTCTTAGAGCTATATGACACTTCATTCAGTGAGTGAAAATTCTTCAATTCTGCTGACCAAAGTGGCCGAACAGTTCTAGGCGCTACAGTCTGGAAGCGTGCGACCGCTACAATTGCAGGTTTGAATCCTGCCTTGGGCATGGATGTGTGTGCTGTCCTTAGGTTAGTTAGGTTTAAGTAGTTCTAAGTTCTAGGGGACTGACGACCTCAGCAGTTAAGTCCCATGGTGCTCAGAGACATTTTCTTCAATTCTGTACTGTACCTCTTTGCTGTGACATAGCTCTAGGGACAGAGCGCATCCACAGCTAAAAGCTCCAACACCAATCAGTGGATTCCTGTCATGTTCTTGCCATTTCCAATCATATCTGGAGTGAGGGTTAGTTCCCATCTCAGTGGTGAGAAAACATTATCATCCTGGAACAGTGAAACTGGATGAACACCCCACAAATGAAAAGTTATCATTGAAATAGTCTCACTCGTATCCTCTGCAAGTTGTTAAGAGTGTATGGTGAGCCGGTGGCTGTTGGTACCTTGAATGTCAGGGTCTTTTTGGCTCCGTTCCAAGGCAGTTTTGCCAACTCCATCCTACTGCTGACAGTTTGGAAGTCTGCTATCCAGTCAGCTTTTGCTCGGTATCAACATGTTATCACTGTGTTCTTTGACTTGGAAAGGACATATGACACCACAAGGCATCATCACATCCTCACTACTCTACATGAGTGGGGTCTCTAGAGCCTGCTCCCGATATTTCTCTGGAACTTTGACGTGCCATGCTTTCTGGGTTCAGGTTAGTGCTTCCCACAGTTATTCCATGCGTATACAAGAGAAAAGTGTCACCCATGACTGTATTGTGTGTGTCTCTTTGTCTAGTCACTGTCAATGGACTAGCTGGACAGTCACCCTGCCTGTATCCTGAAGATTTTTGCACTTGCTTATGCTTCTCTATTGTGTGCATTGCTGACTGCCAACTGCAAGTGTCATACGAAATGTGCAGTCGTGCTCTCACCTATGGCTTCAGATTTTCAGCCACCAAGACACACATCATGTACTTCTGTCACCATCGTACTGTCCATCCAGTCACAACTCTACATCAACTACCAATTCTCAGTGTGCTAGAGTCTTATTGCTTTCTGGGTCTGGCCTTCAATGCCCATTTGTGTGGCTTCCTCATCCTTGCGAACTTAAGCAAACATGCCGGTCACACCTTAATGTTCTTTGCTGCCTCTGTACCACCAGCTAGGGTGCAGAATTTTCTACAGTTTCACGGCTTTATAAAGCACGGATCCTGCTCCATCTTCATTACGGGAGTCTGGCATATGGCTCAGCATTGGGGATGCTGGAGCTGATACACCATTGTGGGGTTTGACTTGCAGCAGGTGCCTTTCAGACCAGCTCTCTAAACAGCTTAATTACAGAGGCTGGGGTCCATCCCTACAGCCCAGGTGCCAACAACTGCTGCTCAACTATGCAGTATACATTCTCTGCTCCACTAAGCATCTGCACTACCATGTCCTTTTTCCTTTTAGGAAGATGTATGCTCCACAAGAGTCCTATGACTGGGGTTAAGATTGCAGTTCATTGTGTCCCTGCTCTGAACTCTGATCTCACGTACTGTCACCTCTTGTCAGGTAGCAGTCTTGTATGCCCCCATGGGGTGCACCCTGTCATTGGATCTGTCTTGATCTATCCTTTGGACCAAAAGACTCTGTTGACCCCATCGTTTTTTGCTAGCATGTTTCTGATGATCCTTGATGCATTTATAGGTTTGAAAGTAGTGACACTGATGGCTCTGTGGTTGACTGATGAACCAGTTTTACCTTCACACATGCAAGGTGCAGTGAACTAAGCTCCCTGCCAAATGGGTGCAGTGTATTCACTGCAGAATTGGTGGCTAGCATTCATTCTTGCACTGGTGATACATTCTTAATCAGCAGTGACACCCATTGGTTGTGGCTATCCAGGATCTCCTCTGTGACCTCCAAGCTGGATGGTTGGTTGTCTTTGGAACCTAGGTCATGTTAGTATCCCAGCCAATGAACATGCTGATGAGTTGGCCAACTTCACTATCAGGATGCCAACTTTGAAGATGGAAATATTGGAACCAGACCTTCAGCTGTTTGTAGGGATCAATTGTTAGAGGCTTAGAATATGGCTTCATGTGCCCTGGTTTATCCAAACTGCGAGCAGTAAAGTGGCCGACCACCATGTGGCAGTCTTTGTGCTTCTTGTAGGAAATCTTCCATGCTGTTGGCTACAGTTGGCTGACACTTGACCAAATCCTGTGACATGAGGATCTGCTGTCTGTGTGGTGCCTGTCTGATGCTCCCCACAGGAGGTTCACCACACTTTGGTGAGTTCGTAGATGGATACCACATGGCCTCAGCCTTTGCCTCATCTTTGCCATTCTGTGATGCATGTCTCTCATCCTGCTATTCTTTTTCCCTCCCTTGGGGAACATGTCTAGGATATTTTTAGTAATGTGTTCTTAATTTTCAGTAATCTGACATCAGAACAGTACATCCACTGTTTTTTCTTTCTTCATTCTCCATCTCCTATCCTTTCTCCGCTTTGGCATTTTAGGTTCCTCTTTGCTTATTCTTCCTCCCTGTGTTTTTCTGAAGGCCAGCCCGTGTGTCTGGCGCGTAACAGGTGACTAAATAACATGTAATTCCCAGTCCCATGTCGATAGGCGGGGTTCACACATGCCCCCTGGTAGAGACCAAGCCTAGGGAGGAGTGATTGCCTGAGCTGTTGCCTTCCCAATAGTCAATTGATCCCTCTGTCAGGAGTTCTGGAAGTGTGTGTGTGTGAACAGTCATCAAAGGCGGGTGAGCCCCACCCCTGAGAGGGGCACTCCAGTTGGAAGAAATGCATCATCAGAGGCATTGGCTCCTCCCTGCCGTGTCAATTGCAATGGTGACCATGCATCCTCGTTTCAAGAATATCCCTTGTATTTCGATGAGTGGCCCTTCTAGAAGATCTGGGTGAAGGAAAAGTGCCTTACCCTGTCACCCACAAGTTGTTCGCTAGTGGAAAGCCCTGTGTTTTACTCTCTGGCACTTGCAGCACTGTTCTTGTTGCACCTCACTCCACGAAGACGGGGGCAGTCAGACTCGTGACCTCAAATTCAGCACCCAATGTCATGATAGCATCCCTGTCTCCTCCTTCCTCCCCCTCCTTCCTCCCCCTCCTTCCTCCCCCTCCTTCCTCCCCCTCCTTCCTCCCCCTCCTTCCTCCCCCTCCTTCCTCCCCCTCCTTCCTCCCCCTCCTTCCTCCCCCTCCTTCCTCCCCCTCCTTCCTCCCCCTCCTCCCTCCCCCTCCTCCTCCAGCTGTGCAAAATCTCCCAAATTTTTGTCTCTGGCAGCAAAATCACCTGCTAGACAACCGGCTGGCTGGAAAGAACAGAAGGAATACCCCTATGAAGACATTTTACGTCCATCCAGACAACAAACATCTAAGTCTTCATCTGTGAACCGCAAAGGCTCCAAGAAATCAAACAAAGGCAAATGGTCTTATCCTTCGCCAACTCTGGGATCCTCTTCAACAGTGTCACCGCGTGATACCCTCACCCAGCTAACCTCCATTTCACTCGTTGCACACCCCGAACTGTTTTTCTGCCCTAGAATCTGCAGGCCGACCCAGTGAGAATGCTGACGCTTCTTTAGATCTTGTGGAGCAAAATCCTCCAGCCTCTTGAGCCCAGTATTAGTGAGTCTTTGAAGGCTGGCACTTGACAGCCACCAAGGTGACAACACTTCATTTTTTCCCTCCTCCCCTTTCCCCATCATGACTCTCCTCCAATGGAATTGTTAGACCCAACAAGAAATAATTGCAGGGTCCACTTGTTTCCTGCCTCCAGGAAACATAAGTGCACCCTCGCAACTGCAGTGACCTCTCACATTTCTTTCCAGTCCATTTTGACCTTCCTCCCAAGGATGGCATTTCATCTCAAGGGGGAATTGTGCCGCTTATCTGCGATGACTTTCATAGTCATATTGTCCCACTGAATACTCAGCTGCAAGCACTCAGTCCGCATATACACATAATCCCCTTTGGGGCTCTTCCAGAACCTGTCAGAGAGGTGCCACCTTGGTTGACCTTCTCAGTCAATTCAGCCTCATCTGCCTTAACACTGGAGCACCCAAATCCCTTTTGTACTCCACACGTGCACGCACGGTCACACACACACACACACACACACACACACACACACACACACACACACACACACACACACACAACCCTCAGGGGCTCAGCATTCATTTGCTGAGTAGGGGCGTGGCGACCCAGTGGTTCCTGAGCTGGGGACTGGTAAGTGCCAGGAGTCTCTTGTCACCGTAAGCTCTGGCATGCTTCAACAACCACTGTATGGTGAGGCAGTGAAACGTTTTGTGTCACAGGGAATGGAGATCTAGGCTTGACTGTACAATTATGAAGATGGTAAAAACCTCTATAAAAAAACTCCTCAATGTCAAGATGTTCTGTGCGCTGATGAGATGCTTGGCTGTTGAGGCGGAACAGTCATTAGCAGGCAACATCTGGGGATCCTGCTGCACCTCAGTTGTATACAGCTTACTCAGGCATGTAGGACTCTGGCTGAGTGGACCCTTGTTTTCCTAGCTGCTTGTGGGATCAATGTGGAGCCCTTGAAAACATCTTCCCCTCCCAGTGGGGAGGGTGTACAGCCTGGGAGTATTCACGCCCAGTTCTCCGAACGAATGAGGGAGGCTAGCCCTAGAGGTAAGCTGCATCAGTTGAATTATAGTAACAGGGCTCAAGGAGTCATAAATCAAAATGTGTTTTCAGTCATTAAGAGGAAGACGGGACGTCTTGAAAAGTGTCCTCCTCCTATATATATTAAGGCTTGGAAGGACTTGCAGGGAACTTGGAGCCTATTAAGCAGCTGCAGAATGGTTCCCTAATGGTTGAGACTAATAGGGCAAAGCAGGTGGAACTACTTACGAAGGCTGAAAAATTCGGTGAATATTATGTAACTGTTGAATTGCATAACTCACTTAACTCTAACAAGGGTGTGGTCACATGCCATGACATTATGGATATCGACATAGCCCAACTTAAACAGGAATGTGCATTACAGGGGATAGTGGATGTAGAGGAAAGGATGTGTAGGAATAATGAAGAAATTGAGAAGACCGCCACCTTCATTGTGGCCTTTAATTCTCTAATTTTACCTGACCACATCAAGGTAGGTTTCCTCCGACTTAGGGTTAGGTCTTATGTACTTAACCCTATTTGGTGCTACAGATGCCAGCATTTTGGTCACACAACACTTGATTTGCAGGGGTGAAGCAATGTGGAAAGGTGGCCCATGAAGCTGGGACTGACTGCCCATATCCAGCATTCTGTGTTAACTGCTCTGGGAGCCACCCAGTTTGGAGCCAAGAATGCCCTGCTTTTGCAGAGGAACGAAAAATTCAAGAAATAAGTCACCAAGCAGATTCCCTATGCTGAAGCCAAAAAGGAATATAAGGTGCCGAAACCTCCCGCCTTTACCATTTCTTATGCTTCCATGGCACAGAAACCTGTTCCTAACGTCGCCGTCTTGACACGATGTCATCCAGCGCACAACCATCCACCACTAGCACCTTTACTTGCATATGTGTATGCCAAGGCAAAATGAGAAGGAAAAGCAGTCCAAGCAACCGCCACAGAAAAGATCAGCAACAGTTCCGTAGTAAGAGTCAAGAAGGCACACAACAAGCGAGAGTGCCTCTCGGCACCCCCCCCCCCCCTTCCCCCCCCCTCATCCTCGAAGGAACAAGGTGCAGGGAAAGGTTCACGACGTTTGGGTCAAAAGCTGTCCCGAGTGCCGTCATACGTCATTCTTTCATGCATGACTGATGAGGAGGACATCATGGAGTTAGATGCCTTGGATCCAGGCAGCACCTCCACTCGATGATGATGATGATGATGATGATGATGATTGTTTTGTGGGGCACTCAACTGTTCGGTCATCAGCGCCCGCCCTTCCACTCCCCGGAGGATCTAAAAGTGTTTCACCTCCATGGTGCAAAGATAGGGTTAAATTAAAACCACATTGCTGAAATGGCTCCCATCCTATAGGGGAACTAGCAGGGTTTCTGGACGCATGTGGAGGAACTCCAGCTCTTATCTCAGGATAGACTACTGTGTCTGTGTCTCAAGGAGATTAGTTTCCATCAGTCATACACCATACACCCCTGAGCTACAAGGCTATGTACTCTACAAAAAGGACACCCTGAGTGGAGAGAGAGAGAGAGAGACAGAGACAGAGACAGAGACAGGCATAGGTATTTTCATCAATACCAACTACCCCTCCTTGCCTCTCTCACTTACGATGACTTAACGAGCAGTTGCTGTATCAGTGCACATGCATCATCCATGTATGATATGTTCCCTTTACGTGCCCCCACATGATGCACTTGATGAAGAGGCCCTATCACACAGATCCCCTGCCCCCTTCATCCTCTATGGTGATTTTAATGCACCCAATTTGCTTTGCACAGCAACTCAGTTGTTGGTTTCCATTGATCTCTTGCTTTGCGCTCGAGCCGTTGCTCACACTGCTCAGTGGGTAGTGGTCTCTGACTTGCATGGATTCACCTGCCAGATGGGGTGGAACCCAAAAGGAAACCACCGTGATGGGTGCTCGTAGAGCCGATTGGACAATTTATAGCCAGTTGGCCCAGCTCGAACATCATGCAAATGTTGAGGCGTGGGTGGATCATATAATCAAAATGATCCACCACGCTGCTGCAGCACCCATTCCACAGTCCATGGGACAACAGAAGAGACAACCTGTCCCTTGGTGAAGTGCCGAATTCCGCTCTGCAATCAGGACTAGGGGTGCAGCTCTGCGTACATTAAAGTGTCGGCCAACTGCAAAGAATCTTGCAGCCTTTCGGGTGGTGAGGGCAAAGTGTTGCCAAATTATTCAAGATAGCAAGAAAAGGTCGTGGCAACAGTTCCTGAGCACCATTATTTATTCCACCAAAAGTTCCATTGAATGGGAGACCATCAGGAGAATTTTTGGGAGAGGAGGCAGGTGCCCATGGTTGCGGTAATGGGGAACGGCACTCTCCAAACCAATCAGTCAGGCGTTGCCCAGACTGTGGCGACGTATTTTTCCACAGTTACTGCAACAGCCAGTCAGGATCCAGGTTTCCAGTTGCGGTTGCTGAGCAGGAGAACAGTGTCCCTCAAATGTGACTGTCTTTGAAATAGCTGTTAATAGCACTACGTCCATGGTGAAAAGTCCTGTCTAGTGTTCTTTGTTTGTGGATGACTTCTCTGTGTTTTGCTCTTCTTCAAGCCTCACAGCGATAACACATCAGTTGCAACTAACTCTTCAATGTTTGGATGAATGGACACAGAAGAGTGGTTTTAAATTTTCCATTGAGAAGTCTATTTGCATGTTCTTTTTAACCATTCTCGTTTGATTTTAAATTTTCCTGAGTTGAGGATTAGGGGGACTGTCCGTACAAGACACAGTGAGGTTTCTGGGCCTCATATTTGACTCTGAGCTTATGTGGTTACCACCTGTTAAGGACCTGAAAAAACAGTTACTTAAGGCTTTAAGTATTTTAAAATGTCTTAGCCACATTACATGGGGAGCAGACAGGTCTTGACTGCTCTGGTTTTACATGGCATTTGTGCAATCTCGGCTCGATTATGTGTGCACAGTGTTTGGGTCTGCGGGACCCTCTTATTTAAAGATGTTGGATGTGGTGCACCATGAAGGGATTTGGTTGGACACTGGGGCATTCAGAACAAGCCCCATACCAAGCCTCTGAGCCGAGGCCACTTCACGTCAGAAGAAGGCTACTTACGTGCACCAAAACACTGTCCTCACCATACACACCTACCTACCATACCATTGCTCAGCCTCCACTGGAAAGGCTTTTTCGTAATTGGCAACAGGCAACCAGGCCCTATGGGATTCGTGCACAGGATAGCCTTGTAGAGGGGGGGTGTGGCCGGTCTTCATATTTTACATCGCGGTGGGAGCAGATTTCCACCTTGGATTCTCTAGAGACACAGTCTTATTTTAGATTTGATGAATTTTAAGAAAGATCGTATGTCAGATTTTACATTTCAATTTGTTTTTTAATATTTTAGATATACATCTCGGTTTCACAGTAGTACACACTGATAGCTCCAAACAAGGGAATTCCCTTAGCTGCTGTGTTGTGTTCCCTGACCATGTCACCAGGATTTGCCTTCCTGATGAGTATAGAGTTTTCTCAGCGGAGCTCCACACAATCCTGAAGGCACTGGAGCAAATGTGTCATATTCGAGGCAAACGGTTTCTCATTTCCTCTGATTCCCTTAGTGCCTTACAATAGTTACAGAACCTGTACCCAGCTGAGGAGCTGGTCCGGCTGATATACGTGACCTACTGTACTTGCTCTAACAGCAGGGTAGGCAGCTGTCGTTCTGCTGGGTGTCAGGTTGTGTAGGGATATGGGGAAATGAACAGGCTGATCGGGCTGTCAAGGAGGCCTACAGAGAACAGGAATCAGCACAGTGCCCTATTCCCTTGCAGGCTGTCATTTCTGCACTACACAGGAAGTGGATGCTGTTGTTGGACAAGGAATGGCTGGTAATGATGGCCAATAAGCTGCGGTTGGTGAAGTCAAAAACCCGGCCATGGCATTCCTCCTGCCAGGTTTCTCAGGCAGGATGAAATGACCCTCATGCGTCTTAGAATTGGGCACTGCCCTCTCACAAATAGCTTTTTACTACAGTGAGAGGATCCCCCATTTTGTGATGCTTGTGGTGTGCACATGTCTGTCCGCCATATTTTAAGAGGGGGCATTTTATACCGTGATGCAAGGGCAGAAGCAAATCTGCCCTCTATTTTAGCTGATGATGATGTGAGTGTGACTAAGGTTGTAAAGTTTTGTGATATGTCAGGACTCTGGCCTAAACTTTTAGGCTGGAGGTTTTAGTGTGTTGCACAGTGGCTGGCTTCTCTTTTTTTACTCTTGTGGTCAGTCAGCCGTGTCCATCTGGTGTATTGTTTTAGCTCGTTATACTACTTTCTTCCCGTGTCATTAATGTTTTTCACCTATTTCCATTTGGACCTCTTGGTCTGCAATTCCCAGCTTGCCTGTCATCTCAAGTGGTCCATTCTCTCTGAACAAACTTGACAAACCATTTCCAGTGTGCTACCTGTTTGCTAACTCCTACCCCAATGTGTAAACCCAGTTGGATGTTTGCTAAGGCCGACTGGAGGCTTTACTCCTCCCTGGTGACCTTCGGTGAACGTTTCCCAAATTGTGATGACCAGATAGAATACCTAACAAACGTTATTCTTACCACTGCAGAAAATTCCATTCCTCGCACTTCCTTTTACGTCATGTCCTTGTCCTTTGGTAAACTAAGGCGTGCTGTGGCACAATTCACTCTGCATTTTTAACAGTCATTCTATGATGGTGAACTGCATTTGTTATAAACAGTTGCGTGCACAGTGTTGTCACATTATTTGGGTTAGCAAGAAAGCTTGCTGGATTTCATTTACTAGTTTTTTCAACAGTTGCAGTGGCTTTTCCGCCGTGTGGACCAACTTCCGATGGTTCTCTGGGACCAAGGTCTAGTTTCCAATTTGTGGCCTGACCATAACAAATGATCTCATTGTGGATCCCATTGCTACATCTAACACCTTGGGCTGCTATTTTACGGAGATTTTGAGCTCCACCCATTATCACTCTACCTTCCACCATCGGAAACAAGTGGAGGATGCTTGGGTGATATCCATTTCTTCTCAGAATCGTGAACACTGCATGCAGGAGCCAGATCATTCTCTTACTTCATCCCGATCTCCTGCCCCAGGGCCAGACGATGTTCACATTCAGATTTTGGTGCACCTTTCTTTTGCAGGCAAGCACTTTCTTCTTTATACATACAATCGTGTCTGGGCGGATGGCACGTTTTGCAGATGCAAGAGTGAAGCCACTATCATACCCATAACTAAGCTTTGTAAGGACAAACACTTTCCTGCTAGCTACTGCCCTATTTCTCTCACAATCTGTGTTTTCAAGGTGATAGCACGTATGATTCTTGCTTGGCTGGTATGGTGGCTTGTCTCGCAATTTACTAACAACTGCACAATGTGGATTTCATGCAAGCCATTCTGCAGATAGCAGTCTTGTCAGTTTTTCAACTCGTGTCCTGAATGGTTTTCTGTGAAAGCACCAGATTGTGGCCATGTATTTTCTTTTGGAGAAAGCCTAAGACATATGTGTGAGTTTAGCCTTCTAGGGCAACTTTATCCAGGAAAATGGGGTGGCTCAAGGCACTGTCCTGAGCATCATCCTCTTTACTATCACCATTAACCCTATTATGGCCTGTCTCTTGCCTGGCATCTCTGCTCCCTTTTTGTTGATGATTTTGCAATCTATTGCAGTTCTCCATAGACTTGTCTTCTCGAGCAGCGTATTCAGTGATGTCTCAATCATCTTTGCTCTTGGAGAATCAACAATGGTTTTCGCTTTTCCACTTACAAAGCAATTTGTATGAATTTCTGGTAGCACAATGGGTTTCTTCCACTGTTTTTGCATTTCAGGCCTGTTGCTCTTCCATTCCCTGAAACTATGAAATTCCTGGAGCTCATATTTGATAGGAAACTTTCTTGGTCCTACCATGTGTCTTACCTGGCTGCCCGTTGTACCCAGTCCCTCAATGTCTTAAATGTCCTAAGTGGATTGGACCACCTTCCTCAATTTGTAGCTGTCCCTTATCCATTTGTAACTAGACTATGGGTGTTTCGTTTATGCATCTGCAAGTCTGTCCATCTTACGCTGTCTAAATATACTCCATTATTCTGGAATCTGTTTGGCCACTGGCACCTTTTTCACTAGGATGGTTGTGAGTCTTTAAGCAGAAGCTGCCAAACTGCTGCTGTTATACTGACATAGTGTTCCACCCATCGGATATGCCCAGCCATGCATCCTTTGCCTCCTCCTTCGAAGACTCCAGTGACTGCCAGTATGGAGAGTATTCCTCTTCTCTGATACCTCCTGGAGTTCACTTTTGGCTATTGCTCCAGCAGCTTAACTTTGCACTACCTGCCACTTTCCCGATGGGTGTGAACCCTTCACCATCTTGCCTTAGTGTGGTGGCCCATGTTCGCCTCGAACTTCATTCGCCTCCTAAGGACACTACTCCAGATTTGATCTATCCCTGTAAGTTTCACGACCTTCACATGGAACTTATTGGTAGTATCTTTGTATACACTGATGACTCTTGGACTAACCATGGTGTCGGATGTGTCTTCATCATTGGCACAAACCATTTTCAGTATCGGCTTCCAGAGCACTGCTCAGTATTTACAGCAAAGCTCTTTGGCCTACATCAGGTGACACAGTACATCTGGTGACACGGGCTCTTCAATTCTGTCATTTGCTCAGATTCTCTCTGTGCCTTGCAGAGACTTTGTGTGCTGCACACAGCCCGCCTCTTAGTGCGATGGATCCAAGAAAGCTTCCACTTGCTCACTCTTGAGGGAGCCACTGTGATATTTACGTGGATCCCTTGTCACGCTGGTCTGACAAAGTGAAGTTCTGCCAAGCCTGCAGTCCTCCTACCTCAGCCCAAAGTTTCTTCTATTCCTTCCGATGATCTCCGTGTTACTATCTGCCAGCAGGTGGTATCACTTTGGTATCACAACTGATCTTCCCATCATGGGAACAAGCTCTCGGAAATTAAACCTGTCGTGGCTGCTTGGCCAACCTCCTCTCAGCCCACACTCAGAGAGTTCATTTTAGCTAGGTTGCTTATTGGGCACTGTCGTTTTAGCCATTGCCATTTAATTGGAGATCCCCCAACCAGTTTGTGCTCATTGTCATCAATCTTTGGCAGTTCGCCATTTCCTGTCTGAATGCCCTTTTTTTTAACCACTTACTTTTGCTGTCTGAGTTAATGGCCTTTTTAGTGAACGCCACATGGGTTGTTGACTGCATTCTACTTTTTATCCCTCGTAGCAGTATGGAGGAGGACATTTAATCTTTAGTTTGGGATCTCCTTTGTCTCTATGGTGTATTTTGTGGCCCTTTCTCCAAGAGCAAATCCTTGTTCTTAGCTCCCTTTCCTTCTTTCAGTTGGGCTTAATGCGTAGGCACTTTTAACTCCTGTTTTTATTAATGTTCTAAGATTCTGACATGGGTGCATATGACCTTAGTTGTTTTTGCACCCTAAAACAAAACAAAACTGGCCTGATGTGGTGGTCCACATTCTACTGGGCTGCTCTAATTTAGCTAAGAGTACATTGGCCTCATCAGCCATTGAGGGATTGGAGGGATACCTCGCTGCTGCCCCATCCCAGGGGGCCCATTTGCTGCCCTTGCTTGGTGGTCTGGCCTGGCCCATGCCCTTCTCACCTTTTTAACTCATATTCTTTTACATCTGTTGGTTTACTGTCTTGTCACCATTGTTCTCTTTTATGAGATTTTATTAACTTGTGTGCATTGATAGTTTTCTTTTGGTAAAGGAGGATGGGGAAACACAGGTCGGTTACAGAGAAAGCATCTCTCATTGTACAGCAGGTCATGAGGGGCCTCCAGCTATTTTCTGGGCAGAGTTTACCACTCTCTCTTCTACTTACTGTTATCGGTTGGTTTTATAGTGGAGGAAATCGATATAAAGCAGGGTTCCTATGAAATAATTAAATGTCTGAAGCAACATGTGTTGAATTTACTATGAAAGTAGTAGATACATATAAGACATAGACAATCATGATGGGCTTACATAGATTCTTTCGTAACATGGGTAACAAAATAAGGTGTTTGCATTTCCTGGCTGGAAATTTGTATAAAGGCACTCAATCTAATGTTGTATTATTCCATTCAGTACTTTTCCAACCCCTGTTCTTCTGATTACCTCAGAAATTCTCTTCGCCATTGATTTTGTTAGGGTTTGTAATTCATGCGGTGAAGTTATTGCCCACTCTTCTCGTATTGCTCTTTTCAGCTCGCATACAGTCTCAAATTGCCTTCATTGTAACAAACACGCAGTGGAGTATTCCCCAAAGGTTTTCCACGGGGTTCAAATCCGGGCTATGTGCAGACCAGGGCACTGCAGCGATCTCTTTATCTTCAAATCAGTTTTTGATATAGCAGACACATCCACAGATGCATTATCTTGTTGAAACATTAGGATTTTGTCCCGTAAGTCCTCATACATTCTAATCAGTTTTGTCTCTAGCATCTCAGGATACATGTTGGAGCTCATTCTAGTGTTCAGCAAAGCAATGTGTAATTTGCTGTTAGTGCAGAAGCCTGCTCAAATCTATCCCTTCCACCACAAAATTTTCTGCTCAGCTTACCTCCTACTCTGTTCTCAGATCATGCAAATTAAATTGAGATCCATTCAGCCCATCTAAATTAAACTTCTTCTCATCACTGAAGATCATTTCATCCCATTTTGAAGTCCATAACATACATTTTTCATCAAACTTCAATCTAGTCTGTTTATGTATGGATGTTAGAGCAAGTTTCTGCTGTCATTTCTTGAATGCTAGGTAGCTGTCATATGACAATTTGTCGCACATGTCTGGCATTTACAGGCAACTGAAGATTGGCAACAAGTTTGTGGCCCTTGCTTTGTCCAAAAGTAACTGTTTCCACGTGTCAGATAATTTTCTACTGTGCCCATATTTTCCTTTTTGTCCATATTGTGTGCCCAGTCTAATGAAATTATCAATCACTGTACTTGAATAGTTCAACTTCTTGGTGATTTGATGATCAGTGTGTTCCATTTCATTGTATGTACTGGTTTTTGCTTTTTCATCATATGACAAGTGTTCCTTGCATGGCATTGTCACAGTCCTGGTTTATGTACACAATACACACTGTCATCAATAGTGTCCATATCCTATCTGCAGTAAAGGCGCGCACACACACACACACACACACACACACACACACACACACACACACACACACACACACACACACACTAACACTGCACATTGCTGAGTGTCTTTGTATACCGAGTTCCACTATCTACCACCTGTCCATAATGGACCAACAGAGGCTGAATCATTTATGTCTTGTTATATACTGTATTACCAGCATCAAATGTGATGTCATTTGACTGCATTTGTCAGTATACCGGATCTCATACTATTGCACATTCACTCTACCCAAGTATTCCAATCAATAAAGTTAATTTTCCTTCAAGTGCCCATGCCTTTATATTTATTTCTTCTACTGTATTGATTCTTGGTTACTATCAGATTTACCAGGATTGCCTTCTGTGTCCTCTTTCTGGCTAAGCATATAGGTTATTCCAGCTGAGCATATAGGTTAGAGGGAATGATGACCACGTACTTTGGTCTCTTTAAGTCTATCAGTCCAATCAGATCCTTTCTACTGCAGAAATGACAAGTTGAAGATGTCTGCCTGTGATTCACCTCTGCCAAG
Organism: Schistocerca serialis cubense; assembly: GCF_023864345.2. Lineage (NCBI taxonomy): Eukaryota > Metazoa > Arthropoda > Insecta > Orthoptera > Acrididae > Schistocerca > Schistocerca serialis. The sequence goes on from NC_064638.1 coordinate 826,238,308, forward strand.
CCGGATCATATGATGAATCATACAGACTGCAGACTGCTTCAGACACTTTCCTTATTTCACAAGTTGGTCCCAGGCCCTGATTCAGTTCATAATCAGATGATCAAACACCTGGATGTTACTCAAATGCTGTGTCTGCTCTGGGTCTTCAACTGTATTTGGCTCAAAGGTGTCTTCCCTTTGCAATGGCAAGACAGTATCATCATCCCCATCCTTGAGGCAGGCAAAAAGCTCATGTCTCATGACAGCTAACCCCCCCTTGGGCTCACAATTGGGCTCTGCAGACTGCTTGAGGGTGGTTGCCCACAGATTTTGCTTGGTTCTTGAGTCTCAAAGCTTTTATCCACCTACTGGTATGGTTTCTTGGAGGGATGATCAACAACTGACCATCTGGTCCAGAAACAGCTATTTTCAGGCATTTTTCTAAATGTCGACACCTCAGTGCAGTCTGTTTTGACCTACATATTGCATATGACACTGCTTGACGCCATCACATTTTACTTACTCTACAGTACTGGGGTTTCAAGGCTCCCTGCCAATATTAATTTATATGTCTTTATCCCAGATATTGTTGTGGGAGTGAATTGGTATTTCATTCAGCTCTCCATGTATCCAAGAGATCGGCATCGTACAGGGTTCTGTCCTGAGTGTGACACTCTTCCTTATTGCAATCAATGGATTAGTGACATCTGTTGGGCTGCTGGTCACCTTTGCACTACATGCTGATGACCTTTACGTTTGATACAGCTCACATTCCACAGTCCCAGGTGAATACCAGCTCCTCGGTACCCAGAACTCTCTGTGGGTACAGAGGATTTGGAAGTATTTTCACAGACCCATTTTTTGAGCCTCTTTTTTTATAAGGAGCTGAGTTGGCTGCCCCATATTTGTCAAAGATTAGTTGCATGTGAACACTTAAGACTCTTTTTCTTGCCCGTTCCTTTTGTGGTGTAGATTGTGCTACTGTTCTCTGTACTTACAGGGCCCTGGTCTCATCCCGACTGGATGATGGTTGCCAGGCTGCATGGAGTTCTTTTGGCCCCTGACACATTCTGGACTAGTTCTATAGAGTGTCTCCTTGCTGAAGTTTGGATCTTGCCTCTTCAGTTCCAACAGTACCGACTCTTGGTCTCCTGTGCCATCACTGGTCAACAATTCCCTGATCATCCAATGTATCCCATTCTTTTTGGACATCTGCCGTTAGGTTAGATTACCAATTGCAGTGTGCATTGCAACCCTCTGCCAGGATCTCCACCTCTCCTCCAAGGAATGTGCAGCCCATGTTTTGTCACACACCCCTCCTTGGTTGGTGCCCAAGCCATGAATTAGGACCAGTCTGTTTCAACGTCCTAAGGTCTGCTGTCTCCTTGGTGTACTTAGCGTCTGTTACATTCAGTTCTTCAGGAGTTTCGGGGTGCTATCATCTTTTACAGTGACAGCTCTAAAACTGTGGGTAAGACAGGATATGCTTTTACATCCCCTGCCAGTGAGAAACATCATTCGTTGCCAGGAACATGTAGTGTTTTTACAGCTGAGCTGATAACCGTTAATAGGGCCCTCCATTTTCTTAAATATGCTCACTTGATCACATTGTAATGTGTAGTGACTCAATGAGCAGTCTTCAGATCATTGGCCGATGTTACTTGTCACCCAATGATTTCTGTTATTCATGACCTCGCTGAACTTAGTCATATGATTGCTCAGTTATCTTTCTTTGGTTCCGAAGTCTTTTGGTTGTGAGTATCCCAGAGAATGATCTGGCCAGCAGGTTGGCTAGATGAGTGATTTTTGCCCCCCTATTCACTTTGCCAATTACAGGTGCTGATATGTGGGTGCAAATAAGATCTCTGCTCACTCAGAGATGGAATGACATCTGATTGGCTACTAAGTCCTCTAATAAACCCCATACCATCAAGGAGTCTGTTGCTGCATGGCACTGTTCTTTCCATTCCTTCCAGAGGGAATGCACCGTTCTGTGTTGCCTCCACATTGGTAATACCAGGCTACAACAGTTTTATTTCACACAATAAACCACCATCACGTAGTAGTTGTGGAGCCTTACTTGTACAAACAATAGCTCATAGTGTTGTGGAAGGCCTCCTTGTTCTGGCCCTCCATGCTGAGCATGGCCCTCGAAAATTCTGTGCCTCAAATTTTGGCAGATGAATCACATACAGTTGAACTAGGTCTCTTTTCTCTGTGAAAGTGGCTTTTATTTTCAGATACAAGGTTTTGAGCTACCTTGAGGGCAAGGGCAAAAGTGGCTATGGTTGGAACATGCTGGTTCTGGGTAGGCCCTGATCCTTGTGTCTTGACCAACTCACTCTTTCATCCACCTTTTACTCTGTTTTAATTGCTTAGAGATGTTATTTGGCTCCTTTTCAGCTGCACCCCATTTTCTGTTTTATAGGCAGCACTCCGTTAAATACTGGGAGCTCTTTAACACTTTCACTACACAGGAGCAACCAAACAACCCTTTGCAATGACGAGATAGTATCATTGTCCCCATTCTTAAGCCAGGCAAAAACCCAACGTCTACAAAAAGCTACTAAAAAATTAGCCTCGTGAGTGTACCCTGGTTACTGCTGGGAAGGATGATTGCACACAAATTACTCTGGGTTCTTGAAACTTGGGGTGTTTTGTTCCCTTATCAGTGTGATTTCCCAGAGAGACAATCTACAACTGACCATGTGGTTATGTTGGAAATAGCAACTGAAATGTTTTTTTCTAAATGTTGATACCTTGTTGCAGTCTCCTTCGATCTACAAAAGGCATATAACAATGTTTGGCAATCACACTTTAGTTATCCTCTATGATAGGGACTTTCTAGTTCCCTACAAATGTGTATTTGTTTTTATCTCACTAGTTCCCCCCAGTGGGCTCGCCACACTTTGGCAGGTTCGTGCTTGGCTACCACAGGGCCCGAACCTTTGCAGCATTTTTTGCCTTCCGTGGTGCATGTCTCTTGTTCTCCTTTTTCCCCTCCCTTGGGGAACATGTCTGGGGTGTTTTTTGGAATGTTCCTCATTGTCTGTAGCTGACAAAAAGACAGTCTCACTACTGTTTTTCGTTCCCTTTTCCTTTTTTTGTTCTCTTTCTCCTGTCCTTCCTCAACTTCGGCATTTGAGGCTTTTTTCTTCTTCCTTCCTGTGCGCTCCTGAAGGCCGGGCCATGTGACTGACACATAACAGGTGACTCGGCAACGCATAATTCCCAGCCCTAGGTCGACAGGTAGGGTTCACACGTACTTCCTAGTACAGGCCAGGCCCAGGGAGGGGTGATTGCCGGAGCTGCCACCTTCCCAAATTGCCAATTGGTCCTTCTGTCAGGTGTTTGGGAGGTGTGAACAATCACCTAAAGAAGCAGGTGCGTCCCCTTGTGAAGAGGGCCCCCCTCCTCGTTGGAAGGAGTGCACCTTCGGAGACGCTGACGATTGTGGGAGATTTTCTTGCAGTGAGCCAATCGTCATCTTCACAGTCAATTTCTACTAAAGGTAAACGGAATGAAGCTAACGATTCAAAGACCCTACCAGCTACACCACCTCATGATTTCATGTACTGAAGACTGTAAGTCCTTTGCTACGATAAACCCGTTTATTATCCAGGAAGGTGTTGGCCCTGTGAAATCCTGCTCTCATTTACACAATGGCATTTTACTTTTGGAGACTGCTTCTGATTCTCAAGCACAACAACAGCTTGGAGCTTTGCTCCTCCACAGCTATTCTGTTCGTGTCGACACCCATCAAACACTGTATTCTTCCCGTAGTGCTATTTACACTAGGTGTTCGATGGTCTGACCGAGGCAGAAATTCAAACATACCTCTCTGATCAAGGTGTCATTGCCGTCCATCAGGTGATGCCCCCTTAGTGCCCTCACGCACTCTTTTTCTCATCTTTGACAGAGTGGTTCTTCTGTCCAAGATCAAAGCAAACTATGAAGTTATCCCAGTCCGACCATACATTCCTAACCAAATGCGCTGCTACCAGTGTCATCGTTTCAACCACTCTCGAATGTCTTGTTGATACCCAGCCAAATGTGTAACCTGTGGTATGGGTGCGCAGAAGGGCGATTGTCCCCGCCTCCTTCTCTCACGTTGTATCAACTGCAATGGCGATCATGCCGCCTTCTCTCAAGATTTTCCTTGTATCTTGATGAGCAGATTGTCCAGGAGATCAGGGTAAAGCAAAACGTTCCTCACCCGGTCACTCACAAGTTATTGGCAAGTCGCAAACCCTGCTTTCTACCGTCTGGCTCTTATAGTACTGTTCTTGCTACATCTCGCTCCATGAAGAACATGGCCTCGCAGACATGTGACCTCAAACTCAGCTCTGAGGCTTAGTGTCATGGTAGCATTGCCACCGCCCCCCCTCCCCAAAGATCCGCTTCGACAGTGTTGCCATGTGATACCTTTGCCCTGCGCTGGGCTTCACAGGCTGACAGCACAAAACAGCCTATGCTTCTGTGGACATCATGGAGCAGGATCCTTCTGTCTCTGTGCCCTGTAGCAGTGAGTCTTCATAACCTGGCTGTCAGCAGCTGCCTTCTCCACATCCCTGTTTTCAGCTGTCTTCTCTTACATCAATTGGGATTGATGTATAATCATTTTTAAACTCCTCTCTGTCTTCGTGTTTAGTTTTAACATGGGCACCTATGACCTCAGTTTTTGGGCTTGTAGCCCCTGTCAGGCCACAATCACTTATGTGCTGTAGGTTGATAATTTTTTAGTTGTAAGGGTGTCTGCTTTTCCCTTTCACATGGTTTCCAATTATCTTCAGTAAAAATGCGCACCGTGCGTTTCTGTTGTTATACTGTGGTCCATAGTGATCCAAAACTCTGCTTGGATATCCAGCGTTTGGACATTGATACAGTCCTGTTTTTTCAGCTGCCTCTTTGATAAAAAGCTGAGTTAGCCTCTGCATATTTGTCAACTACAGACCAGTTGCGTGCGCAGCCATAATGCTCTACACTTCCTTGCCCACACCTCTTGGGCTGTGGATCATGCTACTCTTCTGTGTTTACTGGGTACTGGTCTTGTCCCAGTTGGACTGTTATTGGCGGGTTTATGGCTTGGCAACACCTTCAGCTTTTAAATTGTTTGACCCAGTCCATCATTGTGACATTTGACTGGACTATTCCCAGTAGCATTCTCCTTGCTGAAGCAGGAATCTTCATCTTCTGTTCCACTGGTACCAACTGTTGCTCACTTAAACGATTACCACCTGACAGTTTACTCGTCATTCAACATACCATATTCTTTTTGCTTATGAGGGGCATCGACCCCAACACCCACCCTTGAGTGGGATTACTATTTTGGAAAGTACCTAGCAGCCCTGTGCCAGGACTCCCATTAACCTCCAGAGAATGTACTCCCCATTTTTTATGCGCACACCCTCCCCGCCTCTGCCCCCTCCCCGCCTCTGCCCCCTCCCCGCCTCTGCCCCCTCCCCGCCTCTGCCCCCTCCCCGCCTCTGCCCCCTCCCCGCCTCTGCCCCCTCCCCGCCTCTGCCCCCTCCCCGCCTCTGCCCCCTCCCCGCCTCTGCCCCCTCCCCGCCTCTGCCCCCTCCCCGCCTCTGCCCCCTCCCCGCCTCTGCCCCCTCCCCGCCTCTGCCCCCTCCCCGCCTCTGCCCCCTCCCCGCCTCTGCCCCCTCCCCGCCTCTGCCCCCTCCCCGCCTCTGCCCCCTCCCCGCCTCTGCCCCCTCCCCGCCTCTGCCCCCTCCCCGCCTCTGCCCCCTCCCCGCCTCTGCCCCCTCCCCGCCTCTGCCCCCTCCCCGCCTCTGCCCCCTCCCCGCCTCTGCCCCCTCCCCGCCTCTGCCCCCTCCCCGCCTCTGCCCCCTCCCCGCCTCTGCCCCCTCCCCGCCTCTGCCCCCTCCCCGCCTCTGCCCCCTCCCCGCCTCTGCCCCCTCCCCGCCTCTGCCCCCTCCCCGCCTCTGCCCCCTCCCCGCCTCTGCCCCCTCCCCGCCTCTGCCCCCTCCCCGCCTCTGCCCCCTCCCCGCCTCTGCCCCCTCCCCGCCTCTGCCCCCTCCCCGCCTCTGCCCCCTCCCCGCCTCTGCCCCCTCCCCGCCTCTGCCCCCTCCCCGCCTCTGCCCCCTCCCCGCCTCTGCCCCCTCCCCGCCTCTGCCCCCTCCCCGCCTCTGCCCCCTCCCCGCCTCTGCCCCCTCCCCGCCTCTGCCCCCTCCCCGCCTCTGCCCCCTCCCCGCCTCTGCCCCCTCCCCGCCTCTGCCCCCTCCCCGCCTCTGCCCCCTCCCCGCCTCTGCCCCCTCCCCGCCTCTGCCCCCTCCCCGCCTCTGCCCCCTCCCCGCCTCACCTCACGACCTCCACCACCTTTGTCTTCACCCCCTCCCCTCCCCTCCCCTCCTCTACTTCCTCCCCCTCCCCTCCCATCCACTCACTCTTGCCTTCACTCCCTCCCCTCCCCTCCCCTCCTCTACTTCCTCCCCCTCCCCTCCCATCCACTCACTCTTGCCTTCACTTGGTATCCAGGCAGGAATTAGGAACAATCTGTCCTATGGTACTCAACTTTGTCATCCTCGTGACCTTTTAGCATCTGTTCCTTTCACTTCTCCAAGAGTATCAGGGTGCTGCTATCATCTACTGGTGGGTCTAAACTACGGATATGAAAGGATACGCTTTACATCTCGCACCAGTTAGGAGTGAGATTTCTTGCTGGGAACACCTTATGTTTTCCAGTGGAACTTATACCGTTTAAACCCTTTAACATGTTGATTTTTTTCAAATCATGTTCCAAAAAATTATTTTTTTATCAATGAAAAACCTCCTATTTTGAATGTAGATGTATAAAGATAGCTTTTGAAGCCCAAAATAAGTGTTACAAAATCTTGAAGACCAGCAGTAAAAAAATCCTGAGTATATTCGTGCACTGGACTTGGACTAAAATATCCTGAAACTTGAAGTCAATTTTTAGTTTCTGTGTAGCCATAAAGTCTAACCATGCCCATCACAATAGTTTGGAGGGGCTGGCTGGAGTGCAGAGGATGTATTTATTTCATACTTCTGGCAAGTGCTTGTCACTCAGCTAACGAACTGTCATCGGTTTGTGTCTAATGAAGTAACATCCATCTTCCTCACTTTCTAAGCAGCTAATTTCAGGATCACTATGGCCATCCTTTTTCTGAAAACATTGCCTAAATAGCAATACAGGAGAGAGGCTGAAAGCACACATTTTGTTGTAGAGTATCCAATGTAGACAGTGTGGGTGATATCTAGTGCCAACCATCTCAACCAAAACACAACAGCCAGCCTACAAATGTAGTACCAGATGCCACCCTAGCAGCCCAACACTTAACTATTTGTGCTGAAACAGATATAAGTGTGGTTAAAATTTTTTTAAAAAAAAAAGGTGTCTTCATAAGTTGCCTGTGTATACTCAGGATTTTAAGTTTCTGTCAATAATAATAAAAATGATAACTCGGAGTTTTTATGTTAAGGAATTAAAAGAACCCTTTATTTTGTTAAACTGGCCTCGTGTGAATGTGTTATAACTTGAAGTTAGTCAGTGAGCAGTTCATCTTGCAATGCTCTGTCACATGTGTGACCTGGTGCCAGAGGCAAACTTCTGTCTTTTTTGTAGTCAGATCTGCCTTAATAGACAGCATCCCATGACTTGAAGGCAATGTCAATTCAATTATGGAAACCAGGCAAGGATTGTACTGATCCTAACAGTTACTGCAGTGTAGCCCTGAACAGTTGTATGGATAACACTCTAAGAGTGTGTGGTCATTCATTGCTTTGTCTGGCTCCTGGAGATGGCAACACAGGGCTCCTTATGCTGAAACCATTTGGTTGATGTGTTTCTTCACCTCAAAAAAAGCATACACACAAGTACAAAATCCTTACGATAGTGTGTTGGTGATGCCTTGTCTGATTGCTGTATTCAGGAGATGGGGTTCCCCGATGCAATCACTATCAATAGCATCTCCTCCACAGTCAGGAGTCCTGTTAAATGTAAGTTTTGGGATGACTCTGCAGCCTCATACTGTTTCTCTGATCGTTCATGGGCAGTGAAGCAACTACAGGTGACCATCAGGAGGCTGGAAGCTTGGGCCAGTAAAACTGGTTTTAAGTTCTCACTAGAGAAGACTGTACATTAGTTTTAACCACGCTAATTGAAGTTTTAACCAACCAGAGCTCACAATGAGGGACAGTATTTTACATTTTAAGGACACTGCATATTTTGTGCCTGCAGTTTGACTCGAAATTAACCTTGGATTCTACACCTGAAGGAACTACAAACAAAGAGCTTCAAATCATTGAATATTTTGAAATGCCTTGGCAAAAAAGTGTGTGGAGCTGACAGGTCGTGCCTCCTGCAGTTTCATATGGCATTTGTCGCATCACTGTTAGATTATGATACCATAGGTTATGCATCAGCCCGTATTTCGTGCTTCAAGGTGTTAGGTACTGTCTATCATGAGCGCATTCGGATATTGACTGGAGCCTTTTGGACCAGCCCACTTCAAAGTCTGTACACAGATGCAGGTGAACCATGACTCCAGATTTGGAAGCGCCTCCTTCTGGCTCAACAGACCATAAAAATCTTAGCACTGCCCCAGTCATTGGCATTTAGTGTGGCGGTCCTTCCAACTTTCAAGCATCTGTTCAGGAATCAGCCCCATGTGACCAAGCCATTAGGGATATGCGCCACTGACTGTTTCAAGACTATAGGGTTATATCAGACTTCCGAATACACAGCCAGGGTGGAAGCCTTGGTCTCTTCAAATCTGCAAAATGATTTTAAGTTTGACTCACTATAAGAAAACTTTACACCAGATTACATTCTTATAACACTGTTTTCCTCAAATTTAATTACGTACCACAGTTTTATCATCATCAAGTAAATAAAAAAAATTAAATTTGCAGCTTTGGCATTTCCTGGTGCGTGCTAGGTCTGGGGAACCCTCCATCGTAACTCCTTCACCAGCTGTCTCTTCCCATCCATTTTAATTGTTTTTAGATGTGTTTTGACTCTCTCTGCTGCACCTTATATCCATTTTAAGGGTAGCACTCTGTTTAATGCTCTTTAATGTCTTGACTGTAATGGCTCAGGTGTGGGATAACTGTGGATGGGACGGTTTCCGTCACTTGCAGAGGCCCAGTGGCACATGCGTGCTGCCTTAACCTATTTCTCTGATTTTGTTTTTATTATTGGCAGTTCAACTTGTGTCCATTATGTTTTTAGTCTTATCGCTATTACTATTGTGAATCTCCCAATTAGGAGGCATCATTTGCTCTGTAACTGTCTTCGCCTGTAATTGAGTTGCCGGAGGTTGGATGCAGGTGGAATTTCTATTGCGCTTAGTGAGCCCTGGGAGACCCTGAGTCTGCTCTGATCTACAGATGTTAAAAAATATTGAAACACAGTGCGAAATGTGTGTTTGAACATACACGGAAGTACTAGCAAAACCTGCAGGTTGCGCTGTTGTATTTGACCATGAGCGACACCTATGCAATATCCTCAATACATTACAAGTGTCAGCCATAGTCAGAACATTGTTCTGTGTGGTTGTGAATGCATTACGTCAGAGCTAAGCGAATTTGAACATGGGCGAATTCTTGATGCTTCTATGGTTTGTTCTTCCGTGACCGAGGGAGCTGAAGTGTGTGGTGTTTTAAAGAAGAGGATTGTGACGAAAGAAAAGATAATGAAAACTGCAAAAGTCACTAGACAACTGAAGGTCCCATGGTCAAACACTATCAGCATCAGAACAGCACGAAGGGAGTTCCACTAGCAGAGAATGGCAGGGCAAACTGGAATTCCAAAACTATTCATCAGTGATGATGCAAATGCCCATAACAGGAAAATGTGCTGCTGAAGCCATGAAACCTGGACTATGGAGAAATGGAACAGTCATTTGATCAGATGAGTCTTGCTTCATGCTGTTTCCAACTTACGACTGACTTTACTCACCAACAGTAAACCAAGCCAGAGGTTCAATTAATTCTTGGGCAGCCATATCGTGGTATTCAATGAACCGTTCAGGTCCATCCCATGGTACAACATTTGTTCCCCAATGGTGACGCCGTGTTCCAAGAGAAGGGTCTCTGTTCATACAGCTCACATCATCCAGGGCTGTTTTTGCATGAGGATGAACTGTCCCGTCTCCCTTAGTCACCACTCATTGTCCATGCCCTGTATGTACCAGGCCAATCCATATAATTCTCCAGGAACTGCTTCTCAGTCCTGACATCACTATTGCCTTCAGTGCCTTGATTTTACCACTCATACATATTTTTGTCATCAGAACATGTTTCAGGCAGACATCACTGACTCCAAAGAACTACCTCTGAACCGAGGGACTCAGTAACACCTTTATTTTGGTCCTCAACACACCAAACAGTCAACCTAAAATCAATCCCACCCTCCCCTATCTTATCAGTCTCCAGTACATGATAAATTCTCAGCAAACTTCATTACATAAATAAAATTATTTTGGTGTGGTAAAGTCATTAATATCCATTCTGTCTCTCATGAGCACAAAACCTGACAGACTAGTGATGACAAAAATAAGAAGTCAGGAAACAAATATCTCAGATCACCGTACTAGATTTCTCGAACCAGGTACCGCAACGAATATGCTGCCAAAAGGCGTTTTCACTATGTCGTTTCGTATATTCGTCTCTGTTTCTAAAAGTGGCAGGTATCATTAATTTCATATATGTGGCACTAATTAGGCCATACTGTTATAAAAACTTAATGGTGTTACCCATGTAACACACCGAGCGAGGTGGCGCAGTGGTTAGACACTAGACTCGCATTTGGGAGGACGATGGTTCAATCCCACGTCCGGCCATCCTGATTTAGGTTTTCCGTGCTTTCCCTAAATCGCTCCAAGCAAATGCCGGGATGGTTCCTTTGAAAGGGCACGGCCGACTTCCTTCCCCGTCCTTCTCTAATCCGATGACCTCGCTGTCTGGTCTCCTTCCCCAAACAACAACAACAACAACAACCCACGTAACAGTAAAAAATGTCGTTCAACAAGTAATGATTAAATTTGTTATATCCATGTTGGCAACTACTGATAATCATAATCCAAAAACTAAATGGTCTCACTACTATCTATCTTCAGGTACTCACTAATAATAGTATAATAAATTACAAGAACTCTATATTAAACTTTATAGAGCCCCATCACAGGCTACCAAATGGCCACTTCATACACACGAATCATTTCAAATACACCGTCCGTGCACGACATCAAATAACACAACATTGTTAGGGGGGGGACATTGATGAAAAACACACACTATTTCAAAAATGCACCAAATCCACAGTTTTGGAGATATGGCAATGAAATTTTGTACCACACTTTACATGAAAGTAACACATTTACATATAAAATCCTTTGATTATATATATTCAACTTTTTTTTAATGAAATTTGAAGTTTTATTTTCAAAAAATAATGTATGTTCCTTTTTTCAGAAAGTATTCAAGAAATTTCTACAAAAATTTCTCTGTTTCATCTCTCTATATGTTGTGAGCTTCTCTCGTGAGGTTTTTGAAATAGGTCAAATAGGAGAATTTTCATAATTTTTTAATTATAATTCCACAAGTACAATTTTAAATTCATGCAAAATTCCAAGCACATTGCCCCATATCTCAGCTTGCAATCAGAATTTCAAAATTTTCTCTTGAGACAACGTTTATAGGTTTACAGAAACGTGTATAAAATTTTATAATTCTAGAATTCATAGACTCTGAGGAAAAGGTACATAATCTTTTCAGGAAATGCAATTTAAAGTTCAACCTAAATTTTTTCCTTATGTCACTTCTTCAGAAGGCATCTTTGTACTCTGGGTTGTCTTTCCCTTCAAGGCTTCTCGTCTGTTTCTTGTTGTCTGTCTTCTTACCTTTACCAGATCTTAAACTGAATTTTCAGCTGCAGAGACGCGCTGTAAATCTATTTCTCTCAGGATTTCTTGAGTAAAATTTTCTATCTTGAAGCCCATTCTTTCTAATACCTTCATCCTCCCGACGTTCCCATCACTAAATACAGTAACTGCATCATAAGCTGCACTTCTGACAACTGCAGCAGATGCAAATTTGTTTTTAGGGCATCGTTTCCATGTGAGTGAATTTAGAGTGTCATTTGGATTTAGCCATGAACACACTTTTTGAGAAGTGCAGGATCAGCCAAAGATGATCAATAAAACCAAAGAGTGTGTATCACGGCTTTCTAGATGTATCCCGCACATGTTGGGTTGAAAGTAATACACAGAATCGTTGTTCACTGAGCTGGTATTGAAGTGCTGCTTCAAAATGTGGGCTTGGCAGGTAGGGCGCGTCACACTTTTAATTAATTTTCAGGCACTTCGGATGCAATTTCAACATTGAAACTTTGTTGTCCATGAGTTGTACTAACAAATAAAAAATAAATCAAAAATGGACATTTTTGGTCAATTTCATCAACGTCCCCCCTTAAGTCAAGAAAAAACTGAAGCCTGGTACTACACAGTTCGGTTGGCCCTGCACCCATAAATCATTTGAATTAGTGGAGGAGAAAACATAGGGAGAACAGTATGCAAACCAATCAGTTTAGAGTTAGCATAAGTGTAAATATATTTTGTTAGTTATTTTAGTTGATATCTTAACTGTGAACTTAGTGAGAAGTGTTACCAATTAATTAGTAACTTGGAAAATGTCAGTGCCCTTAAAAATAAACTCCTAAAAGCGACCCATACTTGCCATCAACAGTATTAAGACATGCTGGTGAGCCAAAACATTATGACCACTTGCTTCATAGCAAGATGGTCCACCTTCAGAATGCAATACAACACTGGTTCTGCATGGCTTTGACAAGTCCTTGGTAGGTTTACAGAGGTATGTGATACCAGAGGTCTATGCAAAGATCACACAATCCCAGTAAATTACAAGCCACTAATTAGACAGAGTGGATCTGATAGAATTCTAGATATGTTCTATCAACTTCAGGTCAGGCAAATTTGGTAACCAAGACATCGATTTAAGTTAACTATCATGTTCCTCAAATAACAGTTGCACGATTCTGGCGTTGTGACATGGACAGTTACCCTGCTGGAAGATGCAGTCACGGTTGGGCAAGACCTCTAGCATGAAGGGGTGCAGTTAGTACTCTATAATCTTCATGTAGTCAACAGCTGTTGTGTTGCCTTGTCTTAAAATAACAAGTCCCATGGGAGCCCATGTGAATGTCCCTCATAGCATAATACTATCTCCACCAACCAGGGTCTGTGGTGCAATGTGTGTTTTGAGCAGCCATTCACATGGATAATGTTGTATCTGGACACAACCATTAACTTGATGTAACAAGAAACATGATTCATCTGTGCGGGTGATAAATTTCCATTGATCCGTGGTCCAGTCTTGATGATCCTGTGCCCACTGCAGTTGTAATTTGGCATGTTGTTGCGTTAATGTATGAACATGTGGGAGTCATCCGCTTTGGATCCCCTTGTTCAACAGTGTACCCTAAATTGTTTGATCTGAAACTCATGTACTTGCAAAGTTGTATTCGTTGTGGGATCACACTTCCGAATAATTTTTTAAATGACCCTATATTCACCATTGACTGTATTATTTATTGTAATATCGACTACTGCAATTTCAACCTTCGGTCATTTTCCAAGTGGTAACAGGCAATTGAAAAGTACTGCTTTGTTTTCAGCACCCGTAACCACTGGCATTCCATGGATCGGAGCGTGGAATGTCAGATCCCTTAATCGGGCAGGTAGGTTAGAAAATTTAAAAAGGGAAATGTATAGGTTAAAGTTAGATATAGTGGGAATTTGTGAAGTTCGGTCGCAGGAGGAACAAGACTTCTGGTCAGGTGAATACAGGGTTATAAATACAAAATCAAATAGGGCTAATGCAGGAGTAGGTTTAATAATGAATAAAAAAATAGGAGTGCAGGTAAGCTACTACAAACAGCATAGTAAACATATTATAGTGGCCAAGATAGACACAGAGCCCATGCCTACTACAGTAGTACAAGTTTATATGCCAACTAGATCTGCAGATGATGAAGAAATTGAAGGAATGTATGATGAGATAAAAGAAATTATTCGTGTAGTGAAGGGAGATGAAAATTTAATCATCATGCGTGACTGGAATTCGACAGTGGGAAAAGGCAGAGAAGGAAAAGTAGTAGGTGAGTATGGATTGGGGCTAAGAAATGAAAGAGGAAGCCGCCTGGTAGAATTTTGCACAGAGCATAACTTAATCATAGCTAACACTTGGTTCAAGAATCATAAAAGAAGGTTGTATACATGGAAGAATCCTGGAGATACTAAAAGGTATCAGATAGATTATATAATGGTAAGACAGATTTAGAAACCAGGTTTTAAATTGTAGGACATCTCCCGGGGCAGATGTGGACTCTGACCACAATCTATTGGTTATGAACTGTAGATTAAAACTGAAGAAATTGCAAAAAGGTGGGAATTTAAGGAGATGGGACTTGGATAAACTGACTAAACCAGAGGTTGTACAGAGTTTCAGGGACAGCATAAGGGAACAATTGACAGGAATGGGGGAAAGAAATACAGTAGAAGAAGAATGGGTAGCTCTGAGGGATGAAGTAGTGAAGGCAGCAGAGGATCAAGTAGGTAAAAAGACGAGGGCTAGTAGAAACCCTTGGGTAACAGAAGAAATATTGAATTTAATTGATGAAAGGAGAAAATATAAAAACGCAGTAAATGAAGCAGGCAAAAAGGAATACAAGCGTCTCAAAAATGAGATCGACAGGAAGTGCAAAATGGCTAAGCAGGCATGGCTAGAGGACAAATGTAAGGATGTAGAGGCTTATCTCACTAGGGGTAAGATAGATACTGCCTACAGGAAAGTTAAAGATACCTTTGCAGAAAAGAGAGCCACTTGTATGAATATCAAGAGCTCAGATGGAAACCCAGTTCTAAGCAAAGAAGGGAAAGCAGAAAGGTGGAAGGAGTATGTAGAGGGTCTATACAAGGGCGATGTACTTGAGGACAATATTATGGAAATGGAAGAGGATGAAGATGAAATGGGAGATACGATACTGCGTGAAGAGTTTGACAGAGCACTGAATGACCTGAGCCGAAACAAGGCCCCGGGAGTAGACAACATTCCATTAGAACTACTGACGACCTTGGGATAGCCAGCCCTGACAAAACTCTACCATCTGTTGACCAAGATGTCTGAGACTTGTTAAATACTCTCAGACTTCAAGAATAATATAATAATACCAATCCCAAAGAAAACAGGTGTTGACAGGTGTGAAAATTACCGAACGATTAGCTTAATAAGTCACGGCTGCAAAACACTAACATGAATTCTTTGCAGACGAATGGAAAAACTGGTAGAAGCCGACCTTGGGGAAGATCTGTTCGGATTCCACAGAAATGTTGGAAGACTTGGGGCAAGACTGACCCTACGAATTATCTTAGAAGAAAGATTAAGGAAAGGCAAACCTACGTTTCTAGCATTTGTAGACTTAGAGAAAGCTTTTGACAATGTTGACTGGAATACTCTCTTTCAAATTCTAAAGGTGGCAGTGGTAAAATACAGGGAGCGAAAGGCTATTTACAATTTGTACAGAAACCAGATGGCAGTTATAAGAGCCGAGGGGCATGGAAGGGAAGCAGCGGTTGGGAAGGGAGTGAGACAGGGTTGTAGCCTGTCCCCGATGTTATTCAATCTGTATATTGAGCAATCAGTAAAGGAAACAAAAGAAAAATTTGGAGTAGGTATTAAAATTCATGGAGAAGAAATAAAAACTTTGAGGTTCGCCGATGACATTGTAATTCTGTCAGAAACAGCAAAGGACTTGGAAGAGCAGTTGAACGGAATGGACAGTGTCTTGAAAGGAGGATATAATATGAACATCAACAAAAGCAAAACAAGGATAATGGAATGTAGTCAAATTAGATCGGGTGATGCTCAGGGAATTAGATTAGGAAATGAGACACTTAAAGTAAAGGAGTTTTGCTATTTGGGGAGCAAAATAACTGATGATGGTCGAAGTAGAGAGGATATAAAATGTGGACTGGCAATGGCATGGAAACTGTTTCTGAAGAAGAGAAATTTGTTAACATCGAGTATAGATTTAAGTGTCAGGAAGTCGTTTCTGAAAGTATTTATATGGAGTGTAGCCATGTACGGAAGTGAAACATGGACAATAAATAGTTTGGACAAGAAGAGAATAGAAGCTTTCGAAATGTGATGCTACAGAAGAATGTTGAAGATTAGGTGCGTACATCACATAACTAATGACGATGTATTGAATAGGATTGGGGAGAAGAGAAGTTTGTGGCACAACTTGACTAGAAGAAGGGATTGGTTGGTAGGACATGTCCTTAGGCATCAAGGGATCACAAATTTAGCATTGGAGGGCAGTGTGGAGGGTAAAAATCGTAAAGGGACACCAAGAGATGAATACACTAAGCAGTTTCGGAAGGATGTAGGTTTCAGTAGGTACTGGATAGGCACAGGATAGATTAACATGGAGAGCTGCATCAAACCAGTCTCAGGACTGAAGACCACAACAACAATCACCATTGGAAATTGCAGTAGTTGATATTGTAGTAAACAGCACAGTTGATGATCAATATGAAGTCATTTAAAAAAGTTGTGCGTGCACCAACATTGTACTCCGTCATCCGATCTGCCTCAAATTGTGCATATCCTGCTTTAGTGGGGAAATCTTTGAGCTTCTCATTTTATGATGAGATATGGATGCCCATGTACTTGTCACCCTCTAATGCTTTTACTGTCCTTCAGCCACTTCCTATAGATATTGAAGACAGTAGTATGTGAACAGCTGAACAGCTTCGCTGTTTTTGCGATGCTCATTCCCAGGCACTGGGCTATAACAATCTACCCTTTGTCACTTGAGTGAGTGCATTATTCTACGAGGGCAGTTCAATAAGTAATGCAACACATTTTTTTTCTCGGCCAGTTTTGGTTGAAAAAACCGGAAATTTCTTGTGGAATATTTTCGAACATTCCCGCTTCGTCTCGTATAGTTTCATTGACTTCCGACAGGTGGCAGCGCTGTACGGAGCTGTTAAAATGGCGTCTGTAATGAATGTGCGTTGCAAACAACGGGCAGTGATCGAATTTCTTTTGGCGGAAAACCAGGGCATCTGATATTCATAGGCGCTTACAGAATGTCTACGGTGATCTGGCAGTGGACAAAAGCACGGTGAGTCGTTGGGCAAAGCGTGTGTCATCATCGCCGCAAGGTCAAGCAAGACTGTCTGATCTCCCGCGTGCGGGCCGGCCGTGCACAGCTGTGACTCCTGCAATGGCGGAGCGTGCGAATACACTCATTCGAGATGATCGACGGATCACCATCAAACAACTCGGTGCTCAACTTGACACCACTGTTGGTAGTGCTGTCACAATTGTTCACCAGTTGGGATATTCAAAGGTTTGTTCCCGCTGGGTCCCTCGTTGTCTAACCGAACACCATAAAGAGCAAAGGAGAACCATCTGTGCGGAATTGCTTGCTCGTCATGTGGCTGAGGGTGACAATTTCTTGTCAAAGATTGTTACAGGCGATGAAACATGGGTTCATCACTTCGAACCTGAAACAAAACGGCAATCAATGGAGTGGCGCCACACCCACTCCCCTACCAAGAAAAAGTTTAAAGCCATACCCTCAGCCGGTAAAGTCATGGTTACAGTCTTCTGGGACGCTGAAGGGGTTATTCTGTTCGATGTCCTTCCCCATGGTCAAACGATCAACTCTGAAGTGTATTGTGCTACTCTTCAGAAATTGAAGAAACGACTTCAGCGTGTTCGTAGGCACAAAAATCTGAACGAACTTCTCCTTCTTCATGACAACGCAAGACCTAACACAAGTCTTCGCACCCGAGAGGAGCTCACAAAACTTCAGTGGACTGTTCTTCCTCATGCACCCTACAGACCCGATCTCGCACCGTCGGATTTCCATATGTTTGGCCCAATGAAGGACGCAATCCGTGGGAGGCACTACGCAGATTATGAAGAAGTTATTGATGCAGTACGACGTTGGCTCCGACATCGACCAGTGGAATGGTACCTTGCAGGCATACAGGCCCTCATTTCAAGGTGGCGTAAGGCCGTAGCATTGAATGGAGAATACGTTGAAAAATGGTGTTGTGTAGCTAAAAGATTGGGGAATAACCTGGTGTATTTCAATGCTGAATAAAACAACCCCTGTTTCAGAAAAAAAAAAATGTGTTGCATTACTTATTGAACTGCCCTCGTATTTGCAGCCCATATCACTCAAGTGATTCCCCATTTGTCTCTGCTCTGTTTGCAGTGGGCAGTGGAATAATGTTTCGGCTCATCAGTGTATATTATCTAAAGCTTTTTGGCCTTATTTTCGTAAAAACTATTATTTATATTTCTCTTCCAAATCGTGAATTGAATTCAGTAGTTACCTGTTGCAGCATTGGTGGGCAATATTTCTGGGTAGTTGCTGTTTCACTAGTATCTCTATTGCTCTGGGGATTTTTGGAATCTCTCTCTCTCTCTCTCTCTCTCTCTCTCTCTCTCTCTCTCTCTCTCTCTCTCTCACTCACACACACACACACACACACACACACACACACACACACACACACACACACAAAATTGCTATTGGTATATTGCTATTGTATCCGTAACAAGAATCTTAGTTTTCTGTGTTTTAGGAGATTGTGTCTTAAGAAGCATAAGTGCCATTTTCTTTGTTAGAAAATGGGAAGGATTTCAGATGTGCAAAAACACTCTTGATAGTGCTTTTCTTAGGTGTGTTTGCACACCTTGTCATACATCTTGTAGGTCAGTTTGTTTTCTATCAGTGTTTCCTGTAGCATTAAATTCTGTTTGTGCCTTGTGTTGGATTTATGGTGTAATCTTAGGTTTGGAAATATGTTGCTAGACATGGATTCAAAACAGATATTACTTTTTGATCATCATATTTCAGTGGTATTGCCTGATCCTTGAATCTGGTTCTTCAGGTTTATGTATGAAGAGCATTCAGTAAGTAATGCAACACTTTTTTGCTCGGCCGATTTCAGTTGAAAAATCGCAGAATTTGTTGCGTGATATCGTGGAATATTCCTGCTTCAGCTCCTATAGTTTCATGAACTTCTGATGGGTGATAGTGCTGTTCATGGTCTCCAAAAAGGCATCTGTAATGGAGATGTGTTCC
Source organism: Schistocerca serialis cubense (assembly GCF_023864345.2). Taxonomy (NCBI): domain Eukaryota; kingdom Metazoa; phylum Arthropoda; class Insecta; order Orthoptera; family Acrididae; genus Schistocerca; species Schistocerca serialis. Next base: position 826,257,458 of record NC_064638.1, read on the forward strand.
AAGAAGAGAGCTGTCAATGAGTTTCTTTTGGCAGAAAATCGGAGCTTTGCAAATATTCACAGATGCTTTCAGAATGCGTGGGGAGACCCATTAGTGAACAAAAGTATGGTGAGTCATTGGGCGAGGTGTCTGTCATTGCAACAAGGTTGTGCAAACCTGTCCGATCTCCCATGTTCTGACCCACTGCACGCAGCTGTGACCCTGCAGTGTTCGAACATGTGGACACTCATTAGAGTCATTCGAGGTGACTGACGGATCACAATCAAACATCTCGTTGCACAACTGTATGTCTCTGTTAGTGGTACTTACACACTTGTCCACCAGTTGGGTCACTCAGAGGTGTGTGCCTGCTCCTTTCCTTGCAGCCTATTATAAGACAATAAAGAGCAAAGAGGGACCATCTGTGTGAAATTGCTTGCGGATTACGAGGCTGATCGTGACAAGTTTTTGTCAATCATCATCCTATGCTATGAAACGTGAGTTCATCAATTCATACTCGAAACAAAACAGCAATCCACCTCTCCTTTGTAGAAAAGTTCAAAGCAGCATCCTCAGCTGGTTAAGTCATGGCGACAGCTTCTTGTACTCTGAAGGGGTTATTGTGTTTGATGTCCTCCCTCATGGTGCAATTATCAACTGTTGATTGTATTGTGCTACCATCATGAAACTGAATAGATTAAATTCAGCTTTCATTCCATAGATCTAAAAAATGAGATGATTCTTGTGGGTGTGTAACTTGTCAGAAAGTATAACATAAAAAATACGAATATAATACTTACTACCCTGATCATTTGTCAGGGATTGTCAAATAGGTGAATACAGTGCAGTAAACTGGAACAGCTAATATTTACAGAATGAAACACTGACATGCACTATTGAAGAAACAACTACAGTGTGGTTGTTGCAACAAAAATGAAAATGAACTTATCCTTTTCCGTGACAATGCAAGGCCTCACACAGGTCTGTCCACCCAAGAGCAGCTCACATAAAGGTGGGGAATAATATGTTGTATTGGAATCTTGAATAAAACCAAACCACTTTCAGAAAAAAATGTGTTGCATTAGTTGCTGAACTTCCCTCATATATTCTCCATAACTTTTATCTTTTATATGGTGGCTCTTTATATAGCACATGGACTACTGTCATTTTTGAGTAATACTATGAGACAGTCATCTCAAATTGCTGCCAACTGAACCTTAATCAACCAACAAAAAAATACGAGGTGTAAGTGAGACTTTTTCAGTGTGTCTTAGGATAACTCGTGAATTTTTTTCCACATTCTTACTCATCAGTGTGTTCCCCCTTAGTGGCATGGATAATGTCTAGTTGTAATTCCGTTTCTCACCACATACAATTCAAGATCTCTACAGGGACACGTTCAAATGCATTGTGAATGCGTGCTTTCAAGTCCTGTAGGTCTCTGTGATTTGGTACATCGGATCCTTTACAAAACCCCACGGGAAGAAGTCTATGGTGTAAGATCAGGGGATTGTGGCAGCCATCAAATTGGACCATCTTGGCCAATCCACCTATCTGGAAACTTCTCATCTAGAAATTGGCAGACATCTAGGGACCAGTGGGGTGGTCCTCCATCCTGCAGGAATATGACATCAGGTTCCGGGTGTTCCAGTTGTGGCACAGCAACCTCTTGTAACATGTCCAGGTAAACATTACTGTTGATGACAGACTTGATGGAAAAGAATGGATCAATAATGCAACTGTGCATTAGTCCGCACCAAACATTGACCATGGGACACTTTCCATTCATGCATAACACAAAGATGCTGTGAACTCCATATATGAAGGTTATGATGATTTAATTTCCTAGATACATGAAATGTTACCTCATCGGAAAACAAATCTTTTCCAACAAGCTTAGCATATCCACTGCAAACCATTCAGGTTGAGGTTTGTTCGTAAGCTTTAATGCCCCAAGCAGCTGCACCTTTTAGGGATATAGCCGTAACCTCTCGTGCAAGACATTGTGCACTGTTGATCATCTCATTTCAACTCTCTGTTCCCCAGCCACTGTATGCACTGATTTTGTTGGACTCCTTGAAAACATCTGTTGTACCTAGTCCATGTTGGTGTGTGAAATAGATGGGTGATCCATGTCTTGTTTATGGGGAACACTACCTGCCTCCTTAAATGAAATACGACATGCCAAGTCCAAGTAGTTGCCATCCATAGTGTTCGAAAGTTTCATTGCATTTGGGTATTGGATGTTGCCTGTATGAACCAGACCACGCACTGAGCTTTCTCCTGTAGCATCCACATTTTATCAGGTTTTGAAGTTCAATTTTGCATAAAAATTGTGTTACCTGGAAGGTAAAAAACTCTATCACATGTGCAAACCATTTGTTAATATCTAGTATAGTCTGAAAGTTATTAAAGTCTTAAATTGTAAAGATAATTTATGGGCACCCTGTATTTGTCAGTAGAGTGTCTTAAGTTAGTAGTTTTGCAATGTTATTATGTTTGACTTGAGAATCAGTCATATAACTGAGATTGAGATGGTGACTGAATTGTTTCAAAATAGTTTGAACAAGTGGTGCTGTGCAGCTTACAAGTATTATATGTATGATGAGTATTATATGTATGTTGATGTAAGCTGCTTATTATGAATACATTTTAAAATTGTGTAAATTTGTTGAAACATTAAAGTGCATCATATTGATGGTGCATTTTCTGTGGGATGAACATCATTTATAAGACTGAACGCCACAGACATTTAACATCCAGTTTTTAGAGACCAGTAGAAACATCCATGAATCTTGACACAGCAGTTAAATATTATGCACTGCACATAGTATAGTGTTATACAAAAAATTTGAACTTTAGGGAACAGAGTTTACAATACACTGATTAACTTACCATCTAAATGAGCCAATGCAAATGACACACATTAAATCACGTAATGCATTGTACTGAAAAATGTTCATTCCCTATGGAAAAGGGGGCAAGTTTTTGTGTCATTGCTATGTATCTGAAATAAAGCAATAATTTTTCGGATTCAAAATATCGAAATGTATCTGTACAAAAAAGGAGAGGTGTAAATTGCAGAATCAGAGTGTCTTAGTGGATGTTTTGAGGTACCATACTTGAAAAATGTTGCATCTTGAGGTGCTGGTAAAATAGTTTATTTGTACAACCAGTTTATTGTTTGACCATCCAGTTCATAAAGTATTCACAGCATCATGTTAGGCAAAATATAAAATTGTATTTCTCCTAACATGATGTTGTGAATACTTTTATGAACCTGGTGATGGTCAGATAACTGAAACTGCTTGTATAACTGAAGTATTTCACCAGCAAAGGTGATAACGTGAGATTTTTCAAATAAGTAAGTTGTGGAGCGCCACCTCCTAAAAATATGTTTTGAGGTATAGTTGTGTCATTCTGTTGCTGTTGTGCATTACGTTTCACATCCAAACATTGATCTGTGAACACAGTATTTTTTAATTTGAGGTCACAATGGAAATGACTTGATACAGAAATTACAGCAAAAAGAAAAGAATAGTGTGCAGTTGTAGATTGTATATTTTCACCAATCATTAAATTCTACAAATGGCAAATGGAGAAAACTGAGAGAATTTTAATCCTCTTGGCTTTTGTGATGTATGATGAGTAAAATGGTTGTGCCACTGGTATTTAGTAAAATTGTTTTACAGTGTTCCAATTGTTTTGGTTGGAAATAAAACTGATCTGCACATGGACCGAATTGTAAGCAGTGAGGAAGGAAAGAGGTTGGCTGATTCCTGGAAAGCTGCATTCCTTGAGGCGTCAGCAAAACAGAATGAGGTAACAAAAATTATTACATGAGATTCTGAAAGCTTTATCCTGAAGTAGAAATTACATTTTAATGGTCTACGTGTTCCTGGTATCGTGCATCTACTGCTGCCATTTGTGCTTTAGGCCACAGTGCCATCTGCTCCTGATATTTTGTATAATTATGCAGTCATTAATTTCCCCCAGTTTCCTAATATCTCAAATATAAATATGAGGATAATTTTATTGAATGCAACTAGAAAATTTATCATAAATGTACATGGAATTTATATGTCTAGAGTATCTGTGTTTATGAACATAATGTCAGTTCACTCAGAAGAGTCATTGGATTTAATGCATAGGGTACTGGATACAAATTATGGATAAATGCCAAACAGTATGCCCTGACAATTTGATTAAAGTTTGCTCTTAAATAATTCTCTTTTCACTATGCCCCATGCCAGCCTCCTTCATATTGACCTCCATCTTGCTGATGGCTAACTTCTTGTGTTGATACATTCAAACTCGACAACAACAAAAAATTCTTGCACTTGGGCAATTAACATCCTAACCATGTCACTTATGCTCTCTACTACAGCCCTGTCTTTTGTCGGAAACATAGCTTTTCCTTTTCTGGCTGAATCATTGCATAATAAATAATTCACCATTGTTTTTGCCTTCATAATAATGCCACCTGTCTGGGTTGAAAGCAGATTTACTGCCTGATTTAAGCTGGCACCTAAATTATTGCTTATCACTAACAGCAAAAGAGTGTACCTTTTGTGAAACAGTGATTGCTTAACATGTGTGTGTCAGTAAAAACACTCTAGAGCTTTGATTTTATTAAACTCTTAGTTTATGCTGAGATCAACATAACCACTATTTGCCCTATTCCCCCCTCCCCCTCTCCCCCTTCCCCTCCCCCAAACCATTGCAAAATTATGGTCAAAACCGGATGTCCTTGTATGCCAATTCCTGTTGCTCCATAATCACTCCTCATTTCCCTTGAGCATGTTCCAAGTGGAAGATTTATCCTCTAATAACCTCCTTTCACATCCAGTAGTAGCCCACCTGAAAGAGGAGGTTGAGAGGATTTCACTGTCTGTAGCATTTTCTGGCATACACCTGGCACCTACATTGTACTAAATTTTGAGTACCTCAAGGCATTCTTTCAGCTCTGGCTTGTCAGGTGAGTCCAGTGACAGTTGCAGCCAGGCTCCAGGGCCTGGAGACAGTGGTCTTGTATATATGTGTGTGTGTGTGTGTGTGTGTGTGTGTGTGTGTGTGTGTGTGTGTGTGTGTGATATTTTAGCAGTCATTTTCATTCGACCTGTGACTCAGTGCCTCATCTATGAGGTGAGTAGCAATCTATCCTTTCCATATTGTTGTTATTCCATTCAGGGCTTTCATTATTTGACATATTACATTTTTATGGATGGCAATTTCACAAATAAAATTCCATGCTCTCTGGTGCTGATATGAAGGGGGGGGGGGGGAGAATCTTGACCTGCAAAATTCTGTTCATTAATCCATATGCATTCTATTTTATCATTATGATGTAACAAGTAATGAAAACTATCTACAAAGGACAGGAAATCAGTGACAGCACTTTTTTTTTTCCTGTCTAATTGAATGTGAAAAGTCTGACTCAATAATATAAACTATTGCCTCTACTGAACACATCCTTCATCCTTGTAATACATCAGTAAATGGACATAATCCTTCTTCATAATCATAACATTTACTTATCTTCATAATGAATCCTCAATACTTCATAATAATTCTGAATATTTGAACTCACAACTTCCTCTCATTCCAAGAGTATGTAAGTTGTGCAGTTGCCCTGTTTCGTAAGCTCTCAAATATCCCACAGACTTACTTTCCAGCTATCGTACTCCGCAAGTAATACCCTTTTGAAAAACTTCATAAAACTTCCTTCAGTAACCTGAAATTTTCCCCTACAACATCTCTAGAGATATCATTGGCTTATTCTCTGCTACCCTGCACCGTGTCCTGGTGGACCTGGGGCAGTTTGACACCATGAGGACAAATGAATTGTCTTATATCCATGTGGTGCCTCAGTGTATAGATTGTTTGGGTCAGTATCACATAATGTAAATACAGGAAAAAGTCTCTACCATCCTATTTTGTTGTGACACTTAGACCATGCTATACTAGGTCACTGCTGAACTGCCACTGATTACATCTACCTTTACTAAGTGTGCCCAGTTCCAGTTATTCACATAGTTCACGTAATATAAGTCTAATCTAAAAGTTCCTCAAATCTGTTACCTAAACTTAATATGTACTGTATTCACTCTACCTTATAAAATTCCTGTTTGCAACAAAAACTTATGGCTATTTTGGTCTTCTCAAAAGTCCTCTCAGTACCCATGGTGTCCCATATCAAAGCCAAACATGATCTTGTTACTGGCATGTGTAATGACCTTTTTGATGGCATATCCAAAAAATTACATTGTACAACTTGGTACTTGGGGCTGAGAGACCTGGTAATTACAGTCTGTGTATGTTACCTGAGATACTGGGTCAGTTCTCGGGCCTTCACCAAATACAACAGAATTTAAACTCGAAATAGTGATGAACAAGGCAGTGTAAAGTTACGATGATACGAGAAAACAATAATTCAAAGATACAAGAATGTACGCATTCCACAAGTGGAAAAAAAGTCTGTGCTGCTGCTCCCATATGTTGTTTTCCCACTTCAGTCACCACTGTCATTTGAATGAAGCATACCTTCTACAAACCATCCCACTTCTGACTCCTGAATTAAGTGTTGCAGCAAGATGGGCTGTAGTATCGATTCCCCATGTGGATGTCAATGTGTAGCAGGTTGGTGATGTGGTACACACTACAGATCCCTGGAAGAGACCTTGTGGTCAGGATGTAGGTCTCTCCCACCCTGGGTATCAAGGGTTCCTTTACAGCTTGAGAGAGAGGAATTACTTTATGGGTAGCTGCAAACAAACAGTCTATAAACATAAACAGTTATTTATTAATCCATTAAATTTGAGCAGTCATTTGGTTGTGCCCTCATCTCTGACAGGGTTTGGAATGGCTTTGAATTATTTCTACTCAGCATGACTAACGAGCCAGGTTGCCAGCTGTGCTTCCCACTCAGCTGCTTACACAGGAATGTGCAGACTCAGAGGGCCCCCGTTCTGATGCCATCCCTCCTGAAATGTTCCTCACCCTGTCCTTCCACTCTGCCCTGCCTCATTGCACCCCCAACTATGGCCAACTCCCTGCTCCCCACCCTCCTGTGATGGCTCCTTTTTTCTTTCTCGTTCCCTCTGGCAACGTCCCGACTCCTTCGGTGCCTCTCATAACATCTCCATCTTTGGCTACACACTGCTTAACAAGTCTCTTCTGACTTGTAGCTTCAAACCATTCACTTTCCTGAAGAAATAATTTGCTGTTAATTATTTTTTAGTTTCTGCTCAAATGTTTCTTTTTTAACTCATACTCTTGTTCAGTTTCCACGTTGAACTGTTACTTCCCTAAATGACTGTCTTTCTGGTCATTGGTAGGCAAGATTTACCACGTACAAAAGACAACTATTCTGTGGTTGTTCATTCTTTATGGTGTAGGGCAACAGTACTTTGTTGGTAATTGCTGAAAGAGGGGAAACAGGACAGAAAATAACCCACTGAGTGGATGCTGAATCTTTATGTTTTATAGTAAGAATTGAAGTGACAGTTTGTTACATTGTTGTTTCTTGGGATTTCACCTTTGTTGCTGCTTAAGAGAAACTAGGGGCCCTCTGCAGCTCCCCACAATTTTTTTTCCTTCTTTTGCGTGCATATCTTGTGTTTGCAATAATTGAAGATTTTGAATATACACACAATTCTTTAAATTTGTTTAATTTGTTTTGAATTTATAGACTAATCATGTCTACATTACTTAATCTCCCTACCTTTCCTTTGCTAGTCTGTTGCAGATATTTTTCACACGGCATTGTTGGAAATAGAAAAAGCCAATGGCAATGTACAAGAAAAATCGAGTTGCACCATTTCTTGAAAGAAGATTATTTTAGCTGAAGTTGCACATATAATATACAAATGTTATTTTTTGTTTCTTTTGAATAACATTTTTATTGTAATATTGTGTTTTATAGGATTTATTTGTACCAATTTATCAATTATAATCATGTGATTATAACCTCTCAATATGATATGTATCTAATGTGTATATTTTGTATTTAGGGATGGTATATGTTGATTTAATGTGTTGTACACTGAAATTATTTTAGAGAAATTTGTATAAAAGTTCAGTTTTAATAGTAATTTGGAAAATAATCTGTTAAATATTTTGCTTGTGTACATATGTGTAAAGGTTGATCACTTACACAGAACTGACAGGTTAGCAATATCTTTAAGATTTTGAATGACACGTCCAGTGTTACTGTGTGAATGAAACCATTTAAACCATGTAGTGCTACAGAATTCTGAATAAACTGTCATAATGGTTTATTATTTGTTTTGCATATAAACCACATTTCCTCAGGAAACATTTTAAATTGATATAGGTTTGACTCTTTTGCTGTGTGTGTGCTATGAGAAAGATAGATTTCAGAATGTCACTGTCTCTTGAATGGAAAATATACTCTCATTTGCAAGAGAACATAGACTGATTACTAAATAATTTACAGTTAATACTTAGCAACCAATTCTCTGAAAAATAATTAATTTTCATGAATGTGAAAATTATTGACTCTGGAAGTATATATGTTAACTGTATTTTTAATTTTGTTTGACAAATTGAGACAGAATCAAGAATGTTTATCACAGTAAAAACCTTTCCTTAACCTGAAAGAACTGGAGAGCTGGGTGGTGGTAAAAATGTCGGTATCCCCTGTCCTAGTTCCCACCCATTCCCTCTGCCTCTTGCACATTTATTCGATATACATTACAAATTTGCCTGCAGCCATTTAGTTTGAGAATTTAATGACTGTACAACTGTGTAAAAACAGTATGCTAAAGACAGAAGCAACACTATTTTGAACAAGCAGATGCCTCGCCAGAGGAATTTCCAAAGGCTTGCCACAAGGAACCGTAGGTGATCCAGTTGTCTGGGATTTTATGTTGCATTCACTCCTTGCAAAGCTTAGAAAATAAAGAATAGTCTGATGGTGTGTAGTTGTTTTCATGACCCTTGTCAAGGGAAACTAAAGAAACGATCTGGAAAAAGAAAGAGGTTTTTCTTTTAGTTCATATAGAAAGACATAAATTGTGTGAAGGAATAAAGTTATCTTTAGCATTAGGAATTTCTCTTGCTTGAAGTTCTCAAGATAAGCCAAATTCTTTTCTTTTCAACATGTTAGAAATACTCACTCAAAGTGCAGCAGGCAGATTGTTTTAGCTGATCAAGTATTCTGTTTACCTGCTGCGACACATGTGAAACATTTTTGTACCTGAGATGTTGCACCTTGTCCCGTTTGCCAAGACAACATACCCTGAGATTGGAGGTATTTGTCCTGTAATTAGAGATAGTAGAACAAAACAATTAAAGCTGATTTCTTTTTATTTATACAACACAACTTTTCCATGCAGGTAATAGTATTAACAAACTCGGATCACTCCATACAGTGTTGTCTGCAGCCGTTGTACTAGTTTCATAATTTCTTTATTTTACACAGTGAAATTATTAAAGTAACATGAAGGTAGGAGCAGAGTTAATGTGAGGAAAAGTTAGCATATTTAAAAATACAAGCTAATAGGCTACACACAGTCAAAAAGGACTTCACAAATTTGGAATTATGCAGATTTTTATTAAGATAACTTAAAGAAGTACTAGATGTATCATTTTGTAGCAAACCACCTCAAATTTGGTTCACGTATTGCATCAGACACTCATCCTGCCACCAGGAGTGCCAGTGTAGTGCACAGTTAAAATGGCTACTTTCACAGGTGCAGAGCATGCTCCATGTGTATTTTGGTTTCATGAAACAAACTCTGCAACAACTGCTCGGTGTACGTTTTGCACTGAATACACTAGAGTCTCCAAGTGGGCTTTAAATTTACTCTTCGCACAAGAACTGTGTTGAGACATTGTTCCCTAAAATGTGTCACATCACAAGGTCACCCACATGTTGATGATTATGTCAAACAGGTTAGAGAGAACTCTGCCCGCAGTCCACAAAAATCAACATGGCATGCATCACGCGAGACTGGCATTCCACAAACGACCATTTGGTGAGTATTGTGTAGACATTTAGCTTGAAACCATACAGATTCACAATGGCACAGCACGTTAGCAATGCTGATAAGGTTGCTTTTGGGGAATTCTGTGTGGAAATATTGCATCAGAAAGAGGGCGACAAGATATTCTTGAATACAATAATCTTAAATGATAACCAACATTTCATATCAGTGGCATGGTGAATGCATGGAACAGTGGAAATCCAGATGCAATCCTGGAACATGTCCGTGACAGACCGAAAGTCATTGTGTTTCATGCTCTTAGCAAACTGAAAGTGTACGGCCCTTTCTTCTTCATGGAGACCAGTCACTGGTTTTGTATATCTGGAGGAAATGCTTGAAAACTTTTTAATTCCACAGATCGATGAAGATGACAAAGATGGGATGGTTTGCCACCAGCAAGACAGTGCACCACCTCATTTCCTCATGGAAGTTAGAGCTTTCCTCGATAATCAGTTCCCTGGTTGGTGAACTGGCCATGGAAGACCAGTTGCATGGCCACCTTGCTTCCCAGACTTGACGCTCACTGAATTTCTTTCTCTGGGGTTTCATTAAAGACCTTTTATGCATTTGTCCCATACCAAACAATTTAGCTGACCTGAAAAATAGAATCTGTGCTGCCATTGCACAAGTTACCCCCAATTTGCTGCAATGAGCATGGGAAGAAATTTATTACTTGTAGGATGTTTGCCGCGTCACAAATGGTAGTCATGTCGAACCAAAATGATACTTGACGCTTTTGTGTGAAACCTGGGTTGGTTTGCTCAAAAATGACACATCTACTGATCTTGTAAGTTATCTCAATACATTTTTGTACCATTTCAAAGATGTGAAGTCCATTTTGATTCACCCTGTACTGTGGATTAAAGCAATTGTTTACTGTATATTGTAGTGAACCTTAGAAGGGATGAAGATTCAGGGAATGCTATTATTATTTGTGAAGTAGTGCCAGAGCACAGAAAATTTTCTCAGTTTTAGACAATGAGTTATCACAACGCTTTCATTGATAGAAAATGGGTGTTTCATTAAATACCTTAAATGAAAGTATTGTTACTTTACTGAAGGTTAATGAAAGATTTAAAGATTAAGACTGGTTCACCTCATTTGATGTGAGCTATTATAGTAGCTGTAGATATTGAGGTCAGTATCCTGTAAATCTGCCAATTTTTCTTGTCTCTGACATCTATAGTTCCAACATGTTCCTTCAGTGTACACATGCCTCAACCATTTCTGTACCAAGAATTATCATGTATCCTTTGGTTATTCTTCAGCCAGTGACAAGTAGTTTACAGCTGCATTCACTTCCACACTTTACATTTTAAATGAATAATCTGTTTGTGAAGTTCGTTTTTATAAAAATAAAATTGGAGTGATAATAGGTAACACTTCCCAACTGATAGTGAAGGATCACCCTAACTTTTCAAAATTTGAAGTTTTGCTTAACACAGTTTTAACTAATATGTTAAATTTAAAATTTAGTAGGAAAGTTTTGATAGAGTGTAAATGCTTTAGGACAAAAGGAGGCCACTCACCAAAAAGCAGTAGCTCAGGAGGAGGCAGCCAGTTAGCCAATTAGGAATCCATCAGGGAGAGGTGGCAGGTGCATACGATAGGCATGTGTTCAACAGTTCTTAGAGACCGTGGGGAATGGCACATACTGAAGTTGATGTGAGGATGTGATTGACAGGTCAGAGGAAGGGGAGCTGTTGGGTGGATGGTGCGAGGACTTTCACTTACGGAAGACTGAGGGCAGGATGATTACAATAGTGAAGGATATGTTACAGAGATAACTCCCATTTGCATAGCTTAGAGAAGCTGGTGTTGTGGGGAAGAATTCAGGTGGACCGGGTTGCAAAGCAGGTATTGAAATTGAGCATATTATGTTCATCTGCATGTTTTGCCACTGGCTGGTCAACTTTGTTCTTGGCAACGGTTTGACAGTGGCCATTCATCCTAGTGGACAGCTGGTTGGTAGTCACACTGACATAGGAAGCAGTGCAATGTTTGCATCATCAGAGTTGGTATATGACATGGCTCCTTTCACAGGCGGCCAGGCCTCTGATGATGAGGTATGATATGCCTGTGGCAGGACCAGAGCAGGAAGTCTGCGTTGATGGACTTTGCAGGTCTTTCACAGGAATATGATCCCTTTGGCAAGAGGTTGGGAATGGGAGTGGTGTTTGGATGGACAAGAATATTGTGTAGGTTGGGTGGGCAAGAAACACAACGTTAGAAGTGAGAAGGTTCTTGACACAGGGATTATACACTGTGGAAGACAAAGGTGCAGTACATGCCCAGTCCCTCCACCCAGCACTTCCTGCTCCAGTCCTGTCACAAGCCTGTCCTATCACATCAGAGTTTACCCATAACCTGCATAAAGTGTTAGTAGCAGGTGACCTGATTCTGTTTTATTTGAATACCTTTAAGCCATTTAATCCATCTAGTCAGTGTTACGTATGACATTTTTCATACAGAAATAAAATTGTAGTACAGTCACTAGTTGTCTTTTTTAGATTAGATTAGATTTACTTTCATTCCAATTGATCCCTAGTGAGGAGGTCCTCCAGGATGTAGAACATGACAGAAAAATGACAATACATGACAAATATTAACAACTCAAACAAATAAGCTAATGTACCATTCCACAGGTTCCAAGTAGAATGATTGTAATTTTTTAATGAACACTATACGAAAAAATCATTTTACAAATACTAATGCACTGAATTTAAAATAAAAAAGTTTTATTTATTTATTTATAAGGTAATAAATGTGTAATACAACTACTATAATACTTATTTACAATAAACACATTACTGCACTGAAATTGTGCAGAAGTTATATTGTACTTACATATATACACACACAAATCAGTTGGTTCTGCTGAGAAATTCATCAATGAAGTAGGAGGAGTTGGCCACCAATAAATCCTTTAGGCTTCTCTTAAACTGAATTTCATTAGTTGTTAAGCTTTTTATGGCTGCTGGCAGGTTATTGAAAATGTGTGTTCCTGAATAATGCACACCTTTTTGTACAAGACTAGTGACTTTAAATCCTTGTGAAGATTATTCTTTTTTCTAGTATTCATTCCATGAATTGAGCTGTTGGTTTGAAAAAGTGATATATTTTAATGACAAATTTCATTAAAGAATAAATATATTGGGAAGCAGTAGTTAGTATCCCTAGTTCCCAAACAGGCTTCTGCAGGATGTTCTTGAGTTCACAGCACACATAACTCTTACTGCACGTTTATGTGCCCAGAAAACTTTAGCTTGGCTTGATGAATTACCCCAAAAAATAATCCCATATGACATTATGTAATGAAAGTAAGCATAGTATGCCAGCTTTTTCATTTTTATATCCCCTATGTCTGACACAATTCGCATTACAAATAGAGATTTGTTAAGACGTTTCAGCTGTTCTGTGGTGTGCTTTTCCCAGCTGAATGTATTATAAAGCTGTAATCCCAAGAATTGAACACTGTCCTCTTCTTCTATCTGCTTGTCGTCATACGTTAGGCATATACTTGTAGGACACCCCTTACAAGCTCTGAACTGCATGTAATGTGTTTTTTCAAAGTTTGGTGACAAGGAATTGGCTAGGGACCAGTGATTAATGTCCACAAATATTTTATTAGCTGATCTTTCTAAGACTACATTTGATTTGCTATTTATTGCAATGTTTGTACCATCGGCAAACAAAATGAACTTGGTATCTGGTAATGTTACTGATGAAAGGTCATTGATATACACAAGAAAAGGTAAGGGCCCTAAAATGGAACCTTGTGGGGACCCCACATGTAATTAGTTCCCAGGTGGATGATGCCTGATAGCTTGATACATGTCTCTTTCCTAATAATACCCTTTGTTTCCTGCCAGAGATATAAGATTTGAACCATTTTGCAGCATTTCCTGTTACACTATAATATTCTAATTTTCTTAAAAGGATATTGTGATTTACACAGTCAAATGCCTTTGACAGATCACAAAATATACCAGTTGCCTGCAATTATTTATCTAATGAATTAAGCTCATTTTCACTGTAACTGTAGATAGACTTCTCAATATCAGAACCCTTTAGAAATCTGAACTGTGACTTTGACAGTATGTTATTTGAGATAAGATGGTAATAAAGCTGATTGTACATTACTTTTTCTAAAATTTTTGAGAATGCTGGCGAAAGTGGTGTAAAGAGTATACAGAAATAAAACAAATTTTATGAACATAATGATATTTGTAACGAATTGTAGCCCCATCTATCCCTCTTCCTTTTTGTATAATTGGTATTTAAGTTGTAGCCGGCCGCGGTGGTCTAGCGGTTCTAGGCGCTCAGTTCGGAACTGCGCGACCGCTACGGTCGCAGGTTCGAATCCTGCCTTGGGCATGGATGTGTGTGATGTCCTTAGGTTAGTTAGGTTTAAGTAGTTCTAAGTTCTAGGGGACTGATGACCACAGATGTTAAGTCCCATAGTGCTCAGAGCCATTTGAACCATTTGAGCCATTTAAGTTGTAATACTTACTAAAATCTCTGATAAATTGTTTTCAGACTACAAATTATGCAGAAGTGAATGTGTCTTTCTCAAACTGCCACTTGTACAATATCCCTTAATCACATTTTGTGTAATGTGTTGTAGCAATACAGCTTGCCTTCACGTAAAAATACGTGCAATAAACTCGTGCTTATTGATAGATAACAAAATGAATATTGGACATAACAATGTTACATGGATCTTGTAAGAAATAAATTGCATTATAGTGATAAACACAATAATTGTTATTTATATATCAGCTGCATTTTGATGTAAATTACGTAGAATTAGTCTTTGTTTCTTCTAAATACAAACTCCATATTCAGGCATAGACACCATTCAATGCCAATAGACCACCATGCCATCCTTTGCAAGTATCATCATTTGTGTAAATTATGGAGGTGCATGAGGTCAGCAGACCACTCTTCTGCCCTGTATCAGATTTCCACGACTTGTAGCTGCAACTTCTCATTCAAGTAGCTCCTCAGTTGGCATCACAGGGATGGGTACAGCTTTTAGTCATCCTTCCACAAAATAAATATCCCTATCTGTACCAGGAATACCCTCCGTGAACCATGGACCTTGCAGTTGATGGGGAGGCTTGCATGCATCAGCAATACAGATAGCTGTGCTGTAGGTACAACTACAACAGAGGGGTATCTGTTGAGAGGCCAGAGAAAGGTGTGATTCCTGAAGGGGGCAGCAGCCTTTTCAGTAGTTGCAGGGGCAACAGTCTTAATGATTGACTGCTCTGGCCTTGTAACAATAACCAAAACGGCCTTGCTGTGCTGATACTACGAATGACTGAAAGCAAGGGGAAACAACAGCCATAATTTTTCCCGAGGGCATGCAGCTTTACCGTATGGTTAAATGATGATGACATCCTTTTGGGTAAAATATTCCAGAGGTAAATTAGCCCCCATTCGGATCCCCAGGCAGGGACTACTCAGGAGGACATCGTTATCAGGAGAAACAAAACTGGTGTTCTACAGATTGGAGCATGGAATGTCAGATCCCTTAATTGGGTAGGTAGGTTAGAAAATTTAAAAAGGGAAATGGATGGGTTAAAGTTAGATATAGTGGGAATTAGTGAAGTTTGGTGACAAGAGGAACAAGACTTCTGGTCAGGTGACTACAGGGTTATAACTACATAATCAAATAGGGTTAATGCAGGAGTAGGTTTAATAATCAATAAAAAAAAAAATGGGGCCCAGGTAAGCTACTATGAACAGCATAGTGAATGCATTATTGTAGCCAAGATAGACATGAAGCCCACGCCTACCACAGTGGTACAAGTGTATATGCCAACTAGCTCTGCAGATGACAAAGAGATTGAAGAAATGTATGATGAGATAAAAGAAATTATTCAGATTGTGAAGGGAGATGAAAATTTAACAGTCATGGGGGACTGGAATTCAATAATAGGAAAAGGAAGAGAAGGAAAAGTAGTAGGTGAATATGGAATGGGGGTAAGGAATGAAAGAGGAAGCTGCCTAGTAGAATTTTGCACAGAGAATAACTCAGTCATAGCTAACGCTTGGTTTAAGAAGCGTGACAGAAGGTTGTATATGTGTAAGCGGCCTGGAGACACTGGAAGGTTTCAGATAGATTATTTAATGGTAAGACAGATTTAGGAACAAGGTTTCAAATTGTAAGACATTTCCAGTGGCAGATGTAGACTCTGATCACAATCTATTGGTTATGAACTGTAGATTAAAACTGAATAAACTGCGAAAAGGTGGTAAGTTAAAGAGATGGGATCTCGATAAACTGAAAGAATCAGAGGTTGTAGAGAGTTTCAGAGACATCATTAGGAAACAATAGACAAGAACAGGGGAAAGAAATACAGTAGAAGAAGAATGGGTAGCTTTAAGAGATGAAATAGTCAAAGCAGCAGAGGATGAAGTAGGTTAAAAGGCAAGGTCTAGTAGAAATCCTTGGGTAACAGAAGAAATATTGAATTTAATTGAAGAAAGGAGAAAATATAAAAACGCAGTGAATGAAGCAGGCAAAAAGGAATACAAACGTCTCAAAAAAGAGATCGACAGGAATTGCAAAATAACTAAGCATGGATGGGTAGAAGACAAGTGTAAAGATGTAGAGGCATACCTCACTTGAGGTAAGATAGTTACTGCGTACAAGAAAATTAAATAGACCATTGGAGAGAAGAGAACCACTTGTATGAATATCAAGATCTCAGATGGAAAACCAGTTCTAATCAAAGAAGGGAAAGGAGAAAGGTGGAAGGAGTATATAGGCGATCTATACAAGGGTGATGTACTTGAGGGCAATATTATGGAAATGGAAGAGGACGTAGATGGAGATGAAATGGGAGATATGATACTGCACGAAGAATTTGACAGTGCACTAAAAGACCTAAGTCAAAACAAGGCCCTGGGAGTAGACAACATTCCCTTAGAACTACTGATAGCCTTGGGAGAGCCAGCCCTGACAGAACTCTACCATCTGGTGACCAAGATGTATGAGACAGGTTAAATACCCTCAGACTTCAAGAAGAATATAATAATTCCGATCCCAAAGAAAGCAGGCATTGACAGGTGTGAAAATTATTGAAGTATCAGTTTAATAAGTCATGGCTGCAAAATACTAACATGAATTCTTTACAGACAAATGGAAAAACTGGTAGAAACCGACCTCGGGAAAGATCAATTTGGATTCCGTAAAAATGTTGGAACATGTGAGGCAGTACTGACCCTAAGAATCATTGTATAAGATAGATTAAGGAAAGGCAAACCTATGTTTCCAGCATTTGTAGACTTAGAGAAAGCTTTTGACAATGTTGGCTAGAATACTCTTTTTCAAATTCTGAAGGTGGCAGGGGTAAAATACAGAGAGTGAAAGACTATTTACAATTTGTACAGAAACTAGATGGCAGTTATAAGAACCGAGGAGCATGGAAGGGAAGCAGTGTTTGGGAGGGGAGTGAGACAGGATTGTAGCCTATCCCTGATGATCTTCAATCTGTATATTGAACAAGCAGTAAAGGAAACAAAAGAAATATTTGGAGTAGGAATTAAAATCCAGGGAGAAGAAATAAAAACTTTGAGGTTTGCCGATGACATTGTAATTCTGTCAGAAACAGCAAAGGACTTGGAAGAGCAGTTGAACGGAATGGACAGTGTCTTGAAAGGAGGATATAAGATGAACATCAACAAAAGTAAAACGAGGATAATGGAATGTAGTCAAATTAAATCAGGTGACACGGAGGGAATTAGATTATAAAATGAGACACTTAAAGCAGTAAATGAGTTTTGCTATTTGGGAATCAAAATAACTGATGATGGCCGAAGCAGAGAGGATATAAAATGTAGACTAGCAATGGCAAGGAAAGCACTTCTGAAGAAGAGAAATTTGTTAACATCGAGTGTGATATTATGGAAGAATGCTGAAGATAAGATGGGTAGGTCGTGTAACTAATGAGGAGGTACTGAACAGAATTGGGGAGAAGAGGAATTTGTGGCACAACTTGATTAGAAGAAGGGATCCGTTGGTAGGACATGTTCTGAGGCATCAAGGGATCTCCAATTTAGTATTGGAGGACAGTGTGGGGGGTAAAAATCACAGAGGGAGATGAAGAGATGAATACACTAAGCAGATTCAGATGGATGGAGGTTGCTGTAGTTACTAGGAGATGAAGAGGCTTGCACAGGATAGAGTAATGTGAAGAGATGCATCAAACCAGTCTCTGGACTTAAGACCACAACAACAACCAGAAATCCCCTCTTCCTCCCTCCCTCTCCCTCTCTCTCTCCCCTCCTCCCCCTCTCTCCCTCTCCATCTCTGAAGCCTTCTCTTTCATCATTTCCTACACTCATCCCTACTACAGCTGATCCCTCTCGTCCTGGAGTTTTAATTTTAACATTTCCCATTCTCTTCCCCAAGGAAGGAACTAATAGTTCTGAGACCTAGGATGATGTCAACATTTTTATTTTTCTGTCTCTTTTTTGGTAGTACTAAACATTTTGCATTCTGAAAATAAGTACAGGCCAAGAATTCTGTCTCATGAGTACACTTTTAATGCTCTGTGTTTTTAAATTAGTACCCTTACTGTGTCGAATAGTAAAACAAATTTGAGGTAACTTGAGATACAAACTGTTATAAGAACCATTTACTCCTCTACATAGGTACTTTAATTCCCTGTCAAAGTTCATAAAAGGGTCCATACAAAGGCAGGACAATCTGTATTACCAAGCAACTATTCCAGAACCAGTTCAGGTTACCTGACACCTTCCAGATCCAAAGAACTTTGATTTTCAATCATTCGTGTAATTATTGACTGAATTTAAAAATTGAAAATGCTGTCAATCTATGGAAAGTTTACTGCAATAGGGCAAGTATTACCGTTGCAAACTGTGTGTGTGTTTGTATTGAGGCAGTGTAATTGATGGATCACAAATCAGTCTTTCAATCAGTATATGAGGATGGGAGCACTTAGTGACTTCCAACAAATTTTACACATAATAGACATACACACAGAATGATTAAAGAAAAATGTATTTATCATTTAGTACATTTTTGCTGTTCATGCAGTAAAACTTAAGCATCAGACATGATGTTTTAATTTATTACTTATTGCTACCAACATTATTTGGGACGCAGTTTGCAGACAGTATCCTCATATACTACTGAGTGTACATGCAAATACGTATGATTGTATGACACACTTAGATATTTAGATGTGTGAAAACTAGTTTTGGTTAAATTGCAGCACAAATTACACACACTATATTCATTCAGCATTTCATAATTAGAGCATTTTGCAACTGCCGAGCTTCAAGCAATATTACAAACTTTTTCAAAACTTTATCTTGCTTACTTACTTTACTTTTTTGTTACCAGAGCTGTCAATTTTTTGGCTCAATTCGGGGCTAAGTCAGAAGCTTCAGGCTTGCTTAGGCAGAGGCCGTCTAGGGAGCAACATGCAGGATAATTTTGGCATGTTAAATGATGCGCCATGTCTTATATTTCTCCATAGCTGTATTTAGCGTCATCAGGTTGTAATAGGCTACGTTTTACCAGGCTGATTTTTACAGGGGCTGTACCAGTTATGGTAAAGTTCAACATTTTCCATGAGTTGTAGTTTAATTCAGCACCATTTAGTGGATGTTCTTAAACAGAGTAGCCAACAGGGGTTCATCTAAGGAGTAATTGAGGAACCAATATCTTGATTTTAGTCTTTTTAAGCCATTAAGACTACCTTATAATTAATTGTGCTCATCAAATGTTGCTTTGAACTGCTCGTTATGTTCATGAGCTGCCCTACAAGACTTAGAACTGCTGAAATCTAAAGCTTGGTAGAGCTTTTCCAGTGGAGTGGGCTTCATGCATGCTGTGACTGGCCTTACAAGTTTCGTTAAGGCTTATATTGATTTTCTTTGCTTGTGCCGTTCTAGGCCAGGCATGACGTGTACTCAGCTGCAAAAAAGCCAAGTACTAAAGTAGTGGTTCTAAGCACAGTAGACTTGGTGCCCCACTTATGCCAGTGATCGTTCTAAGGACATTATTTCTTGTAGCTACCTTATTTCAGTTTTCTTCACTTGATGTTTGTACAAAAGGGATCTCACTTACATGCTTAATGTCAAATATTTAACTTTGTAACTCATTTGTAAAATAATCAGACCTCTGAAAGTGTTTTGTATATGAGCTTGATTCTTTAAAGACTCTGGGGTTTACTGGTCTTTACGAAGATGCCAGGATAGAAAGTAGTGGAACAACATGAAATTTAAAACTGAGTTAAAGGTTGCCAAATTTATCTCTATTGAATCAGATAGTTCCAGATGCCTGCTAATGCCCTCTGCTAGATTATTCTCAGTATTATAAAAAGTCTGTGTCCCCCTCCAAAAGGAGATATGTATTATTGTTATTTATCAGCTGCTAGTACTGGATAAATAACATCTGAGAGAAAAGAATCTAGAGCAAACCAGTTTATTGGAAAGTAGCTGCTTCTCTCTCCACAAGATGCAATATGGAGTGACTCAAAATGTTATCCCAATTTCAACAGTAATTATACAGGTATATGGTAAAATATAATAGTAATAGTGATATTGGAGCCTTGGTTCTTTTTGCAGTACAAGACCATAGTACGCCACTTGTCACATATCAGATGTAAAGAAGAAATAAACACTCTTCGTTGAACAGTTGTAATTATTATTTATTTGCCAATGATGTGTTTTTCCTGCTTCAGGTATCTTCAGACTGGCTGATATTAGATGGTGTTAGGCATGTGGGGTGCCAAGCATACAGACCGTCCCAGCAAATAATTGCCCTTTTCAAATATTCAGAAACATTGCATGATTTGTCGCTATTGCATGCAACATAGTCCAGTGAATACAAAACAGGATCAAAGTTACATAGATTGGTCACCATATAAACATGTTGGAGGTGTGTTGCTCATCTTCGGGCTACACAAATAATTTTTGTGTTCACTGGACTATGTTGCCTGCCTCAACAAGGACACCATGCAAAGTTTGCAAATATTTGATGAGTTATTTGCTGGGAAATTTTGTATCATTGGTATACAAGTGTCTAATACCTCCTAATATCAGTCAATCTGAAAATCCCTGAATCAGGCGAAAGATGCCATTGGTAAATTAGCAATTATTGCAACCAAGGCTGTTTGTTTCTTCATCGTATATTACTGGTTGCTGGCACTAAGAGCTGGAAAAAGTTTTTTTGCATACCAGGTATTAAGCTGATAATCAGGCCTGTCCCAGTGGAGATTGCATTATAATCTACCATAGCCTAGGCTGATTTGCAACTACTGGGAGGAAGTGGAATGCCATGTCCATTCCAATGAATCGTCCTTTTTCTGGAATGATAAGCAATTTCCATAAGTAACAACAAGTTATCATAGTCAACAGAGAAAATTGTAGTTACAGTAATACAAAGGTTTTGTGTCAAAGAGGTTTGTGATTTTTTTTTAAAACAAATATTATTTTTAAGTGTGAAATTTCCTGTTTGCTTTAACACTGAAGACAAACTTTTGCATAGCTACTCCAGTAAAAGTATTAAAGCTCTCTGTCATTAGAATATTAAGGACCTGCTGGGTGAAAGTTTTTTATGTTATTCTTTAGTTACAGGTGTAAATGTTTAAAATTATATATTTTCAGGGTGAACTGGAACATGCTGCAAGTGCACAAAAAGAAGACTGGGCCAGATGACTATTAAAAGTATAGTGAGAGAAGCCTCCAGAAAGGTGTTATGGCAGTCAAGGCATGTAAAATCTCTCTCAGAAATGTATCTAAAAAAATATAGAATATCTACTAGTACACTCTCTAGGAAGTTAAACAAAAAAATCTTTTGAAAAAAGGTGTACAAACTATCTTTATGGTAGAAGACTTTAATCAGTGTTTTATTTAAATGTGTAGAATGGGATCAGCTAATAAAACAATTAAGGTTAGGTATGTTGCGAAGTGTTACTCAGACCAAAGCAGAAGAATATAGAAGAGGTTTCAAGGCAGTAGATGTGGATACGAGTGGGTGAAAATCTGTTCTCACTTTATAAGGATCATTCTGTACATTTCAGTGAAGATACAGCGTGTTCGGAGATTCCTGTTACAAACTTCTATGACTTGTAGAGGGGACTGAGTGACTAATATTTTAAATAAAACAAACTCAAATTATGGAAAGTCTAGGATGGAATGTATCAATATTATGAAAAGGATTGTTGCTACTCACCGTACAGTGGAAGATGATGAGTTGCAGACAGACACAACAAAAAGACTGTCAAGAAATGAACTTTCGACCAACAAGGCCTTCATTGAAAATAGACAATATACACTTACACTCATGCAAACATAACTCACAAGGCCCTTGTCAAAAATAGACAACATACATTTATGCATATGTGAGTTGCGTTTGTGTGAGTGTGTGTGTATGTATGTTGTCTATTTTCGATGAAGGTCTTGTCCGTCGAAAGCTTGCTTTCTGACAGTCTTTTCGTTGTGCCTATCTACATCTCAGCACCTCCGCTATATGGTGAATAGCAATTATCCTTTTCATAATATTGTAATATTTTAAATAGGAACCCATGTCCAGAAATGTACCATTTCCATGGTACATCTATTTTGAAACCATGCTTGCAAGGTAGGTTTGCAACTGTGTAATGCTTATGTTGGATTGGCTGATGTCATTTGACTTCTGCACTACCTTTCTGACCAAGTCTGAGGCTCATTCATATGTCTGTGAGTGTTAGGACAACATGATTGAGTACATGTTTGCAGAATATACTGACATGATCCTTCTGTAAGCCAAAGTCATGGTAATGGAAGAGCTGCTCATTGTTTTTATCAAGATTGTTATGCACAATGTCTGTCTCTGTTGCATTCCCTTTTTGCCACAATTATGCAACAGCTTCAAGAAAGGGGTACCTTCACCATCAGCAGCTGTGACTGTGGTGTTCCAGGGAGACACTGCACACCCGAATTGGAAGAGGCCATACTGCATCGTGCTGAAGAGAACACATCAAGGAGCACATGAGCGATTGCACACGCAGTGGATATTTCGACCAGCACCATCTGGTGTATTGTGGATGACCAGCTACTACATCCACACCATCTCCAATGTACCATAGCACCTCAAAACTGACAGGCGTGAATGAGACTCGAACTGGGTGAGGGAAGTAGGATAGAAGTGAACTGTCATCAGCTAATCTGACGTAAGTACCCCCACTATAACTGCCCTGTTGCAAACCTACCTGGCAAATATGTTTTCTAATGGCTATTGCGTGGAAACAGTAGGTTTCCAGACATGAGTTCCTATTCAAAATATTTTGTAGTCAGTGCTCTCTACTAGTCCTAGAAGTTTGTAATGGGAATTTCCGAACACCCTGTAAAAAGAGAGCTAGATCTGAAGTGACAAGAGAAGTTATAGCAAACTACTTTAAAAATTAGGAGTAAACTGTGCATTGTGTCCAGCCTAGTCATATAATCAACTGTGATGAGACAATGGACTCTGGTGCTGTCCAAGTGTGGGTCAAGAGAGGATGTAAACATCCACATAGAATAATAGACTTGTTTTAAACAAGTGAGCCTTTGATGATAGCTGCTGCAAGAGATGGACATCTGCTGTCTTATGCAGTTTATAAGGCCACTCGTCTCTAACCAGCTTGGACAGAAGGTCAAGTGAATGGTGGAGCCTACAATAGAAACCAATGTGGGCCAATTTATCTGAAGCCTGGTTTCATACAGTAGCTTTGCTGTACCTTAAGCAGCCAGAAGAGGTCTCGGTTCAGATAGGGGACAACCTCTAAAGCTACAGTTTCATGTCTTTAATCTCCCAATATGAGGAGAACAATATTAAATTAGTCTTGCTCCCCTCAGTTGTAACACACATCTGCCAGGCTCTAGATGCAACTTTCTTTTGCCCAAAGAAAATAGCTGAGTGGAAAGCACAGACTGATTGGATGAAAGGCAGTAGCGGTGTTTGTCCAAAAATTACCATCATTACAATGTTGAGGGCGATGTTTGAAAACATGGGTGTGAAAATTCCAGACACCATTCTTGCAGGATTTTGTGCTTCTGGCATCATACCCATTAAAGAAGTTTGCAAAGTGAAACAGGTGGCTGACAGCAGATGTTGTCTGACAGCTTTGTGGAAAACCTGAAAGAAGTTCGTCATAGCTATGTAAATTCTCAACCCAAAAAAGTTGTGTAGAAAACTGAGTGTTCTTGAGAGGACACCAAGGAAGAGGAAGATGTCTATCCCCTAGTTTAGGAGCAAGAAACTGTAATATCTGATACTACCAGTATTGTAGAGGAACATGAAGCTGGAACTTCTGAGACTACTGTAATGTCATTGGCCAAAAATGATTTTGTCTTGGTTCAGTTGTCTCTTACAGGTACTAACCATTCAAAATTGGATGTAGAAAGGAATGAGGCTATGGAACAACATAATGCAGTTCAAGTTAATATTATGAGGAAGAAAATTAGTGAGACGCAGCTACCTTAATCTGTGACTCACTGTGAGTTCAGCTCCCAACAATGAATAGTAGTGATCCCTGCTCAGACCAATTGGCAACGGGTGCCAAATGGGAGCTGGCCTCCTCTGCGATGGGTGGTGGTGCAGCCATTTTTGATTGCCAGTCTCTGCTCGTATTCCAACAGCTGACACTGGATGGCAGTGGGAATTTGACTTACTGTGGCAGTGTGTGCAGGTTTTTGTTTGGACATCCCAGTTGTCCAAGCACTACCCACAGTGCTGGTCACTATGGCAGTTTGCACATGCAGACCCACACTTTTCAATGCTATGGTCATTCAGCCCTGACCCATAGTATTGGTATCTGTGACATTGCCTGTCTCCCCACCTACAGCTTTGGCAGCAGCCTTTCCTCTATTTTCAATGAACACTTGCCAGTACCAGGCTGTGTCTCAGTCCACAACCTGTTCATTGTTCAGGTGAAACAGCACTGCTGCCATCTCCCACTGTTTCCGTACTTCCTCAAACAGCTTGAAGTAGCGTTGTGGTGCCATGGCCAGCACCTCTGCATCACATCCACTGCATATATATCCAGATCCATGTTCACAGGATATGCCATCATACATTGGGTGCTATAAGGGAAGCACCAATGGAAAAGGCTCCACCAGAAGGCAATGCGCCACACCCTTCACTGCATCTCTCCTGTCTGCTCAGCTCAGTATCTCAGTTCAACAATTGACAGTTGACGACCAGCTCATTCTGTATTCCTGAAGATTCTCTTTCTTGATGTGATCTACAGAACACAATGAATGAATGAATGAATAAACTAACTAATTAACTGATTTCTGAATATTTCATTAGATTTCTTTTCACTAATGGGACTGGTACTACATTTTGCTTGTACGTGCATATCTGCAAAATGAAAAAAAATTGCATCTTCTGAAACTGCAAGTATATCTGAAACAATAGAGGACACAAGGTGGAACCTTGTGATAACCACGTCTGATTTCTTTAAATTCGAATCCCTACTGATATACGATCAACACTGAACTGACATGCCATGCTTTCTGATATATAAATTAAAAACCATGAACCTTCTGATTGTGCTAGTCCATAATATTTTTAACTTTTGTATGAGAATATCATCTCTACATAATCAAAAACCTTGGCCATGTCACAAAAATTCAGAATTTTTTAGTGCTTTATTGTCCTAAAGTGTTGGAAAATGCTGCTTGGGTGCAGTAACACAGTACCATAATTTGCAGCTGAGTTAGCCCATCTTCTGACCGTACTGTAGTAGATCTCTCAAACAAAAACTGTGCCCAATAACTGGAAAAAAGCGCAGGTCACTCCCATCTACAAGAAAGATAGCTGAAGTGATCCATAAATGTATCATCTAATATCTTGACACCCATTTGATACAGAATCTTCAAATCTATTCTCAGTTCAAATTTCCGAAACTATATCATGTGAAACCTAACTTGCACTTTTCACACATGACATTCTGAAAGCTACGGATCAAGGCAGTCAGTTAGATGATGTTTTTCTCGATTCCGAAAAATCATTTGACTCATTACTGCACCTACACTTATCAGGAGTATATGGATACATTAATACAATAAATTTTACTCATTTGAAATTGCTGAATAAGAAAAAAATTATTTTGTAGCTTGAAAACAGTACACAACATTAATTCACATTTAGAAAATCAACAAATCCCAGAGGTAGTACAACCTAAATGAACTTGTACCACTTAGCACGAACGATGATCCACTGTGTCTGCCAGTGAGTAGTTGATGCAACGATGTGTTCTCTGATGGCAGTGCGGAGGTTGGTTGGCTGGTTTGAGGAAGGAGAACAATCAGCGAGGTCATTGGTCAGCAGTGCAGAGGCCGAGTAACACTAGCAGTAATGGGCATAAATTAGTTTATTGCTGCCTACAAGATAATTATTAGCATCTTCGTAATCTACTAGAGCACTCGACATGCTACTTATCATAAGTGAGTTTACTGTTGCTTAGTCCCATTTCTGTGTGGATGGTAACTGGTGGTATGATGGTGGCTGTGTGGCATGCCAAAAAATGATTTACTCAGTGACTAATTCTTTTTTCATACTTGGCCAACTGAACCTGTCCTTTATAAACTTAATTGTGCTGTTTGCTTTGGGATGTGTGAAGTTGTGCACTGAGTCAAACACTTGCTTCCACAAAAAAACGGGTACAGAATGGCCAAGGATTATGCCCAAAGACATTGCACCACAGTAAATTTTTGATCCTGCTAGAGGTACTTTTATGAACTGAGTCCCTTTTCTCCATTTGCCATGAGTTCTTGTAGCTATGCATTGGCTGCTTGTGCTGCATTGAATGTATTAAAGCAAAATAGTTGGCAACTATGTTATCTGCCCTCTAATGTTTCTCAAATCTGTAGTAAAACAATGAATAAGTTCTAATTGCTAAAATTACTTTGGGAGGAGAAAGTCTCCTTAGTCCTTTTGAAAGCAAAAGTATTTGATCTGTGGTCTGAGCATATTGCCAACAGCTGTGCTTCCATGTATGGGTGGAAGTGCTGGATGATTTGGGATATTATGAGCTACTCCCAATCATAAGCTCTCCACCTGGTCTGAGTGTCAATCAGCTTATGGAAAAAAAACTGGGGGTTGCCAGGCCCTGTTAACTTTCTAATGGAGTGCCATGTGCCAGCCAATTGCCAGCTCACTAGTGTCAACACTCACAGCAAGGAGATCCGCTTGTACCGGGTGTAACAAGAGGAATTTTGCATAGGCTAGCTTTTACCTGTGTTAAAGCACACTGCAGTTCATGTTTTTTATGACATTGATTTTCTTGTTAAGGAGACAGATGCCTGATGCATTAGTCATTTCCAGAGCATGACTTACCATCATAAAGAATCAAACTGTAACCTGCCAGGGTATTAAATAAATTCATAAATGTTCCAATTCATAAATGTTCTTCATCTTCCACTGCTATTTGTGAAAAGACCAGTACCGTCATCCAGAGGAGTGAAACAAAACAATAATTCATGCAGCACTTTTGTCTAAAAAACGTTGCCAGGATTGCAAAGCGTTTTTTGCCTAAAGGATGTTCATAGATATTTGAGCAGGCCACAAGGTGTTGTTACCACTGTCTTTGGAATATCATGTGGCACCACCAGCACTTGGTGGTAAGTTTTGTTGAATTCTATTAAAACTGAATATGGTTGCACCAGCTAGTGCACTCATTAAAACTTTAATATTGGGAATGAGGTAGTGACACATTTTGGAGAGATGTTTTATGCAGTGTGTCACTGAAACCACATATTTTAATCATATGCAAGTATGAATACAAAGACCAGTGAAAACAGCATTCTAACTTTGCAAACACCTTAAATCGATGTGGCAGCTGTTGGCCATTCATCCTGCAGGACATGTGACCTCAAGGAAACATCAGTATTTTGTCACATGAGCACACAAAAGTCAAAACGACGCAGCACAAATACAACAGAGTAGTACATGTCTGAGGTTAATATGCGAATAGTACTGTATTATGCAAAGCCATGCCTTCACATACCTTGAATAGAATGGAGAATAAAGTGGCTGGATTTCTTGAAATTTTTTCACCAAAAATGGTACAGAAAAACTGCAAGCATGGAATTGTAGCTGCCATTCATGCCTGCAATATTTTATGAAAGAACTATTCCACTGCAGTTCACCCAGACAGGTAAAGTTTACCCACCTAAAAAAAAAAAAAAAAAAAGTTATGTAACGATTGTTTCTAGTGATAAGCTCTGAGGAACGTATGCGCAGTTATACAACTCAAAAAAGACTGGTATTTTTGCCAACTCATGAAAATGGAATGACCTGTCAGATCCACAAAGTTCACACTATGGTTCAATTGTAAGTTCCTAATACCTTCAGAACCTAGTGTGTCAAATGATTTCCAGCAGTCACTTATGATTGTTATCCCAGGGAGGATCTCTTCCTTGAGCTATCAAGACATCCTCAGACCGTACTTCCACAGGCAGAAGGAAGATTTTTGTAGAGCCTTGTTGAATTCCACCATACACTGACTGTCCAAGGATTTTATGGCCTTATTGTGTTTCCTTTTACTAAATTCCTTCTCATCTAGTTCAATGGTGACACTTTGTCTACCCTAACTGTTGTGAATTGTTAATCACATACTTGATAGACATTTCACAACAGAAAGAAGATGAGTTAGTCACCATACATGTGGAGAAGACAAAATGTGAGATAAGTCTCTCAATCTTCAGATAAGTCATGAACATCCACATGGTGCAGAAGTCAGACATTTTTCTGTCTGTGATATGTGAGTTACCAAATCAAGTAACAGTATCAGTAATCATAAATAAATAAATAAATAAGAATAATGAATAAGGTCGATCTTTTATTATACTTATTTTATTCAATAAACTTAACTTATAATATTTAGTGTGTTGGTATGAGAAGAATTGCACTAACATTTCCTTTGGCCCAGTGTCACAGAAGTAAAGGTACGTGAACACATTGCCGAGTACTGAGTTGTGATTAATTATCATTCATAACATTCATGTGGCTTGTAAGAGTATTAAATCATCCTGTCATTCACTTGTCACAACACAGTGTCCTGTGTTATGGGTGACTGACAAAAGCCAGCTGAGGTATTTATCATATTGAGTTAAGTGTTTGCGAAGCTAACATGCTTTATTTGGTAGTTTTCATATATAAACTTCGCAAATTATGAAAATATGCAGTTTATTGGTACATCACATGAAAGAACTCTCCAAAATGCATCATTTTTAGTATGGTTTGTTGTGCTGAACTGTCAGGAAGTGTGACATCGACAGATTACCATAGTACCCAATTTATGCCCTTTAAAGATATGAAAAACAAAATTATGAAAAATACATGTTCCATTTCGATTCTCCATAAACCTTTCATTCCAGTTCCATCACTCATACACCTTCTTCCTCCATCTTGACAGTCCACTCATTATCGACCTGTTGGTGGCTCCCAACCAACAGCTTTCACTTGCCGTACATGCTGTTCTTGTGTGACTTACAAATGTCTCATTCAGTTTTAAGTTGCCGTAGATTTTACCTGTAAACAACATTTCTGCACTGACCACCTACTACGTGAGCATGTAGAACACCTTGGACTTGGAGACTAAAGGGTTAAGACAATATTCTTGTTCCGTACAATAGAAAAATTTTCATCATTTCTCCGATTGGTGGCAAATGAAGCATGCTTAGTGTTTATGGTACTGGAGGACTGGTTGTTGTGCTGACCAGCTGACCTCAAAAACCAACAATGTCACCAAACCTAAACCAAGCCAAGATAGTCCAAGTTTTCTGAGGGCTCAAGTGCACATGTGGCTCAATGAGTGCCATGAATTAGATGAGTTATATTCTATAGTTCATTTTCAGTTAAAGGTTTCACAAGAACATAAACATTAGCTTCCTTACATTGTTAGATAGTATAGAACTGCAAATAAATTAAATGGAAAATATACCATTTTTTTATGTGTTCAACTTATTAGATTTAAAAAGTCAGTTAAAAGTTATACTCTTAGTCCAAAATTTTTTTCAGTAAGATAAGAACTCTAACAAAAATTAAAAATGCTTTCGACACTTTCCAGTCATTGCTTAAAATAAAGGGCAAATCCCCATTCAAACCATGAATTGTGCAGTCTATCAGTATATGGTGAACTGGTACCTGTAGGTCTACATGACAAGCACTGCACATTAGTGGCTCTTCCCACTGGAGAAGAAATCCATGTATCAAGGGACAGTGCCCACACTGGTGATGTGTTAGGACTTTGTCTTGCCTCACTGTCTAGAAACAGCTATGCCACCACTGGATGGTCAGTTTTATGTCACATGTTATTGTTCCTCACCTGCAGCCAAATTTCTCCCAGTGTTCATAACAGTGAGCTGGTATTAAGCACAGTTCTGTTACTATATTATGAGAAGGAAAGTTGCTACTCACTATATAGCAGAGATGCTGAGTCCCAGAAAAGCACAAGAAAAAGACACTCACAATTAAAGCTTCCAACCATTAAGGCCTTCATCAACAATAGACAAACACACACACACACACACACACACACACACACACACACATGACTGCAGTCTCAGGAAACTGAAACCACTGGTGTGTGCGTGTGTGTCTATTGTTGATGAAGACCTTAATGCTCGAAAGTGTTAATTATGAGAGTCTTTTTGTTGTGCCTATCTGCGACTCAGCATTCCCGCTATATGGTGAGTAGCAACTTTCCTTTTCATAGTATTGTTACATTTCATCCTGGGTATTCCTTTGTTTTGTTACTGGCATCCTTAGCTGTCAAATTTGTTAACTGATTTCCCTGAATTTGCACATGCCCTTGTACCCAATGGAATGATACCACAAGCTTCCCATTTTTCAAAGATGAGGGAATCCCCTATTATAGATTTGTTTTCATCCTTGGTACATTTGCTAAAGAGTCTTGAATGGCATTCGGGAAAGCAAAACAGACAAGGAATTGTATGGTGGAGTGTCATCTCATTGATTCAGTGCTACGGTGATCATGCCAATTTTGAATGGTAAATTCTTTTGGTAAGGAAAGACAACTGAACATCCAAAGTTATGCCCCTGATATGATTCAGCTATTTATCCTATGAGATGGTTTCCTCATCATTTAAAAATTTAGGTGAACAGAGATATAAAAATATATTCTGAAGTACTTTTATTTTAGTGCTCTCATAAATCTAACACAAGTGTGGCCTCCTAAACAATGAAGGTAGTGCATGGTTCCTCTCTGGCATTTCATCCACATTTGAAGAGTAGAAGCGGAAAACTTTCTAAGCGCCACATCTCACGTGTCAGGAGCATCGAAAAACAATTTATCTCTTTTTGTACATAACTTATTTGCACCCAGACAACTGCAAAGGAAGAAAAAAGGAAGACAGAATTTAAAGTCCCATTGACATTGAGGCCATTAGAAATGGAGCACAAGCTCACGTTACTTTAAGGATGGGGAAGGAAATGTAAATCTGGATGGCTGGATTTGAAGCATCATCTTCCTGAATACGAGCCCACCGTGCTAACCACTGAAACAATAGAGAAGGTACTCTGATACCATAGAATTACGCTGCCTTCCTCACCAATGCAAAAAATAATAAGTTTCATGTGACAGAAATTTTGAATAAAGAATTATGAAAGTTTCTGTTCCAAGTCTCATTAATACAGAGGCACTACATTTTTTTGTGATAATACAACTAAAGAAATACTGCAGTAATATTTTAACTTGTAGAATTTTAGTCAATTAAAACCATTTCTCATTTTTTTTACAAGAGCATAACGGAATGAAATTCATAAAAAAATCCCTGTGCATTGATTTCTGTTTATTTCATTTTTTTATGGAACTCTATTCTTGGGATCAGATGTTGCAAATTTTACTGTATAATTTCCTGTGTTGATCAGGAAGAAATGGGCACATTGTCAACAGATCTTTGTTTTTCAACTGATAAAAATGGCTAGTATTTCTGACGAAGTAAGGCATGGCATACATCAACCATGCTCTTTACTCTTTTGCATGCATTGACATTTTTCCATTATTCTGTTTCAGAGTAAGAATTTTTAATGGCCTTAATCTTACATGCCTGCATTGACAACAATGTTTCACCAAAACCTTTAAAATCCAAGAAGTTATTTGTTTGTATTGGCATTACTTGGAATGGGTTCATAGCTTTTTGGCACAAAGACCATGCACCTTCTAGAAATGAAAGTTTGAAACATTTTCTCCACTTGGAATGAGTCAAGGGGCATGCAGCAGAGTAAGATGAACACATCATCACTGAAAACGGGGTTTTAAAAACAATGGCACTTGGAATATTTTCCATTTCCACTCTTCATTTAATGCCACTGAGTGAGCTTTGGCCAACTCTCAAGCTGATCCAATAGAGGGCAAGTAACATTAAGGGAGGATGCAACAGGAAGCCACACGTTTTACACACTTTAGGCAAGAAGAATTCTTCATCCAGGAGGTCCATTCCACTTAAAATCTGTGGAAGGGACATAACATTTGTTTTCTTGTAAATATGTACTATGTATTCTTGTTTTAAGGCACATTCTACAGCCTTTATGATCCCCTCACTATGGGATGAAATGTATAGGAAATCTCAAAGAAAGAATAAGACTTAACAGTGAATTGACAACAATGCCATTGTGAGACTGTGCACAAGCTGAGAATGGGAAGAAAATAGACCACATCCCTCTGAAGGGAAACATCTTTGTGTTTCTTTTATTTATTATTATTATTATTTATTTTATGGCCTTCATTGGACCACTGTAGTCAAAAATACAAAGTTCTAAACAAGTTATTACACATGGATACAATTTTGTTCGACAATAACTTAATATATTTAGGTAATATAATTATTAGAGGCTATTCTTATATGAAAGGTGTTTTGCTCTTCTGTCTGCCCAATATTTCTTCATTCTTTCAGATATTTTCTTTCTTTCTTCATCTGAGACAACTCTTCCTGTACTCCTCTTATTGATTTTCATCTGTAGTCTGGTTTGCGGGTCTTGCAGTATTCTGGTTTTCTCTGTCTTGTTTTTTAGGTCATCTACTGTAATTTGAAGTTCTTTTATATCTTCCTTAATTTCTGTGATCCATTTAATGTCGCTCTTGCTATTCCACAATTTTTGTATTATTTTTTTACTAATTCTGTTTTCTGGAGTTCTCATCAGATGTCCAAAGAATGAGATGCGTTTCTTCCTGATTGTGCTCATGACTGGTTCTATTTTCTTATATACTGTTTCATTTGATGCTATTCTCCAATGTCCATTTATTTTATACTGTTTATTTATACATGTCCTAATTATTCTTCTTTCTATTTTTAGTATTCTGTCAATTTCTGCTGTATTAGTTGTTTTGAAGATAGTTTCAGCGGCATACATTATTTCTGGTTGTGTAACTGTTTTATAGTGTTTTAATTTTGCATCTATAGATAGGCTTTTTTTGTTGTATGTAGTTTTGGTAATTTAATTTGCTTACTTCAGTTTTTTTATTCTATTTTGCCATGATGGCTTCTCATTTAGATTGTATGTTATTATTTCGCCTAAATATTTAAATTTATCAACAATTTTGATTTCCTGTTCTCCTATTGTAATTTTGTTTCCAAGTGGTGGATCAGTTAGCATAATTCCCGTTTTTTCAAATGATATTCTAAGGCCTACTTTCTCTGCTATTTCTTGTAGTGATTTCACTTGTTGCCTGGCTTCTTGAACGGTGTTGGCTAGGAGAGCAAGATCATCAGTGAATCCCAAGCAGTTTAAGCTAATATCATCTTTTGCACTTCCAATTCTTATCCTCTTTGGGTTGTCCTTGTACCATTCTCTCATTATGTATTCCAGTGCACAGTTGAAAAGTAATGGTGATAGGCAGTCACCTTGTCTTAAGCCTGTTTTTATGAGGAATGGTTCCGAAATTTCTCCTCTAAACTTCACTTTTGATTTGGTGTTGGTTAGAGTGAGTTGTATTATTTTAATTAGTTTTGGATGGAGTCCTAGATTTCTTAAAATTATTAATACTGAAGGTCTGTGGAGACAGTCATATGCCTTCTTAAAATCTACAAATGTTATTGCCAGAGGTTTGTTCCGTTTCTTGTAGTATGCCATAATCAATTTTAAACTAATTATCTGCTCTGCACAGCTTCTCCACGGTCTGAAACCTCCCTGATATTCCCCTAACTCCTGTTCTAATTGCTCCTTGATTCTTTCATATAGGATCTTGGATAGAATTTTATATGTGCAATCTAGGAGAGAGATTCCTCTGTAGTTATCTGGGTTGCTCTTATCTCCCTTTTTGTGTAGTGGGTGGATGATAGCTGTGGTCCAATGTTCGGGAAATTGTTCTGTTACCCAAATTTTTGTTAGAGCCATGTGTAAGGAGGTCTTGACTGTGTCACTTGCATATTTCCACATTTCAACAAAAACCTGATCTTCTCCACATGCCTTATAATTTTTTTTGTTCTTTAAGAATTTCTTCTACTTCTTGGAAAGTTGGAGGGTCTAGTTTGTTAGGTTTGGTTTTTATTGGGGTCTTTATGTTGATTTGTAAGGGTTCTTTGGGTTCCTCCCAATTCAGAAGTTTGTAAAATGCTTTTGCCATGATTTCTGCATTTTCCTTGTTACTGTGTGTCATTCTTCCATCTTCATCTTTCAGTATTAGTGTAGGGGCCTCATATTGTTGTAGTTGTTTCCCAAAGATTTGGTAGTAGTTCCTGGAGTTGGTTTTATGATAATTACCTTCTATAGACTTTATAATATCTTTATGAAATCCTCTCTTGATTCTTCTAATATTTTGAGTGAATTTTTTTCTTTCATTTTTTAGGTTTATGGCATTTTCTTCAGTTTTATGTGTTTGAAACTTTAACCATGCTTGGTGTCTATCTTCATGGAATTTGTCACATTCTGATGTCCACCATGCATGTTTCCTTCGTGGGTTCAAGGGAGCTAGATTCTCTGCTTCTTTCTTAAGATTAGGCACTAGTTGTTCTAGATCATCCGTTAATTTGATGGTTTGTGTTATTTGTTGGTATTTATTATTTTTAATTAACTGATGTGGGTCAAACTTTCTTTTTATTTTATTAGTTTTTCCGGTCCTCTTCTTTAATGGAGTGAATTTGATTTTAACTTTAACTATATAATGGTCTGAGCCTGTGTCTACTCCTCTCAGTACTTTAACATTGTGGATCTCCTTATGAAAATTTTTGTCCATACAGACATGGTCTAGCTGCCACTCTCCCTTCCTCCAGTCTGGATGTTTCCATGTTTTAAGTTTACTTGGCTTCCTCTTAAAGTATGTTGATTTAGATATAAGGTTGTGTTCTCTGCAGAGTTCTACAAGTCTTTGACCGTTTTTGTTTGTAAATTTATGTGGACTCCATTTTCCAATTATATCTTTATATTTCCTTTCTTTTCCCAACTGAGCATTGAAATCTCCCAATAAGATTTTTACATTCTTTTTATTTACTCTGTTCACAGTTTGTTCTAGAAGGTCCCAAAATTTATCTACCTCTTCCTTTGTTTTTGTTAGACAATTTTTTTCATTTGTTGGGGCATGAGCATTTATTATTGTATAGGTTTTATTCATTGTTTTAAAGCTTAGAGTCGCAATTCGTGGTGATACTGCTTGGAAATCCGTTACTGAATCTATTATTTTTATGTTTACTAAAAACCCTGTTCCAAACTGGGGACATTGTTTCATTGCCCTCGGTCCTGGTTTCCCATTATAAATTCTGTATCCTTGTGATTCGAATGGGTCCTCTGTGGTGTTTCTCATTTCTTGGATCCCTGTTATTAAAATTTTTTGTTTATTTAGTTCATCTGTGAGCTCCTTGAGTTTTCCGGTCTGAAGTAGTGAGTTTATGTTGTGTGTTGCTATATAATTTATTTGCTCATGTTTAATCTTCTTTTTGTGTTTTAGTGTGCATTTGGATGGTTGCAAACACTCCGATTCGTTGCTGTCTTCTAGTTGACTGCCCACCGAATCCGATGTAGCCTTTTCCTGCCTTTTTGAGCAGGACGGTGTAATTTTTTTCCTAAAAGACCTTTCCATTTTTGACTGTCGAAAGTTGTCAACCTTAGTTGGAGCAAGCTCCGATTTACAACTCAGGTTGTTAACTGCAGAGGG
Source organism: Schistocerca serialis cubense (assembly GCF_023864345.2). Classification (NCBI taxonomy): domain Eukaryota; kingdom Metazoa; phylum Arthropoda; class Insecta; order Orthoptera; family Acrididae; genus Schistocerca; species Schistocerca serialis. Next base: position 826,293,573 of record NC_064638.1, read on the forward strand.
TGTGTTTGGTCCGCGAGAGCTATTTTATTTCACTCAAGTCCGCCAGTAAACCGGTGAGGACTTCCCTATCCGCCACCTGGGATGTGCCACGTAGGAGTATCACCTCTCCTCCTAATATGACAGCATAGTAGGTTCGTGTGTTTACCATAAATGATCTAGGGAAAATATGGAAAACCTTAATTTGGGAGCTGGACTGCCGTTTAAATCTTACTCTTTGCAAATGTCAGTCCGGTGAGTTAATGACTGTGCAACCTCACTCATGCACCACAAGATGATGCCACCTGGTGGCAAGTGGCAGTTTACCAGCTCAGCATGAAGACTATAGGGCTGATCCTAAAAGCTCCTTTTGCCAGCCTGAATCCCATTGTGGTGAACAAAGCTGAATTACATATTTATCTATTTATTCTTCACATTACAGCCTATTACCTACAAATCTAGTATAGGTCATACATTCAAATTTTTGTGGATGGTAATAAATATAAGTATTAATTACTTGTTTCTCAATTAAGATAATCAGTTTCTGAAAATATAATGTGACTGGATAGATAAAAAATCTACTCACCAAGTGGTGGCAGGAGAACACACATATAAAGGTATTAAAGTTTGCAAGCTTATGGAGCCAGTGGCTCCTTCCCCTGGCAGAAGGATAGAAGGGGAAGGAAGAGAGGTGAATGAAAAGGACTGGTGAGGTTTAGGAAAAGGGGCAGCATGAAGGAAAGTCACTCAGACTGTAGATGAGTCCGTTGTTATTTACGAATTTGCATATAACAGTTTGTTTACAGTTCACTACACTCCAGAGCCTTTTCCCAATCGTCCTTTGCTGATTTATTTCCCAATTTGACAGCAACTTTATTTCCAAATCTCCACTTACCTTGCTTATACGCAATCCTTTCACATTTCTGTGCGTTTGTTTCTTGTCAGACCACTCTGATCAACTTTGACTGCCATCTCCTACATTAATGTATACACCAAACACAATAGGTTACATTTTCTCCAGTGACTTCCTCTTTCTGTTGACCAGGTTTTTAAAAATTTGTCTATTTTCATGACTTTCCCAATCAATTTTTTTTCTTTTCCAATCATAATATTTTATATCATATGGACCACTTTTCTGGTGAGAAATTCTTGCCGACTCATTACTTCTTGTTAACCCCTGCCTGTTCTCACAATTTTTGTATGAGCTTTTTCAATTTTTTCCTTGTTTTTATTCTGTTTTTCTGTCTTTCTCCATTTTCTGCTTCTCCTTTTTGCCATCCCCACTGTCTCTAATACTCCAAACCTTCCTTTTTTGCCATGATGAATCCCATCATGTATTACATCTTTTCCTTCTGAAAACATTCTTTCGCACTATTAAAACTGAGGTCCCACATTCTGTTTCTTGAAACATGCTTGTCCCTTTGAGTTACTCTCAAAGGCTGAACATTGAAAATCCCGGTTTCTGGATGTATTCCTGCTCTATACCAGCCTCTTTTACAGCAATCTCTTGCACTTACCCAGGTAATCTGTGACCTATATGCTTCATTTGCCAATTCCCACTCTCCTTCTACAAGAATTTGTCTTTCCTTCTCATCCCATATGGTAAGTCTCTTGGCCCAAGGTTCTGGATGACTTTTCTGAACTCTACCCTTTTTCCTTCATTCCTCTTCATTCCCCTTCAACCTTTCTGCCAGAGGAAGGAGAAGGAACCACTGGCTCTCAAAACTTGCAAACTTTAATAACCGCTTGGTTATTTGTTATGGCACTTATAAATATTTTAAAAAATGATAATTCTACAAAAGTTCTACAGCTACGATTATTCTCTACCACTACAAAACTACAATAAAAAACTTAACCAATTACCCAGCTATTAATACTACATTAACTTATTATCATGCATCTAAACTGTTCATGTTTGTTTCCAATGCTGGTTCTGCCCTCATACTGTCCTGGTCGACAGCCATTAGCTGCTGGATTCCTTGGGATTAAGGTTAGAACATCAGCAGTGTTTCCACTTAACAAGTGATTCCATGTTTCACTGTAATGTCTTAGAATTCACTCGTCTGTGATCACTTGTACCAAAGCAATGTAGATTCTTGAAAAACCATGCCATTCTGTGGTTGCCGATCTCAGTTGTCTTCTCTCCAACTGATAGTATCTCATCTAGCTGGGATGACAGCATACTGCTGTGCAGTTGAGTGCCTCATAAAGTTTTCCTTGGCCTTCCTCGATACTGCAGCTGCAGTATCATCTAAGATGTGCCAGACTGACTCATTCCTCAATGCTGCTCTGGGATCCAGCATCCTCTATGCATGATGATCATTACCTACCCCATTTTCACGGACTGCACAGTCTCATAATGTATGGCCTGGAGTGCCCACATTGTTGCAGGTGCAACTATCATTAATCTGCTTCTTGATTTTATACAGGTAAGTAGCATACCCGCCATGACCTGTCAGGTAATGTATCAGCCCATTCGACAGCTGAAGAAGTCTCTGTTTCTCTCTCTCCCTGATGATAGAGAGAAATTTGCATGTCGACTTTGAGTGCCTGAAGACTTCCATTCATTTTTCCACAGCTGCAATATGTGAACTTTTATTAACTTTTTTGTTCTGGCCTCAGTTCCAAGTATGCTTTGTACTTCCATTTCATTGCCTTTCTTTAACCAATAAAGTGATCACCTTTTCCTAACTCCAAATCCAGTGAGCCTATTCCAAGATTTATTAACAATGCATCATTCAGGGTAATGTAGTAGGTGCCTGTTAATCTTAGCAGCACTCCTCACTGAACTCTTCGGGATAATGAAGCTATCTGCCTACACAAGTTCCAATCTATGAGCCCATCACTTGTCTCATATCCTACAACTGATGCTAATATAGATTCATGGTATGCTCTGACAGTGTTCAAGGGAGGTCAAAATTTCCTATTTGTGAAGGTTATATAATTTTGTTCATTATGTTAGTAGCTTTTCTGCCTGCCTCCTGTATACAATGTGCAATGTCATGGCATTTGTGCTGCTTCTAATAGTTACATCATTTAATTATATCTTAGGATTTCTTGCTTGATTGTGGCCTAAGTTACCAGAGTTCGCGGTCATGTGTGTCTGAGGTGTGCTTGCTTATGTGAATGATTGGCATGTGTTTCTCTTTTTCTGATGAAGACTGAGGCCAGAAGTTTATGTGTAAGTGTCTTTTAATTGTGCCTGTCTGCAAGTTAGTGTGTTATTTTTATGGTAAGTAGCAATCTAGATTTTTCTACTATGTGGATATTTCTACCTGGAGTTTCCATCGTTAGATTCCCTTTCAGCAAGAGATACATGGTTTTGTAATGTGCCAGTAACAATTTGACACTTGTACACCATCCTTCAAGCTCGTGGAGTGTTGCATTACATTTATCATATATAATTCTTCTGGAGTCACCACTTACAATGAACAGCACTTTTTTTAATGACACTACCACCATTTGACTGTAATAATTTTTATTTTATTGTTATATGATCCATGTTTCAGCCTTAGGACTTGTATTTCATACCACTTGGATGTCTTTTGACATATAAGGTTTTGTACTTGACAATTGCCTAAGACCAAAATTTAGAACATATAACAATAAAATTAAAATTATTACAATCAAATGGCAGCAGCACCACTCAAAAAATTTACCATGACTGTGGCTTCAGTCAAAACAAAAATTATGAAATGAACAGCATGTCATCTGCGAATGCTATCAGTCCACTTACATCACTGCTATCATGCAACTTCCATAGTATGGGTTCCAATGTCATATCCCAAAACTCTGGGCCACATTGTGGTCCCTACAAACAGCCTTTTGTTATGGTCTACTTCCTAGGCATATTAAAGTTGCATACCTCCTGTGGTAATAGCATCTTAGACAGTTATAAAGTGCCTCTGGACACTCCAACTCCTAAGGTGACCAAAGAAAGATGGCCCACAGGTTACTGAATCCGCCAGTAATATCACTCATCATTGCTTAAGTGTATGTAAAGCCAGTATCTGTCACTAATGAGATTGCCTTATTAATTGTGTCTACAGTTGACTTGCCTCTTCTAACCCATACTGATGAGGGCTCATCTCTTGTAGTAGTCTATGATCTTGTGATCTTTTGCATAATAGTTTTCCAAACTGTTGAATCATATAATGTGTACCCATAGTCCAGATCATATAGATCATAGTCCAGACAATATCACACAAAAGCCATGCTGAACTGTAGCAGACATGCTCTTCCACACCCCCAAATCCTATGGCCAAGGCACTTTAGGGCCTGGGTCTTGTATCTTTTAGGCCTTTTACTCCGGCTTTCATGTGTCTGATAACTATGTCTGTTTCTCATTGAGTGATGCAAGTAACTCACTGAATTTTGAAAATGGTAGGAGCTGGTCTTGTACATAGTTCAGATGAATTGAAGTGTGACATGAGAGCAATGGTCAATACGAAGTCTTTCTCTGATGAGAACTTGAAACCACAACACTTGGCACATTCCTCCAATATGTTAACTGTCAACCAAGGAGTCAAGTCTCAATTTCAAGAACCAATGCTAGCAGGAGTTCACCATGTGTTTAAGGTCCTTTTGTATGGCTAATAAGAGGGATGCTACTTGAACACATACAGCCTTTCCCATGCTTAAGGAGAAGAACTGAGATTTCCTTCTTCCATGAAACTGAATATTGACCTCTCTGCCTGTTTGCTACCTAATTATTGCAAACCATTGCGAAGGGCATTAGACAGAGCAGATTCCATCTCTGACTAGAACAGACAGTTGAATTCATCTTTGTGGTTGGAAATGAAATCCCACATGTTAATAATTTTTCTGATGAGACAAAATCTGGGTCCTAGCTAGATGAGGCTGAAACTAGTGTAATGCTCTTTCATTGCTACTGTGACCATACTTATGAATTTAAAATTGTTCTAACAGCTTCCCATACTTCAGTGTAGCTGGTGATGCACTTAATTCTCTCCTAGAACTATCACCCTGCATTTGTTTTGTTCTTCCTAATAATGTGATTGAGAAAAGTGGTGGAGTGGTTAGCATACTGGACTCACATTCAGAATGATGGCATTTCACATCCACATCCAGATTAAGATTTAGTTTCCTGTGATTTCCCTAAACTGTTTCAGACAAATGCCAAGATGGTTCCTTTGAAAGGGCACAGCCAATTTCCTTCTCCATCCTCAACAAAAGCAAGTGGAGCTTGTGCTGTCTCTAATGACCTCGTTGATGATGTGACGTAAAACCCTTTTCTTCTTTCCTAATAATGCATGAGGCTTTTGGCCTCTGTTACCAAAAATTCAAGAGATTCTTTGTAGTCATTTGGTATCTGAACAGGATTTAAATTACGATTGACGATGAGATTATTATAAATTAAACATGCAGCCACAGTCACAGATGGGATAGAACTCCAGCATGTACTTTTAAAATAATTCATTGTAGGACTTGCATTAATCCACTTTTGGGGAACCACAGGAAACTTAAATCTAAATGGCTGACAAGGATTTAAATCCTGCACCTTCAAATTATGGGTACAGTGCTTTAACCACTACACCATCTCGCTCAATAACCCTTGCAGAACCAAATGCTCTGATTCTAGAATAGTACTCCTCACTTCACCAAAGGACAGGCTATCACCACAGATGGCCTAAATAGACACAGCAACAGCTTGATATATCAGTGTCATAATGTGATCCATAAATTCCTATATTCTGCCACAAAGTTGAAAAACAGACAGTGGCTGTGTACCATCCAATTTACTTAGTTGAACATCTGTTTCAGCAACTCCTTTGGACACTGCTTGATTTGGTACGTGTATTCAAATCTGAAAGTGATCACTGGTGTTCAAATCATTTACCACTTTGAGCAGTTTCGATGAGGGTAGGGGAGCACATTGAGACTGATGATGGAGAATGATCCTGTAACAGTGTTGAAACGCATGCTTTCCCCTGTTTTCAGGATGGTGATGGGTCTATTAGTATGAATTTCTGAAGAGTTTGGCCCTGGAAGATACGAGGGTAGAAGTCACACAGCATGATGTGTGGGCTAGAGTCTCCAAATAAAAAAATGGTTGAAATTGTTGTGTGACAACTGTCTAGGACCTTATGCAAAGGAAAGTAATGCATGCATTGTTACAGCTATTACTTGCAAGATTGCATTGATGGGGAGATGCTATGAGTGGTTTTCATCACTGACAACTATTAAAATGCCACATGCTGCTGCAGCCATTTTTCTTGGTATTTGATTCTGATGTCTTGTGAGTGGTAGTTTGCTAACAATAACATGCTGATACAGTTGGGTCATAATCATACAGAGTGCTCAGTAGGACAACAAGCACACTTGTTGAAGAGAAAGTTGCTGTGCAGGAGCCATACTGGTTTAAAATATTTGGGTTTGAACTGTGACCTTTGAAGTAATTTGCTTGACATGGGTCATAAGAGTAATTCCTGTGATGGAGATGTCAGTGTCTGGAAGCCTGCCAACTTTAATTGCTTTTATTCCCTAATGTTCTAATCTGATCCAGCATTATTCACTCATTAAGTGTGCAAAATATGTGTATATTGTTTTGTCTCCACGAATCATGGATCTTGCCGAGGTGGGGTGACTTGAGTACCCCCGTGCTACAGATAACTATCCCATGGTTGCAAATACATTGGAGGGAAATCTGTAGACAGACCAAATAAACACACGATTCCTGAAAAGGGGCAGCAGTGTTTTCAGTAGTTGCAGGGCCAACGATCTTGATAACTGACTAATCTGGTTTTGGACCATTAGCCAACCTGATTTTGCTGTTAGTATTGCCTATGGCTGAAAGTAAGGGGAAACTACAGCTGTTATATTTCCCCATGACATGCAGCTCTACTGTAAGGGTAAATGATGATGGCATCCTCATGAGTAAAATATTCCGGAGGTAAAACAGTCCTCCAATCAGCTCTCCAGGTGGTGACTACTCCGGAGAATGTTTCTATTAGGAGAAATAAAGCTGATATACTACAGGTCAGTTGTGTGAAATGCCTAGATTCCTTAATCAGTCAGGAACATTAGAGAATTTATAAAGGGACATGGATAGGTTGAAGTTAGGTATAGTGAGAAATAGTGAAGTACTGTGATAGGAAGAACAGAGCTTCTGGTAAGGTTTGTATGGTGTTATCAACACACAATCAAATATCGGAATTGCAAGAGTAGGACTAATAATGAATAAGATTGTGAGTAAGGTACTGTGAATAGCAAAGTGGACTCTACTATAATCCACATTTGCATGACAACTAGCTCCACATATGATCTCAGTGTAGCATCTTTGACTAGTAATCAAAATTTTCTGGGCCCCAGGTTCAAACATCATCACTGCTTGAATTTCGAGTAAAAATCATTAGCAAAGGCGGCCAAAGACTTATGGCAAAAGAAGTCACCATTGTTCTGCCAACGACCATTGTTCTGCCAACGGCCTTGTTAAAGAGGGCGGAGGAGCAGACAGAGGTTCAGAGCACTCTCTTGCCCTTGGGGTGGGAAACTGCCCCTAAAAGGTGGTAGGAACAGTAATAGTCAACAGCATGAGGATGCAGAAGGCAATGGAAACCACAGCATTAAAGACACATTATGTGTATTCACAGGACATGTGGTCTGTAATTGAAAAGTGTCATGATGATCTCTCCATTGGCAAAAGATTCCAAACTAGACCCCCACTCGGATCTGCAGTAGGGGACTGCCAAGGGGGAGGTGACCATGAGAAAAAGATTGAATAAACAACGAAGGGGTAACATTATACGAGTCAAGGCATGGAATTTCAGAATTTTGAATGCAGTAGGGAAGCTACAATATCTGAAAAAGGAAATGACAAGACTCAGTCTAGATATAGTGGGAGGCAATGGAGTGAAATGGAAAGAAGACAAGAATTTCTGGTCAGACGAGTATAGGGTAATATCAACAACAGCAAAAAATGATGTAATGGGAGCAGAATTCATTATGAATAGGAAGGTAGGGCAGAGAGTGGGTTGCGTTGAATAGTTCAGTGACATGACTGTTCTCATCAGAATCAATAGCAAGCCAACACCACCAACAACAGTTCAGGTGTTCATGCCAATGTCACAAGAAGAAGATGAAGAGATAGGGAAAGTACATGATACTGAAATGGTAATTAATTACATAAAGGGAGATTCCTAACAGTCATCAGAGATTGGAATGTGGTTTAGGAGAAGGGGTAGACAAAAGGGTTGCGGGAAAATATGGGCTTGATAGTGGGAATGAGAGAGGAGAAAGACTAATGGAGTTCTGCAATAAATTTCAGCTAGTAATTGTGAAAATGGATGGGAGATGCAAATACATCATGGTCAGACAGAAAAATCAGATACTGGATTATAGGGCATACCAAGAAGCAGATATACACTCAGATCACAATTTAGTAATGATGAGGAGTGGGCTGAAGTTAAGAGAGACTAGTCAGGAGGAATCAATGTACAAAGAAGTGGGGTATGAAAGTATTACAAAATAAGAGATATGACTGAAGTACTCTGAGGCTATAGGTACTGCAGTAATGAATAGCTCAGCAGGCAGTTACGTTGAAGAGAAATGGATATTTCTAAAAACGGCAATCACAGACATTAGAAAGATAAACATAAGAACAAGGAATGTAACTCCGAAGAAACCTTGGCTAACATAAGAAATACTTCAGTTGATCAACAAAAGAAGGATGTACAAAAATGTTTAGGCAAATTCAGGAATACAAGTCACTTAGGAACAGAGTAAATAGGAAGAGTAGGGAAGCTAAGGCGAGATGGCTGCATGAGACATATGAGGAAATTGAAAAAGAAATGACTGCTGAAAGGACTAATTCAGCATATAGAAAAGTCAAAACAGCCTTTGGTGAAATTAAAAGCAAGGGCAGTAACATTAAGTGAGTAATGGGAATTCCACTCATGAATGCGGAAGAGAGACCAGACATGTGGAAAGAGTACACTGAAGGCCTCTGTCAGGAGGAGGACTTGTCTGATGACATAACAGACGAAAAAATGTGTGTGAAATCTTATGGGACTTAACTGCTAAGGTCATCAGTCCCTAAGCTTACACACTACTGAACCTAAATTATCCTAAGGCAAACACACACACCCATGCCCGAGGGAGGACTGAAACCTCCGCCAGGACCAGCCGCACAGTCCATGACTGCAGTGCCTTAGACCTCTAGGCTAATTCCGCGCAGCCTAACAGATGAAGAAACAGGAGTCAACAGGGAGGATATAGGGCATCCAGTATTAGAATCAGAATTTAAAAGAGCTTTGGACACATTAAGATCAAATACGGCAGAAGGGATAGATAACATTCCATCAGAATTTCTAAAATCAATGGAGGAAGTGGCAACAAAACGACTATTCATGTTGGTCAACACTAGTGATCTACCATCATACTTTCAGAAAAACATCATCCACACAATTCTGAAGATAGCAAGAATTATTACACAATCAGCTTAACAGCTCATGCATTGAAGTTCTGATGTTGCAGTTGATGCTGGAAGCAAGACTGAAAAAAAATTAAGATGTGTTCATAAGAGTTGTTGACCTGAAAAAAGTGTACATGATGTCAAATTCTGAGAAAAATAAGGGTAAACTATAGGGAAAGCTAGGAAATATGCAATATGTACAAGGAAAAGAATAAGACTGGAGGACCAAGAACAAAGTGTGAAAATGATGTATGATATCGGTGTAGTCTTCCACCCCTACTGTTCGATCTATATGTCGAAGAAGCTAATGATAGCAATATAAGAAAGGTTCAAGAGTGGGATTAAAATTCAAAGTGAATAGATATCAACGATAAGATTCACTGATGACATTGCTATCCTCAGTGAGAGTGAAGAAGTAAGCACAAATGAGAACAGTGAGAAACTTAACATCAAAACTGAGTATCACCAAGTAGACAAAGTTAAGGAATTGTGTTGCCTAGACAGCAAAATAACCCATGATGGATGGAGCAAGGAGGACAATAAATCAGGCTAGCACTGGCAAAGAGGGCATTCTCAGCCAGGAGAAGTCTACTAGTACCAAATGTAGGCCTTAATTTGTGAAAGAAATTTCTGAGAATGTACATCTGGAGTACAGCACTGTAAGGTAGTGAAACATAGACTGTGGGAAAACTGGAACACAAGAGAATCAAAGCATTTGAGATGTGGTATACTGAGGAGTGTTAAAAATTAGGTGGACTGATAAGGTCATAAATAAGGAGGGTCTCTGGAGAATCTAAGAGGGAAGGAATATATGGAAAACCCTGACAAGAAGATGGGAAGGATGACAGATCATCTGTTAAGATCTCAGGGAATAACCTCTATGGTACTAGAGGGAGATGTACTGTGTAAAAACAGTTGAAGAAGACAAAGATTGGAATACATCCAGCATACAACTGAGGACACAAGGTGCAAATGCTATCCTGAGATGAAAAAGTTGGCACAGGAGAGGTATTTGTGATGCGCTGCATCATACCAGTCAGAAGATTGATGAGTCAAAAAGCTTCACACATGACGAAGGGATTCAAGGAATGTATGAAGAGGTAAAAGATTTATTCAGACAGTCAAGAGAAACAAAAATTAATTGTGACAGGGCTGGAATTTGATAGTAGGAAAAAAGATGAGGAGGGAAAGTAGTACAACATGAACCAGGTGAAAGGAATGAAAGGGGAAGGCATGCAGGCCCGGATTTAGGGCGGCGGGGAGGGCATGGGGGCAAACCAGGATATCTGTCCCAGCAGCAATTTCATGGGACGCCAAATTAATATTCTTGAAGAAAAAAAACCTTGTTTCATAATCGCTTAGCATCCAGCACATGTTGGACTATTGATTATTCATATGATTTTGAAATGCGTCCCAGCTGGTTTTTTGAACACATTCTAAGATGATTTCTGAACAAATCATAAGTTGATTTTTGAAAGTGTGCATAGTGTACGTGATGTCTCTGCCAGGGGAAACCCCATTGCATCTAGAAATGAAAAAATTCCCCGCAGACAAAAGGGGGCGTTGCTATATGAGCTGAGTGGAATAAACCCAAATGGGTAAGTGCCAATCATTGTTTGTTTATATAGTTGAATGGGTGTGCGAATGATCAGCATTTTAGTGAAATCCCTGGATTCAGATCACCTGAGTGTAAATAAACGACCAACAGGAATAACGGGTAAGAAAGAGTACATATTATCTTCTTGGTGTATCTAAGAAAATGAAATTTTGACATAAAATTTTTGTCAGATCGCTACACTACCAGTTGTAGAGTCCCTGGTTAACACAGTTCTACTCTTGGAATAATGCGAAGAATGCCTTGTACAAACACGTAATAACACCCAGCTGGAGAATAAATGCAGGATAACTGAACTATTGATTCTGGCAGGATTAGTGAAGTAAACCAGAGAATAAGTTTTGACAATGGCAGAAATAGTTATAGAATTAGTGATGACAAGATTATTTGTTAGAATGAGGAAGGAGAAGAAAAGGGGATGTCACACAAACTACATGAAAGAATAGGAAGATTCCAAATTTATATAAAAATTTTTGTACTACTACCTTTTGATCTCATGCTTGAGAAACTGGAGCATATGAATGAAATGTGAAACTATTTCCTAACATAAAACTTTCTGCTTGTACTAGACCTAATATGCATTTGATATTGGTACTTGGTGAATTATGTTCTGTCTGTTATTTCGGTAAATGAGGAACATAAAAATGACCATTAGTGCCAAAAGTCTTGCTTATTTAGTGTGTGTTACAATTGCCACAATATCTGAACAGTCTATTTTGTTTTATCTAGCAGACAGTGACAAAATAGATGTAATCAAATTGAGAAACTACACCCGTCTTGGATACTATTCATATTAACAGCTTTTTCAGTATTGGACGACGACAATTGGATTTTTCATGTAGCAAAATATTTCATGAACTTTGATGAAGTAATAGATTCTTTCGCAGAAAGGAAAGCATGCCATGTAAAGCTGTAGCAAGATGAGAGGGAACAAAAATGCTGAGACCTAAGGATTGAAGAAACATGTACTGTCCTGCTTGTGTCTTGTCTTCACTGTTTTTATGTTTCCTATATTTAAATTTATAGCACATAAAAGAGAAAGTTATTAGCTAATAGGCAATAAAGAGTGCAAATTTTCTGAAGAGTTCTTATTCTCCTGATCACAAATAATCTCACCCACTATTAACTGTGAGTTTTTTTAAGGGGTGTAGGATGTCAAGCAGGCTGACTGGGAGCAGGAGAGGCACCACAGGGCATTTTAATTTGCACTGTCCTGAATATAGGGTTGATGGCTTCCATTAAAAAATATACAGGTTTGAATTCCACAGAGCGAAATACAGTGACATGTGATAGAAGAATGCTGTGTCAAGGGGCATGGCACTGCACTTTGGTATACTAAGTATACTAAAGACTGAATAAAATGTCTTACAGTTCCTCAACCTCTTCAGAAAGAAGTGCATTACACAGTGAATATATTTTTGAAAAATCGATTTTTTTTAAATTTTTGATGTCTTATCTCAAACACTCAAGGGGCAGGGGAGGGGGTTGCCACTATCAAGTTTTTGCCCCAGTTTGGAAAGTTCATAAGTCCGGGGCTGAAGGCATGTGGTAGAATTTTGCACAGGGTACAATTTAATCATTGTTAACACTTTGTTTAAGAATCATGAAAGAAATTTGTGCATACATGGAGGAAACCAGGAGACATGAGGTTTTGATGGATTATGTAATGGTAAGACAGATATTTGATACCAGTTTAAAATGGCAAAACATTTCAAAGACCAGCTGTAGACTCTGGCCATAATTTATTCATTATCAACTGCCGATTAAAACAAGAATTTGCAGTATGGCAGGAAATTAAGGAGATTGGGCTCGGACAAATCAAAGAACATTATAGATGAGATGAGAAATGGGATACCACGAGAGCAATTTGACCAAGCACTAAAAGGCATAAGTCGAAACAAGGGCCATGGTGTAGACAACATTCTCTCAGAATTATTGAAATGACTAGGAGAGCGAGCCATGACAAATTTATTACACCAGCTATACAAAATACATATGACGGGTGAAACACCTTCAGGCTTCAAAAAGGTTATTTCCGATGAAGGCAAGTGCTGACATGTGCGAATATTAACAGGACTGTGATATTACCAAACCATTAGTTTGATAACTCATGACTGTTAAATACCGACGTGAATTATCTAGAGAAGAATGAATAAACTGATTGTAGCTGACCTTGGGGAAAATCGGTTTGAGTTTCAGGGTAATGTATGTACACATGAGACAATTCTGACCCTATAAATTATCTTAGATGAGAGACTGAAGAAAGGAAAACACACCTTTGTAACACTTGTTAATTTTTTTTAAGGAAAAGGCACAGCTTTTGATAATTTTGCCTGGAAATTCTGAAGGCAGCAGACATAAAATACCAGTATGGAGAACAAAAACATAACTACAGAAACCATAGTGCAGTTGAGAAGGGAAGGCTGTAGCCTCTCCCCTATGTTAATTAATTAATCTGTACATTGAGCAAGCAGTAAAGGATATCTGGAAAGAGAATTAAAGTTTAGGGCGAAGACAGAAAAACTGTGACATCTGTTGGTGACATTGTAATTCTGTCAGAGATGCAAGGGATTTGGAAGAGCAGTTGAATGGAAAGGATAACATCTTGAAAAAAGGTTATAAGACAAACAACAACTAAAAAATTGGCACATTAAAAGTAGTAAAACGATGATCGTTTATGAAAAAACAATATTTGTAAACATTGAATATAACTTTATACATTAGGAAATCTTTTCTGAAGGTATTTATATGGTGTGTAGCATGCATGGAAGTGAAACACATATAATAAAGTCTAGAAAAGAAAAGAATAATACTGAAGATTAGATAGGTTAATTGAATAACTAATGAGAGGGTACTGAATCAATTAGGAAAAAAATTTATTCATTCATTTCTTTCAAGTGTAACTGGCCTGAATATAAACAATTGCAGTTTTACATACTTACTTAATTATTCGTTCTTTCTTTTTGTATTCATTCTTTCATATGAAAACACTTTAATATTTTAATTTACTGAGCTGTCCACCCATTTTTTGAGTGAAAACTGTCTGCTTGTTTGAAACAGAGTTGTGGTATACTACTGGGACAACTGGGGAATTTATACCAACCAGAAGACACCTCCACGAGGGTCACCGCTGTTAAAATAAACATTATTCATGTTCATTTAATTATGCACTGCTTAGATTAATTCTTTTCATTTTCATAATTTAAAACTGATTTAACATATTTCTTGGATTGTTACAGGTGCAAGTATCATGTAACTAATGAAGATGTTGTATCTATTGTTGGAGGTACAAAGTTGACCAAAAATGTTCCCTCAGACTTACATGAAGAAGAAAAGAGCATTGCCAAATTGTAGTGACTGTTTACATTCAGTTTTATTGAAAAGATGTAGTGATGTCCAACAACCCTCTCAGATTGCACAAGCATCCTGCGCATTCCTGGCTGCCAAATGTGAAGGCTGCTGGCAGCGAGTAAGTGAAATCACTCAAACCCACAGACAGTAAAAACATTCATAAGACAGAAGTAACTACGAGAGACTTGTGTCAGTCGATTGTCTCCCACCAAGTGAAATCACTCAAACCTGGAGAGTGAGTGAAAGGCATTCATATTGCTGACGTGACCATAGACACTAGTTTAGTTTCATTCAACTGAAAAAGCTGACTGAATGAAAAAGCAATTGACTTGTTAAAACTGGTCAGTCACCTCATCACTACTAAAGCATTAAGGAATAGTCAGTTTGATAATGGAAGAAAGTTTGGGGGGAGGAGGGGGGGGGGGGGGGGTTAAAACTGTAGAAGACCACAGCTTGAGTAAAATAAACAGGTTTACATAGACGTAAGTTGCTGCAGTTGTGCACAGATGTTAGCAGCTTATGGTTAGCACAGATGACTCTCAATAACAGGGACCCACATTTGATTTCCACTTGGGTCAGCGATTTTCTTCACTTGGAGCTCAGTTTATGTGTTGCTGTCATCGTCATCACCATCGTCAAGGGGCAAGTCTGTGGAGGAGGAGGAGGAGATTAGTGTTTAACGTCCCGTAGACAACGAGGTCATTACAGACGGACCACAAGCTCGGATTAGGGAAGGATGGGGAAGGAAATTGGCCGTGCCCTTTTGAAGGAACCATCCCGGCATTTGCCTTAAGTGACCTAGGGAAATCACGGAAAACCTAAATCAGGATGGCCGGACGCGGGATTGAACCGTCGTCCTCCCAAATGCAAGTCCAGTGTGCTAACCACTGCGCCACCTCGCTTGGTGGCAAGTCTGTGAAGTAGTGTCAAATAGAAGACTTGTACCAGGCGGCCGAACTCCCCGACAGAAGATGAAGAGCCTTGCCCAGAACAGACTAGCGTAGAGGGCTGCATGAACTGAAGACTACCACTGTCACAGAATTTACTAATCTTAATTTGTAACTACTATTTCAGCTCACCCAATAGCTCCTGAAAATACACCCATCTATCTCAAGATAAAGTAACAAACCATATTCTGCCTCGTTTGACAGAATAAGTTCTTGGATTTGGTGATGGCTGTTATTTTCACCCACTATTGAGTGAGAGAATTTTGTATACAATTATTCCAAGGTTGTGAACGATTTGATATCAATGTAAACCTGAAACTTAAGTTTGTATTGTTGCTGTTCTACAGTCTGAAGACTGATCTGTTGCAGCTCTCCACACTATAGGAAAATTGAAGTCCCTTTCTATGACTTATACCCCTCCCCCTTCCCACTAATGCCAAGTCAACACTTCCTTGATGCCTCACAATGTTTTGTATCAGTGATCCCCTTCTTTTACTCAGGTTGTGCCATAAATTCCTTTCCTCCCCAGTTTCATACAGAACTTCCTCATTTCTTATCTGTTTCAACATCTAATCTCCAGGATTCTTCTGTAGCACCATATGTCAAAAGTTTCTAGTCGAAAGTTTTCAAATTACAGAAAAGAGCAATTCGTATAATAACCAAGAGTCACAGTAGGGCTCACTGCCTTGAACATTTCCAAAAGCTGGGAATCCCAACTGTCCCCTGTGAATACATTTTTCAAAGTATTATGAATGTAAAAAAAAATATTGACTGCTATGTTAAAAATTCTTTAGTACACAGCTATGAAACTAGAAACCAATACATTCTGCATCTAGAGAGGAAAAATAAAGTTAAAACTCAGCAGAGCTTGTCGTAAAATGCTGTTAAATTATATAATAAATTACCCCAAAATATAAAAGATATTGACACAACTGGATAGTTCAAAACAAAACTAAAAAAAATTTATTAAATAAAAGTTATTACGCAGTAACGGACTATCTGAATTAAAACATGTAGTGTAATTAAAGTAGCCTGTAATTTGAACACACCAGATACGTGTAATTCACGTTGTCCTACATTAGCATGACCACTAATGTTGTTTATTCTTTGATCTTCCCTGATTGTTATGTGTATCCAGAGATAACCACTCACTCATGATTTTCTGTGTGCTACATTTGTTAAATGTTGGAAATAAATATCTTGTTATGAGACCCACAATTTATTGGTAACATCAATGTGACCATAAAATAGCTACACTAGATACATTTGTTAAGTGTTAGAAATAAATATCTTGTTGTAAGACCCACAATTTATTGGTAACATTAATGTGACTGTAAGATAGCTGCACAAGATACAAGGTGATTAGTAAGAAACAACCAAGCTGCATGACATGGTTAAGACTCAACCATACCACAACTTGAATCGTATTTCCTATGTGATTTACATAACATACTAGACTTTACCAATGGCAGCACCAATAGCTGCAGATGAGGTGCCAGCGAGAATGGTAGTCAGCCTCATTACAGTGAAGCCACCACCATTCTGGCAACAAAATCTGATGCTTTGGTTTGTGCAGCTGAAGAGCCAGTTTGTGCTGCCACACATTATTACCGACAAGACCGAATACAGTTTGTTGTCACTGCATTAAATGAAGAGATGGCCACTGAAGTGCAGGGCATTCTAGCCACACCTTCAGGGAGAAGAGCAGTAAACAGAGCTTACAAATATACTGATCAACTGCATGTCGCAGTCTGAAACTAAGAGATTAGTGAAGTTCTTGCTGACTGAAGAACTAGGTGATAGAACATCATCACAGTTGTTAGGTTGTCTGCGGACATTGGCAAAAAGCACATTCAATGACGACATTCTGAGAAATAGTTGGTTGTCACACCTGCTATCAGATGCACCAAAGCTACTCACAGTGTGTACTGGAGAATTTGATACACCTGAACAGTAGGCTGGCTGCACTGTCGAAATGATCCATATGTGAATGTGGCACCTGTGGCCCACAACCTGTTAATACCACCACAGTGACAATTGTCTTCAAACACAGAACTTTCTACACAAGTCACAGGTTTGCAGGTGAGTACCAGCCAACAATGATGCTATTGCTCAACAAGAGTCACAGTTGCTCACCATAAGCTACGATGCCGTACAGAAGACTACGTCGTCGTTCTAAACAGACAATCTACAAAACAATTGAGAACATCGAATTCACAACATCTGCTGCAGACAAGAAGAAGAATACTGCCGCCACTGCACTTGTCGACGGACCATGTGTTTTCTGTGGATGTAGACTTAATTTTAGCATTGACATTAACGATTCATTTACTCATGGTAACGGTTAGCTTACTGTAGCAATTGTACGAGGTGGTACTGGAGTTCCTAACGTGCCTGGCCTTGAAAGTTTTGTAGACAGAGACATTATTGCCTACCGTACCTATCATATTGGAGAACTTGCAAATAAAGACTTTGGTAAATCTGTATATATGTCACCTTCTCCATTGTCTTTGTATACCCGTAGTAAGAGAAAAATATCTGTAAACGAATCTGTATTCATTTGGGTTAAAGGCAAAGGTGTATGTGAATATGTAAAATTTGTTGGAGACTGTACTGTGTATTTCCATAAATAAAGTGATCTGTAGCGTAGCTGAGAACCGGACAAGGGTACATCACGAACCGGGGGCTCAAGGAGGCAACAGCATGTTCCATGTTAAAGTTCTTATCCCTTGACCTTTGACCCCGCCATTGCCGACTACAGGGTTACGCAACGTGGCGGCGCGCCAGCAGCTGATACCACAGATAATTTGGTACATAAGCAAGGAAGTGCAAGCTGCCATGCAAAATGGGAAATGCGATGGGAAGTCGTTAATGACAATTGACTCTCTGGCTAACAGCTGTCAGCTTTTTGTAGCTGAATAATACACAAAACAACTATTCTAGGTGGACACAGGAGTAGACATGTCAGTTTACCCAGCCACCAGCTTGCCTCACCATAGTCGTGACATTTAAAATCTGCTGCCAACAACTCCATCATTCAGATGGGCCTCCAGCATAGATTTGGCTGAAAGTTCATAATCACTGATATTGTGCGCCTAATACTAGGAGCAGACTTCTTGTCATTTTTCGGGCTGCTCACAGATCTTCGACACCATCGTTCTTCTGGATATGACGACCAACTGAAGCAGCCTGGGTCAATTTTGTCAGTGACTGTGCTGGTGTATGAATAACAACACGAAATTTGCCATATATTACACTTTTTAGGTGGTTTTCAGAAATTATGCGACATTCACTCACGCTTGCGCTTCAACACACTACAGTGCACCAAATGCTGACAAATCAAGGTCCACCGACTCACGTATGACTACTAAATTAGAAACCCAAATGTTCATGGCAGCGAAACAAGAGACCAGCTTCATGTTGACATAGGGAATCTGCTAACCATTCTAGCAGCAGCTGAGTTTTGCCTCTATGTAGTGCCAAACAAAACTAATGGATGGTGCACCTGTGTCAATATTTGTCAACTTAACAGTTGGACTATACATGACTAGTAATGTGTGTTGCACATTGAGGACTTCACACATAATAGGCATGGTAAATGTGCCTTCTCTATGATCAATCTAGTGCTCACATGCTACAAAGTACCAGTCATGCCACAAAATGGACATGTGTACACTATTTGGACTTTTTGTTTACACTTACAATACGTTATTAATGACCAGTTCAGAGGCACAATATTTTGAACACTTACATCAGCTTTCCAACAGTCTTCGCACCACAGTTTGCTCATTAATTTGTTTTCAGAACAACAGATGTGCAATTTCTGAGCTACATCATTAATGCCCTTGGAATATAGCATCCACAGGAGAGGATCGAGGCAAATTACTCATAGCCGGCCACAATATGCAAAGTTATGCCGATTTCTGGGAGTCACGAATTTTTATCATTGCTTCATTCAGAACCATGCCCTCTTTGTGGTACTACTACACAATTTCCTAATTGTACATGTAAATCTGGTGACGAAGTAGAGTAAGCTGATGAAGTACTACCAACTTTTGTTAAACCGAAATCTGCTATTGCGGACACCACACTGTTGGCACATCCAATTCCGCAAGCACCTCTTGCCCTCATGGTCGACACTTCTGCGATAGTTGTGGGTGCAGTGCTGCAGCAGCAGACAAATCAATGCTGGCAGCCATAAGCATTCTTTAGCAAGAAGCTTTCTCTAGCACAACAAATATGGCCCACTTATGATCAAACTATACATTGTGTATGCTGCCATTAAAATGTTTTGACACATGATGGAGGGGCAACCATTCACCCTTCTCACTGGCCATAAGCCTCGCATGGACGCATTTCGACAAAGACCTGAGAAAGCTTTGCCATGCCAGTTCCATCAGTTACATTACATTGGGCAACCTATGACCAACATCATACACATCGACGAGGAAAGGAACTTGCAGCCAATGCCCTATCTCACATTCAAGAGTGCAATGGATTATGAAGCACTTGCAGCTGCACAACAACTTGATCTGGAGTTACAAGAGATTTTAGTACAATGTTCCAGCCTACAGTTACAGCACATCCAGCTACCGACAATAAACACATGGATACAATGCGACATATCAGCTTCAAGAGTACACCCTTTCATGACAATTGGTTTCCGCCAACAAGCCATCACTTCATTACATCAACTGTTGCCTGTAGGGGGTCGGTGTCATGTCTTACCACAGTTTATTGATTTACATGTTGGCCAAAGTTTTCCCCTACAGCAGATATCACAGCTGAGAGAGTAGCTATCACCTTTTTCCACGGGTGGATCGTCCTTTTCGCAGTTGCTTTATGTATCACCACGAATCAGAGCAGACAATCTGACTCATACCTTTTGAAAGCTCTCCCTGTATTGGTGGGCACAAAGAGGACTGGACCTACAATGTACCACCCAGTGTCAAATAGACTAATAGAATGACTTCATTGGAAAATGAAGGCGACATCATTTCATTGTCACAATGGACAGTGTTTGACAGAAACCCTACCCATCGTTCTACTGGGCACCCTTGCATCTATAATGGATGATTTAGGAACTATGATGGCCAAGCTGGTATAAGGACAATCAAGCCTTTGGCAGCACTCCAAAGTGACGTAGTCGAAGCATCAGACTTTGTTACTAAGCTGCAGCTGCACATAAGGCAGCTGCCGTCCATTTTTCAGAGAGTTGTCAAAACGCAAGCAGTTTTGCATTCGATACAACAATGTGCATAAACCTTTACAGTCACCATATGATGGATCTGGCAACATGTTCAGCAAACGTCATAAGCAGTTTAAGACATTGGAGGAATTTCAACCACAATTTCAGTTGTAGGTTAAAGTCCACTTACTGCAAGACCTACACCAGCTGGGACAAAGCACCTGGACAATTCAATGCCAAACACCCTTCCGCATTCCACATCCTAGCATAGGAGCACTTCCAACCACCATCAAGCAATGATGCCAGTGAAACCAAGCAAGTTGTTATAAGGTTGGGGTACCATGTATGATTCAATCAATGATATCATTGACAGGGGGGGGGGGGGGGGAGGCATGTAAGCTGTAGGGAGAGTGAACATAGTGAAAATTATCGTGACACAAAAGGGTTCCAAGTCAGAGATGTGTAATGCATGTTGTTCGGTGTTAGTATGACCACTAATGTTCATTCTTTGATTTGATTTGGTTGCTGTGTGTATCCTGAGATATCACTCACTCACTCACCATTAGGCTATGTTTGTTATCTACTGGAAATAAATATATTGGTATAAGATCCAACACAACCCAACACTACTGCCTGTCTGTTTTATGTCACACGACTGAAATAATGTAAATAGAAACAGTTCTTCTGGCTGAAGCAATTGGTCAGGAAATAATGTGTCAGTTATAATAAATAAATCAACAAAAAACAAATTTAAATTGATAATTTATTTTAAATTCTCACACGAAAAGGACACTTTAAACCATTGCACAAAAATGTAAGCAAATTCTTGCCTACTAATTTAGTTCACTTTATCTCAAGATCAATCACAAT
The DNA here is from genome assembly GCF_023864345.2 of Schistocerca serialis cubense. Lineage (NCBI taxonomy): Eukaryota > Metazoa > Arthropoda > Insecta > Orthoptera > Acrididae > Schistocerca > Schistocerca serialis. The sequence goes on from NC_064638.1 coordinate 826,314,953, forward strand.
CACTTCAAATGCTGTTTTGTAAGCCCATAACACATACAAAATAACTTTGTTAAAATCACTAAATCTCTGTAGTTTCATTTTTAAATAAGTAAGCCAATTTTAAAATATATTGATTATAGTATTTAATAACATACATTAGCTGAAAATGTAATACACTTGTATTTCTTTAACTCATTAACATGGTATGGTTTGAAAATTGCATGGCAACTAAATGAATAATGCAGCAGTTCAATTGGACCCATGAAAATGCATTTTCAACAATGATACTTAAAAATCAATACAACATTTTGTATTAACATATATTTCAGAAATAAAATGATATAATGATTCTTTACTGTCCAACAACATGACAGGCTTTTCATATACTGAGAAGGCTAATTAGTTAACACCACATTAAATATATTGTTTGAGATTAATTAAGTAGAAGCTCTTTGTCAATATACAATTTATTCAACTGTTTCTGCCTTGTCAGTTTCTATTCCCTTTAATCAGATTGTTGTCATCAAAGACAAAACTAAATCATCCAGTTTCTTACAGGACAATATCTGATATTACGATAAAAAGCTGTATCAAGACCGAAACAGTTTCACAAAAGTTAACGTACATTCTTTGTTTTCAACATCAGATAATGATGAAACAAATATCAAAGGACAAATATGTTACTTATATCTCACAATAACATCACATTTTCAGTCTTTAGGGTATAATAAATTCATTTTTCATTTTTAACTACAGAGCTACCTGTAGTACTGATAAAGCATCATAAGACACAGCAGGAAGACAAGGAACAAAACATTTTAATATTTATATTGTGTAGTAGTCGCAGAGATAGGTATCAAAAGTACTAAATTCTGAGACTAGATTGTACTGCACTAATAACACTCCATTTTCAAAAGAATTTTCTGTCTGGTTTGTGAGAATAAAAGAAAATCGAAGTGCCTGTTTTATTCCCTTTCTTGCTGGTATTCGTTCTATTACATACTGGAAGTGTTTAACATGGGGCTCCTTTGAAGAAGTGAGTAGTGTGTTCACTGTTTTTAATAACCTATTGTATGTAATCACTAAAACATGAAAAAAAGAATTATTTAATGTAGTTTACGAGATAGTACCAAGTCATTTTTAGGCATAGTGTATTTTAAAGCCCATATTGCCCATCAAATAGATCCATATCGATTATGCCATAATAAGCAACTGACACAGAGAATAAACTGCGACCAGAAAAAAAAGATGAGTATTACTGTTGTATCCAAGAAAGCACACTGATAGCCATGGACACATTAACAATATGCAATATAAATAACAACTTATTTAACAAACTGCATAATAAAGAGAATATGTATGAAAATAAAATCTGCAAAATATATTAAAAATCTGATGTTATTAACAAAGAATGTTACAATTAAAACTTCATAAATAGGTTAAGCTCAGACGGAATTCAACATCACGAATCTAACATTTATTTTGACATTTACAGAAGTTCAAGACCCACGAACAACTGATATGATGTAGGAAGTCTGACAGCTTGAGTACAGCAACTAACATCATAGCTCAAAGCTGTCATTAAATATTGTGATCTCTATTTCCAACTACACACTCTAGACTTTCTAAAGAATCAAAACACTCTCACAATATTCCTGCTTCGTTTTACAAATGACTAAGATATGCCTATGTCACAGGAATTACAGAAGTCCACAGGTGCATACGTTATGATAATATACAAGTCTGAAATGCAAGTAGGAAACTATGATATCTCACAATTAAAAACATTTCCAACATTATATAATGTGCTATTTTAACATTATATAATGTGCTATTTTAAACTTGTTATATTCAGCCTTGCTTTGTGTTTGATCTGTAGTATAAATTTTAACATAAGACACAACATGTGGGGAAATGAACACTTTAACATGGCAGTAGGTGAATTTAAATGATGGATCTGGATAAATGATTACAGCCCAGGAAAAAATGCTCATTTTAACAAATACATTAGTACCAATGTTCCAGAATATATAAGAGGAAAAATATTCTTGCTATTCCGTGACTTATGGCTACTACAATAAATTTCCTGCCATTGATTCTCTGTCTCTTTGTACTCTGCAAAATTCAAACACGACTGTTTTACTTATTTTGCAAGTACTCAGTGATCACCTATTATCCCTTGTAACTTTCTTAAGATGATGGAGAATATTTGGCACTACATGTCAATCACAAATCTTTATTTTGGTTTTTCCTGAATACATAACACCATAGGATAGCATTTCAGACAGTTACATTATCATAAATATGACAAAAATTTTCATTAAGGGGAGTGGCAAGCTAAATAACAAAAAAAAGGATCAGATCCCAAATATCCAAGTGCTTTTTCACAGCACTAATATTAGCTTAAACTTGTTCAAAAACTGAAATAACTGCAAAATGCAATATATTATCAACACCAACATCTATAAATTAATGTTTTAAGATTTTATCACATGGTATAACTGTTTTAAATATATGAGACTAACGTGTTATACAAAATCTGCAGGTTCTATTAATGGTTACACTTGTGCAAGTCAATACAATAAATTTTAATAGCTATACAGTCTGTTGATACATCAATTCTTATAAATATTATTTATATGGAACAGCAACATTCTGATAACAGAATGAACAACGCCATCAATGAATCAAAAATTCCACTCCCCTTGCTAACATATACTATCATTTTAAAGATAATTAACTAGTCACATTTTGTACTCTAAAAGTATTCTACACACACAAAAGATTCAAGCAGATTAATCCTGCATACTAGCATATCTGCCAACATTATTCTTTTTGGAAATGCAAGAATTCTAAGGTTACAAGCTCTTGAAACCCTGATATGTTCAGGAGGTTTTAGTAAAATAAATAAACAATAAATTAAACACAAAAAATAAACATTAGAATGTCATCCAGTATATCTTTTAAAAATCAGGTTTATATTACGCTTTATCCCATTTAACAACAATCAACTAACAACACTACAGTTCCAGTACATGTATTGTCACCAACAAGTGCCACAGTACCTTTAATACAGATATGCAAGAAACACGTAAACAACAGCATTACACATCATATAATGATATCAATATGTCTCATAAAACCCAAATTCTCATTAACACACCTGAAGTAAAGACACCGTGAAACAGTAGAGTCTTCAGTTAGAATATTAGAAAGTGACCAGTAGCAAATATTATTCATCAATTACATTGATGCAGCAAGACGACATTTACTGTAGTAATCACATCACTACCTATGTTACCTACTGTTACGCATTTACAGCTTTAAGTAACATGAGCACCTCTTACTAACTACTGGTCCAGCCCAAAACAACATGGCACTAATCTACTCATTCATTACTAATCTAAAATATCTTATTCAATATCTGTGAATCAAATACTCTCCTAGAAATTGTGTTATCACCCACATTTAATATATTAAACTACCACAGCCCATTTAATTAGTATTTAAATAACTGTAAGGTAATGAGATTGTGCGAGTGCAGAAGGGAATATGTAACACATCACGAAAAGGATTCATGGACAATGTGGGAGGATTTAGACAAGCGTATCAATGAGTACCCAAACACATACAACTGCACACCGACATTAAGATTTCAACAAAATACACAGTGTATGTTTCTAGAGGAGGCACAATGAACTTAGCCTAATGGCAGTTTCAACATCAATAGGAAATTCTATTCAAGTTTTTAGCAAGCTCCAAAACATTCTGAATGCTCTAAACTTGCTATTATTCAGATACAGTAAGCTTGGCACCACTACCATATTTCTCAATAATTAATCACAACCGTAAGTCAGTGAAGAAAACACTCCTAAGAGTCAAACAAATGAAAGATTACCATGGAACGACAGCATTTATATAAATGATACGGTAACTATATATTACAAAAAAGGGGACATCTTAGCATCAACATTAAAAAAAATTACTCTCTTAATTACACAGAGATTATGGACGAATATTATAAAACTGGATTTTTCATCCTCTATTCCCAATCTGAGGTACATTAACACAAGGATTAGATCTAGTCGATCAAAACTATTTGAAGTGTAGTGAACTATGGAATCCCATGGAAGGTTGCTTGTTAAAAATATAATAGCACATCTATACCCACTATACAAAGGAATGATCACAAAATTTGCCTTTATGCTTAATATCAAAAACCAAATTCCACTAGTTTTGCAAAAAGGGGACTGGCACATTTAACATTTGGAGGTCATTTTTATAAAACTGCTGACAAAAATAACTTCATTAACTGAATATTACACTCATCTCTTTCTTTAAATACTATTGCAAGCATTTGCAACTTGAACCTTTGGTCATGGAGGCGGAGGAAACAAACAATACACTAACGTAACAAGCAGTGGCACTTGGAAAATCATCACTACACAACAAAAAAATTTAATGTTAGCTTTGTACATTTTTATGTGTATAAAATACATAAAGAATACTGATTAACAACACAAACAAGTTAGGCCAAAAATAGCATTACATATATAACTGGAAGCACCTCAGGAAAAATAAAAATAAAAAGTGAGAGACTACTGGAGTTAAACATTGCTTAATTCGCACATATTACATAATGTTTAACTTCATGAGTGTGTTTTCAAAATGCAGTGTTCAACATGTAAGGTTACATGTGCAACCTTCAAAAATTAGTAGGCCTGCTTTACAAAAGAAAAAGGACACAAAAATAGAGTATAATGTTTCAGGCCAGGATCTTTGACTGATGTATAACACACTATATTAAATTTGTTTATGTTCTGACATTGCTTTAAAATTATTTTCACATAAGTCAGGCAAGCTTCTTCATTTAAAATCTTATAAATAATCATAAAATAAAATCACTGCCATGCCCAATGGTTCACTTGAAACAAATCTGAAAGTTAAAAGTATACAATAGTGTCTTGGAAATAGCTACGAGAGAAGGCAGAGGCAATCACTAAGTCTTCTAACAGATCACCTGTTTTAGAATAACATGACATTGTTACAAAGTTTATTACAATTTGGATCATTTCTTTTCTCCTCTTTACTGCAAAGCTTATACCTGTATTTGAAATTGATATGGTGCAGTAATAACAAGGCTATATGAAGTAATACATATAAAACATCTGAAAGAATATTTAAAACAATGTTAAAATACACCTTACAAAGACAAGAAGCATACATGCACTTCTTAAAAAAAATACACTTTTGCTACTCTAAATTGTCTGGTAAGTTTGGTCTCATTAAGTCATAGTTTATCACATGCATTATATTAGGATTGTCCTCTAGCTTATTCACATCTAATTTCCATCTATACATACTGAGATACATAATTTTGGTATTGTGAAGTGAATGACAAAAGATTTACACTTTTAAAGTGAATCATTATTGGCATTTTAAATATATCACAGTTCAGAAAGTTAGCAATGTCTGAGAGAAGCACCAAAAATGAATGGAAAAATTGAATGATGCATGTAACTTTTTCTCAGCCTTTCTATGAAGTGTCCTCCAATGCATGAAGTGCAAGAGTGAAGATTATTCCTTAATGCATAATACTGAAGTGCAACATCCCTGGCTTGGTCTACAGAAATATATATATATATATATTATATGTATATGTTTATATTTATATAATTACACACAGAAACTGCACCATTGGTTATAAATTGACAAGTTTGTTTCTTAGGAAATCACTGGCAAGACAAATATATTGAGCACATAAATTAACACAGAAACCTTTTTGTGCTAAACATATACTTTCTGCATTACCATTCTGTTCAAGTGATTGTCTAAATATGCAATAATAAATCAAATGCAAAATACTTTTTATAAAGAAAAGATATGGACATTTAGTCATCAAACTGTACTATAACTGTCAGTTACCTTCACATGAAAACATTAATCACAGAATGGGCTGCAGGTTTGTAATTTTATATGATAATGCAAAGTTGTAAATGGGAGATTCAGTCTTTCAGCAATATGACTGCAGAAGCTACCACAGCAAAAAGTGCATTCGTAAAATATTCATAGACAAAGCATTATTACAATAATCATTAGTAGTATTACTTTGTTATTCTTCTTAAAGGAAACAGATCACATCAAATCAGTCAACCACTGTGAATTCCCTGATTACTCTGCCACTGCTGCCACTTCAATACCACCAGTTTTAAAACAGCATGTATTCTACGAGAAAACACTATACGAAACTGCAGTTAATGGAAAACTATGAATCCAGAGAGCTACACACTTTGGTAAAAAGAAACATTTTCCATCAAAACACTTATTTCAATCTAAGAGCCATTTCTCTTTCACATTTTGATACAGCGCTCTATACAGTCAAAAACTTCTCTAAAAGTCTGCCCAGCAATAAGTAAGTACTCAGTCATCCAATGCACACTTTTTGAAATGCTTTAAAGGTTTTGGCCTTTCAATAGTACCAATAGATAATACATGTACAATACATACTCCTATGTTGGATTTTGAGTGGGTCTAGGTCTTACTGATAAATTTTAGCACAGGACAAAAAATAATACAAAGTGACCATACAACAACTACTTACACCTACTGCCGGGCAGTTCAGTATTGCGAATGTTCAAGCATTTCATGCTTTTATAAACTACCACAGTTGACTAGTTACCCAAAGTACTTATGTCATTTTGAGAATGATATACACATAAAATATATACATGTGTAGATCAACAGTTGAATGATAACAAAAAAACGTAACTTTCTTGCAATGTACACTCTTGTGCAGTCTGTCACATTTATGACAGAATAATAAGGAAAGGATTACACTGACAGCCACAATAGGCAATAGAAGACAATTACATCAAAAATCCAAGGAAAACTGTGTGTCACTACATTAAAAGTGCATTATGACAACACAGTAGACCAAATGCTACTGCAAATTTACTTAAAATTATATATTCTGACAGTGACTTTCCTTGGCTGTCAGGAGTATTTCAGATTATACAGTTTAAAAGAAACCATGAAAAGATTGTCTGTAGAATGTGCACATTAATAAATAATTACATAACTTAGAACAGACTTCAAGAAGAATCATATCCAGATACAAAATCAGACTGATTAAAGCAGTGTAGACAAACTTTATATTACTTCTTCATATCGGTATTTGGTGGATTATTATCTGTATCTTGCAGAGCCTCATCACTTTTCTCGCCCTGGCTAAGAAGTGTTGTTTCTAGGGCACACCACATACCAGTACGAGCTTTCTTGGAAGCAATGCTTAACTCTTGAATGCTGGCTGCCAATGCCAAAATATCTGAGGAGAAAAAATGTAAATACAATAACAATGAGATAAAAATCTGACCAATGGAACTTGAAAGTAAATCAAGTGTTCATGATACATTAATATAAACTAAGCTTATTGGATAAATGATTCAGGGACCACAACATTGTAAGAACACTGACACACCATTGAGACAAGCCAAGACAAATATAAAACTCTCAAAGCAAATAAGAAGGAGTCAGTTGGACAACACAGCCAAAACGCAATGAGATAAGACTTTCCAAACTATTTGCCAATGGGGGATAGGAGAAAATGGGAATGCACGTGGCTAAAATGTCTTAAAATTTATGAGTCAAGGGATATTTTAAACCTTCAAAGCAACAGTTTTTAGCAATTCTGTTCCAGGGGAAAGATTGGAATTTAAATGTGCATCTGCCTCTGCTTTTTTAAATGGCTTGATGAACAATAGCTACAGTGTTCTAGAATATTTAGCTGCCTTCTAAATACATTCATGCACCACTATGCACATTTTTTTAAAATTTTTTTCCACAAAGACAGTTTGTAGTTCCCGGTATCTTCTAAATCACTCACTTCTAGCCAGATTTATATGCAAAGCCATAACTGAACAGAATATACCCATTGGAATGCAAATACGATGAACAATCAAGTGCACAGTAACAACGACTGTACATGCCACCTCAAGTACCATAACAACACAAAAGCAACAATACTGCTTACATTATTATAGCCCAAATACAATAATTGCATGACTGACAAATTGCAGGAGCAGTGCTGCCAGTGTCCAGCCAACCCTGCTTGGCAAAACTCTGCACAAACTTGCAAAACAAATAACACTGTGAGCACATGATGCTGAAGATAAACTACAACTGACTTGTAGCTTGCCCTTACCACTTGACTCACTGAGAAAGGTATTTCAATCAGAATATTGAGGATCATTTACCATGGAATACTAGTGAATGATTTCCCCCCCCCCCCCCTCCTCCTCCCTTGAACTGTCCTTATGCTGCATTACGTTTCATCAAAATATATCAGCACAGCCGCAGTGGACATGATGTTGGAATACACATACAAGATGTTGAACAATGGAAAATTCAGGATGGAATGTAACAATACGAGAGAAGGAAAGTTGCTACTCACCATACAGCAGAAATGCTGAGTCGCAACAGGCACAATAAAAAGATTCACACAATCATAGCTTTCGGCCATTAAGGCCTTTGTCAGCAGTAGACACATATTCACACACACACATTCATGTACACACACACTCACGCAAGCGCAACTTGCACACACATCTGCATTCTCAGAGAGCTGAAACTAGCTGGCCGAAAGCTATGATTGTGTGAATCTTTTTATTGTGCCTATCGCAACTCAGCATCTCCACTATATGGTGAGTAGCAACTTTCCTTCTCTCATATTGTTACATACAAGATGTTGAATACAAGTATGTCTTGGACTTTAGCACAAAGCAAAAATGGCAGGGATTTTGCACAGATTCAGAAAAACAACATGCAGAAATATTTTGAGTTCTGTAAGGAATGAATGTGGACATTTGTGGACTCAAAGAGTTCTACTTTGAATGCATCACTAACAACAGCATATTTGTGTATGCACAATAAATTTACAGCACAAGTCACTCCCCATAATTTCTAGTGAATCGGAATAATATATTACTACAAATTGCTCGCCTACCATGTCAGAGGTGATACATTTTAATTAAATTTATCACAACATAACAATACAGTCATCCATTATTGACAAATAGTTATTTTGAAATCCAGCGTCATACCTCTTTTGTGTCAATGTAGTATTTACAGTTGCATGTGTACACAGTGTTACTGTGCATTAGCCTGTTCTTCATATCGCATTTCACTGGGTGCATATTTCTGTTCAGTCTGTTTTGTGGATTACTTTTGTGTGTGCTCAATTCCTACTTTCATTTCTTATGAATATTCTTGTTCTTAATATCAGATGGTTGGTGTGAAGCTAATGCCCATAAATGGTCAACAACTGTGGAGCAGCTAGTCACATTTCACACTTATTATTTTTTATTTATATCATATTTTAAAACGTCTCATTATTACAACTACACAGTGTCTCCCTCCTAAGAGTCGTTCTCTGATGTTTTGACAGATATTTGCAATGTGTAGCTGGGGTCACCTCTAAGAAATCTTGCATCTATGCAATGCACAATGTCAATTGAAAGTGTTGGTTTGTTTCCTGTTATGAACAAAATGATTTTTAAAGCGAAACTGAGTTGCCCATTTGATAGAGCAGCTCCTAATAAATCTTGTGTGATTTTTTTTTTTTTTTTTTATTATCAACTGCAGTAAAACACAAAGAATAAGCAGTATTCCAGTGGTGATAGCACCCTTCTGGCCTGGCCTGACAGCTACCACTACACAGCAGCACTGCTCAGTTTCTGTTGGGGTACTGGTTATTAATCATGTTTTACTGTCTCTGTTAATACATATCGATAAAACAAATACCACATTACCCTAATATAAGACCACTCTATCAAATGGGGATGTAAAATTCCCCTTTAAATATAATTCTGTTTGTAATGGAAAACATACTGAGGCTTTTCTCACACTGGGCATCACACGAAAGACGTGATGAGCAATATTCATCTGGGGTGACTCCAGCTACATATTACAAAAACAAAATTGCAGAACTCTGCCAAAAAGTGTCTTGACAGCTCTCAGGAAGGCTACCTTGTATAAGCTGCTCAACAGCTATTTTTCTGACTTGTTTATCTTTCTTTTCTTTGTGTTGAGTTTTCTGCCTTAAGTTTTAAAAATGTAGGGTGTAACAATTTTGGGAAGTGACTGTAACATCTGTTTGCTGTCATTTACATTATATATTTCATTGTTTTTTGAATGGTTTCTGTTATTATCTGTTCTCTTTTGTTGTGTTTTTCACTATGGTGTGCTAGTGATCACAGTTGTTTCTACCTATATTATTGTGTAGAATTGCCCTTTTTACAATAGGCACACTCCAAAATCATTCTCAGAAGGGCATCTGTTGAGAGGCCACACAAACATGTGGTTCCTGAAGAGGGGCAGCAGTCTTTACAGTAGTTCCAGGGGTAGCAGTCTGGATAATTGAGTGATCTGGCCTTGAAACATCAATCATAATGGTCTTGCTGTGCTGGTACTGCAAACGGCTGAAAGCATCTCTTCAGATGATGAAGACATTGAACATATGTATGTTGAAATAAATCATAAAAGAAGGGTGTATATACATGAAAGAGGCCAGGAGACTCTAGAAGGTTTCAGATTGATTATATAATGGCTAGACAGAGATTTAGGAACCACATTTTTAAAATTATTACGGCATTTCAGGGGCAGATGTGGGCTCTGGCCACAATTTATTCTTTGTGAACTGCAGATTAAAACTGAAGAAGTTGCAAAAAGGAAGGAAATTAAGGAGACAGGAACGTGGTAAGTTGAAAGAACCAGAGGTTGGTTAGAGTTTCAGTAGGAGCAGTAGCAAGAACTGACTAGAGCAGGGAAATGGAATACAGTAAAAGACAAATGGGTAGCTTTACAAGACGAAATAGTGAAGGCAGCAGAGGATCAAATAGTTAAAAAAACAAAGCCTAGTAGAAATCCTTCGATAACACAAAAAATATTGAATTTAATTAATGAAAGGACAAAATTTAATAATGCTGCAAATGAAGCAGGAGAAAGGGAATACAAACATTTAAAGAATGAGGCTGACAGAAAGTGCAACATGGCTAAGGACAAGGATTTAGAAGCATATTTCACTAGGGGAAAGATAGAAACTGTCTACAGGAAAATTAAAGAGGCCTTTGGGGAAAAGATAAGCAACTGTATGAATATCAAGAGCTCACATGGAGAACCTAAGCAAAGAAGGGAAAGTTGAATGGTGGAAGGGGTATATAGAGGGTCAAGACAAGGATAATGAACTTGAAAGCAGTATTATAAAAATGGAAGTGGACGTAGATGAAGACGAGATGTGAATATGATACCACAAGAAGATCTAAGTGGAAACAAGGCCTCGGGAGTAAACAATATTCTGTCAGAACTACTGACAGCCTTGGGAGAGCCAGTCATTACAAAACTATCCCATCTGGTGTGCAAGACCTATGAGAAAGGTGAAACACTCTCAGACTTTAAGAAGAATGTAGAATTGCAATTACAAATTCAGGTGCTGACAGGTGTAAAAATTTCCAGACTATAAGTTTTATAAGTCATGGTTGCAAAATACATTAATTCTTTATGGAAGAATGGAAAAGCTGGTGGAAGCTGACCCCAGGGACGATCAGTTTTGATTCTGTAGAAATTTAGGAACACGCGAGGCATACTGACCCTATGACTTATCTTAGAAGATAGGTTAAGGAAAGGCAAACCTACATTTATAGCATTTGTAGACTTTTGACAATGTTGACTGGAATACTCTCTTTCAAATTCTGAAGGTGGCAGGGGTAAAATACATGAAGCAAAAGGCTATTTACAATTTGTAAAGAAACCAGATGGCTGTTATAAGAGGGAGGGACACGAAAAAGAAGCAAGGGATGCAGCCTATTCCCATGTTGTTCAATCTGTATACTGAGCAAGCAGTAAAGAAAACGAAAGAAAAATTTGCAAGGAGAAGGAATAAAAACATTGAGGTTTGCCGATGACTTTATAATTCTGTCAGAGACAACAAAGGACTTGGAAGAGCAGTTGAACAGAATGTACAGTTTCTTGAGAGGATATAACATAAACAACAACAAAAGCAAAACGAGGATATTGGAATGTATTCGAATTAATTCAGGTGATGCTGAGGGAATTAGGTTAGGAAAGGAGACACTTCAAGGAGAATATGAGGTTTGTTATTTCGGCAGCAAAATGACTGATGAGGGTCGAAGTAGAGATGATATAAAATGTAGACTGGCTATGGCAAGAACTGTTCCTGAAGAAGTAAAATTTGTGAAGACTGCATATAGTTTTAAGTGTTAGCAAGTCTTTCTTGAGGGTATTTCTATGGAGTGTTGCCATATATGGAAGTGGAAAGTGGATAATAAACAGTTAAGGCAAAAAGAGAATAGAGGCTTTCAAAATGGGATGCTACAGAAGAACATTGAGATTAGATTAGATATGTTGGTCATGTAACTAATGAGAAGGTACTGAACGGAATTGGGGAGACAAAAAAATTTGTGAGATAACTAGACCAAAAGAAGCGATCAGTTGATAGGAGACATTCTGAGACATCAAGGGATCATCAACTTAGTACTGGAGGTAATTGTGGGCAGTAAAAATCGTAGAGAGAGACCAAGTGATGAATACAGTAAGCAGACTCAGAGAAATGTAGGTTCTAGAAGTTATTCAGAAATGAAAAGGCTTGCACAGGATACAGTAGCTTGGAGAAGAGCTCCAATGCATATTATGGAGTCCCTTAAGGAAAAAGGTCCATGGCTGGAAAGAATTCCAGTGTACGTCCTGCAAGGGGTTGCATGTGGGGACGACCCTGCATGTGGCTATTGAGGATGTATGGTAGAGCAGCTTGCAAGTTGTTGTTCATGTTGGCACCAATGGTGCCTGTCGCTTGGGTATTGAGGAATGTGCTCACAAACGTACTCTTTGGTGCTGTTCGCTTTATTAAACAACTTTGAATGATTTTCTTTCTTTCTTTTTCTTAAAAGAGAAAGAGAAAGAGAAAGAGAGAGAGAACAGTGGCACTCTACTACACATGTTTAATCAAGTACTATTTTGAGTATTTTATATTTTAAACAAGGTCAGTCCACGTAATCTCAAAATGTAGTTCCATTTTTAATGTCTTTAATTTCAAATATTTTTCTGGACGTGTCATCTAAATAAATAGTTAGTCATTAATGTTCCCTTTTGTGTTAGTTTTAGATCTGAAGATTATCATTCCTTATGGTCGAAACTAGTAAACCAGTGTGAATATGTGCAACTGTGACTGAAAGAACATCACTGACAATGTCACCCATTATTTAAAGTATGTACTGTATTGTCAGCCACACATCTCTACCAATCTCTCATTATTATACCAATGAAGATGCCATTTTCCCACTGCAAATCTACATTATTATTATGATATTTAATGATGTTCTTTACCTTGCTGTAAACTCACATTAAAAGAAAGCAGTGTTCACTGTATCAAAAATGTTTACACTTTTCATCAGGTGTGCTACATTTGTTATGGTACTGTTAGGTTTCTCATCAATTAATTGTTCTCATTACATATCGCATTAGCAACATTAGGTACATATATGACATTTTTACCATGTGGCGGCTTCCATGATATTTAGAAAGAACTCGAAAGGTGGCTAACTGAGGCTTTACAATATGTCAATGGGATAAATATTAACCCTACAAACTGGTAATTTCCATGCTAACCTCTTGGCTACTGTCAGTAGTTTACATGGCCAGATGGTCACGGAATATAGTGTTTTCTTTAAATTGCTCTGGAAAAGTATTTATATTATATATTAATAAAATTTTCAAAAACTGTTAACAACAGATCTTTATTACAATTAAAACATATATGATCCGTAAAATCAACTTTCTGTGTAGTACAATCTGAGGTGATCTTAGAAACAAATTCTTATACCATAGTCTCCTCCCATGAGTTTCCAACAATTTTGTTATGACACAAAGCCTGAAATTTAAATGCGCATTTTCCTTTGCTTTCTAATGGCTTGATAAGCAATAAATGCACTGTAGACTGAAATATTTAGCAGCTTTCTAAATATCTTCACAAACCACTTTAGATGTTTTTTCTTTCCGCAGAGACAGTTCACGATTTGTTCCATCTTGCACACTTTCTGACAAAGTTCATAACAGAATGTCAGTACAGATATCCCTACACTTAAGATAATGAATTAGTGTTGCCCATCATCATTAGGTGATCTGCAAAACCGCAACTGCTTAAGTACATGGTTGGGTTAACACCACTGTAGACGCTAACAGTACATGAATACCTGTGTGGGTACCCAGCTTGAGGGGCTGAGGAAGCTCCCACATAAAACACAGATCAAGATGCTATATACACACACACCAATCAGGCAGAACATTATGACCACCCACCTACTATCAATAGCAGTGTCACATGACAAGGAATGACAGCTAGTCAGAAACACACATAATGCATTTAGTATCAGTGAGCGTGCTGTCCATGTATAGAATGGGGAAGGCGCGCTATCTGAGTCTGAATGATGGCAGATTGTGATGGTCCGGAGGCTCAGCATGAGAGTTTTGGAAACTGCATGACGTTTTGGGTGTCTAGGTTAGGTTAGGAGTGGTGCTATGGTGAGTGTCTTCAACGTGTGGCAAAACCAAACCAAGGTAAAACCATGTCCAGATATCATGGTGTTGGGCGGCTAACCATCATTACAGATGTCGGACTTTGTAGACTGGGCAGATTGGTAAAACAGTTGCGTTACCGCCACTGTAGATGCTAACAATGCACAAACACCTACTTGGGTTCCCGGCTTGAGGGTGGCGAACTGTAGCAGAACTGACACCAGACTTTAATGCTAGGCAGAGTATAAGTGCGCCTGAACACACAATGCACTGAACACTCCTAACAATGGGACTCTGCACCCATAAACCCATGCATGTGCCAAAGTCAACAGCACAACTGCAATGGGTACAGGACCATCAGCACTGGACACTGGCGCAGAAGCAGAGCACTGCATGGTCTGATGAATTCTGATACCTTCTTCATCGTACCAATGGAAGGGCGTGAATCCTTTGTCTTCCAGGGGAACAGCTGACATCTGTACTGTGGCACAGATACATGGCTCCATTATGCTCTAGGGAACATTCATGTGGGCATCCATGGGTCCAGTGGTGCTCATGCAAAGCACGATAATGCCCAAGGAGTATCTAACATTGGTTGCGGACCACGTACAACCCTTCATGATGATCATGTTCCCGAGAGCAGTGGCATTTTTCAACAAGATAATGTGCCATGTCACAAGGCCAGGAGTGTAATGGAGTGGTTCGCGGAACCCAGCAATGAGTTCCAATTGATGTGCTGGCCCCCTCAACTCACTAGATCTGAACCTGATCAAACATATCTTGGATGTGATTGAAAGTGGTGTCAGAGATCATCGGCTCCTCCATGGAATTTACAGGAACTGGGTAATTTGAGTTTGCAGATGTGGTGCCAACTCTCTTTAGTGACCTACTAAGGCCTCAATGCTTTCATGAAATGATGTGTCACCTCTGTTATCCACGCCAAATGTGGACATATTCGCTAGTAAGTAGGTAGTCATAATGTTCCGAGTGATCAGTACACGTTTAACCCCACTTACGAAAGTCTAATATAAACCAGGTCACAAACACAGACTCTGCAATTAGGCTTTTGAGACTCCTGTTATCTTCTTCTGTGGAAACAATTAACTGCACAGAATAAAAGTCAACTGGAGAAAAGACAGATAATAACAAAAATAACAGTAATTTACAAGTAGATGTTACATTAATATTTGGAAACAATATAGCAAAGATTCTGAGTCACAGATAGGCACAACAGTAAGACTGTCAGAAAGTAAGTTTATGGCAAACAAGGCCTTCATTGGAAACAGACAACATATGCACACACACACACACACACACACACACAAATGCAGCTCACACACACACACACAACCACTGTCTCTGGCTCCTGAGGCCAGAATGTGAGCAGGAGTGCACAATGGGAGAAGCAACCATGTGGTGCGGATGGATAAGGAGGAGGCTGGGGCAGGGAGGGGAGGGGATAGCACGGTAGGGGTTGGGGGATGGTAAAGTGGTGCTTGTGGGAGCGTACAGAGACAAGGCAGTGAGAGGGTAGAACAGATAGGTGCAGTTGGGAATGGGGGGGGGGGGGGGGGGGGCTGAAAAGGAGAGAAGTAAAAAAGACTGAGTGCCTTGACGGAACAGAGGGGTGTATAGGGCTAGATGGGTAAGGACAGTGATTAACGAAGTTTGAGGCCAGAAGGGTCATGGGAATATAGATTATATTGCAGTGAGAGTTCCCACCTCTGCAGTTCAGAAATGCCGGTGTTGGTGGGAACAATCCGGGTGGCACAGGCTGTGAAGCAGTCATTGAAATGATGAACATTGTGCTTGGTGGTGTTCTCAGCAGCTGGGTGGCACAGCTGTTTCTTGGCCATAGTTTGTCGATGGCCTTTCATGCAGACAGACAACTTGTTGATTGGCAACTCCATGGAGTGCTGTGTGCACAACGACCATATGTGTTAAATTAAAAGGAAGGTCAGCATTGGTCGTGATATTGATGTTTTATTGATACCAGAATTGATTTTCGATCACATAGTGATCATCTTCGGTGCTGTACACATTAAACTCAGACACTGGTATCAAGTTATCAATAACCAAAACTGAGAAGCAATCACAATAACTGAAGCCGCTGTTTACATCACCTATACAGCAGACCTTGGTGTCTGCTGTCGAGGTCTGCTGTATAGGTGATGTAAACAGCGGCTTCAGTTATTGTGATCGCTTCTCAGTTTTGTTTATTGATAACTTGATACCAGTGTCTGAGTTTAATGTGTACAGCACCAAAGATGATCACTATGTGATCGAAAATCGATTCTGCTATCAATAAAACACCAATATTACGACCAACGCTGACCTTCCTTTTAATAAGACAACTTGTTGGTTGTCATCCCATGTAGAATGCAGCACAGTGGATGCAGCTTAGCTTGTAGATCACATGACTGGTTTCACAGGTAGCCCTGCATTTGTTGGGATAGGTGATGCTTGTGAGCGGACTGGAGTAGCTGGTGGTGGGATGATGTATGGGAAAGGTCTTGCATCTAGGTCTATTACAGGGATATGAGAGCATGAGTTGTGTAGGTATGAACAGGGATATTGTGTAAGTTCAGTGGGCAGGGGAATACCACAGTGGGAAGGGTGGGATGGATAGTGGGTAGGACATTCCTCATTTCAGTCCTGGGTGGTACTGAGTTACGGGAGGAGGGGGGGGGGGGGGGGGGGGGGACTGCTGCTCTGTGGCTGGACATATGGGTTTTGGGAGGTTGTAGGTGACTGGAGAGACAAGGCACGGAAGATTTGTTTTTGTACAAGTTTGGGAGGGTAATAATGGCTGTGAAGACCTCAGTGAGATCCTTGGTATATTTCGAGAGGGAATGCTCGTCACCACAAATGCGATGGCCACTGGTGGCTAGGCTGTATAGAAAGGACTTCTTGGTATAGAATGGGTGGTAGCTGTTGAATTGGAGATCTTGCTGGCAGTTGGTAGGTTTGACAGGGACAGAGGTACTGGTGTAGTCATCATGAAGGTGGAGGTCAACATCAAGGAAAGTGACTTGTTGGGCTGAGTAGGACCATGTGCAATACAAGGGGGAGAAGGTGTTGAGGTTCTGGAGGAATGTGGATAGGATATCTTCACCCTCGATCCAGATCACGAAGATGTAATCAATGAATATCAACCAGGTGAGGGGTTTGGAATTCTCTGTGTTTAGGAAGGATTCCTTTAGATGCCATAGAATGGTGCCATGTGGGTACCATAGTTGTACCCTGGATTTGTTTGTGGGTGATGTCTTCAAAGGAGAGATAATTGTGGGTGAGGATATACATGTTCATGGTCACTAGAAAGGCGATTATAGGTTTGAAATCCGTTAGGTGTTGGGCAAAGTAGCGTTTAGTGGTAAGGCCATGGACATTAGGGATATTAATGTGAAGGGAAGAGGCATCAATAGTGACGAGCAGGTCACCATGTGGTAAAGGAACATGAATGTGGAGAATCGGTGGAGGAAATGGTTGGTGTCTTTGATATAGGTTTTGGATAATAGGCTGAAGGCATTGGTCTATTGAAGCAGAATAACCGGCCACAATGGGGCCTCCTGGGTGGTTGGGTTTATGGATTTTAGGAAGCACGTATAAAGTAGGAGCTCTGGGAGTGGTAGGGGTGAGGACAGAGATGGACCCCAGGGAGAGGTTCTGGGATGGGCCTACAGATTTGAGGAGAGACTGGAGATCCTGTTGAATTTTTGGAACGGGGTCACTGTAGCAGTGTTTGCAGGTAGATGAATCCAACAGCTGGCACAGTGCTGCCACGTAATCTTTACAATTCAAAACAACATTGGTGGAATCTTTGTCAGCAGGTAGTATTATCAGGCAGTTTGGATGCTGAGAGGTTTGGGAAAAGATGGTGAGGCAAGGTTCAAGGTTAAGAAATTCTAAAAGTTAACAGGAACAGTGGTGGTGGATCATGGTTGGATAGAGGAGTCAGTCAGGGTTCAAGATTGGTCTTTGGTTGAGTCAGATTCCTACGGTTGGTGGCAAAAAGTGTTCTACTGTAGGGACCAGGTGAAAGAGAGAAGCCCTTTACCAACCTCTGCATGACAGAATTTGGGAGTGGGGCAAAAGGCGAGGCCTTTGTACAGGACTGTTACTTCTGTGGGGCTAAGGATTTTGGAGGAAAGGTTCATGACTGTGTTTCTGGTCTGTTAAGGTTCTGAATTCTACACAGTGGTGAGAGGAAGTTTTCGAGCGTGGGATAAATGTAGTAGGGCTGTGAGGCAAGGTTTGTCAGCTAATAGGGGATTTGGGGAAGGTTTTGGCAGTAGCTGTAGAGGTGGTGGATAGAGGTAGTTCAAGTTGGGAGTAGGAAGTGAACAGGATGGAGTGTTATTTGATGTGGCCTTGTGAATGTAGTTCTAGTTCCTGGACGGCACGAGTTTCAATGAGTGATATGAGATCCAGGAATTTGGGATTCCATAGCAGGAGAATTTTATGGATGGTGTGAGGTATTGCAAGGTGGTTTGTGATACATGCGTATTGACTGGACCTGTCAACCGTCCCTGTAGTTGTACTGATGCGGCTAAAGTCAGAGGTCGTGCTCTTTCTGAGCATAGAAACAGGCCTCTGCCCACACACTTGAATGGTGAGCTGTGGGCTGTTGATTGGAGAAGTTCCCTGTGCAGAGGTTTTGACGGAATAACTTGCAGCGGACATTGGCTGCACTTCGGCAGTTGGTATTAGACAGTTGTTTTGATGTACCAGGGAGCGGCAACGTGAGCCTGTGAGGTGCCTGTGTTCGAGTGGGAGTGCTCCATGAGTGTTTTCAAGTTGTTACTGTGTTCTACTTCAATCAACTACTTTAACTGCCTGTTGAAAATTTTCTTTGCTCGTACTTTGAAAAGTGTGACGGTTGCTGTCTTTCTTGCACCATTGTGGATTAATATTTCTTCCTGTTATCTGTTGTAGAAGCAGGAAGATTTATATGTAAGTAATGAAACGTCCTGAGTGTGCTGCTTGCATAGCGTTGTCAGCTGATGGCTTGTGTTTACTGGTGGCCGGTTTCTATGCTGACAGCAAAATGCACTGGTAAACCGTCTGCAACAGAATGGGTTGTATAATTTTGATTCTCGAGTGCTGAAAAGGTAGATGTCAGCTCAAGGTACTGTATGTGATCACGTATTATTGCTTCATCATTTCCAAGGGTAGTGTTGTTGGTTATTCTCTTTGATGACAAGTACGTATAGTTCAAACTTAAGTGGTTAAATTTTAAACAGAACAAACAGTAGATTCTATTTAATGACAAAACTCAGAGTGCCAATTCATGTGTTATATTTTAAGGGAACCACCTGTTGTTGTCTCGCTCAATGTGGTTGTTGATTTCGGATTTAAATTATCTTTACTCTTTTTACTTACATAACAGTACTTAAGGAAAATTGGCCTATTAACATGTAGTAAGTCATTTACATTCCATACCTAAAAATGTGTGATTTAATTTATCTTGGTTCAGTATTGGTCTTGTAATTTTAAAAGGGTTGGATTCCAGATCACTTTGGAAAACTTGCTAAATTTGAGATTCAAATTTTAGGTCATTCATTTCCTACGACTTTTTGGAGTAAAAATTTTATTTGCACAAGCTAACTGTCCTTAAACAACCTATGCTTTGCTGAAGGCTCTAGTGTCCATGTTTTGTAGTCCACATATTTTGCTCAGTTAAAAAATAAATTTTAAAGGCAACACTGTTTGGCATTAAGCAGACATTGTAGTGCATACTTATTATCTAGTCATGTGCATTAATAGCTGTTGGTTTTGTCTTAGGCTGATAATACAGTGGATGTCCACTTCGCAAATCTGAAACAGTACCCATTAGCTTTAATTAAGCTGTCATTGTATGTTATTATTGCCTTGTTTTCTTCTTCTTTTCTTTTTTTAATATGTGTGTCTAGTGCCTCGAAGTAATTAAAGGAATCAGGCTAGTTTTGTTTAGAATTTTCTAATTGGCTTAGTGCCACCAATCAATAATGTTAATGTTTTTTTATTTTTTTTTTTTATTTTTATTTGAGTAAAACACATCATGATTTGGAATCATGATACAAGCAATCCTGTTGAATGTGCTAAATATCGATGTCTACTTCTTCAATGATGTCAATAAATGTTTTGTAAATCTATCGTCCAGG